>NC_092771.1:76932666-77554051 GCF_047496795.1 Chiloscyllium punctatum | reverse complement strand
TCATTAGTGACTTTAAATCTATTTTTTCCTTTCTCTTTCAGTTAGTCTCGTGAAGATTGTAATCTTAGCTCGGGGCAAATGTGGTCTTTCTGTGTGCAGCACTCGCTAACTGGTGGCCATGACAATGTCAGATCTACTGTTCATTGTTTTTTATATCCTCCTTCACCAATTTCGAAAATAGTATTGTCCATTGTGTTTCCTGCAAATCACTCCTGTTTGTGGTGCTATCTATGCCCTCAACCGCTTGACCATTGATTGTTCTGTGTGGTTCACGGTTGCTTTTTCCTTTGATCGATTTGTTGCCATTTGTTTTCATGAGATGAAAACTAAGTATTGCACAGGGAAAACTGCAATGAGGGTTCTAGCAACAATCTGCATCTTCTTTTGTTTAAAGAACATTCCCAACTCCTGTGTGTATTACCCTGGAAAGATTATCAATAATGTTCCATGGTACTGTAATATCAGGCCTGGTTATTATTATGACCCTCGGTGGATAGGTTTTAAATATTTTCAGACTTATTTAACACCAATGTTCCCATTCACTTTTATTCTCTTTATCAACATTCTGACTGTCAGACATATCTTTGAGGCCATTAAGGTGCGGAAAGAACTGAGAGGTCAGAGAAAAACAGAGAATGATCCAGAGGTAGAGAGCAGGAAGAATTCTGTGGTTTTACTCTTTGCCATATCTGCCAGCTTCATACTTCTCTGGTTGTTGCATATTTTAGATTTCTTTAATGCTGGTTATTCCTTGGATTCTGTTTCTTATCGTCTCTTTGATCAGATTGGATACATGCTGAGGAACTTAAGTTGCTGCACAAATGCCCTTATTTATGTGGTGACACAGAAACATTTCAGAGACCAGTTGAAATATGCCATGACATATCCAGTTCGAAAAATAATTCAATTGATGAATCAATACAAGTAACTGAGAGCCAACATTCGGTGCAGCAGCGAACGGAACGAGGCGTCCACGTGAGGAATGGACCGAAAGGAAAAGGAGGAGCAGCAACATGATAACACTCCTTTCCTAATAGGCAAGGACTGACTCCATCTGAGGAGCAAAATGATAGAGACTGGAGGTGTAAAGCCAGTGTAAAGTGCTGTTAGTAATCAGCAACAATTAGTAGGAAGTGGGACAACAAAATCAAGCCCAAATATACACAAAAGCGACATCTATCCCAAGTATTCCGTTCTCAGTGAGTGAAGTGGGTAGAAACATAAATGATGTGGAGGAAGGTGTAATCGTTCACTGCAGGCCAGAGAGGGAAATGCAACAACAGGCTCCTGTCCACTCTTCCTCACTGAATTCTCTGACCCACACATCTAGACATTATTTTTTTATAAACGAGAAGTTTCCTGTTGAAAAAGGAAATAAAATATTGGAAATATTCTGTATCTTTATTTGCGCCTTTATTTTCAACCATAATTTACTTTGTTTCCATTCAATTCCTCGTGTTGTTTTCTGGCAATCGCACTTTTAGATTTTCTCATTGATCAACAGGAAACCCCGAAGAGAAAGGAATTGGGACAGTTTGTAAATACATGTGGCTTTCATTCTAAAACAATAAAATGCAAAGCAGGAGGAGACAACGGCAGTCTGGACTAAACCAGTTCTCTGACATCATCCCGTTTCTTTATTTGCTCCTTTCCATGAATCAGCTGATGCATTGCCGGGAGAATCCAAGCCCAATCGGAGGGATTTCTGCACTCCCTCCCTGCACACACACCCCCCAATGACACAGCTCCCTCTCCGATTTCAGATGCTCATTCAAATCTACATCTTCATATAAGCTATCGTCAACTGACCCAATATCACTTTCAGTGAATCAACATGAACTCTGTTTGATTTGTCATGATAAAGGTCTTTTTAACTATGTTTGGGGACTGTGTTTTGGTTAAGTGCACGGTGGTGGTGCTGTCGTGGTTAGTGTAGCTGTCTTCCAAATAGGGGACCTGGGTTAGATTCCTGACAATTGCAAGTTGAAATTTGTCACATTGATCAATCGGAAAACACAAAGACAAAAGGAATTTGATCAGTTTGAAAATACATTCTTTTTTATTCCAAGACAATAAAATGCAAAGCAGGAGTAGACAAAGGCAGACTAGCTGAATCTGTTTACCTGCTGCATTCTCTCACACCTCCTCGTTCTCTCACTCCCTCCCCCTCTAATCCCACTGAGATGACTCTGGCTATGTTCCATCCCTGAGTTAAATATGCCCTGGGTCGAGGGAGCTGGGAGCTGGGAGCTGACTGGATGAGCTGGGACTTGGGCAGAGAAGGTGCTTTCAGTGAGAGACTTGGGGATATTTCAAACAGGTTCTGGCAGCTATTTTCCCTTCAAAGAACAAAGAACAAAACATTTCCAGCCCAGGAACAGGCCCTTCGGTCCTCCAAGCCTGAGCCAATCCAAAGCCTCTGTCTAAACCTGTCGCCCATTTCCTGTGACGGACACCTGAAGTACTCAGGGGTGCCCTCACAAGAACGGGGTACGATGTCCAACTCATCAACTGCCAGTTCCGGCGTGCTACATCAAGGAACCGAAATGACCTCCTCAGGAGACAGACACGTGCTGCAACCCAGAGGCTACCCTTCGTTATTCTGTATTTCCCAGGAGCTGAAAACCTATGCAATGGTCTTCGCAACACATTATCAATGACGATGAGCACCTCACTAAGACCTTCCCCACACCTCCACTACTTGCATTTAAATAACCGCCAAACCTCAAACAGATCGTTGTTCGTCGCAAGCTGCTCAGCTCTCAGGACAACTCCACACAACCCTTTCACGGTAGGCGCTGCAAGACGTGTCAGAGTGTGGACATAGATACCACCATTACACGTGGAGACACCTCCCACCTTCTACATGGCAGGTAGCCATGTGACTCAGCCAACGTTGTCTACCTTATACGTTGCAGGCAAGGATGCCCAGAGGCATGGTACATTGGGGAAACCGACCAAAGGTTACGACCACGGATGAATGGGCACTGCACAACAATCAACAGACAGGAGGGTTCCCTCCCAGTTGGGGAAAACTTCAGTGGTCCAGGTCATTCAGCCTCGGACCTTCGGGTGACCATCCTCCAAGGTGGACTTCAGGACAGACAGCATAGAAAAGTGGCTGAGTAGAGGCTGATAGCTAAGTTCGTTACCCATATGGAGGGCCTCAACCGGGACCTTGGTTTCATGTCAAATTACAGGTGACCACCATTGCACTATACACACTCACAACCCCTCACAGACTTAAGACACTCTGCACTCACTACACACATGCACATACACTTTCTCACACTCACAACCCCCAACCCAGACACACACACAGACAGACAAAGACCCACAGACACACATATATTTTGTGGGGTGAATTTGTACTTGCAGGGTTACGTTCTACTTTGCTCAAAAACTGCATACAGAAATGTAGAACTCTGAGCTCAAAAACTGCATGAATTCATGTAAAACTCTTTTATCTCACGTTTAGATTAGAATCAATCTAAACATCATGGCGTAGACAGAGAACACAGGAAGCCAACCACTTCAACATATGGTCTAGCTATCACCATTGTTAACCGCTAACCCGAGAATGCAACTTTTTAATAAAAAGATTTTGTGATTTACACATGAAAGAAGTGAAACTATCACTGTATTGTAACAAATGAAAGGCTTAACAGACAATCAATTTTTCAATGTATAATTTCATGTACATCACCCTTTTAATGTTTGCTATAAATTCTGTTTGACGATTGAGCCCTCCAATACCACCTGATGAAGCAGTGTCGCTCCGAAGGCTAGTGTGCTTCCAATTAAACTTGTTGGACTATGACCTGGTGTTGTGCGATCTTTAACTCTGTACACCCCAGTCCAACACCGGAATCTGGAAATCATTTCTTAAAGGGGACAGCCACCCCATTCAATCTGTATCTCACAGGTCCGTTCTGATGGAGACAACTTGTTTGATGTCCTACAAGCTTTTCAAGTCCCGGTAGATGGTTCTGAGGGGGATTAGCATTTTCATCGTTTCATAGTTTCGGGTGAGATAGTGCGCTGGGGAGTGGAGAGACCACACTTTGATGAATGACTGAATGAAATGCAGAAGTGGTAAATATCGAGCGATTGTGAATGGGTTGGCAAATAAAGGGCCTTAATATAAAAATAAAGAAACTTACAGCACAATATCTTCCACAACCATAGAATAAAATGTTTTAAAGTGATTGACTCGCTGTATCACTAAAGGCACACCAGCTAGCCCACAGAGACAACTAATATGGGTGAGCAGGGCAGAACCTCAGCACATCTCAGGATATTCAGGGACAAGGTTACAAGATAAACAAGTTACCACATCAGCGAACAGGCACCGTGTGTTTGAATCTGACTGGTAGATATGTAATAGACAGTGACTTGATGTAATCAAAATGCCGAGTTAATTGGATTGTTAATTTGATGTAATTAATTTACAGACCTGATGAAATTAGCTTTCTTGTCAACTGATATACAGACCTGATGTAATCATCACCCAGTTGATTGTCTTGTGGACTTGATAAAATCAACTGTACAAGAACAGTTACTTTGTCGACTGACATAACTTTGATGTCCGAAAGTGTAAGATTGGTATTGTGCGTGTGTTTGACAGAGAGAGCTCGATTGTCCTGTGTGATGGTCTTGAGTTCCTCTCCTTGCTGTAATCGATTCCCACTGGAGTAAACTGCTATTCTTGCTGAATTGACCAGGCCTTCAGTCTTCTTGCCTCAGAGACAACGGTCACTCCTACAGCAGTAATATCTGGATTACTCCTAGTGCCGTGTCACAGTGGGACGAGGAACAGGAGGGTAGAGCAGATGAATGGGCGGCTGAAGAGCTGGTATTGGGGAGAAGGATTCTTATTTTGAATCATTGGAATCTCTTCTGGGTTAACATTCCAAAGCAGAGACTGGGACTACCATAGTGTTAAGGTCTTGCTTTATGAGGAATTTGTTAATTGTGTACAAGCAAACGTTCTGATTCAGTGTGTGGATGTACTTACTAAAGAAGGAGCAAAACTTGACCTACTCTTGGGAAATAAAGCAGGGCAGGTGACTGAGGTATCAGTAGGGGAGCACTTCAGGGCCAGTGACCCTAATCCTATTAGATTTAAAATCGTGATTGAAAAAGACAGAGCAGGTCTAAAAAGTTAAAGATTTAAATTTAGAGGAAGGCCAGTTTTGATGATATTAGGCAAAAACTTTCAGAAGTTGATTGGAGGTAGGTATTCGCAAGTAAAGGACGGCTCGAAAGTTGGAAACCTGCAAAAATGAGATAATGAGAGTCCAGAGACGGTATCTTCCTGTTAGGGTGAAGAGCAAGGCTGGTAGGTGTAGGGAAAGATAGATGACCAGAGAAAATGAGGTTTTGTTCAAGAAAAAGAAGTAAGCATATGTCAGGTAAATAAAGCGGGGATTGGGAGAATCTCAAGAAGAGTATAAAGGCAGTAGAAGTATACATAAGAGGCAAATCAGGAAGGTAAAAATTGGACATGAGATAGCTTTGGCAAATAGGGTTAAGGAGAATCCAAAGGAATTTTACGAATACATTAAAGACAAAAGGGTAATTATGGAGAGAATATGGCCCCTGAAAGATTAACCTGTCCACCTGTGGAACTGCAGGAGATGTGGGAGATACTAAGCACGCATTTCACATCAATGTTTCTTGTGAAGAAGGGTATGGAAGTGAGAGAACTTGGGGAAATAAATATCTGTAATAAGGACATCTTCAAAATGCCCATATTACAGAGGAAGAGTTGCTGGACATTTGTAAACATAAAAAGGTTTATATATCCCCAGGAGCTGTCCATGTGTACCCTAAAGCTCTGTGAGAATCTCGGGAAATAATTACTGGACCCCTTGCTGAGATATTATTAAATCAATAGTCACTGATAAGATGTCAGAAGACTGGAGGTTGGCGAACGTGATGTTATTGTTTAAGAAATGTGGGAAGGAGAAGCCAGGGAAGTACAGATCAGTGAGCCTGACATCGGTGGTGGGCAATATGTTGAGGGGAGATCCTAAGGATTTGCATAAATTTGGAAGGGCAAGGACAGAATAGAGTTTGACAACATGGTGGGAAATCATGTTTCATCAAACGAATTGAGTTTTTTAAAGAAGTAATGAAGAGGATTGACGAAGACAGAGTGGTGAATGTGATCTATATGTCCTTCAGAAAGGTGTAAAACAAATTTCTGCATGGTCAATTGTTTAGCAACTTGATGTCATGTTGAATACAAGGAGAATACTAAACAGTTGGATACAGTAGGTCGAAGACAGAGGGTGGTGATGGAAAATTGCTTTACAGACTTGGGACCGGTGACCAGCGATGTGACACATTGATTGGTGCTGGGTCCACCTCTTTTCAACAATTATGTATCTCCCTCATTGAAATGTCAGGCTTCCCTCTTCTGCGGTTACGTGAGGGCCCGGGTGTCCTTGGAGAAGGAGCACGCAGTGTCCACCAACACACTGGAGTTGTTCAGGGAGAGGTGGGCGCCGCAGGGAGTGGAGTGCATTATTTCCTCCTCTGATTGTATTTTGATTTACTCTCTGCCCTCCCCTTCACTGTTTGATCATACAGCATTGCCCTTTAATGTGAAGGTTACTGCTTGTCACAGACTCGGGTGTTTTCCTATCTTCCTGGTGGTGAAAATTGAATAAGGATTCGTGCACTTTGTTTCTCTCACTATGTCTCACCTCTGCACACATACAAAAAAAATGAAAAAGTCAAAACAATAAATGTCAGGCTTGCTCTGACCATGTTAGGCTCGCTCCCACATCCACATCCACACCCCAGATGGTCATCCGACAGCACTCAGGACCCACTGTCGCTGGCACACTTCCCACAATGCATCACCACTGCTGCCTCTCGACAGAACTCCAGAAGGAAAATATACGAGAAGGAGAGGAATATGGCCAGCCAGGAGCAGATGGGACGATTGTGCCTGTTCGACAATCTTGGATAACTTGCTCAATCCACCCCTCACACTCCCGACTCCGTCTTTCTCTCTCCCTCACATTGCTGGCTTCCACTCTCTCCCCCCCTCACACTGCCCGCTCCCATTCTCTCTCTCCTTCACACCTACGGCTTATCAGTCTCTCTCCATCGCACTGCTGGCTCCCACTCTCTCGCTCTCCCACACACTGCGCGCTCACACACTCTCTCTCCGTCACAATGCCGGGTCCCACTCTCCCTTGCCCTCACACTCCCACCTCCGACTCTCTCCCCTGACACTGCTGGCTTCCACTATCACTCTGTCTCGCACTGCTCACCCACACACTCTCTCACTCACACTGCCGGGACCCACTCTCCCTCTCCCTCACACTGCACGCTCCCACTCTCTCTCTCTCACTCTGCCCCCTCCCACTCTCTCTCGCCCTCACACTGCCGGCTCCCATTTTCTCACTCCCTCACACTGCTGGCTCCCAATCTCTCACTCACTCACTCTGCACCTTTAAAATCTGCCCACTCACTCTGCCCACTTCCACTGTCTCTTCCTCACCCCGCCGGCTCACCCCTTCTTTCCCATACACTGCCCGCTCCCACTCTTTCTCTCCCTCACTCTGTCTGGACGCACTCTGTCTCCATCACACTGCCTGCTCCCACTCTCTGTCTCTTCCTCACACTGCCGGGTGCCACTCTCTGTCTCTTCCTCACACTTCCCACTCCCATACTCTCTCCCTAACATGCTGGCTCCCACTCTCTCTCTCCCCCACAATGCCCGCTCCCAATCTGTCTCACCCTCACACTGCCTTTTCACACTCTCACTCTCTCTCAGACTGCCCACTCCCAATCTCTCTCCCTCATACTGCCGGCTCTCACTCTCTCTCTCCCGCACACTGCCAGCTCCCATTCTCTCTCTCCCTCACACTGCAGGATTATCACTTTCTCTCTCCCTCACACTGCCACTTCCTACTCCATCCCTCACACTGCCTTCTCTCACTCTTTCTCCATCACACTGCACGCTCCAACTCTCTCCGTCCCTCTTACTGCGGTCTCCCACTCTCTCACTCCCTCACACTGCCAGCTCCCATTCTCTCTCTCCCTCATACTGCTGCCTCCCATTCTCTCTCTCCCTCACACTGCCGGCTCCCATTCTCTATCTCCCTCACACTACCAGCTCTCACTCTCTCCACCAAACTGCTGGCTCCCACTCACTCCCTGCCTCACACTGCCCGCTCACGCTCCCACACTCCTGATTACTGCTGGCTCCCACTCTCCTTCTTCCTCAGTCTGCTGGCCCTCACTTTCTCTCTTCCTCCCACTGCCCGCTCCCTCTCTCTCTCTCTCCCTCACACTGCCGGGTTACAATATCTCTCCATCACACTGCCGGCTCACACTCTCTCTCTCACTCATACTGCCGGCTCCCACTCTCTCTCCCTCACACTGCCGGCTCCCACTCTCACTCCCTCACACTGCCGGCTTCCAATCTCACTCCCTCACACTGCCGGTTCCCATTCTCTCTCTCCCTCACACTGCCGGCTCTCACTCTCTCTCTCTCCCTCATACTGCCGGCTCCCACTCTCTCTCCCTCACACTGCCGGTTCCCTCTCTCTCCCTGCCTCACACTGCCCAGTCACGTTCCCTCTCTCCCTCATACTGCTGGCTCACACTCTCTCTCTCCCTCACGCTGTCGGCTCCAACTCTCTCTCTCCCTCACACTGCCGGCTTCCAATCTCACACCCTCACACTGCCGGTTCCCATTCACTATCTCCATCACACTGCCAGCTCCTACTCTCTCCCTGCCTCACATTGCCCGCTCACGGTCCCTCTCTCCCTCATACTGCTGGCTCACTCTCTCTCGCTCTCACGCTGTCGGCTCCCACTCTCTCTCTCTCCCTCACTCTGCCGGATCCCAATATCTCTCCATCACACTGCCAGCTCACACTCTTTCTCTCTCCCTCACGCTGTC
This sequence comes from Chiloscyllium punctatum, assembly GCF_047496795.1. Taxonomy (NCBI): domain Eukaryota; kingdom Metazoa; phylum Chordata; class Chondrichthyes; order Orectolobiformes; family Hemiscylliidae; genus Chiloscyllium; species Chiloscyllium punctatum. The sequence continues at coordinate 77,545,122 of NC_092771.1, read as the reverse complement.
GGCTCCCACTCTCCCTCTCCCTCACATTGCCGGCCCCCACTCTCGCTCGATCCCTCACTCTACTGGCTCCCACTATCTCTCTCCCTCACACTGCCCGCTCCCACTGTCTCTCCATCCCACTGCTGGCTCCCATTTTCTCTCTCTCCCTCACAATGCCAACTCCCTACCTCTCTCTCCATCACACTTCGCGCTCCCACTCTCGCTCTCCCTCTCATTACAAGCACCCACTCTCTCTCTCCCTCACATTGCCGTCTCCCAATCACTCTCTCTCTCTCACACTGCCCACTCCCACTCTCACTCTCCCGTACACTGCCGGCTCCCAATCTCTCTCTCCCTCACATTACCGGATCCCACACTCTGTGTCCCTCACACTGCCGGCTCACTCCTTGTCTCCCACACACCCTCCGCTCCCTCTCTCTCTCACGCTACCTTACACATTCCGCTCCCACTCTCTCTCTCCCACACACTGCCAGCTCTCACTCCCTCACACTAGCAGCTCCCACTCTCTCTCCCTCACACTGCCGTCTACCACACTCTCTCCCAAACACTGACCGCTCCCACTATCTCTTTCCCTCACACTGCTCGTTCCGACTCTCGGTTTCTCTCACATTACCTGCTCCTACTCTCTCTCTCCCTCACAATGCCCGCTCACGCTCTCTTTCCCTCGCACTGCCGGGTCCCACTCCCTCTCTCACACACACTGCAAGCTCCCACTCTCTCTCTTCCTGACACTGCCCGCTCCCTCTCTCACTCCCTCACTCTGCCGGCTCCCACTCTCTCTCGCTCACACTGCCGGCTCACCCCTTCTCTCCCACACAATGCCCGCTCTCACTCTTTCTCTCCCTCACTCTGCCTGATCACACTCTCTCTCCCTCACACTGCCCGCTCCCACTGTCTGTCTCTTCCTCACTTTGCCGGGTGCCACTCACTCTCTCCCTCTCACTTCCCACTCCCACGCTCTCTCCCTAACCCTGCTGGCTCCCACTCTCTCTCCCCCACACTGCCCGCTCCCAATCGGTCTCTCCCTCACACTGCCTGTTCCCACTCTGACTCTGCCGCACACTGCCCACTCCCATTCTCTCTCTCTCTCACACTGCCGGCTTATCACTCTCTCTCCCTCACACTGCCGGCTCCCACTCTCTCTCTCCCTCACACTGCCAGCTCCTACTCTCTCCCTCAAACTGCCTGCTCTCACACTTACCCCCTCACACTGCGCGCTCTACCTATGTCCCTCTTACTGCGGTCTCCCACTCTCTCTCCCTCACACTTCCTACTCCCACTCTTACTCTCCCTCACACTACCACTTTCTACTCTCTCCCACACACTGCTTGCTCTCAATCTTTCTCCACCACACTGCGCGTTCCAACTATCTCTGTCCCTCTCACTGCGGTCTCCCACTCTCTCTCCCTCACACTGCCCGCTCCCACTCTTTCACTCCCTCACACTGCCGGCTCCCACTCTCTCTCCCTCACACTGTCGGCTCCCATTCTCTCCCTCCCTCACACTGCCAAGTCCCATTGTCTCTCTTGCTCACACTGCCAGCTCTCACACTCTCCACCAAACTGCCGGCTCCCAAATCTCCCTGCCTCACACTGCCCGCTCACGCTGCCTCTCTCCCTCATAATGCGGGGTCCCAATATCTCTACAGCACACTGCCGGCTCACACACTCTCTCTCTCCCTCACGATGTCGGCTCCCACTCTCTGTCTCCCTCACACTGCCAGCTCCCACTCTCACTCTCCCTCGCACTGCCCGCAACCACTCTCTGTCTCACTCACACTGCCGGCCCACACTCTCTCCGCCCCTCACACTGCCGATTCCATTCTCCCTCTCCCTCACACTGCCGGCCCCCACTCTCGCTCTAACCCTCAATCTGCTGGCTCCCACTCTCTCCCACCCTGCAGTGTGAGTCAGAGAGTGCGATGGGGCTATGTGAAGGAGAGACAGTGGGACCAGGCAGTGTGAGGGAGAGAGAGAGTGGGAGCAGGCAGTGTGAGGGAGAGAGAGATTGGGAGGGGGCAGTGTGAGGTAGAGAGAGAGTGGGAGCTGGCAGTGTGAGGGAGGAAGAGAGTTGGAGCTGCCAGAGTGAGGGAGAGAGAATGGGAGCGGGCAGTGTGAGGGATGGAACGTGGGAGCGGGCAGTGTGAGGGAGAGAGACAATAGGAGCCGACAGTGTGACGAAGTTAGAGAGTGGGAGCGGGCACTGTGAGGGAGAGAGAGAGAGAGTGTGGGAGATCGCAATGAGAGGGGCAGAGATATTTGGAACGCGCAGTGTTAGGGAGGAAGAATGAGAGCACGGAGTGTGACGGAGAGAGTAGGAGGTGGTAGTGTGAGGGAGAGGGAGAGAGTGGGAGCAGGCAGTGTAAGGGAGAGAGAGATTGGGAGCGGGCAGTGTGAGGGAGAGGGAGAGAGTGGGAGCAGGCAGTGTAAGGGAGAGAGAGAGTGGGAGCCGGCAGTGTGAGGGAGAGAGAGTGGGAGCCGGCCGTGTGAGGGAGTGAAAGAGTGGGAGAGGGCACAGTGAGGGAGAGAGAGAGAGTGGGAGATCGCAGTGAGATGGGCAGAGATATTTGGAACGCGCAGTGTGAGGCAGGAAGAATGAGAGCACGCAGTGTGAGGGAGAGAGTAGGAGGTGGTAGTGTGAGGGAGAGAGAGAGTGCGAGCCGGCAGTGTGAGGGCGAGAGAGAGTGGGAGACCGCAATAAGAGGGACAGAGAGAGTTGGAGCGCGCAGTGTGAGGGAGAAAGAGTGTGAGCAGGCAGTGTGAGGGAGAGACAGTGGGAGCCGGCAGTGTGAGTGAGTGAGAGAGCGGGAGCCGGCAGTGTGAGGGAGAGAGAGTGGGATACCGCAGTAAGAGGGACAGAGATTGTTGGAGCGAGCAGTGTGAGAGAGAAATAGTGAGAGCGGCAGTTTGAGGGAGAGAGTAGGAGGTGGAAGTGTGAGGGAGGGAGAGAGTGGGAGCAGACAGTGTGAGGGAGAGAGAGTGATAAGCCGGCAGTGTGAGGGAGAGAGAGAATGGGAGCGGGCAGTGTGGGGGGGAGAGAGACTGGGAGTGGGCAATGTGAGGTAGAGAGATAGTGGGAGCCGGCAATATACGGGAGCGTGAGAGTGGGAGCGGGCAGTGTGAGGGAGACTGAGAGTGGGAGCGGGAAGTGTGAGGGAGAGAGAGAGTGGAAGCTGGCAATATGTGGGAGAACGAGACTGGGAGTGGGAAATGATAATGAGAGAGTGAGAGGGAGCTGGCAGTGTAAAGGAGAGAGTGGGAGCGGGCAGTATGAGGGAGAGACAGTGGGATTGGGCATTGTGAGGGAGCGAGTGTGGGAGCCAGCAGTGTGAGGAAGAGAGAGTGGGAGTGGGAAGTGGGAGGGAGAAATTGGGAATGGGACCCAGCAGGGTGAGGGAGAGACAGAAAGTGGGAGCAGGCAGTTTGAAGGAGAGAGTTTGAGAGCCAGCAATGTGAGATTTTGAGAGAGTGGGAGAGGGCAGTGTGAAGGAGGGAGACACTGGGAGCGGACTGTGTGAGGGAGAGAGACTGGGAGTATGCAGTGTGAGGGAGAGTGTTGGAGCCAGCAGTGTGATGGAGACAGACTGAGAGCCGGCAGTGTGAGGGAGAGAGAATGGGACCCGGCATTGTGAGGGAAAAAGTGAGAGTGGGAGCGGGCAGTGTCATGGAAAGAGAGAGAGAGTGGGACCCGGCAGTGTGAGGGAGAAAGAGAGAGTGAGAGCGGGCAGTATGAGGAAGAGTGAGAGTGGGAGCGTGCAGTATTGGGGAGAGTGAGAGAGGGAGCGGGCTGTGTGAGGCAAAGAGATAGTGGGAGACGGCAATGTGATGGAGAGAGAGAGTGGGAGCCGGCACTGTGAGGGCGAGTGAGAGTGGGAGACGCAATAAGAGGGACAGAGAGAGTTGGAGCGCGCAGTGTGAGGGAGAAAGCGTGTGAGCAGGCAGTGTGAGGGAGAGAGAGTGGGAGCCGGCAGTGTGAGTGAGTGAGAGAGTGAGAGCCGGCAGTGTGAGGGAGAGAGTGTGGGAGACCGCAGTAAGCGGGACAGGGATTGTTGGAGAGAGCAGTGTGAGAGAGAAATAGTGATAGCGGGCAGTTTGAGGGAGAGAGTAGGAGGTGGAAGTGTGAGGGAGGGTGAGATTGGGAGCCGACAGTGTGAGGGAGAGAGGAAAGGGGAGCGGGCAGTGTGGGGGAGATAGAGAGTGGGAGTGGGCAATGTGAGGTAGAGAGATAGAGGGAGCCGGCAATATATGGGAGCGTGAGAGTGGGAGCGGGCAGTGTGAGGGAGAGAGAGAGTGGAAGCTGGCCATATGTGGGAGAACGATAGTGGGAGCGGGAAATGTGAATGAGAGAGAGAGGGGGAGCTAGCAGTGTAAGGGAGAGAGTGGGAGCCGGCAGTGGGTGGGAGAGAGCTAGTGGGAGCGGGTAGTGTGAGGGAGAGACAGGGGGATAGGGCATTGTGAGGGAGCGAGTGTGGGAGCCAGCCGTGTGAGGAAGAGAGAGTGGGAACCTGCAGTGTGAGGGAGAGAGAGAGCGCGAGTGGGCAGTGTGAGGCAGGGAGATAGTGGGAGGTGGCAGTGTGATGGAGAGAGACAATGGGAGCCGGCAGTGTGAGGGAGCGAGTGTGGGAGCCGGCTGTGTGAGGGAGTGAGAGAGTGGGAGCCGGCAGTTTGAGGAAGAGAGACAGTAGGAGACCGCAGTGAGAGGGACGGAGAGAGTTGTAGCGCGCAGTCTGAGGGAGAAAGAGTGAGAGCAGGCAAAGTAAAGGAGAGAGATTGGGAGTGGGCAATGTGAGAGAGTGATGGATAGACAGATTGGATGCGGGCATTGTGGGGGGGAGAGAGAGTGGGGGCCAGCAGTGTTCGGGAGAGAGAGTGGGAGTGGGAAGTGGGAGGGAGAAATTGGGAATGGGGCCCAGCAGTGTGAGGGAGAGACAGAAAGTGGGAGCGGGCAGTTTGAAGGAGAGAGTTTGAGAGACAGCAATGTGAGATTTTGAGAGAGTGGGAGAGGGCAGTGTGAAGGTGGGAGACACTGGGAGCGCACTGTGTGAGGGAGAGAGAGTGGGAGTATGCAGTGTGAGCGAGAGTGTTGGAGCCAGCAATGTAATGGAGACAGACTGAGAGCCGGCAGTGTGAGGGAGAGAGAATGGGACCCGGCATTGTGAGGGAAAAAGTGAGAGTGGGAGCGGGCAGTGTCATGGAAAGAGAGAGAGAGTGGGACCCGGCAGTGTGAGGGAGAAAGAGAGAGTGAGAACGGGCAGTATGAGGGAGAGTGAGAGTGGGAGCGTGCAGTGTTGGGGAGAGTGAGAGAGGGAGCGGGCTGTGTGAGGGAGAGAGCGATTTGAAGCGGGCAGTGTGAAGGAGAGAGACAGAGTGAGAGCCAGCAGTGTGAGGGAGTGAGACAGAGCGGTACCGGGTAGTGTGTGGGAGGGAGAGAGTGGGAACTGGCACTGTGGGGGAGAAACTGGGAGCGGGCAAGGCCAGGCAGAGAGAGAGTGGGAGCTTGCAGTGTGTGAGAGAGAGAATGGAAGCCGGCAGTGGGAGGGAAAGAGAGCGGGATTGGGCAGTGTGAGGGATAGAGAGAGTGGGAGCTGGCAGTGTGAGGGAAAGAGATAGTGGGAGACGGCAATGTGATGGAGAGAGAGAGTGGGAGCCGGCAGTGTGAGGGCGAGTGAGAGTGGGAGACCGCAATAAGAGGGAGAGAGAGAGTTTGAGCGCGCAGTGTGAGGGAGAAAGCGTGTGAGCAGGCAGTGCGAGGGAGAGAGAGTGGGAGCCGGCAGTGTGAGTGAGTGAGAGAGTGTGAGCCGGCAGTGTGAGGGAGAGAGTGTGGGAGACCGCAGTAAGCGGGACAGAGATTGTTGGAGCGAGCAGTGTGAGAGAGAAATAGTGATAGCGGGCAGTTTGAGGGAGAGAGTAGGAGGTGGCAGTGTGAGGGAGGGTGAGATTGGGAGCCGACAGTGTGAGGGAGAGAGGAAAGGGGAGCGGGCAGTGTCGGGGAGAGAGAGAGTGGGAGTGGGCAATGTGAGGTAGAGAGATAGGGGGAGCCGGCAATATACGGGAGCGTGAGAGTGGGAGCGGGCAGTGTGAGGGAGAGAGAGAGTGGAAGCTGGCCATATGTGGGAGAACGATAGTGGGAGCGGGAAATGTGAATGAGAGAGAGAGAGGGAGCTAGCAGTGTAAGGGAGAGAGTGGGAGCCGGCAGTGGGTGGGAGAGAGCTAGTGGGAGCGGGTAGTGTGAGGGAGAGACAGGGGGATTGGGCATTGTGAGGGAGCGAGTGTGGGAGCCAGCAGTGTGAGGAAGAGAGAGTGGGAACCTGCAGTGTGAGGGATAGAGAGAGCGTGAGTGGGCAGTGTGAGGCAGAGAGATAGTGGGAGGTGGCGGTGTGATGGAGAGAGACAATGGGAGCCGGCAGTGTGAGGGAGAGAATGTGGGAGCCGGCTGTGTGAGGGAGTGAGAGAGTGGGAGCCGGCAGTTTGAGGAAGAGAGACAGTAGGAGACCGCAGTGAGAGGGACAGAGAGAGTTGTAGCGCGCAGTCTGAGGGAGAAAGAGTGAGAGCAGGCACTGTGAAGGAGAGAAATTGGGAGTGGGCAGTATGAGAGAGTGTGACAGTGGGACCAGGCAGTGTGATAGATAGACAGATTGGATGCGGGCATTGTGGGGGAGAGAGAGAGTGGGAGCCAGCAGTGTTCGGGAGAGAGAGTGGGAGTGGGAAGTGGGAGGGAGAAATTGGGAATGGGACCCAGCAGGGTGAGGGAGAGACAGAAAGTGGGAGCGGGCAGTTTGAAGGAGAGAGTTTGGGAGCCAGCAACGTGAGATTTTGAGAGAGTGGAAGAGGGCAGTGTGAAGGAGGGAGACACTGGGAGCACACTGTGTGAGGGAGAGAGAGTGGGAGTGTGCAGTGTGAGGGAGAGTGTTGGAGCCAGCAGTGTGATGGAGACAGACTGAGAGCCGGCAGTGTGAGGGAGAGAGAATGGGACCCGGCATTGTGAGGGAAAAAGTGAGAGTGGGAGCGGGCAGTGTCATGGAAAGAGAGAGAGAGAGTGGGACCCGGCAGTGTGAGGGAGAAAGAGAGAGTGAGAGCGGGCAGTATGAGGAAGAGTGAGAGTGGGAGCGTGCAGTGTTGGGGAGAGTGAGAGAGGGAGCGGGCTGTGTGAGGGAGAGAGCGATTTGAAGCGGGCAGTGTGAGGAGTGAGACAGAGTGAGAGCCAGCAGTGTGAGGGAGTGAGACAGAGCGGGAGCGGGTAGTGTGTGGGAGGGAGAGAGTGGGAACTGGCACTGTGGGGGAGAAAGTGGGAGCGGGCAGTGCCAGGCAGAGAGAGAGTGAGAGCTTGCACTGTGTGAGAAAGAGAATGGAAGTCGGCAGTGGGAGGGAAAGAGAGCGGGAGTGGGCAGTGTGAGGGATAGAGAGACCGGGAGCTGGCAGTGTGAGGGAAAGAGATAGTGGGAGACGGCAATGTGATGGAGAGAGAGAGTGGGAGCTTACAGTGAGAGGGAGAGAGTGTGGGAGCCGGCAGTGTGAGGGAGAGAGAGTGGTAGCAGTCACTGTGAGGGAGTGAGAGAATGGGAGCCGGCCGTGTGAGGGATTGAGAGAGTGGCAGGTGGCAGAGTGTGGGACAGAGAGAGTGGAAGCGGGCAGTATAAGGTAGAGAGAGAGAGAGTGGGAGCCGGCAGTGTGATGGAGGCAGAGAGAGTGGGAGCGGGCAGTGTGAGGGAGAGAGAGAGTTGGACCCAGCAGTGAGACGAAGAAAGAGAGTGGGAGCGGAGAATGTTTGGGAGAGAAGAAGTGAGCCGGCACTCTGAGGGACCCAGAGAGTGGGATCCGGTAGTGTGCGGGTGAGTGAGAATTGGAGCGGGCAGTGTGAGGGAGAGAGAGATTGGGAGCCGGCAGCGTGAGGGAGGGTGCGTGGGAGTGGGCAGTATGAAGGAGAGAGAGAGTGGGAGTGGGCTGTTTGAGGGAGAGAGAGATTGGGAGACGGCAGTGTGAGGGAGAGTGCGAGGGGGAGCGAGCAGCGTAAGGGAGAGATAGAGTGGGAGCGGGCAGTGTAAGGGAGAGAGGGTGGGAGCCGTAAGTGTGAGGGTAAAAGAGATTGGGAGACGGCAGCGTGAGGGAGAGAGAGTGGGAGCGAGCAGTGAGGGAGAGAGAGAGTGGAAGCTGGCAATGTGAGGGAGAAAGAGATAGGGAGCGGGAAGTGTGAGGGAGAGCGAATGAGCTGGCAGTGGGAGGGAGGGAGAGTGGGGCTGGGCACTCTCCCTCACACTGCCGGCTCCGTCTTTCTCTCTACCTGACACTGCCCACTCCCACTCTCTCTCTCCTGCACACTGCCCGCTCCCATGCTCTCTCTCCCTCACACTGCCGGCTCCCACTCTCTCTCTCCCTCACACTGCGTGCTCTCACTCTTTCTCCCTCACACTGTGCGTTCCAACTATCTCTGTCCGTCTCACTGTGGTCTCCCACTCTCTCTCCCTCACACTGACCGCTCCGACTCTCGCACTCACACTGTCGGTTCCCATTCTCTCTCGCTCACACTGCCAGCTTTCACTCTCTCCAACAAACTGCCGGCTCCCACTCTCTCCCTCCCTCACACTGCCCGCTCACTCTCCCTCTCTCCCTCACATTGCCGGCTCACACTCTCTCATTCTCTCCCTCACACTGCCAGCTCCCAATCTCTCCCTCACACTGCAGGGTCCCACTCTCTCTCCCTTCCTAACTCTGCCCGCTCTCACTCTCCCACTACCTCACACTGCACGCTCCCACTCTCTCTCCTTCACACAGTCCACTCCCACTCTCCCTCCCTCACACTGCCGGCTCCCACTCTCTCTTTCCCTCACACTGCGGGCTCCCACTCTCTCTCTCAAAATGCCCGGTTCAACTCTCTGTCTCTACCTCACCCTGCCGGGTCCCACTCTCAATCTCTCCCTCAAACTTCCCACTCCCACTCTTCTCCCACTCTCCCGAACACTGCTGGCTCCCAGTCTCTCTCTCCGTCACAATGCCCACTCCCACTGTCTCTCCCTCACACTGCCCGCTCCCACTCTCTCTTTCCCTCACACTGCCCGCTCCCACGATCTCTGCATCACACTGCCGACTCACACTCTTTCGGTCTCTCGTTTGCGCTGTCAGCTCCCACCCTCTCTCTCCCTCACACTGCCGGCTCCCACTCTCCCTCTCCCTCATACTGCCGGCCCCTACTTTCGATCCCTCACTCCACTGGCGCCCACCATCTATCTCCCTCACACTGCCCGCTCCCACTCTCTCCCTCCCACTGCCGGCTCTCACTCTCTCTCTCTCCCTTACACTGCCAGCTCCCTCTCTCTCCCTCACACTTCAGCTCCCACTCTCGTTTACCCACACATTGCCAGCTTCCACTCTCTCTCTCTCCCTCACACTGACTGCTCCCAGTCTCACTCTCTCTCTCCCTCAGATTGCCCGCTCCCACTCTCTCCCTCCCACTGCGGGCTCCCACTCTCTCTCTCTCCCTTACACTGCCCGTTCCCACTCTCTCTCTCCCTCACACTGCCCGCTCCCACTCTCTCTCTCCCTCACACTGCTCGCTCCCACTCTCTCTCTCCCTCACACTGCCCGCTCCCACTCTCTCTCACCCTCACACTGCCCGCTCCCACTCTCTCTCCCTCACATTTCCCGCTAACACTCTCGCTCTCCCTCACATTGCAAAATTCCACTCTCTCTCTCCCTCATACTGCCCGCACCCAATCTCATGCTCCCGCACACTGCCGGCTCCCTCTCTCTCTCTATCTCCCACTGCCCACTCCCACTCTCTCTCCCAAACTCTGCCCGCTCCCAATCTCTCTCTCTCCCTCACACTGCCCAGTCCCACGATCTCTCCATCACACCGCCGGTTCCCACTCTCTCTCCCTCACACTGCTGGCTCTCACTCTCTCTCTCCCTCACAATGCCCACTCCCACTGTCTCTCCCTCACACTGCCAGCTCCCACTCTCTTTCCCTCACACTGACCGCTCCCAATCTCTCTCTCCCTCAGACTGCGCGGTTCCACGATCTCTGCATCTCACTGCAGGCTCCCACTCTTTCTGCCTCTCCCTCGCGCTGTCTGCTCCGACTCCCTCTCTCCCATACACTGTCAGCTCCCTCTCTGTCTCCCTCACACTTCCCGCGCCCTCTCTGACTCTCCCTCACACTGTTGGCTCCCACACTCTCTCCCTCACACTTCCCGCATCCAATCTTTCTCTCCCTCACACTGCCTGTTCCCACTGTCACTCTCTCTCACACTGCCCATTCCCAATCTCTCTCCTTCACACTGCCTGCTCTCACTCTTTCTCCCTCACACTGTGCGCTCCAACGCTCGCTGTCCCTCTCACTGCGGTCTCCTACTCTCTCCCTCACACTGCCAGCTCCCACTCTCTCACTCACTCACACTGCTGGCTCCCATTGTCTCTCTCCCTTACACTGCCAGCACCCACTCGCCCTGCCTCACACTGCCCACTCACGCTCGCTCGATTCCTCACACTGCCGGTTCCCACTCTCACTCTCCCTCACACTGTTGGCTCCCACTCCCTCTCTCCCACACAATGCCCACTCCTACTGCCTCTCCCTCACACTGCCAGCTCCCACTCTCTCTCTCCCTCACACTGCGCGGTTCCACGATCTCTCCATCTCACTGCAGGCTCCCACTCTTTCTGTCTCTCCCTCGCGCTGTCTGCTCCTACTCCCTCTCTCCCATACACTGTCAGCTCCCTCTCTGTCTCCCTCACACTTCCCGCGCCCTCTCTGACTCTCCCTCACACTGTTGGCTCCCACACTCTCTCTCCTTCACAATGCCTACTCCTAATGTCTCTCCCTCAAACTGCCCGCACCCAATCTCATGCTCCCACACACTGCCGGCTCCCTCTCTCTCTCTATCTCCCACTGCCCACTCCCACTCTCTCTCCCACACACTGCCCGCTCCCAATCTCTCTCTCTCCCTCACACTGCCCAGTCCCACGATCTCTCCATCACACCGCTGGTTCCCACTCTCTCTCTCTCCCTCACACTTCTCGCTCCCACTCTCGTTCTCCCACACATTGCCAGCTTCCAATCTCTCTCTCCCTCACACTGCCCGCTCCCACTCTCGCTCTCTCTCACATTGGCAGATTCCACTCTCTCTCTCCCGCACGCTGCCCGCTCCCACTCTCACGCACCTGCACAGTGCTGGCTCCCACTCTCTCTCCCTCACACTTCCCGCATCCAATCTTTCTCTCCCTCACACTGCCTGTTCCCACTGTCACTCTCTCTCACACTGCCCATTCCCAATCTCTCTCCTTCACACTGCCTGCTCTCACTCTTTCTCCCTCACACTGTGCGCTCCAACGCTCGCTGTCCCTCTCACTGCGGTCTCCTACTCTCTCCCTCACACTGCCAGCTCCCACTCTCTCACTCACTCACACTGCTGGCTCCCATTGTCTCTCTCCCTTACACTGCCAGCACCCACTCGCCCTGCCTCACACTGCCCACTCACGCTCGCTCGATTCCTCACACTGCCGGTTCCCACTCTCACTCTCCCTCACACTGTTGGCTCCCACTCCCTCTCTCCCACACAATGCCCACTCCTACTGCCTCTCCCTCACACTGCCAGCTCCCACTCTCTCTCTCCCTCACACTGCGCGGTTCCACGATCTCTCCATCTCACTGCAGGCTCCCACTCTTTCTGTCTCTCCCTCGCGCTGTCTGCTCCTACTCCCTCTCTCCCATACACTGTCAGCTCCCTCTCTGTCTCCCTCACACTTCCCGCGCCCTCTCTGACTCTCCCTCACACTGTTGGCTCCCACACTCTCACTCCTTCACAATGCCTACTCCTAATGTCTCTCCCTCAAACTGCCCGCACCCAATCTCATGCTCCCACACACTGCCGGCTCCCTCTCTCTCTCTATCTCCCACTGCCCACTCCCACTCTCTCTCCCACACACTGCCCGCTCCCAATCTCTCTCTCTCCCTCACACTGCCCAGTCCCACGATCTCTCCATCACACCGCTGGTTCCCACTCTCTCTCTCTCCCTCACACTTCTCGCTCCCACTCTCGTTCTCCCACACATTGCCAGCTTCCAATCTCTCTCTCCCTCACACTGCCCGCTCCCACTCTCGCTCTCCCTCACATTGGCAGATTCCACTCTCTCTCTCCCGCACGCTGCCCGCTCCCACTCTCACGCACCTGCACAGTGCTGGCTCCCACTCTCTCTCCCTCACACTTCCCGCATCCAATCTTTCTCTCCCTCACACTGCCTGTTCCCACTGTCACTCTCTCTCACACTGCCCATTCCCAATCTCTCTCCTTCACACTGCCTGCTCTCACTCTTTCTCCCTCACACTGTGCGCTCCAACGCTCGCTGTCCCTCTCACTGCGGTCTCCTACTCTCTCCCTCACACTGCCAGCTCCCACTCTCTCACTCACTCACACTGCTGGCTCCCATTGTCTCTCTCCCTTACACTGCCAGCACCCACTCGCCCTGCCTCACACTGCCCACTCACGCTCGCTCGATTCCTCACACTGCCGGTTCCCACTCTCACTCTCCCTCACACTGTTGGCTCCCACTCCCTCTCTCCCACACAATGCCCACTCCTACTGCCTCTCCCTCACACTGCCAGCTCCCACTCTCTCTCTCCCTCACACTGCCAGCTCCCACTCTCTCTCCACCTCACACTGCCCGCTCCCAATCTCTCTCTCCCTCACACTGCCCAGTCCCACGATCTATCATTCACACTGCCGGTTCCCACTCTCTCTCTCCCTCACACTGTTGGCTCACACACTCTCTCTCCTTCACAATGCCTACTCCCAATGTCTCTCCCTCAAACTGCCAGCTCCCACTCTCTCTCTCCCTCACACTGCCAGCTCCCACTCTCTCTCTACCTCACACTGCCCGCTCCCAATCTCTCTGTCCCTCACACTGCCCGTTCCCACGATCTCTCCATCACCCTGCAGGCTCACACTCTCTCTGTCTCTCCCTCGCGCTGTCTGCTCCCACTCCCACTCCCTCTCTCCCTTACACTGCCAGCTCCCTCTCTCTCTCCCTCACACTTCCCGCTCCCACTCTCGCTCTGCCTCACATTGCCCGCTTCCACTCTTTCTCTCCCTCACACTGCTCGCTCCCACTCTCAGTCTCCCCCACACTGCTGGGTCCCAAACTCTCTGCCACACAATTCCCGCTCCCACTCTCGCTCTCCCTCACATTGCCAGCTTCCGCTCGCTCTCCCTCACACTGCCCGCTCCCACTCTCACGCTCCCGCACACTGCTGGCTCCGACTCTCTCTCTCCCTCACACTGCCGGCTCCCACTCTCTCTCCCTCACACTGCCCGCTCCCACTCTCACGCTCCCGCACATTGCCAGCTCCCACTCTCTCTCCCTCGCACTGCCGGCTCCCATTCTCTCACACCCTCACTCTGCCCGCTTCCACTGTCCCTCCCTCACACCAAAGCTCCCTCCTTCTCTCCCAGGCACTGCCCGCTCCCGCTCTCTCTCTCCCTCACTCTGTCTGGTCCCAATTTCTCCACCTCAAACTGCCCACTCCCACTCTCACGCTCCTGCACACTGCTGGCTCCCATTCTCTCTCTCCTTCATACTGCCCACTCCCACTCTCCCTCCCTCAAATGCCGATACACAATCTCTCTCTCCCGCACACTGCCCACTCCCACTCTTACACTCCCGCACACTGCCGGCTCCAACTCTCTCCCACACACTGCCGGTTCCCACTCTCTCCATCACTCACGCTATCCGCTCACACACACTCTCTCTCACACACTGCCCACTACCACTTACTGTCTCTCTCACACTGCCCACTCCCACTCTCGCTCTCCCTCACAATGCCTGCTTCCACTCTCTCTCTCCCTCACGCTGCCGGCCCCCACTTTCTGTCCCTCACTCCACTGCCTCCCACTATCTCTCTCCCTCACACTGCCCACTCCCACTCTCTCCCTCACGCTGCCGACTCCCACTCTATCTCCCTTACACTGCCAGCTCCCTCTCTCTCTCTCCTTCACACTTGCGACTCCCACTCTCGTCCTTCCACACATTGCCAGCTTCCAATCTCTCTCTCCCTCACACTGCCCGCTCCCACTCTCACGCTCCTGCACACTGCTGGCTTGCACTCTCTCTCTCCCTCACACTGCCAGCTCCCTCTCTCTCTCTACCTTACACTGCCCACTCCCACTCTCTCTCTCCTGAACACTGCCTGCTCCCATTCTCTCTCTCCCTCACATTGCCGGCTTATCAATCTCTCTCCCTCACACTGCCGGCTCCCACTCTCTCTCTCTCCCTCACACTGCGTGCTCTCACTTTTTCTCCCTCACACTGGGAGTTTCAACTATCTCTGTCCCTCTCACTGCTGTCTCCCACTCTCTCTCTCCCTCACATTGCGCGCTCCAACTCTCTCTGTTCCTCTCACTACGGTCCCTACTCTCTCTCCCTCACACTGCCGGCTCCCACTCTCTCAATCCCTCACACTGCGGGCTGCCATTGTCTCTCTCCCTTACACTGCCGGCTCCCAATTTCGCCCTGCCTCACACTGCCCGCTCACGCTCTCTCTATCCCTCACACTGCCTGTGCCCATACTCACTCTCCCTCACACTGTTGGCTCCCACTCTCTCTCCCTTACAATGCCCACTCCCACTGTCTCTCCCTCACACTGCCAGCTCCCACTCTTCTCTCCCTCACACTGCCAGTTCCCTCTCTCTCTCTCCCTCACACTTGCGGCTCCCACTCTCGTTCTTCCACACATTGCCAGTTTCCAATCTCTCACACTGCCCGCTCCGACTCTCACGCTCCTGCACATTGCTGGCTCGCATTCTCTCTCTCCCTCACACTGCCAGCTTCTTCTCTCTCTCTACCTCACACTGCCCACTCCCAATCTCTCTCTCCCTCACACTGCTTGGTCCCACGAACACTCCATCATACTGCCGGCTCGCACTCGCTCTGTCGCTCCCTCGCGCTGTCGACTCCCACCCCCTCTCTCCCTTAAACTGCCAGCTCCCTCTCTCTCTCGCACACAATTCCTGCTCTCACTCTCGCTCTCCCTCACATTGCCAGCTTCCTCTCTTT
The DNA here is from genome assembly GCF_047496795.1 of Chiloscyllium punctatum. NCBI lineage: Eukaryota > Metazoa > Chordata > Chondrichthyes > Orectolobiformes > Hemiscylliidae > Chiloscyllium > Chiloscyllium punctatum. The sequence goes on along the minus strand of NC_092771.1, from coordinate 77,530,084 downwards.
CTCTCCCTCACACTGCCCGCTCCCAATCTCTCTCTCCCTCACACTGCCCGCTCCCACTCTCTCTCTCCCTCACACTGCCTGCTCCCACTCTCTCTCTCTCCCTCACACGGCCCGCTCCCACTCTCTCTGCCTCTATCACGCTGCCAGCGCCCACTCTCTCTCCCTCACACTGCCGGCTCCCATTCACTCCCACCCTCACTCTGCCCGCTTCCACTGTCTCTCCCACACACCAATGCTCCATCCTTCTCTCCGACACACCGCCCGGTCCCGCTCTCTCACTCCCTCACTCTCTCTGGTCCCACTCTCTCTACCTCAAACTGCCCGCTTCCACTCTCACACTCCCGCACACTGCAGGCTACCATTGTCTCTCTCCTTAATACTGCCCACTCCCACTCTCCCTCCCTCACACTGCCGTTACCCAATCTCTCTCTCCCTCGCACTGCCCACTCCCACTCTTACACTCCCACACACTGCCGGCTCCCACTCGCTCTCCCTCACACTGCCAGCTCCCACTCTCTCTCTCCCTCACACTGCACGCTACCACGATCTCTCCATCACACTGCCAGCTCACACTCTCTCTGTCTCTCCGTCGCGCTGTCGGCTCCCTTTCTCTCTCTCCCTCACACTGCCGGCCTCCACTTCCTATCCCTCACTCCACTGGCTCCCACTATCACTCTCCCTCACACTGCCCGGTCCCACTCTCTCCCTCCCACTGCCGGCTACCACTCTCTCTCTCACTCACACTTCCCGATCCCATCTCGTTCTCCCATACATTGCCAGCTTCTAATCTCTGTCTCCCTCACACTGCCCGCTCCCTCTCTCACGCTCCCGCACACTGCTGGCTCCCACTCTCTCTCTCCCTCACACTGCCGGTTCCCACTCTCTCTCTCCCGCACACTGTTGGCTCCCACTCTCTCTCTCCCTCACAATGTCCACTCCCACTGTCTCACTTTCCCACTGCCAGCTCCCACTCTCTCTCTCCCTCACACTGCCAGCTCCCACTCTCTCTCCCCCTCACACTGCCCGCTCCCAATCTCTCTCTCGCTCACACTGCCTCGCCCCACGATCTCTCCATCACGCTGCCGGCTCACACTCTCTCTGTCTCTCCCTCGCGCTGTAGGCTGCCACTCCCTCTCTTCCTTACACTGCCTGCTCCCTCTCCCTCTCCCTCACACTAACCGCTCCCACACTCCCTCTCCCTCACATTGCCAGCTTCCACTCTTTCTCTCCCTCACACTGCCCGCTTCCACTCTCAGTCTCCCTCACACTGCTGGCTCCCAATCTCTCTCTCCCTCAGACTGCCGTCTCCCTCTCTCTCTCCCACACGCTGACCACTCTCACTGTTACTCTCCATCACATTGCCCGTTAGCACTCTCTGTCTCTCTCACACTGCCGGCTCCCACTCTCTTTATCCCTCCCACTGCCGACTCCCACTCTCTCTCTCCGACACTGCAAGCTCCCACTCTTTATCTCCCTCACACTGACCGCTCCCGCTCTCTCTCACTCCCTCATACTGTTGGCACCCACTCTCTCAGTCTTCCTCACACTGCCCACACCCAATCGCTCTCTCCGTCAAACTGCCAACTCCCACCCTCTCTCTCCCTCACACTGCCGGGTCCCACTCTCTCTCCCTCATTCTGCCCGCTTCCACCGTCTCTCCCTCTCATGGCCGGCTCACACCTTCTCTCCCACACACTGCCCGCTCCCACTCTCTCTCTCTCTCACTCTTCTTGGTCCCACTCTCGCACCCTCACATTGTCCGCTCCCACTCTCAGTCTCTCCCTCACACTGCCGGGTCCCAATCTCTCTCTCCCTTACACTGCTCCCCCCCCCCATTCTCCCACTCCCACACACTGCCGGCTCCCATTCTCTCACTCCCTCACACTGCCGGTTCCCATTCTCTCACTCCCTCACACTGCCTGCTCCACCTCACTCTCTCCCGCACACTGCCCGCTCCTATTCTCTCTCCCTCACACTACCGGCTGATCACTCTCTCTACCTCACACTACCGGCTCCCAGTCACTCCCTCACACTGCCAAGTTCCACTCTCTCTCACTTCCTCACACCACCCACTCCAACTCTCCCTCTCCCACACACTGCCGCCTCCCACTCTCTCTCTCCCTCAAACTACCGGATGCCACTCTCTCTCCCTCAGACTGCCCGTTCCCACTGTCTCTCTCTCACACTGCCACCGCCCACTCTCTCCCTCAGACTGCCTGCTCTCACTCTTTCTCCCTCACACAGCCCACTCCAACTGTCTCTCCATCACACTGCCCGCTCCCACTCTCTCTATCGCACGCACTGCCTACTCCAACTCTCTCTCACTCACACTGCCCACTCCCACTCTCTCTCCCTCACACTGCCTCCGCCCACTCTCTCTCCATCACACTTCCCGCTCCCACTCTCTCTCTTCCTCACAGTGCCTGCTCCCACTCTCTCTCTGTCCCTGAAACTACCCACTCCCACTCTCTCTCTGCCTCACACTGCCCGCTCCCACTTTCTCGAACAATCACATTGCGCGCTCCCACTCTCTATCTCTCCCACACACTGTCCGCTCCCACTTTCTCTCTTCCTCGCACTGTCCACTTTCATTCTCACTCTCCCTCACACTGCAGGCTCCCACTCTCGCTCCCTCATACTGCCCGCTCCCTCTCTCACTCCCTCACAATGCCAGCTCCCACACTCTCTCCCTCACACTGCAGTTCCCATTCTCTCTCCCTCACACTGCCAGCTCCCTCTCTCTCTCCCTCACACTGCCCGCTCCAACTTTCTCTCTCCCTCGCACTGTCCACTTTGATTCTCACTCTCCCTCACACTGCAGGCTCCCACTCTCTCTCCCTCACACTGCCTGCTCCCTCTCTCTCTACCTCACGCTGTCCACTCCCACTCTTTCTTCCTCACGCTGCACGCTACCGCTCTCTCTCTTCCTCACAGTGTCTGCACCCACTCTCTCTCTCTCCCTCAATCTGCACACTCCAAATCTCTCTCTCCCTAACACTGCTGGCTCCCACTCTTTTCTCCATCACACTGCTCGCACACACTCTCTCCCTCACACTGCCCGCTCCCACTCTCTCTCTCCATCACACTGTCCCCTCCCAATCTCTGTCCCTCACACTGTCAGCTCCCACTCTCTTTCCCTCACACTGCCATCTCCCTCTCTCTCCCCCCAACACTGCCCAGTCCCACTTTCTCGCTCCTTTTCACTGCCCGCTCCCACTCTCTCTCTCCCTCCACTCCCGGCTCTCGGTCTCTCCCTCACACTGCAAAGTCCCACACTCTCTCACTTCCTCACACCACCCACTCCAACTCTCCCTCTCCCACTCACTGCCGCCTCCCACTCTCTCACTCCCTCAAACTGCCGGATGCCACTCTCTCCCTCAGACTGCCCATTCCCACTGTCTCTATCCCTCACACTGCCACCGCCCACTCTCTCCCTCAGACTGCCTGTTCTCACTCTTTCTCCCTCACACTGCACGCTCCAACTGTCTCTCCATCACACTGCAGGCTCCCACTCTCTCTCCCTCACACTGCCCGCTCCCTCTCTCACTCCCTCACGATGCCAGCTCCCACACTCTCTCCCTCACACTGCAGTTCCCATTCTCTCTCCCTCACACTGCCCGCTCCCACTTTCACTCTCCCTCGCACTGTCCACTTTCATTCTCACTCTCCCTCACACTGCAGGCTCCCACTCTCTCTCCCTCACACTGCCCACTCCCACTCTTTCTCCCTTACGCTGCAAGTTCCCACTCTCTCATTCTCACTGCCCTCTACCACTCTCTCTCTTCCTCACAGTGTCTGCACCCACTCTCTCTCCCTCAAACTGCCCACTCCAAATCTCTCTCTGCCTAACACTGCCCGCTCCCACTCTCTTCCCCATCACAGTGCTCGCTCACACTCTCTCCCTCACACTGCCCGCTCCCACTCTCTCTCCATCACACTGTCCCCTCCCACTCTCTCTCCCTCAAACTGTCAGCTCCCACTCTCTTCCCCTCACACTGCCATCTCCCTCTCTAACTCCCCCACACAGCCCCCTCCCACTTTCTCGCTCCTTCACACTGCCCACTCCAACTCTCTCTCTCCCTCGCACTGCCCACTCCCTCTCTCTGTCCCCTTCACACTGCCCGCTCCTACTCTCTCACTCCCACACACTGCTGGCTCCCAATCTCTCTCTCCCTCACAGTGCCGGCTCCCATTTTCTCTCTCCATCACACTGCCCTGTCCCATTCTCTCTCTCCCGCACAATTCACGCTCCCATTCTCTCTCTCCCTCACACTACTGGCTCTCACTCTCACTCTCTCCCTTACACTCCAGGCTCCGACTCACTCCCTCACACTGCCAGGTCCCACTCTCTCTCCTTCACACTGCCCGCTCCCACTCTCTCACTCCCTCACACTGCCGGCTCCGAATCTCTCTCTCTCACACTGCCGGCTCCCATTCTCTCTCTCCCTCACACTACCAGCTCCCATTCTCTCTCCCTCACATTGCCGGCACCCACTCTCTCCCTGCCTCACACTGCCCACTCACGCTCTCTCTCCCTCACACTACACGCTCTCACTGTTTCTCCCACACAGTTGGCTCCCACCCACTCTCTCCATAACACTGTCCGCTACGACTCTCACTTTCCCTCACACTGTGGGCTCCTACTCTCTCTCTCACACTGCCCGCTCCCTCTTCCCCTCTCCCTCACATTGCCCACTCCCACTCTCTCTCCCTAACAATGCCCGCTCCCTCTCTCGCTCCCTCCCACTGCCAGCTCCCACTCTCTCTCCCTCACACTGCCTACTCCCTCTCTCTCACTCACAATGCCCGCTCCCTCTCCCCCCTCACACTGCCCTCTTCCACACTCAATCTCCCTCACATTGCCCACTCCCACTCTCTCCCTCACACTGCCCACTCCCACTCTCTCTCCCTAACAATGCCCGCTGCCTCTCTCTCGCTCCCTCTCACTGCCAGGTCCCTCTCTCTCTCTCCCTCATACTGCCCGCTCCCTCTCTCTCTCCCTCACCATGCCCTCTTCCACCCTCTGTCTCCCTCACACTGCCCACTCCCACTGTCTCCCTGACACTGCCCGCTCCCACTCTCTATCCCTGACACTGTCCACTACTACTCTGTGTCACTCACACTGCACGTTCCCACTCTCTCTCTCTTCCTCACAGTGCCTGCTCCCACTCTCTCTATCCCTCAAACTGCCCACTCCCACTCTCTCTCTCGCCCTCACAATGCCCTCTCCCACTCTCTCTCTCCATTACGCTATCCCGTCCCATTCTCTCGCCCTCACACTGCCCGTTACCATTCTCTCTCTCACTCACACAGCCCGCTCTCAAACTCTCTCTCTCGCTGCCCGCTCCCACTCTCACTCTCCCTCACACTGCGGGCTCGCACAATCTCATCCTCAACCTGCCCTCTCCCTCTCTCTCTCCCTCAAACTGCCCAATCCCACTCTTTCTCCCTCACTTTGCCCGCTCCCTCTCTCTCTCCCTCACACTACCAGCTCCCTTTCTCTCTCCCTCACACTGCGTCCTCCAACTCTCTGTCTACCTCTCACTGCCACCTCCCACTCTCTCTCCCCCACACTGCCCACTCCCACTCTCTTCGTTCCTCACACTGCCCAATCCCATTCTCTATCCCTCACAGTGCCCGCTCCCACTCTCTCTCTCCTTCTCACTGCCCACTCCCACTTACTCTCTCTATCACACTGCCTGCTCCCACTCTCTATCTCACGCATGTTGAGAGCTCACACTCTCTCTCTCTTCCTCACACGGCCCCCTCGCACTGTCTCCTTCGCTCACACTGCCCTCTCCCGCTCTCCATCACTCACAATGCCTGCTCCCACTCTGTCTCTCCCTCACACTGCCCGCTACCACTATCTCTCACTCTCACTGTCCGCTACCCCTCTCTCTCTTCCTCACAGTGCCTGCTCCCACTCTCTCTTTCTGTCCGACATTCTGCCCCCTCCCACTTTCTCTCTCTCCTTCACACTGCCCGCTCCCACTTTCTCGAACAATCACATTTGCCGCTCCCACTCTCTCTCTCCCTCGCACTGCCTGCTACCACTCTCTCTCTCCCCACAATGCCTGCTCCCACTCTCTCTCTCCATCACGCTCAGAGCCCCCCTCTCTCTCCCTCACACTGCCCGCTACCACTATCTCTCACTCTCACTGTCCGCTACCACTCTCTCTCTTCCTCACAGTGCCTGCTCCCACTCTCTCTTTCTGTCCGACATTCTGCCCCCTCCCACTTTCTCTCTCTCCTTCACACTGCCCGCTCCCACTTTCTCGAACAATCACATTTGCCGCTCCCACTCTCTCTCTCCCTCGCACTGCCCGCTCCCACTCTCACTCTCCCTCACACTGCAGGCTCCTACTCTCTCTCCCTTACACTGCCCGTTCCCTCTCTCTATAGCTCAGACTGCCCGCTCCCACACTCTGTCTCCCTTACACTGCTCACTCCCACTCTCTCTCCCTCACACTGCCCACTCCCACTCTCTCTCACTTTCACTCCCCGCTGCCACTCTCACTCTTCCTCACAATGCCCGCTCCCACTCTCTCTCTCCATCACACTGCCCACTCCCAAACTCGCTCTCCCTCACACTGCCCACTCTAACATTTCCATTCAACACACTGTCCCCTCCCTCTCTTTCCCTCACACTGCCAGGGCCCACTCTCACTCCCTCACACTGCCAGCTCCCACTCTCTCACCCTCACACTGCCCGCTCCCACTCTCTCGCTCCCTCACCCTGACCACTCCCACTCTCTCCCCCTCACATTGCCAGCGCCCACTCTCTCTCTTCCTGAAGCTGTCCGCTCCCACTCTCCGTCCCTCACACTGCCAGCATCCATTCACTCTCTCCCTCACACTGCCGACTCCCAACGTCCTCTCCCTCACACTGTGGGCTCCCACTCTCTCACCCTCACACTGCCCACTACCCCTCTCTCTCCCTCACACTGCCCGCTCCTACTCTCTCTCATTCTCGTTACCCGCTCCCACTCTATCTCTTCCTCACTGTGTCTGCTCCCACTCTCGCACGCTTTCCCTCACACTGCCAGCTCCCACTCCCAATCCCTCACACTGCCAACTCCCACTCTCTCTCCCCCACACTGCCCGCTCCCACTCTCTCCCTCCCACACACTGCCCACTCCCATTCTTATCCCTCACACTGCCAGCTTCCACTCTCTCTCCCTCACATTGCCAGTGCTCCTCTCTCCCTCACACTACCCGCTCCCACTCTCTCTCTCTCCTTCTCACTTCCCACTCCCACTTTCTCTCTCTATCACACTGCCTGCTCCCACTCTCTATCTCACGCATGTTGAGAGCTCACACTCTCTCTCTTCCTCACACGGCCCCCTCGCACTGTCTCCCTCGCTCACACTGCCCACTCTCGCTCTCCCTCCCTCACAATACCTGCTCCGACTCTGTCTCTCCCTCTCACTGCCTGCTACCACTCTCTCTCTCCCCCACAATGCCTTCTCCCACTCTCTCTCTCCATCACACTCAGAGTCCCTCTCTATCTCCCTCACACTGCACGCTCCCACTCTCTCTCTCCCTCACACTGCCCGCTACCACTCTCTCTCACTCTCACTGCCAGCTACCACTCTCTCTCTTCCTCACAATGCCTGCTACCACTTTCTCTCTCTGTCCCACATTCTGCCCACTCCCACTATCTCTCTCTCCTTCACACTGCCCGCTGCCACTCTCTCAAACAAGCACATTGGCCGCTCCCATTCTCTCTCTCTCTCCCTCACACTGCCCGTTCCCAATCATTCTCTTCCTCACACTGCCCGCTCCTACTCTCTCCCCCTCACAGTGTCCACTCCCACTCTTTCTCCCTCACGCTGCACGCTACCACTCTCTCTCTTCCTCACAGTTTCTGCACCCACTCTCTCTCTCTCCCTCAATCTGCACACTCCAAATCTCTCTCTCCCTAACACTGCCCGCTCCCACTCTCTTCCCCATCACACTGCTCGCTCACACTCTCTCCCTCACACTGCCCGCTCCCACTCTCTGTCCCTCACACTGTCAGCTCCCACTCTCTTTCCCTCACACTGCCATCTCCCTCTCTCTCTCCCCCCCACACTGCCCGGTCCCACTTTCTCGCTCCTTCTCATTGCCCGCTCCCACTCTCTCTTTCCCTCACACTCCCGGCTCCCAGTCTCTCCCTCACACTGCCAAGTACAACACTCTCTCACTTCCTCACACCACCCACTCCAACTCTCCCTCTCCCACACACTGCCGCCTCCCACTCTCTCTCTCTCCCTCAAACTGCCGGATGCCACTCTCTCCCTCAGACTGCCCGTTCCCACTGTCTCTATCCCTCACACTGCCACCACCCACTCTCTCCCTCAGACTGCCTGTTCTCACTCTTTCTACTTCACACTGCACGCTCCAATTGTCTCTCCATCACACTGCCCGCTCCCACTCTCTCTCTCGCACGCACTGCCTACTCCAACTCTCTCTCACTCACACTGCCCACTCTTACTGTTTCTCCCTCACACTGCCTGCTCCCACTCTCTCTCTCACTCTCACTGCCCGATAACACTCTCTCTCTCCCTCACACTGCCTGCTCCCACTCTCTCTCCATAACACTCCCGCTCCCACTCTCTCTTCCTCACAGTGCCTGCTCCCACTCTCTCTCTCTGTCCCTCAAACTGCCCACCCCCACTCTCTCTCTCTGCCTCACACTGCCCGCTCCCACTTTCTCGAACAATCACATTGCGCGCTCCCACTCTCTATCTCTCCCACACACTGCCCGCTCCCACTTTCTCTCTCCCTCGCACTGTCCACTTTCATTCTCACTCTCCCTCACACTGCAGGCTCCCACTCTCTCTCCCTCACACTGCCCGCTCCCTCTCTCACTCCCTCACAATGCCAGCTCCCACACTCTCTCCCTCACACTGCAGTTCCCATTCTCTCTCCCTCACACTGCCAGCTCCCTCTCTCTCTCCCTCACACTGCCCGCTACCACTTTCTCTCTCCCTCGCACTGTCCACTTTCATTCTCACTCTCCCTCACACTGCAGGCTCCCACTCTCTCTCCCTCACACTGCCCGCTCCCTCTCTCTCTACCTCACACTGCCCATTCCCACTCTTTCTCCCTCACGCTGCACGCTCCCCCTCTCTCATTCTCACTGCCCTCTACCACTCTCTCTCTTCTTCACAGTGTCTGCACCCACTCTCTCTCACCCTCAAACTGCCCACTCCAAATCTCTCTCTGCGTGACACTGCCCGCTCCCACTCTCTTCCCAATCACAGTGCTCACTCACACTCTCTCCCTCACACTGCCCGTTCCACTCTCTCTCCATCACACTGTCCCCTCCCACTCTCTCTCCCTCACACTGTCAGCTTCCACTCTCTTCCCCTCACACTGCCATCTCCCTCTCTAACTCCCCCACACAGCCCCCTCCCACTTTCTCGCTCCTTCACACTGCCCGCTCCAACTCTCTCTCTCCCTCGCACTGCCCGCTCCCTCTCTCTGTCCCCTTCACAGTGCCCGCTCCCACACTCTCACTCCCACACACTGCTGGCTCCCACTCTCTCTCTGCCTCACAGTGCCGGCTCCCATTTTCTCTCTCCATCACACTGCCCTTTACCATTCTCTCTCTCCCGCACAATTCACGCTCCCATTCTCTCTCTCCCTCACACTACCGTCTCTCACTCTCACTCTCTCCCTTACACTCCCGGCTCCTACTCACTCCCTCGCACTGTCAGGTCCCACCCTCTCTCCCTCCCTCACACCACCCACTCTCACTCTCTCCCTTACACTCCCGTCTCCTACTCACTCCCTCACACTGCCGCCTCCCACTCTCTCTCCCTCAAACTACCGGACCCCACTCACTCTCCCTCTGACTGACCGTTCCCACTGTCTCTCTCCCTCACACTGCTACCTCTCCCTCTCTCCCTCACACTGCCTGCTCTCACTCTTTCTCCCTCACACTGCATGCTCCAACCCTCTCTATCCCTCTCAATGCAGTCTCCCAATCGCTCTCTCCCTCATACTGCCCGCTCCCACTCTCTCTCTCCCTCACACTGCCCGCTTCCACTCTCTCTCTCCCTCACACTGCCAGCTCCCACTTTCTCACTCCCTCACACTGCCGGCTCCCACTCTCTCCCCCTCACACTGCCCGCTCCCACTCTCTCTCTCCCTCACACTGTCCACTCCCACTCTCCCTCCCTCACACTGCCCGCTCCCACTCTCTCTCTCCCTCACAATGTCAGCTCCCACTTTCACTCTGTCCATCACATTATCCGCTCCACTCTCTCTGTCCCTCACACTGTCTGCTCCCAACCTCTCTCCCTCACACTTCTGGATCCCACTCTCTCTCTCCCTCACACCGCCGGCTCGCACACTCTCTCTCACACTGCCCTCTCCCACTCTCTTTCCCTCACACTGCCCGCTCCCTCTATCTCTCCCTCACATTTCACACTCCCACTCTCTCTCTCCCTCATACTGCCCGCTACCACTCCTAATCTCCCTCACACTGCCAGCTCCCTCTCTCTCTCCCCCACATTGCCCGCTCCCACTCTCTCGCTCCCTCATGCTGTCCACTCCCACTCTCTTCCTTACGCTGTCCGCTCATTCTCTCTCTCTATCCCTCACACAACCCGCTCCTACACATCTCTCTCCCTCACACTGTCCGCTACTACTCTTGCTGTCCTTCACACTGCCCACTCCCGCTCTTTCTCTCTCCCTCACACTGCCCGCTCCCACTCTCTCTCTCCATCACACTGACTGCTCCCACTCTCTCTTCCCCACACTTCCCACTCCCAATCTTTCGCTTCCTCAAACTGCCCAATTCCACTCTCTCTCCCTCACACTGCCAGCCGCCACTCTCTCTCTCTAACACTGCCCGCTCTCTCTCTCCCCCTTACAATGCCCGCTCCCACAATCTGTCTCCCTCACACTGCCAGCTCCCAATCTCTCCCTCACTCTGCCAGCTCCCATTCTGTCCCTCACTGTCGGTTCGCACTCTGTCTCCCTCACACTGCCATTTCACAACATCTCTATCCCTCACATTGCCCCCTCCCGCTCTCTCTCTTCCTCTCAGTGCCTGCTCCCTCTTTCTATACCTCACACGGCACACTCACACTCTCTCTCTATCACACTGCCCGCTGTCACTCTCTTTCCCCCTCACACTGCCGTCTCCCGCTCTCTCTCCCTCACGCTGTCCACTCCCACTTCCTCTCCGTCACACTGCCCACTCCCTCTCTCTCCCTCTCCGTCACACTGCCGGCTCCCAACGTCTCTCTCCCTCACCCTGCCAGCTCTCATTCTCTCTCTCACACTGCACGCTCCCACGCTCACCGTCACTTACGCTGCCGGCTCCCACTCTCTCCCTGACTCTGCTGTCCCACATGCTCTGCCTCAGTCTGCCGACTCCCATTCTTTCGCTCACTGTCGGCTCGCACTCTCTCTCCCTCACACTGCCCACTCACACACATCTCTCTCCCTCACAATTCCCTCTCCCGCTCTCTCTCTTCCTCTCAGTGCCTGCTCCCACTCTCTCTCCCTCACACTGCCCGCTCCAACTCTCTCTCCCTCACAATGCCCGCTACCACACTCTCTCTCCCTCATACTGCCCGCTAACAATCCCTCTCTCCCTCACACTGCCAGTTCCAACTGTCTCTCCCTCACAATGTCATCGCCCACTCTCTCTCTCATACAGCCCGCTCCCTCTCCCTCTCCCTCACACTGCCGGCTCCCACTGTCTCTCTCCCTCACACTGCCCGCACCCACTCGCTCCCTCCCTGACACTGCCAGCTCCCACTCTCTCTCTCCCTCACACTTCACGCTCCTACTCTCTCTCTCCCTCATACTGCCTGCTACCACTCCCACTCTCCCTCAAACTGCCAGCTCCCTCACTCTCTTTCCCCCGCAATGCCCGCTCCCACTCTCTCTCTCCATCATACTGCCCAATCCCACTCTCTGTCTCCCTCACACCACCCATTCCCAGTATCTATCCCTCACACTGCCTGCTCCCTCTCTCTCTGCCTCACACTGCCAGCTCCCACTCTATCTTCCCCCCCTCAGTGCCCGCTCCCACTCTCTCGCTCCCGCATGCTGCCCACTCCCACTCTCTCACACTGCACACTCCCACTCTCTCTCTCCATCATACTGCGCACTCTCTCTCTCTCTACCTCACACTGCCCACTCTCACTCTCTCTCTATCCCTCACACAACCCGCTCCTACACATCTCTCTCCCTCACACTGTGCGCTACTACTCTCCCTCTCCCTCTCACAGCCTGCTCACACTCTCTCTCTCCCTCATATTGCCTGCTCCCACTCTGCCTCCATCACACTGCCTGCTCGCACTCTCTCTCCCTCACACTGCCCACTCCAATATTCTCTCCGTCACACTGCCCTCTCACACTCTCTCTCTCCCTCACAATGCCAGCTCCCACTCTCTTTCCCTCACACTGCCCTCACACTGGCCACTCCCACTCACTTTCACACTGCTTGCTCCCACTCTCTCTCTCCCTCACACTGTCGGATCCCACTCTATCTCTCCATTACACTACCGGCTCCCACTCTCTCACCCTCACTCTGCCCGCTCCCACTGTCTCTACCTCACACTACCCGCTCCCACTCTCTCTCCCTCACAGTGCACACGCCCAATCTCTCACTCCTCACACTGCCCGCTCCCTATCTCTCCCTCACACTGCCGGCACCCACTCTCTCTCTCCCTCACAATACCCGTTCTCACCCTCTCTCTCCCTCACACTGACAGTGCCCACTCTGTCTACCTCACACTGCCCGGTGCCACCCTCTCACTCTCTCTTTCTCTCCCTCACACTGCCGGAACCCACACTCTCTCTCCCTCACACTGCCGACTCCCAATCTCTCTCCTTCACACTGCCCGCTCCCACTCTCTCTCCCTCACACTGCTTAATCCCATTCTATCTCTCCATCAAACTGCCCGCTCCCACTCTCTCTACCCCACACTACACGCTCCCACTCTCTCTCCCTCACAGTGCACATGCCCAATCTCTTACTCCCTCACACTGCCCGCTCCTTCTCTCTCTCCCTCACACTGCCGGCATCTACTCTCTCTCTCTCCCTCACAATACCCGTTCCCACCCTCTCTCTCCCTCACACTGTCAGCGCCCACTCTCTCTACCTCACACTGCCCGGTCCCACTCTGTCACCTTCACACTGCCCGCTCCCATTCTCTCTCCTTCATACTGCCCGCTCCCACACTATCTCTCCGTCACACTGCCCGCTCCCACTCTCTCTCTATCCCTCACACTGCTCACTCCCACTCTCCCTCACACTGCCCGCTCCCACTCTCTCTCCCTCACACTGCCCACTCCCACTCTCTCCCTCACACTGCCTTCTCCCACTCTCTCTCTCCCTCACACTGCCCGCTCCCACTCTCTCTCTCCCTCTCTCTGCCAGCTCCCACTATCTCTCCCTCACACCGCCAATTCCCACTCTCTCTCTCCCTCACACTGCCCGCTCCCACTCTCGCTCCCTCATACTTCCCGCACCCACTATCTCCATCACGCTGCCCGCTCCCATTCTCTCTCCCTCATATAGCCCTCTCCCACTCTCCCTCCATCATCCTGCCTGCTCGCCCTCTCTCTCCCTCACACTGCCAGGTCCCATTCTCTCTCCATCACACTGCCAACTCCCACTCTCTCTCTCCATCACACTGCCCGCTCCCACTCTCTCACTCCCTCACATTGCCAGCTCCCACTCTCCCTCTCCCTCATACTATAAGCTTCAACTCTATCTCGCCCTCACACTGTCTGCTCCCACTCTCTCGCTGACTCACACTGCCCGCTCCCACTTTCTCTCTCTCCCTCACACTACACGTTCCCACCCTCTCTCTCCTTCGCACTGCCGGCGCCCACTCTCTCTCCCTCACAATGCCAACTCCCACTCTCTCTCTCCTTCACACTGCCCACTCCAACTCTCTATCGAACTCACACTGCCAGATCCCATTCTCTCTCCATCACATGGCCCGCTGCCACTCTCTCACTCCCTCAGATTGCCCGCTCCCAATCTCCCTATCTCTCACACTGTCCGCTCCACCTCTGTCTCTCCCTCACCCTGTCGGCACCCACTGTCTCTCTCCCACACACTACCCGTTCCCACTCTCTCTCTCTTACACTGCTGGTGCCCTCTCTCTCTCCCTCACACTGCCGACTCCCAGAATCTCTGCCTCACACTGCCGACTCCCACGATCTCTCTCCTTCACATTGCCGAGTCCCCCACTCTCTCTCCCTCACACTGGCAACTCTCACTCTCTCTGTCCCTCACACTGCCGACTCCCACACTCTCTCTCCCTCACACTGTCCACTCCCACTCTTTCGCTCCCTCACACTGCTCGCTCCCACTCTCACTCCCTCACACTGTCCACTCCCACTCTTTCGCTCCCTCACAGTGCCCGCTCCCACTCTCTCTCTGCCTCACACTGCAGGCACCCACTCTCTCTCTCCCTCACGCTACCCGTTCCCACCCTCTGTCTCCCTCACACTGCCAGCGCCCAATCTCTCTCCATCAAACTACCCACTCCTACTATCTCTCCCTCGCACAGCCCGCAGCCTCTCTCTCTCTCCCTCACACTGCCAGGTCCCATTCTCTCTCCATCAAACTGCCCGCTCCCACTCTCACTCCCTCATATTGCCCGCTCCCTATCCCTCACGCTGTGAGCTTCAACTCTGTCTCTCCCTCACAGTGTCGGCACTCGCTATCTCTCTCCCTCACACTACCCGTTCCCACCCTCTCTCTCACAGTGCCAGCGCCCACTCTCTCTCCCTCACATTGCCGACTCCCACACTCTCTCCCTCACACTGTCCTCTCCCACACTCTCTCCCTCACATTGCTAGCTCTCACACTATTTCTCCCTCACATGTCCGCTCCCACTCTCTCTGCCACTCACAATGCCGACTCCCACTCTCTCTCGCCCTCACACTGCCGACTCCCACTCTCTCTCTCCCTCACACTACCCGCTGCCACTCTCTCTCTCTCTGCATCACACTGCCCGCTCTCACTCTATCACTGCCTCATACTGCCCGCTCCCACTCTCTCTCCCTCACACTGCCCGCTCCCACTCTCTCTCTCCCTCTCACTGCTGCTCCCACTCTCTCTCGCTCGCACTGCCCGCTCCCACTCTCTCTCCCTCACACTGCCAACTCCAACTCTCTCTCCCTCACACTGCCGACTCCCAGTCTTTCCCTCACACTTCGGTCTCCCATTCTGTCCCTCACACTGCTCGCTCCCACTCTCTCTTTCCCTCACAATGCCAGCTCCCACTCTCTCTCTCGAACACATCATCTGCTCCCACTCTCTCTGTCCCTCACACTACCCGCTCCCACTCACTCTCTCCCTCCCACTGCCGCTCCCAATCTCTCTCCCTCACACTGCCCGCTCAAACTCTCTTTCCCTCACACTGCCAACTCCCACTCTGTCTCTCCATCACACTACCCGCTCCCATTCTCTCTCCCTCACACTGCCGGCACCCACTCTCTCTCTCCCTCACACTACCCTTTCCCACCCTCTGTCTCCCTCACACTGCCAGCGCCCAATCTCTCTCCATCAAACTACCCACTCCTACTATCTCTCCCTCGCACAGCCCGCAGCCTCTCTCTCTCCCTCACACTGCCAGGTCCCATTCTCTCTCCATCAAACTGCCCGCTCCCACTCTCACTCCCTCATATTGCCCGCTCCCTATCCCTCACACTGTGCGCTTCAACTCTGTCTCTCCCTCACACTTTTGGCACTTGCTATCTCTCTCCCTCACACTACCCGTTCCCACACTCTCTCTCACAGTGCCAGCGCCCACTCTCCCTCACACTGCTGCTCCCACTCTCTCTCGCTCGCACTGCCCGCTCCCACTCTCTCTCCCTTATCCTGCAGGATCGCACTCTCTCTCTCCCTCACACTGCCCATTGCCAATCTCTCTCCCTCACACTGAACGCTCCCATTCTCTCTCCCAAACACATCCCGCTCACAATCTCTCACTGCCTCATAATGCCAGCTCCCACTCTCTCTGTCCGTCACACTGCCCACTCCCTCTCTCCCTCACACTGCCCGCTCCCAGTCTCTCTCCCTTATCCTGCAGGATCGCACTCTCTCTCTCCCTCACACTGCCCATTGCCAATCTCTCTCCCTCACAATGAACGCTCCCATTCTCTCTCCCACACACATCCCGCTCACACTCTCTCACTGCCTCATAATGCCAGCTCCCACTCTCTCTGTCCGTCACACTGCCCACTCCCTCTCTCCCTCACTGCCCACTCCCACTCACCTTCACACTGCTTGCTCCCACTCTCTCTCCCTCACACTGCCCGCTCCCAGTCTCTGTACCTCAAATTGCCCGCTCCCACTCTCTCTCTCCCTCACACTGCCCGCTCCCACTCTCTGTCTCCCTCACACTGCCTGCTCCCACACTCCCTCACTCAGCCCGGTCCCACTCTCTCGCTCCCTCACACTGCCCACTCCCATTCTCTCTCCATCACACTGCCCGCTCCCACTCTCTCACTCCCTGACATTTCACGCTCCCACTCTCCCTTTCGCTAACACAGTCCGCTCCATATCTGTCTCTCCCTCACACTGCCCGCTCCCATTCTCTCTCCCTCACACTACCTGTTCCCACCTCTGTCTCCCTCACAATGCCAGTGCCTACTCTCACTCCCTCACACTGCACGTTCCCACTCTCTCACTCCCTCACATTGCCCGCTCCCTCTCTCTCTATCCCTCACACTGTCGCCTCCAAACCTGTCTCTCCCTCACACTGCCAACTCCCACTGTCTCACCTTCACAATGTCCTCTCCCACTCTATCTCTCCCTGACAATGCCGGATACCACACTCTCTCTCGCTCACATTGCCCACTCCCACCCTCACTCTGCCCGCTCTCACTCTCTCGCTCTCTCACACTGCCCACTCCCACTCTCTCTCCATCACATTGCCCGCTCCCAACCTCCCTCTCCCTCACACTGTCCGCTCCCACTCTGTCTCTCCCACACACTGCTCGCTCTCACTCTCTCCCTCACACTGCCGGCTCGCACACCCTCTCTCCCTCACACTACCGGTTCCCACCCTCCCTCTCCCTCACACTGCTGACTCCCACTCTCCCTCTTTCACACTGCCCGCTCCCACTCTCTGTCCATTAAACTGCCGGCTCCAACTCTCTCTCTCCCTCACACTGTACTCTCCCACTCTTTCTCTCCCTCACACTGCCCACTCCCACTCACTCTCCCTCACACTGCCTGCTCCCACTCTCTCCCTCGCCCTGACCGCTCCCACACTCTCCCTCACACTGACCGCTCCCACTCTCTCTCTCCCTCATACTACAGGCTCCCACTCTCTGTCCCTCACACTGCCGACTCCCAAACCTCTCTCTCCCTCGCACTGCCCGCTCCCACTCTCTCTGCCTCACAATTCCCGCTACCACTCTATTCCTAACTCATCCCGCTCCCGTTCACATGGTCCTTCTCACTACCCGCTCCCACTCTCTTTCCCTGACACTGCCCGCTCCCACTCTCCATCCCGCACTCTGCCCGCTCCCACACTCTCTCCCTCTCACTGTTTTCTTCCACTCTCTCTACCTCACATTACCCGCTCCCACTCTCCCTCTCCCTCACACTGTTCGCTCCCACTCTCTCTCCCACACACTGTTCGCTCGCACTCTCTCCCTCACACTGCGGGCTCCTACACTCTCACTCCCTTACACTACCCGGTTCTACCCTACCTCTCCCTCACACTGCTGACTCCCACTCTCTCTCCCTCACACTGCTAGCTCCCACTCTCTCACCGTCACACTGACAGCTCCCAATCTCTCACTCCCTCACACTTCCCGCTCCCACTCACTCACACTGCGGGTCCCACTCTCTCTCTCCACCACATTGCCTTCTTCCACTCTCTTTCCCTCACACTGCCCGCTCTCACTCTCTCTCTCCCTCACACTGCCTGCTCCTACTATCTCACACTCATACTTTCGGCTCCCACTCTCTCTCTCCACCATACTGCCTTCTCCCACTCTCTGTCTCCCTCACACTGCCAGCTCCCACTCTCTCTCCTTCACACTGCCCGCTCCCTCTAGCTCTCTCTCACACTGCATACTCCCACTCTCTCTCCCTCACAATGCCGGCTCCCACTCTGTCTCTCACACTGCCCGCTTGCACTCTCGCTCCCTCACACTGACATCTCCCAATTTCTCTCTCCCTCACGCTGCCCTTTTCCACTCTCTATCTCTCACACTGTCCACTCCCACTCTCTCTCACATTGCACGCTCCCACTCTCTCTTTCCCCCTCACACTGCCGGCTCCCACACTCTCTCCCTCACACTGCCCGCACCGGAACTCTCTCCCTCATACGGCGGGCACCCTCTCTCTCGTGCTCACACTGCCCGCTCCCACTCTCTCTCCCTCACATAGCCTTCTCCCACTCTCTCTCCCTCACACTTCCAACTCCCACTCTCTCTCCCTCACACTGCCCACTCCCACTCTCTCTCTCCTTCACACTGCCCCTCCCACTCTCCCTATCCCTCACACTGTCCGCTCCAACACTGTCTCTCCCTTACATTGTCCGCTCCCATTCTCTCTCCCTCACACTACCCGTTTCCACCCTCTGTCTCCCTCACACTGCCAGCTCCCACTGTCTCTTTCTCCCACACGCTGTCCACTCCCAATCTCCCTCACACTGCCATCTCCCACTCTCTCCCTCCCTTACACTGCCCGCACCCACTCTCTCTCTCACACTGCTCGCTCCAACTCTCTCTCACTCACACTGCCATGTCACACACTCTCTCTCCCTCACACTGCTCGCTCCCACTCTCTCTCCCTGACACTGCCGCATCCCACTCTCTATCTCGCTCACACTGCCCGCTCTCACTCTCTCTCCCTCACCCTGCCGGATCCCACTCTGTCTCCCTCACAATGCCCGCTCCCACTCTCTCTCCCTCACATTGCCGGTTCCACTCTCCCTATCCCTCACACTGCCCACTCCCACTCAGTCTCTCCCACACAATGCTCGCACTCAGTCTCTACCTCGCATTGCTGGCTCGCACACTCTCTCTCCCTCACACTCCCGGTTCCCACTCTCCCTCTCCCTCAAACTGCTAACTCACACTCTCTCTTTCACACTGCACGCTCCCACTCTCTCTCCCTCACACTGCACACTCCCACTCTCTCTCTCTCCCTCGCACTGCCCTCTCCCACTCAATCTCCCTCACACTGACAGCTCCCAATCTCTCACTCCCTCACACAGCCCGCTCCCACTCTCTCTCCCACAAACACTGCCTGCTCCCAATCTCTCCCTCACATTGTCCGCTCCCACACTCTCTTCCTCACACTGCCTGCTCCCACTCTCTCTCCCTCAGACTGCCCGCTCCCACTCTCTCTCCCTCATTCTACAGGCTCCCACTCTCTGTCCCTCACACTGCCCGCTCCCACTCTCTCTCCCTCATACTACAGGCTCCCACTCTCTGTCCCTCACACTGCCGACTCCCAAATCTCTCTCCCTTGCACTGCCCGCTCCCACTCTCTCTCCCTCTAAATTCCCGCTACCACTCTATCCATCACTCATCCCGCTCTCATTCACTCAGTCCTTCTCACTGCTCGCTCCCACTCTCTTTCACTCACACTGCCGATTCCCATTCTCTCTCTCACACTGCGGGCTCCCACTGTCTCTCTCCACCACACTGCTTTCTCCTACAGTCTCTGCCCCTCACATTGCTGGCTCCCACTGTCACTCTCCCTCACACTGCCCGCTCCCACTCTCTCTCCCTCACACTGCCCGCAGCCACTCTCTCTCTCCCACACACTGCCTGCTCCGACTATCTCGCCCTCATATTGCTGGCTCCCACTCTCTCTCTCCATCATACTGCCTTCTCCTACACTCTCTCTCCCTCACACTGCCCGCTTAAAATCTCTCTCCCTCACCCTGCCCACTCCCACTCTTTCTCTCTCTCACACTGCCCGCTCCCACTCTCTCTCCCTCACACTGCCGGCTCCCACACTCTCCCTCACACTGCCCGCACCGACTCTCTCTCTCTCTCTCTTTCTCACACTGCCCGCTCCTACTCTCTCACACTCACACTGCCCGCTCCACTCCCTCTCCCTCACACAGCCAACCACCACTCTCTCCCACACACTACGGGCTCCCATTCTTTCTCCCTCAAACTGACCGCTCCCACTCTCTCTCCCTCACACTGCCCACTCCCACTCTCTATCTCCCTCACACTGCCCGCACCCACTGTCTCTCTCATGCTGACGGCTCCCACTCTCTCTCTCCATCATACTGCATTCTCCCACTGTCTCTCTCACTCACTCTTTCCGCTTCCACTCTCTCTCCCTCACACTGCCCGCTCCCACTCTCTCTCTCACACACTACCCGCTCCCACTCTCTCGAACTCACACTGCCGGCTCCCATTCTCTCCCCCTCACACTGCCATCTCCTACTCTCTCTCCCTCACACTGCCCGCTCCCACTCTCTCCCCCTCACACTGCCAAATCCGACTCTCTGTCCCTCACACTGCCCGCTCCGACTCTCTCTCCCTCACCCTGCCAGCTCCCACTCTCACCCTCCCTTTCACTGCTCGCTCCCACTCTCTCTCACTCACAGTGCCCACTCCCACTCTCCCTACCTCACACTTGCCGCTCCCACTCTCTCCCCCTCACACTGCCATCTCCTACTCTCTCTCCCTCACACTGCCCGCTCCCACTCTCTCTTCCCCACACTGCCTGCTCCCACTCTCTCCCCCTCACACTGCCAGCTCCTACTCTCTCTCCCTCACACTGTCCGCTCCCACTCTCTCTCTCCATCACACTGCCATCTCCCACTCCCTCCTCCCTTACACTGCCCGCACCCACTCTCTCTCTCCCTCACACTGCTCGCTCCCACTCTCTCTCACTCACACTGCCATGTCCCACACTCTCTCTCCCTCACACTGGTCGCTCCCACTTTCTCTCCCTGACACTGCCGGCTCCCACTCTCTCTTCCTCACACTGTCCGCTCCCACTCAGTCTCTCCCACACAATGCTCACTCTCAGTCTCCCTCACAATGCCGGCTCGCACACTCTCTCTCCCTCACACTACCGGTTCCCACCCTCCCTCTCCCTCACACTGCTGACTCCCACTCTCTTTCTTTCACACTGCACGCTCCCACTCTCTCTCTCCCTCACACTACACTCTCCCAATCTCTCTCGCCCTCGCACTGCCCTCTCCCACTCACTCTCCCTCACACAGCCCACTCCCACTCTCTCTCTCACACACTGCCTGCTCCCACTCTCTCCCTCACACAGATCGCTCCCACTCTCTCTTGCTCACACTGCCTGCTCCCACTCTCTCTCCCTCACACTGTCCGCTCCCTCTCTCTCTCTCCATCACACTGCTCGCTCCCACTCTCTCTCTCTCCCCCACACTGCTCGCTCCCACTCTCTCTCACTCACACTGCCATGACCCACACTCTCTCTCCCTCACACTGGTCGCTCCCACTTTCTCTCCCTGACACTGCCGGATCCCACTCTCTATCTCGCTCACACTGCCATCTCGCACTCCCTCCCTCCCTTGTACTGCCCGTTTCCACTCTCTCGCTACCTCACACTGCCCGCTCTCACTCTGTCTCCCTCACATTGTCGGCTCCCACTCTCTCGTCCTCACACTGTCCGCTCCCACTCAGTCTCTCCCACACAATGCTCGCTCTCAGTCTCCCTCACAATTCCGGCTCGCACACTCTCTCTCCCACACACTACCGGTTCCCACCCTCCCTCTCCCTCACACTGCTGACTCCCACTCTCTTTCTTTCACACTGCACGCTCCCACTCTCTCTATCCCTCACACTACACGCTCCCAATCTCTCTCTCCATCGCACTGCCCTCTCCCACTCACTCAACCTCACACAGCCCGCTCCCACTCTCTCTCTCACACACACTGCCTGCGCCCACTCTCTCCCTCACACTGTCCGCTCCCACTCTCTCTTCCTCACAATGCCTGCTCCCACTCTCTCTCCCTCACACTGCCCGCTCCCACTCGCTCCCTCACACTGCCCGCTCCCACTCTCTCTCCCTCATACTACAGGCTCCCACTCTCTGTCTCTGACACTGCCGACTCCCAAATCTCTCTCCCTTGCACTGCCCGCTCCCACTCTCTCTCGCACAAAGTCCCGCAACCACTCTATCCATCACTCATCCCGCTCTCATTCACTCAGTCCTTCTCACTGCTCTCTCCCACTCTCTTTCACTCACACTGCTGACTCCCACTCTCTCTCCTTCACACTGCCAGCTCCCACCCTCTCTCCCTCACACTGCACACTCCCACTCTCTCTCCCTCACACTGCCCACTCCCACACACTCTCCCTCACACTGACAGCTCCAAATCTCTTACTCCCTCACACTGCCCACTCCCACTCTCTCTAACTCACACTGCCCGCACCGACTCTCTCTCTCTCACACACACTGCCCGCTCCCACTCTCTCACTCTCACAATGCCCGCTCAAACTCTCTCTCCCTCACACAGCCAACTCCCACTCTTTCCCTCACACTACGGTCTCCCACTCTTTCTCCCTCACACTGACCACTCCCACTCTCTCTACCTCACATTGCCCGCTCCCACTCTCTCCCCCTCAAACTGCCAACTCCTACTCTCTCTCCCTCACACTGCCCGCACCCACTCGCTCTCTCCCTCACACTGCCCGCTGACACTCTCTAACTCGCTCACACTGTCCGGTCCAACTCTCTCTCTCCCTCACACTGCCGGTTCCCACACACTCTCTGCCTCACACTGCCCGATCCCCTCTCTTACTGCCACACACTGACCGCTCCCACTCTCTCTCCCTCACACTGCCTACTCCCACTCTCTCTCCCACCCACTGCCGACTCCCATTCTCTCCCTCACACAGCCCGCTCCCACTCTCTCTCTCACTCACACTGCCTGCTCCCACTCTCTCCCTAACAATGTCCACTCCCACTATCTCTTCCTCACACTGCCTGCTCCCACTCTCTCTCCCTCACACAGCCAACTCCCACTCTTTCCCTCACACTACGGGCTCCCACTCTTTCTCCCTCACACTGACCACTCCCACTCTCTCTACCTCACATTGCCCGCTCCCACTCTCTCCCCCTCACACTGCCAACTCCTACTCTCTCTCCCTCACTCTGCCCGCACCCACTCGCTCTCTCCCTCACACTGCCCGCTGACCCTCTCTAACTCGCTCACACTCTCCGCTCCAACTCTCTCTCTCCCTCACACTGCCGGTTCCCACACACTCTCTGCCTCACACTGCCCGATCCCCTCTCTTACTGCCACACACTGACCGCTCCCACTCTCTCTCCCTCACACTGCCTACTCCCACTCTCGCTCCCACCCACTGCCGACTCCCATTCTCTCCCTCACACTGCACGCTCCCACTCTCTCTCCCTCACACTACACGCCCCCAGTCTCTCTCTCCCTCGCACTGCCCTCTCCCACTCACTCTCCCTCACACAGCCCGATCCCACTCTCTCTCTCACTCACACTGCCTGCTCCCACTCTCTCCCTAACAATGTCCACTCCCACTATCTCTTCCTCACACTGCCGGCTCCCACTCGCTCCCTCACACAGCCAACTCCCACTCTTTCCCTCACACTACGGGCTCCCACTCTTTCTCCCTCACACTGACCACTCCCACTCTCTCTACCTCACATTGCCCGCTCCCACTCTCTCTCTCCATCACACTGCCATCTCCCACTCCCTCCTCCCTTACACTGCCCGCACCCACTCTCTCTCTCCCTCACACTGCTCGCTCCCACTCTCTCTCACTCACACTGCCATGTCCCACACTCTCTCTCCCTCACACTAGTCGCTCCCACTTTCTCTCCCTGACACTGCCGGCTCCCACTCTCTCTTCCTCACACTGTCCGCTCCCACTCAGTCTCTCCCACACAATGCTCACTCTCAGTCTCCCTCACAATGCCGGCTCGCACACTCTCTCTCCCTCACACTACCGGTTCCCACCCTCCCTCTCCCTCACACTGCTGACTCCCACTCTCTTTCTTTCACACTGCACGCTCCCACTCTCTCTCTCCCTCACACTACACTCTCCCAATCTCTCTCGCCCTCGCACTGCCCTCTCCCACTCACTCTCCCTCACACAGCCCACTCCCACTCTCTCTCTCACACACTGCCTGCTCCCACTCTCTCCCTCACACAGATCGCTCCCACTCTCTCTTGCTCACACTGCCTGCTCCCCCTCTCTCTCCCTCACACTGTCCGCTCCCTCTCTCTCTCTCCATCACACTGCTCGCTCCCACTCTCTCTCTCTCCCCCACACTGCTCGCTCCCACTCTCTCTCACTCACACTGCCATGACCCACACTCTCTCTCCCTCACACTGGTCGCTCCCACTTTCTCTCCCTGACACTGCCGGATCCCACTCTCTATCTCGCTCACACTGCCATCTCGCACTCCCTCCCTCCCTTGTACTGCCCGTTTCCACTCTCTCGCTACCTCACACTGCCCGCTCTCACTCTGTCTCCCTCACATTGTCGGCTCCCACTCTCTCGTCCTCACACTGTCCGCTCCCACTCAGTCTCTCCCACACAATGCTCGCTCTCAGTCTCCCTCACAATTCCGGCTCGCACACTCTCTCTCCCACACACTACCGGTTCCCACCCTCCCTCTCCCTCACACTGCTGACTCCCACTCTCTTTCTTTCACACTGCACGCTCCCACTCTCTCTATCCCTCACACTACACG
Source organism: Chiloscyllium punctatum (assembly GCF_047496795.1). Taxonomy (NCBI): domain Eukaryota; kingdom Metazoa; phylum Chordata; class Chondrichthyes; order Orectolobiformes; family Hemiscylliidae; genus Chiloscyllium; species Chiloscyllium punctatum. The sequence goes on along the minus strand of NC_092771.1, from coordinate 77,505,411 downwards.
CTCCCAATCTCTCTCTCCATCGCACTGCCCTCTCCCACTCACTCAACCTCACACAGCCCGCTCCCACTCTCTCTCTCACACACACTGCCTGCGCCCACTCTCTCCCTCACACTGTCCGCTCCCACTCTCTCTTCCTCACACTGCCTGCTCCCACTCTCTCTCCCTCACACTGCCCGCTCCCACTCGCTCCCTCACACTGCCCGCTCCCACTCTCTCTCCCTCATACTACAGGCTCCCACTCTCTGTCTCTGACACTGCCGACTCCCAAATCTCTCTCCCTTGCACTGCCCGCTCCCACTCTCTCTCGCACAAAGTCCCGCAACCACTCTATCCATCACTCATCCCGCTCTCATTCACTCAGTCCTTCTCACTGCTCTCTCCCACTCTCTTTCACTCACACTGCTGACTCCCACTCTCTCTCCTTCACACTGCCAGCTCCCACCCTCTCTCCCTCACACTGCACACTCCCACTCTCTCTCCCTCACACTGCCCACTCCCACACACTCTCCCTCACACTGACAGCTCCAAATCTCTTACTCCCTCACACTGCCCACTCCCACTCTCTCTAACTCACACTGCCCGCACCGACTCTCTCTCTCTCACACACACTGCCCGCTCCCACTCTCTCACTCTCACAATGCCCGCTCAAACTCTCTCTCCCTCACACAGCCAACTCCCACTCTTTCCCTCACACTACGGTCTCCCACTCTTTCTCCCTCACACTGACCACTCCCACTCTCTCTACCTCACATTGCCCGCTCCCACTCTCTCCCCCTCAAACTGCCAACTCCTACTCTCTCTCCCTCACACTGCCCGCACCCACTCGCTCTCTCCCTCACACTGCCCGCTGACACTCTCTAACTCGCTCACACTGTCCGGTCCAACTCTCTCTCTCCCTCACACTGCCGGTTCCCACACACTCTCTGCCTCACACTGCCCGATCCCCTCTCTTACTGCCACACACTGACCGCTCCCACTCTCTCTCCCTCACACTGCCTACTCCCACTCTCTCTCCCACCCACTGCCGACTCCCATTCTCTCCCTCACACAGCCCGCTCCCACTCTCTCTCTCACTCACACTGCCTGCTCCCACTCTCTCCCTAACAATGTCCACTCCCACTATCTCTTCCTCACACTGCCTGCTCCCACTCTCTCTCCCTCACACAGCCAACTCCCACTCTTTCCCTCACACTACGGGCTCCCACTCTTTCTCCCTCACACTGACCACTCCCACTCTCTCTACCTCACATTGCCCGCTCCCACTCTCTCCCCCTCACACTGCCAACTCCTACTCTCTCTCCCTCACTCTGCCCGCACCCACTCGCTCTCTCCCTCACACTGCCCGCTGACCCTCTCTAACTCGCTCACACTCTCCGCTCCAACTCTCTCTCTCCCTCACACTGCCGGTTCCCACACACTCTCTGCCTCACACTGCCCGATCCCCCTCTTACTGCCACACACTGACCGCTCCCACTCTCTCTCCCTCACACTGCCTACTCCCACTCTCGCTCCCACCCACTGCCGACTCCCATTCTCTCCCTCACACTGCACGCTCCCACTCTCTCTCCCTCACACTACACGCCCCCAGTCTCTCTCTCCCTCGCACTGCCCTCTCCCACTCACTCTCCCTCACACAGCCCGATCTCACTCTCTCTCTCACTCACACTGCCTGCTCCCACTCTCTCCCTAACAATGTCCACTCCCACTATCTCTTCCTCACACTGCCTGCTCCCACTCTCTCCCTCACACAGCCAACTCCCACTCTTTCCCTCACACTACGGGCTCCCACTCTTTCTCCCTCACACTGACCACTCCCACTCTCTCTACCTCACATTGCCCGCTCCCACTCTCTCCCCCTCACACTGCCAACTCCTACTCTCTCTCCCTCACACTGCCCGCACCCACTCTCTCTCTCCGTCACACTGCCCGCTGCCACTCTCTAACTCGCTCACACTGTCCGCTCCCACTCTCTCTCTCCCTCAAACTGCCGGTTCCCCCTCGCTCTCTCCCTCACACTGCCTACTCCCACTCTCTCTCCCACCCACTGCCGACTCCCATTCTCTCCCTCACATTGCGGGCTGCCACTCTCTCTCTCCACCACACTGCCTTCTCCCATTCTCTCTGTCCCTCACATTGCCCCCTCCCACTGTCTCTCTCTCTCACAGTGCCTGCTCCCTCTCTCTCGCTCTTTCCCTCACACTACCGACTCCCACTATCTCTCTCCCACACACTGCCTGCTCCTGCTGTCTCGGCCTCATACTCCTGGCTCCCACTCTCTCTCTCCATCATATTGCCTTCTCCCACACTCTCTCCCTCACATTGCCCGCTCTCAATCTCTCCTTCACACTGCCCGCTCCCACTCTCTCTCCCTCACACTGCCGGCTCCAACACTCTCTCCCTCACACTGCCCGCACCGACTTTCTCACACTCACACTGCGGGCTCCCACTCTCTCAACCTCACACTGCCCGCTCCCACTCTCTCTCTCTCACCCTGCCTGCTCCCACTCTCTCTCTCCATCATATTGCCTTCTCCCACACTCTCTCCCTCACATTGCCCGCTCTCAATCTCTCCTTCACACTGCCCACTCCCATTCTCTCTCTCACTCACACTGCCAGCTCCCACACTCACTCCCTCACACTGCCCGCACCGACTTTCTCACCCTCACACTGGGGGCTCCCACTCTCTCTCTCCCTCACACTGCTGGCTCCCACTCTCTCTCTCTCCATCATACTGCCCCCTCCCACTGTCTCTCTCGCTCACAATGCCTGCTCCCACTCTCTTTCTCTTTCTCTCACCCTACACACTCCCACTATCTCTCTCCCACACACTGCCTGCTTCTACTATCTCACCCTCACAATGCTGGCTCCCACTCTCTCTCTCCATCAAACTGCCTTTTCCAACACTCACTCTCCCTCACACTGCCCGCTCCCAATTTCTCCTTCACACTGCCCGTTCCCACTCCTTCTCTCTCTCACACTGCCCGCTCCCACTCTCTCTCTCTCACACTGCCCGCTCCCACACTCTCTCCCTCTCACTGCCCGCACCTACTCTCTCACCCTCACACTGCTGCTCCCACTCTCTCTACCTCACACTGCATGCTCCCACGCTGTCTCCCTCACTCTGCCAACACCCACTCTGTCTCTCCATCTCTCTGCCCACTCCCACTCTCTCACTCCCTCACAATGCCCGCTCCCACTCTCCCTTTCCCTCATAATGTCCGCTCCAACTCCGTCTCTCGCTCACAATGCCCGCTTCCACTCTCTCTCCCTTACACTGCTGGCGCGCACTCTTTCTCCCTCGCGCTGCCCTCTCCCAATCTCTCCCTCCCTATCACTGCCCACTCCCTCGCTCCTTCACAATGCCTGCTCCCACTCTCTCTTTCCCTCACATTCTCCGCTCCCAACCTCTGTCTCCCTCACACAGCCCGCACAAGTCTCTCTCTCCCTCACACTGCCGGCTCCCATTCTCTCCCTCACACTGCGGGCTCCCACTCTCCCTCTCCACCACACTGCCTTCTCCCACTCACTCTGTCCCTAACATTACCCGGTCCCACTCTCTCCCTCACACTGCCCGCTCCCACTCTCTCTCTCTCTCTCACAATGCCTGCTCCAACTCTCGCACTGTCCCTTCCTCACACTGCCTGCTCCCACTATCTCTCCCGCATGTTGCCGGCTCCCACTCTCTCTCTCCCTCACACTGCCGGCTCCCACTCTCTCTCTCCCTCACACTGCCCGCTCCCACACTCTCTCCCTCACACTGCCCGCTCCCACTCTCTCTACCTCACATTGCCCGCACCCAATCCCTCTGTTTCTCACACTGCACGCTCCCAATCTGTCACTCGCTCACACTGCCCGCTCCCAGTCTCTCTCTGCCTCTCACTGCACGTTCCCATTCTCTCTCCCACTCGCTGCCCGCTCCCACTCTCTCTCTCACACTTCCCGCTCCCAGTCTCTCTCCCTCACACTGTCCGCTTCCACTCTCGCTACTTCACACTGCCTGCTCGCCCTCTCACGCCCTCACACTGCCCGCTCCCACTCTCTCTCCCTCGCACTGCCCGCACCCACTCTCTCTCCCACACACTGCCCGCACCCACTCTATCTCTCATGCTGCCGACTCCCACTCTCTCTCCATCATACTGCCGTCTCCCACTCTCTCTCTCATTCACACGTCCCCCTCCCAATCTCTCTCCCTCACACTGCTAGCTCCCAACTCCTCTCTCCTTCACACCGCCCGCTCCCACTCTATCTCCCTCACACTGCCAACTCACACTGTCTCTCACTCACACTGCCAATTCCCACTCTCTGCCTCACACGATGGGCTCCCACACTTTCTCCCTCACACTGCCCGCACCCACTCTCTCTCTCGTGCTGCCGGCTCCCACTCTCTCTCTCCATCATACTGCCTGCTCCCACTCACTCTCTCATTTGCACGTCCCGCTCCCACTCTCTCTCTCTCACACTGCCCCCTCCCACTCTCTACCTCACATTGCCCGCTCCCACTCTCTCCGCCTCACACTGCCAACTCCTACTCTCTCTCCCTCACACTGCCAGCACCCACTCCCTCTCTCCCTCACACTGCCCGCTGCCACTCTCTAACTCGCTCACACTGTCCGCTCCCACTCTCTCTCTCCCTCACACTGCCAGTTCCCACACACTCTCTGCCTCACACTGTCCGATCCACTCTCTCACTGCCACGCACTGCCCTCTCCCACTCTCTCTTCCTCACATTGCTGGCTCCCACTCTCTCTCTGCCTCACACGGCCCGATCCCAGTCTCAAACTGCCTCATACTGCCTGCTCCCACCCTTCTCGCTCACACTACCTGCTCCCAATCCCTCTCTCCCTCCCACTGCTGCTCCCACTCTCTCTACCTCACACTGCACGCTCCCACGCGCTCTCCCTCACTCTGCCAACTCCCCCTCTCTCCCTCACACTACAGGCTCCCACGCTTTTTCCCTCACACTGCCTGCTCTTTTCTCTCTCTCCCTCACACTGCTGCTCCCACTCTCTCTACCTCACACTGCATGCTCCCACGCTGTCTCCCTCACTCTGCCAACACCCACTCTGTCTCTCCATCACTCTGCCCGCTCCCACTCCCTCACATTGCCCGCTCCCACTCTCCCTATCCCTCAGACTGTCCGCTTCAACTAGGTCTCTCCCTCACAATGCCCGCTTCCACTCTCTCTCCGTTACACTGCTGGCACGCACTCTTTCTCCCTCGCGCTGCCCGCTCCCAATCTCTCCCTCCCTCTCACTGCCCACTCCTTCGCTCCTTCTCAATGCCTGCTCCCACTCTCTCTTTCCCTCACATTCTCCGCTCCCAACCTCTGTCTCCCTCACACAGCCCGCACAAGTCTCTCTCTCCCTCACACTGCCGGCTCCCATTCTCTCCCTCACACTGCGGGCTCCCACTCTCCCTCTCCACCACACTGCCTTCTCCCTCTCACTCTGTCCCTCACATTACCCGGTCCCACTCTCTCCCTCACACTGCCCGCTCCCACTCTCTCTCTCTCTCTCACAATGCCTGCTCCAACTCTCGCACTGTCCCTTCCTCACACTGCCTGCTCCCACTATCTCTCCCGCATGTTGCCGGCTCCCACTCTCTCTCTCCCTCACACTGCCCGCTCCCACACTCTCTCCCTCACACTGCCCGCTCCCACGCTCTCTACCTCACATTGCCCGCACCCAATCCCTCTGTTTCTCACACTGCACGTTCCCATTCTCTCTCCCACTCGCTGCCCGCTCCCACTCTCTCTCTCACACTTCCCGCTACCAGTCTCTCTCCCTCACACTGTCCGCTTCCACTCTCGCTACTTCACACTGCCTGCTCACCCTCTCACGCCCTCACACTGCCCGCTCCCACTCTCTCTCCCTCACACTGCCCGCACCCACTCTCTCTCCCACACACTGCCCGCACCCACTCTCTCTCTCATGCTGCCGACTCCCACTCTCTCTCCATCATACTGCCTTCTCCCACTCTCTCTCTCATTCACACGTCCCCCTCCCAATCTCTCTCCCTCACACTGCTAGCTCCCACCTCCTCTCTCCTTCACACCGCCCACTCCCACTCTATCTCCCTCACACTGCCAACTCACACTGTCTCTCACTCACACTGCCAATTCCCACTCTCTGCCTCACACGATGGGCTCCCACACTTTCTCCCTCACACTGCCCGCACCCACTCTCTCTCTCATGCTGCCGGCTCCCACTCTCTCTCTCCATCATACTGCCTGCTCCCACTCACTCTCTCATTTGCACGTCCCGTTCCCATTCTCTCTCTCTCACACTGCCCCCTCCCACTCTCTACCTCTCATTGCCCGCTCCCACTCTCTCCGCCTCACACTGCCAACTTCTACTCTCTCTCCCTCACACTGCCCGCTCCCACTCTCTCTCTCTCTCACACTGCCTGCTCCCACTATCTCTCCCGCATGTTGCCGGCTCCCACTCTCTCTCTCCCTCACACTGCCCGCTCCCACACTCTCTCCCTCACACTGCCGGCTCCCACTCTCTCTCTCCCTCACACTGCCCGCTCCCACACTCTCTCCCTCACACTGCCCGCTCCCACTCTCTCTACCTCACATTGCCCGCACCCAATCCCTCTGTTTCTCACACTGCACGCTCCCAATCTGTCACTCGCTCACACTGCCCGCTCCCAGTCTCTCTCTGCCTCTCACTGCACGTTCCCATTCTCTCTCCCACTCGCTGCCCGCTCCCACTCTCTCTCTCACACATCCCGCTCCCAGTCTCTCTCCCTCACACTGTCCGCTTCCACTCTCGCTACTTCACACTGCCTGCTCGCCCTCTCACGCCCTCACACTGCCCGCTCCCACTCTCTCTCTCTCTCACACTGCCCGCACCCACTCTCTCTCTCCCACACACTGCCCGCACCCACTCTCTCTCTCATGCTGCCGACTCCCACTCTCTCTCCATCATACTGCCTTCTTCCACTCTCTCTCTCATTCACACGTCCCCCTCCCAATCTCTCTCCCTCACACTGCTCGCTCCCACTTTCTCTCTCCTTCACACCGCCCGCTCCCACTCTCTCTCCCTCACACTGTCAACTCCCACTCTCTGCCTCACACGATGGGCTCCCACACTTTCTCCCTCACACTGCCCGCACCCAGTCTCTCTCTCATGCTGCCAGCTCCCACTCTCTCTCTCATTTGCACGTCCCGCTCAAACTCTCTCTCTCACACACTGCCCCCTCCCACTCTCTACCTCCCATTGCCCGCTCCCACTCTCTCCCCCACACACTGCCAACTCCTACTCTCTCTCCCTCACACTGCCAGCACCCACTCTCTCTCCCTCACACTGCCCGCTCCCACTCTCTAACTCGCTCACACTGTCCGCTCCCACTCTCTCTCTCCCTCACACTGCCGGTTCCCACACACTCTCTGCCCCACACTGCCCGATCCACTCTCTCACTGCCACGCACTAACCACTCCCACTCTCTCTCTCCCTCACACTGCCTACTCCCACTCACTCTTACACCCACTGCCGTCGCGCACTCTCTCTCCCTCGCGCTGCCCGCTCCCAATCTCTCCCTCCCTCTCACTGCCCACGCCGTCGCTCCTCCACAATGCCTGCTCCCACTCTCACACTCTCCCTTCCTCACACTGCCTGCTCCCACTATCTCTCCCGCATGTTGCCGGCTCCCACTTTCTCTCTCCCTCACTGCCGGCTCCCACTCTCTCTCTCCCTCACACTGCCCGCTCCCACTCTCTCTCTCCCTCTCACTGCCCGCTCCCGATCTCTCCTTCACACTGCCCGCTCCCATCTTTCTCTCTCTCACACTTCCCGCTCCCACTCTCTCTCCCTCACACTGCCCGCATCCACTCTCTCTCACACTGCCCGCTCCCACAATCGCTCCCTCACACTGCCCGCACAGTCTCTCTCTCTCACACTTCCCGCTCCCACTCTCTCACCCTCACACTGCCCGCTCCCACTCTCTCTCCCTCACACTGCCTGCACCCCCTCTCTCTCTCCCTCACACTGCCAATTCCTACTTTCTCCCTCCCACTGTGGTCTCCCACTCTCTCTCCCTCACACTCCTGGCGCCCACCCTCTCTCTCCTTTACACCGACCACTCCCACTCTCTCTCCCCCGCACTGCCAACTCCCACTCTCTCTCCCTCACACTGTCAACTCCCACTCTCTCCCTCACACTACGGGCTCCCACTCTCTCCTTCACACTGCCCGTTCCCACTCTCTTCCTCAAACTGTCCACTCCCACCCTGTCTCCCTCACACTGCCAGCTCCAAATTTCTCTTTGCCTCTCACGGCCCGATCCCAGTTCCAAACTGCCTCATACTGCCCGCTCCCACTCTCTCTCCCTCACACTACCTGCTCCCAATCTCTCTCTCCCTCACACTGCTGCTCCCACTCTCTCTACCTCACACTGCCGACTCCCACTCTATCTCTCCCTCACACTGCCAGGTCCCACTCTCTCTCCCACTCTGACCGCTCCCACTCTCTCTCCCTCACGCTGCTGGCTCCCACTCTCTCTCTGCCTCACACTGCCCGCTCCCACACTCTCTCCCTCACACTGCCAGCTCCAAATCTCTCTCTGCCTCTCACGGCCCGATCCCAGTTTCAAAATTCCTCATACTGCCCGCTCCCACTCTCTCTCCCTCACACTGCCCGCTCCACTCTCTCTCTCCCTCACATTGACGGCTCCCACTGTCTCTCTCCCTCACACTGCCGACTCCCACTCTATCTATCCCTCACACTGCCCGGTCCCATTCTCTCTCCCTCACTCTGACAGCTCCCACTCTCTCACTCCCTCACACTGTCCGCTCCCACTCACTCTCTCTCTCACAATACCTGCTCCCACTCTCACACTCTCCCTTCCTCACACTGCCTGCTCCCACTATCTCTCCCGCATTTTGCCGGCTCCCACTCTCTCGCCCTTACACTGTCAACTCCCACTCTCTCCCTCACACTACGGGCTCCCACTCTTTCTCCCACACACTGGCCTCTCCCACTCTCTCTCGTTCACACTGCCCGTTCCCACTCTCTCTTCCTCACACTGCCCGCTCCCACCCTTTCTCCCTCACACTGCCAGCTCCAGATTTCACTCTGCCTCTCACGGACCGATCCCAGTTTCAAACTGCCTCATACTGCCTGCTCCCACTCTCTCTCCCTCACACTACCTGCTCCCAATCTCTGTCTCCCTCACACTGTTGCTCCCACTCTCTCTACCTCACACTGCCGACTCCCACTCTATCTCTCCCTCACACTGCCAGCTACCACTCTCTCTCCCACTCTGCCCGCTCCCACTCTCTCGCTCCCTCACGCTGCACGCTCTCACTCACTCTTTGCCTCACACTGCCCGCTCCCACACTCTCTCCCTCACACTGCCAGCTCCAAATCTGTCTCTGCCTCTCACGGCCCAATTCCAGTTTCAAAATTCCTCATACTGCCCGATCCCACTCTCTCTTCCTCACAATGCCCGCTCCACTCTCTCTCTCCCTCACATTGACGGGTCCCACTGTCTATCTCCCTCACACTGCCGACTCCCACTCTATCTATCCCTCACCCTGCCGGCTCCCAATCTCTCTCCCACTCTGCCCGCTCCCAATCTCTCTCCCTCTCACTGCCCGCTCCCACTCCCTCACTGCCTCATACAGCCAGCTCCCACTCTCTCTCTCTGTCACACTGCCCGCTCCCACTCTCTCTCCCTCACACTGCCCGCTCCCACTCTCTCTCTCCCTCTCACTGCCCGCTCCCACTCTCTCACTGCCTCATACAGCCAGCTCCCACTCTCTCTCTCTGTCACACTGCCCGCTCCCACTCTCTCTCCCTCACACTGCCCGCTCCCACTCTCTCTCTCCCTCACACTGCACACTCCCACTCTCTCTCTCCCTCACACAGTCCACTCCAACTCTCCCTAACACTGCACGCTCCCACTCTCTCGCTCCCTCACACTGCCCGCTCCCAATCTCTCTACCTCACGCTGCTGGCTCCCACTCTCTCTCTCTGTGTCTCACTGCCAGCTCCCACTCTCTCTCTCCGTCACACTGCCCGCTCCCACTCTCTCACTGCCTCACACTGCCCGCTCCCACTCACTCTCTCCCTCACACTGCACACTCCCACTCTCTCTCTCCATTACACAGTCCACTCCCACTCTCCCTAACACTGCACACTCCCACTCTCTCTCTCACTCACACTGCCCGCTCCCATTCTCTCTCCCTCACTCTGACAGCTCCGACTCTCTCACTCCCACACACTGCCCGCTCCCACTCTCTATCTCCGTCACACTACCTACTCCCACTGTCTCTCCCTCACACTGCCGACCGCCATTCTCTTCCTCACACTGCGGGCTCCCACACTCTCTCTCCACCACACTGCCTTCAACCACTTTCTTTCTCCCTCACACTGATAGTTCCCACTCTCTCACTCCCCCACACTGCCGCTACCACTCTCTCTCTCCCTCACACTGCCCACTCCCATTTTCTCCCTCAGACTACGTGCTCCCAAACTCTCTCTCCACCACACCACCTTCTCCCACTCTCTCTGTCCCTCACATTACCCGCTCCAACTCTCTCTACCTCACACTGCCCGCTCCCTCTCTCTCTCCCACAATGCCTGCTCCCACTCTCACAGTCTCCCTTCCTCACACTGCCTGCTCCCACTTTCTCTCCCGCATGTTGCCGGCTCCCACTCTCTCTCCCTCAGACTGCCGGCTCCCACTCTCTCTCTCCCTCACAATGCCTGCTCCCAAACTCTCCTTCACACTGCCCGCTCCCACTCTTTCTCTCTCTCACACGTCCCTCTCCCACTCTCTCTCCCTCACACTACCCGCTCCCACACTCTCCCACACTGCCCTCTCCCACTCTCTCTCCTTCACACTGCCCGCACCGACTCTCTCTCTTTCTCACACTGCCCGCTCCGACTCTCTCACCCTCACACTGCCCGCTCCCACTATCTCTCCCTCACACTGTCAACTCCCACTCTCTCCCTCACACTAAGGGCTCCCACTCTTTCTCTCTCTCACACTTCCCTCTCCCACTTTCTCTCCTTCACACTGCCCGCACCGACTCTCTCTCTTTCTCACACTGCCCGCTCTGACTCTCTCACCCTCACACTGCCCGCTCCCACTCTCTCTCCCTCACACTGCCCGCTCCCACTCTCTCTCCCTCACACCGTCAACTCCCACTCTCTCCCTCACACTAAGGGCTGCCACTCTTTATCCCTCACACTGGCCTCTCCCACTGTCTCAGCTTCACACTGCCCGTTCCCACTCTCTCTCCCTCACACTGCCTGGTCCCCCTCTCTCTCTGCCTCACACTGCCGCTCCCACTCTCTCTTCCTCACACTGCCCGCTCCCACCCTCTCTCCCTCACACTGCCAGCTCCAAATCTCTCTCTGCCTCTCACTGCCCGCTCCCACTCTCTCACTGCCTCCAACTGCCCGCTCCCACTCTCTCTCCCTCACACTGCACACTCCCACTCTCTCTCTCCCTCACACAGTCCACTCCCACTCTCCCTAACACTGCACGCTCCCACTCTCTCTCCCTCACTCTGACAGCTCCCACTCTCTCACTCCCTCAAACTGCCCGCTACCACTCTCTATCTCCGTCACACTACCTACTCCCACTCTCTCTCCCTCACACTGCCGACTCCCATTTTCTCCCTCACACTGCGGACTCCCACACTCTCTCTCCACCACACTGCCTTCAACCACTCTCTCTCTCCCTCACACTGACAGTTCCCACTCTCGCACTCCCTCACACTGCCGCTGCCACTCTCTCTCTCCCTCACACTGCTGACTCCCATTCTGTCCCTCACACTGCGGTCTCCCACACTCACTCTCCACCAGTCTGCCTGCTCCTACTATCTCGCCGACTCTCTCTCCCTCACACTGCCATCTCCCACTTTTTCTCCCTCACATTGCCTCTGCCAAACTCTCTCCCTGACACTGCCCGCTCCCACTCTCTCACTCTCCCTCATACTGCCTGCTCCCACTCTCTCTCCCTTACACTGCCCGCTCCTGGAGGGGGTAGTGTAATTTTTAAACGGTTAGCTGCCTTTTAGTCTTTTCTACCTCATAGTAAACACAAGCATGTAGGGGGTAGACGGTTAGCTGCCTTTTAGTCTTTTCTACCTCATAGTAAACACAAGCAGACACTCGAAACTGTTGCCCGACCTCCCCCACGTTTATATGAATGAAACAGTTGTAACAGCTTTCCTCGATAGTTGAGAGACCGCCCTTAACCACAGTTGTACAACATCATCCATATAAGGGAAGAACGGGAAGCTCAAACACTGATTGGCCAAGTGAATAACAAAATAATCGCAGGCACCAGAACCCAAATAAGGAAAACAGTGGGGAATCCTAGCACTCGTTGGTCAAGGCAGCAGTAGTAGACCCAGCCCACGTATACATGTATATAATGCGTGGAGATTACTATGCTTGTGTGTGTGTACCTTTGGGAACAGCACCCGACTTTGCAAAGTTGAATGAAAAAGTTTTCGACAGACTCCTCCGTGTCTTTGTTCCTGGGAAGGGAAATAAAAAGTGCCGTAGATGGGGCCGGATAGCCACTTATCTCGCACAATTGGGGGCTCCTCCGGGATGAAATAATTATTGCCGGGGGGGGGGGGCAGTCTCTTCGGCTCATGGATCAAGCCTGATTACAACAAAGACGCGTCTAGTATGTATTTATACTTCTCACTGATCAGCTTGGTCAGTCGGCCGTCGGCCAAGAGAGGATGTGACCCGGCTCATTTAAAAATAATTTTGAATCCTGGAAAAGGAACACACGGACGAGTGCTGGGACGACCGGTTAGTGACTATACACGGGGGTACACACATTTAAAAAGGCCAGAAAACTCCGTGCACGGATCAAGGTAAGCGATTCTTTTGTTCTTCCTTGTTGGCCGCGTGGTTTTGACGGTCATCTGTGAAAACGCTTTGGGCGTTTAAGACCAGGACTGAAGATAAACCACGGGAAATAGTGGTTTTGACGGTCATCTGTGAAAACGTTTTGGGCGTTTATGACCAGGACCGAAGATAAACCATGGGAAATCAGACTTCTAAGGAAAGGTCAGGGAAGACTGCAAATGGGATAGAAATACCCCCCGATAGTCCATTAGGTCGGAAGTTAAGTCGATGGACGGACAGTAGTAGAACGAAGGACTTAAAGAAAGAGACCATGATAAAATATTGTTGTTTTATATGGACCAAATAACCTATCCGCGCCCCCTCGGTAGTTTGGCCCGAGTATGGGTCTGATGAAGACTGGGTGTGTCAAATCCTAAATGTATATGTTAACAGAAAACAACCGTTTGACCCAGAGGAGAGCAAATATGCCGCCGCCTGGTTGGCGGGCGACGGCGAGAGTCCCACGCGTCTCTATCCTCTGATTCCCCAAACAGACCCGAGGAAGCCCCAGAAGTCTTGGGACATCCTCACCGACGGTTTGCCACCATCTTCTCCGCCCCCGTATATACCACCCGCGCACGGCCAGGCGTCCAGCGCGGACCTCCCTCCTACGACGGATAATTCCGAGTCCCAGCAGGCTACGACCAGTGAGGAAGGGACTGCTGGGGGGGGGTCACAGGAGGGGGCGCAGAACCCACCACAGGCACTAGGAAATCAGTCCGACTCGAGATGCGGAGAGGTCGAGAAGAGGGATTGAGAGCTGGGAGGAGTGACAATATTGAACAGCTGAACCCCTTACGAGAGGTGCCATTTGGGAACGAACGGACCGGGTTCGTAGTACAACGTTTAAATTCTGGGGATATCCGGCAACTCCGTAATGAACTACCCCATCTACTGGACGACCCCGTCAGTGTGGGAATACAACTGGACCAATTTCTGGGGCCCAGTATATACACATGGGCTGACCTGCAGGCCATGATGAGAATACTATTTAATTACGATGAAATTGTTATGATCCGGAATAGTGCAATGGCCATTTGGGATAGGGAGCATCAGGACGGCCCTCAGCGTGGAGAGCAGAAGTACCCCTTAGAGGACCCCCGGTGGGATCATAACGACGCGGGGGGACGGGCCAATATGACAGACCTTAGAAGCCTTATAATCAGGGGGATCCAAACCTGCGTGCCCAAACAGCGGAATTTAGCGAAAGCATTTGAAGTTGGACAGAAAAAGGATGAATCCCCGAGTGAGTTTTTAGACCGTTTGCGGGAGTCCATGCGAAAGTATTCAAGTTTAGACCCCGATGGGGAAATAGGCAAGAGCATGCTTAAGGTGCACTTTGTGACTAAGACATGGCCTGACATTCAGAAGAAATTACAGAAAGTGGAGGATTGGGCTGAAAAGGATGTTGCAGAATTATTACGGGAAGCACAGAAGGTGTACGTTCAGAGGGATGTAATAAGGGAGAAACATAAGACAAAAATGATGGTGGCAGCTGTACGGGAAGCTTGTAAGTCCACCGGAATGGGGGAGGGAGATTATGGGGTGGAAAGAGGAACGTCGAAGAAAAGTTGGAGAGGGAGAGAAGCGAGACGGGGCAGAAGTGAGAGAGGAGGATCTTATGGAATTGAGCGCCCTCAGAAGGCCGGATGTTACCATTGCGGGAGACTGGGACACTTCAAAAGAGATTGTCCCGAGTTTAAAAGGGAAAGAGAAGGGATGTATGAAATGGAGTGTGAACAAATGGATTAGGGATGTCAGGGGAGGATCGGAACACGGGCCTACCAAGAACCCCTGGTAAATTTAGGGGTGGGCCCATTTAGACAAGATGTTACCTTCTTAGTTGACACAGGCGCCGGCAGGTCCTCAATTCCCCTCCATCCGAGGGGGGTTGGCTTCCAAGCTAAAACATTAAACATTTCAGGAATAAGGGTGGGGTTTTTAGTGCGAAAATATTCGAACCACAACCCTTGCGGCTGGAGGAGGAGGAGCTCCAGGTGGAACTCCTTCACCTCCCCCATCTTCCCTATGGGTTGTTAGGACGGGATTTGATAGTCCGTTTCGGATTGCGAATAGAAGTGGGAGAAGAGGAAGAATTAGCCGTTACCATGTCATACCTTAGTGAGTCCCGATTGACAGAGATAGACCCTAGGGTTTGGGTCGCCAAAGGGAACCGGGGAAGACTCGCAATTCGACCTGTGGAGGTAAAATTAAAGCCCCAGAGCCCTGACATCAGAGTGCGCCAATACCCCATCTCTTGGGAAGGGAGGCAGGGCCTGAAGACAGTTATGGAAGACCTAATAAAAGATGGATTGGTAGAGCCCTGTATGTCACGATACAATTCCCCCATCCTGCCTCCGGAAGTCGGATGGGAGCTACCGAATGGTCCAAGACCTAAGGGAAGTAAATAAAATTGTCCAAGTACGGCACCCTGTGGTACCGAACCCATACACTATTCTGGGGCGAATCCCCCCGGACCACGGCTGGTTTAGTGTTATCGACTTAAAGGATGCCTTCTGGGCGTGTCCCCTGGACAAGGACAGTAGGGATCTTTTTGCTTTTGAATGGGAGGATCCTGATACTGGCAGAAAACAACAGTACAGGTGGACCGTACTCCCCCAAGGATTCACTGAGTCCCCGACTCTGTTCGGGCAGATTCTGGAACAATTATTGGAGGGACTAACCTTGTCCCTGGCCCTTAAGCTTATACAATACGTGGACGATCTCCTTTTATCCGGACCGCCGGAGGAGGACGTCCTACTTGGGACTAATGCCCTGTTAAATTACCTAGCTGAGAAGGGGTTAAGAGTGAGCCAGAAGAAGCTCCAATATGTCGAGAAAGAGGTTGGGACACTTGATAAGCCAGGGACAGAAACGAATAAGTCCGGAAAGAGTGCGGGCAATAATCGAACTAGGCCTCCCAACGACCAAGAGGGAGTTGTGGAAGTTCTTGGGACTCTTAGGCTATTGTCGGTTATGGATAGACGACTATGCCCCCCTTACTAAAGACTTATACCTAAAACTCATTGAGGAGGCACCCAACAGAATAAAATGGGAGGAGGAGGAGAAAAACTTAATTGAAATCCTAAAAGGAAAATTGATGGCCGCACCTGTTTTAAGCTTGCCGGATTTTAGTAAGACATTTCATCTCTTTGTGAGCTCCAGAAAGGGAACCGCTCTTGGAGTATTGACCCAGGACTGGGGGGGATAAAGGAAGCCCGTGGCTTTCCTGTCAAAAATTCTGGATCCAGTCTCCCGAGGGTGGCCGGAGTGTGTCCAAGCGGTGGCAGCCACGGCAAAGCTGGTAGAGGAAAGCAGGAAGTTGACTTTTGGGGCCCCCTTGACAGTCACTACTCCCCACCAGGTTAGAACTATCCTGAATCAGAAGGCCGGGAGGTGGCTGACTGACTCGAGAATTCTGAAATATGAAGCCATATTGTTAGACCGAGAAGACCTCCGAATAGAAGTCGGGGGCTGCCAGAACCCGGCGGACTTTCTTTGGAAAGGGGAAGGGGAGGAGGAACTGGAACACTGCTGTTCAGACATAATAGAGTACCAGAGTAAAGTGAGGGAAGATCTGAGGGATACCCCCTTACATGCAGATAGGCGGTGGTACATTGATGGGTCCTCTCGAGTGATAGATGGGAAGAGACACAACGGTTATGCAGTCATTAGTGAGACTGGTTGGGAATTAGTGGAAAGTGGATGGCTACCGAATGCCTGGTCGGCACAAACGTGCGAATTGTACGCCTTGCACCGGGCTCTGAGGAATTTAAAGGGAATAGCCGGGACAATCTACACTGACTCTAAGTATGCCTTTGGGGTAGTACACACCTTTGGGAAGATTTGGAAAGAAAGGGGAATGATAAATAGTAGAGGAAAGGAGTTGGTACACGAGGAACTAGTAGCCATGATCTTGGAGGATTTGTTGCTGCCACAAGAGATTGCTGTAGTACATGTGAAAGGACACCAGAAAGACGATAAAATAGAGACCCTGGGGAATCAATTGGCAGATGAACAAGCAAAATTGGCTGGGATGGGGAAGGAAGTAATAAACTGCCTGGTAAGGATTCCACAGATATCCGAAATTACCGAAGTGCCCAAGTTTACTGACAAAGAAGAAACTCTTCTCGCGTCTCTGGGGGGTACAAAGGATAGGGAAGGCAAGTGGACCTTACCCGATGGCCGCCAGCTACTAAATCGACCGTTGACGCGGGACATTATTGCCCGTTTACACCAAGGGGGTCACTGGGGCGCCCAGGCACTGTGTGATGCCTTCCTGCGACGATATGCTCACCCTGGTCTGTACACGGTAGCCAAGCAGGTCACAGGAGATTGCATAACATGTCGAAAGATTAACAAAAGGGGGCTGCGGCAGCATGCAAGACAAGGGGGTAGGAGTCTGGCCTATAGGCCGTTTGAGTATGTCCAGGTAGATTACACTGAGCTCCCCCCCATAGGTCGCCTGAAGTATCTATTAGTAGTGGTAGATCACCTGACAGGATGGGTGGAAGCTTTCCCCACGACCACGGCAACGGCAACTCAGGTTAGCAAGATTCTACTCGAGCAAATCATCCCACGATTTGGGCTACCCCGCGCTATTGACTCTGACCAGGGGAGCCACTTCACCTCGACCGTCCTCCAGAATGTAGTGCAAGCAATGGGGATTGACTGGGATTTGCACACCCCCTGGCATCCCTCCTCCTCGGGCAAGGTCGAAAGAATGAACCAGACCATCAAAAAGCAGCTAACCAAACTCACTAGTGAAATCGGACTGCCTTGGACCAAATGCCTACCCCTTCCCCTGTTGCAAATTCGCACCCAGCCAAGGCGGGATTTGGGCGTCTCCCCTTTCGAAATGTTATTTGGCCTCCCGTTCCATGGGCCGAAGGGGGAACCTCCTGTATTTGAGTCTCGGGATATGTTTGTGCAAAAATATGTGGTGGCTCTGGGGTCTGCTCTATCTCGTTTCCGCCAACAGGGACTTTTGGCACAGACGCCGCCCCTCGAGTTTGCGGTGCACACCGTCAAGCCGGGTCAGTGGGTCCTGATTAAAAGCTGGAAGCAACGTACCCTCGAACCAACTTGGGACGGTCCCTTCCTGGTACTTTTGACGACCGAAACGGCTGTCCGTACGGCCGAAAAGGGCTGGACACATTACACTCGAGTCAAGGGACCAGTGCCACAACCGACGGAGGACGAACGAACCTCTCTGACAAAGGCATCTAAGGAACAGAGACCCTGAGAACGAACTAATCGGACTTTGGCGAGTCTAAAGGAACTGTGCCCTCGGGCTACGGGTGTCGCGAAAAAAAATGCGGTCAATCGTATTGTTAACTTTTATGCCATTATCCTTGGGCTGGGTCATAGTGTGCGTGTTACCCAATTTGGCCTCCGGATAAAACAAGCTGAGGACCGTCACTGGTTCACCATCTCCGTGCTTGCCAACTGATCAACACAGACACTTAGCTTAGACCTATGTGAGTTGGTGCCCTGTCGGACTAAAAGTCAACTGAATCAAACTAAGCGGAACCTACAGAGACAAAGGGGATTCCAGGGTCAGACGTTAGTATTACAATTGCATGGTAGGGAAGGCCTAAATAGGCCTCCAGCCTATGGTGTCAGTTGTCCAGGCTATGGTGTCAGTTGTCCGTGATCCCATCACCCCTGGACGAGATTGTGGGCAGAATCAGTGCAATCCGCTTTATCTGACCATAAAGAACTTGAAAAAGAACGAGGCGAGCCTTAATAGAACAATACTCGGTATTAGAGTTGGGGGCCAGGCAGGATTGGGGGGGGATGCAGCTGTGCTGCACGTATATCACGGTCATTGAAGCTGAGTCTGTGGGCTCATCCACCACTGATAAGCAGGAAAAGATTAGAATAATTGAGACGACGGATTTGGAAAAGACCTTTGAAATAGAAACGTGATACGGGGAGGCGAATGCCTGGATGGAATGGGTCAAATATACTGTGAGGAGCATGAAAAAGAGTGATTGCTACGCATGCACGACTGCCCGCCCTAACCCTCAGGTGGTCCCATTCCCGCTGGGATGGGAGAAACACCCACGAGCCATGGACTGCATGATAAGGCTGTACCAGGACCGAGAGGCCTAGAACGACCCCACTTGTCGACCCTTGAGTTTGAAGTTTCCCCCCGTCAGGTCTGAGGGGGCGCCCCGCCCGCCATCATTCTCAGGGGTAACGGGTACGCACCAGGCCTGCGTCTCTCGGACGGGACTACAGTGGAACGACGATGTGGGGACATTTGACAAGTGCAGCGGATCAATTCGGCTGGTCAATGAAACTACCGGGGGCGGGAATTACTCCCACATTCATGTGCCTAGGGCAGACCTCTGGTGGTACTGTGGTGGGAGGGTTCTGCGACCGACCCTGCCCCAAAAATGGACGGGCACTTGTGCGATCGTTCAATTGGCCATCCCATTCACCCTGGTATTCGAAAAACAAGAGCAACCCCGTTCTAGTGGAAGAACGGAGAGAGCTTTGGAGACCTCTTTCGATGATAACATATATTTAGATGCCAGGGGTGTTCCTGACGAATACAAGGCTAGGAAACAGATAGCGGCGGGTTTTGAGTCGTCACTGTTCTGGTGGGTGACCATCAATAAGAATGTGGATTGGATTAATTATATTTACTACAATCAGCAGAGGTTCATTAATTATACCCGGGATGCAGTGAAAGGAATAGCAGAACAACTGGACGCCACTAGTAGGATGGCGTGGGAAAATAGGTTGGCCTTAGACATGATGTTGGCAGAGAAGGGGGGTGTTTGTGTCATGATAGGCACTCAGTGCTGCACTTTCATCCCCAACAACACAGCACCTGATGGGTCCATCACCCGCGCCCTGGATGGACTCACCACATTGGCGGACGAACTGGCCGAAAACTCGGGCATCGACTCTGGCCTCACGGACTGGTTGGAAGCTTGGTTCGGTAAATGGACGGGGGTGGTCGTCCCATTTCTTGTATCATGTATAGTGGTGGCAGGGGTACTCACTGCCCTTGGGTGTTGCGTTATTCCCTGTGTCCGGGGATTAACTCAACGACTGATCGAAACTGCCCTTACTAAGAAGGATGTTCCCTATGGGCAGGTTGAACGAATAAATCTCGAGATGGAACAACGTGAATCCCTCTTGGACGGGGGTAGTATTAGAGAAGGGCAGTTTGATGAACAAGCTCGGGAGTTATTAAATGTCCTGGAGAAGAAACTTACGGTTGAAAAATTACAGGCCGTAAGAAAAGACACGGGGGATTTGTAGGGGGTAGTGTAATTTTTAAACGGTTAGCTGCCTTTTAGTCTTTTCTACCTCATAGTAAACACAAGCATGTAGGGGGTAGACGGTTAGCTGCCTTTTAGTCTTTTCTACCTCATAGTAAACACAAGCAGACACTCGAAACTGTTGCCCGACCTCCCCCACGTTTATATGAATGAAACAGTTGTAACAGCTTTCCTCGATAGTTGAGAGACCGCCCTTAACCACAGTTGTACAACACCATCCATATAAGGGAAGAACGGGAAGCTCAAACACTGATTGGCCAAGTGAATAACAAAATAATCGCAGGCACCAGAACCCAAATAAGGAAAACAGTGGGGAATCCTAGCACTCGTTGGTCAAGGCAGCAGTCGTAGACCCAGCCCACATATACATGTATATAATGCGTGGAGATTACTATGCTTGTGTGTGTGTACCTTTGGGAACAGCACCCGACTTTGCAAAGTTGAATGAAAAAGTTTTCGACAGACTCCTCCGTGTCTTTGTTCCTGGGAAGGGAAATAAAAAGTGCCGTAGATGGGGCTGGACAGCCACTTATCTCGCACACTCCCACTCGCTCTCCCTTACACTGCCAACTCCCACTCTTTGTCCCTCACTGCCCGCTCCCACTCTCTCTCTCCCTCACAGTGCCTGCTCCCAGTCTCTCTCCCTCACACTGCACACTCCCACTCTCCCCAGCACTGCATGCTCCCACCCTCTCTCTCCCATACACTGCCTGCTCCTACAATCTCGCCCACAAACTGCTGGCTCCCACAATATTTCGACATTATACTGCCTTTTCCCACACTCTCTCTCCCCCACACTGCCGGCTCCCACTCTCTCTCTCCCTCACACTGCCCCACCCACTCCCTCTCTCTCCCTTACACTGCCGGCTCCCACTGTCTCTCCCTCACACTGCCGACTCACACTCTCTCTCCCTCACTGCCCGCTTGCACTCTCTCTCTCAATAACAGTGCCTGCTGCCACTCTCTCTTCATCACAATGCCGGTTCCCACTCTCTCTCACCCTCACTCTGCCAACTCCAACTCTCTCCCTCACACGACGGGCTCCCACACTTTCTCACTCAAACTGCCCGCTCCCACTCTCTCTCCCTCACACTGTACACTCCCACTCTCCCCAACACTGCATGTTCCCACTCTCTCACTCCCACACACTGCCTGCTCCTACTATCTCGCCCTCAAACTGCTGGCTCCCACACTATCTCTCCATCATACTGCCTTCTCCCACACTCTCTCTCCCTCACACTGCCCGCTCCCACTCTCTCTCCCTCATACCGCCCGCATCCACTCCCTCTCTCTCCCTTGCACTGCCGGCTCCCACCCTCTCTCCCTTGCACTGCCGGCTCCCACACTCTATCCCTCACACTGCCGACACCCACTCTCTCTCCCTCACGCTGCCCCCTCCCAGTCTCTCTCCCTCACACTGCCAGCTCCCACTCTCTCTCTGACTCACACTGCCGCTCCCACTCTATCTTCCTCACACTGCCGACTCCCACTCTCCCTCCCTCACTGCCCGCTCGCACTCTCTTTCTCAATAACAGTGCCTGCTGCCACTCTCTCTACATCACAATGCCGGTTCCCACTCTCTCTCACACTCACTCTTCCAACTCCCACTCTCTCTCTCACACGACCGGCTCCCACACTTTCTCCCTCACACTGCCCGCTCCCACTCTCTCTCCCTCACACTGCACACTCCCAATCTCTCTCTCCCTCACACTGCCCACTCCCACTCTCCCCAACACTGCATGCTCCCACTCTCTCACTCCCACACACTGCCTGCTCCTACTATCTCGCCCTCAAACTGCTGGCTCCCACACTATCTCTCCATCATACTGCCTTCTCCCACACTCTCTCTCCCTCACACTGCCCGCTCCCACTCTCTCTCCCTCATACTGCCTGCACCCACTCCCCCTCTCTCCCTTGCACTGCCGGCTCCCACTCTCTATCCCTCACACTGCCGACACCCACTCTCTCTCCCTCACGCTGCCCCCTCCCAGTCTCTCTCCCTCACACTGCCAGCTCCCACTCTCTCTCTGACTCACACTGCCGCTCCCACTCTATCTTCCTCACACTGCCCGCTCCCACTCTCTCTCCCTCACACTGCCGGATCCCACGCTCTCTCTTCCTCACAAATACTGATCCCACTCTCTCATTGCCTCACACTGCTGCTCCCACTCTCTCTACCTCACTCTGCCCACTCCTACTCTCTCTCTCACATTGTCTGCTCCCACTCTCTCCCTCACACTGCCGACACCCACTCTCTCACCCTCACACTGCCAACTCCCAGTCTCTCTCCCTCACAATGCCCGCTCCCAGTCTCTCACCCTCACACTGCCCGCTCCCTCTCTCTCTCTCTCCCTCACGCTGCCTGTGCCCACTCATTCTCCCTCACACTGCCCGCTCCCTTTCTCTCCCTGACACTGCCTGCTCCGAGTCTCTCTCCCTCACACTGCCAGCTCCCAATCTCTCTCTGCCCCTCACTGCCACTAACACTCTCTCTTCCGCACTCTGCCCGCTCCCACACTCTCTCTTCCTCACAAGGACCGATGCCACTCTCTCACTGCCTCATACTGCCCGCTCCCACTCTCTCTCCCACACACTGCCCGCTCCTACTCACTCTCTCCCTCACAATGCTGCTTACACTCTCTGTACCTCACTCCGCCTGCTCTCACTTTCTCTCTCTCTCACACTGCCCGCTCCCACTCTCTCTCTCCCACACTGCGGGCTCCCACTCTCTCTCCCTCACACTGCCCGCTCCCACTCTCTCTCCCTCACACTGCCGACTCCCACTCTCTCTCCCTCACACTGCACGCACCGACTCTCTCTCCGTCAAACTGCGGGCTCCCACTCTCTCAACCTCACACTGCCAACTCCCACACTTTCTCCCTCATACTGCTCGCTCCAACTCTCTCTCCCTGACTCTGCCCTCTCCCACTCTCTCTCGCTCCCTCACACTTCCTGCACCCACTTAGTCTCCCTCACACTGACCCCTCCCACTCTCTCTACCTCACACTGCCAGCTCCCACTCTCTCCCCCTCACACTGCCAACTGCTACTCTCTTTCCCTCACACTGCCCGCACCCACTCTCACTCTCCCTCACACTGCCCGCTCTCACTCTCTAACTCGCTCACACTGTCCGCTCCCACTCTCTCTCCCTCACACTGCCGGTTCCCACACACACTCTGCCTCACACTGCCCAATCCACTCTCTCGCCTCCACGCTCTGACCGCTGCCACTCTCTATCTCCCTCAAACTGCATACTCCCACTCTCTCTCCCACGCACTGCCGACTCCCATTCTCTCCCTCACACTGCGGGCTGCCACTCTCTCTCTCCACCACACTGCCTTCTCCCATTCTCTCTGTCCCTCACATTGCTCCCTCCCACTGTCTCTCTCGCTCACATTGCCTGCTCCCACTTCTCTCTCTTTCCCTCACACTACCCACTCCCACTATCTCTCTCCCACACACTGCATGCTCCTGATATCTCGCCCTCATACTCCTGGCTCCCACTCTCTCTCTCCATCATATTGCCTTCTCCCACAATCTCTCTCCCTCACACTGCCCGCCCCCGTTCTCTCCTTCACACTACCCACTCCCATTCTTTATCTCTCTCACACGGCCCGCTCCCACTCTCTCTCTCTCACACTGCCCGCTCCCACTCTTTCTCTCTCTCACACTACCTGCCCCCACTCTCTGTCCCTCACACTGCCCGCTCCCATTCTCTCTCTCACTCACACTGCCGGCTCCCACACTCTCTCCCTCACACTGCCCGCACCGACTTCCTCACCCTCACACTGCTGGCTCCCACTCTCTCTCCATCATACTGCCTTCTCCCACACTCTCTCTCCCTCACACGGCCCGCTCCCACTCTTTCTCTCTCTCACACTGCCCGCTCCCACTCTCTCTCACTCACACTGCGGGCTGCCACTCTCTCTCTCCACCACACTGCCTTCTCCCATTCTCTCTGTCCCTCACATTAGAACATAGAACATAGAAGAATACAGCGCAGTACAGGCCCTTCGGCCCTCTATGTTGCGCCGATCAAAGCCCACCTAATCTACACTAACCCACTCCCCTCCATATACCTCCATTGCTCCCTCCCACTGTCTCTCTCGCTCACAGTGCCTGCTCCCACTCTCTCTCTCTTTCCCTGACACTACCCCTCCCACGATCTCTCTCCCACACACTGCCTGCTCCTGCTATCTCGCCATCATACTCCTGGCTACCACCCTCTCTCTCCCTCACACTGCCCGCTTCCAATCTCTCCTTCACACTGACCTCTCCCATTCTTCAGCCCTCACAATGCGGGCTGCCACTCTCTCTCTCCACCACACTGCCTTCTCCCATTCTCTCTGTCCCTCACATTGCTCCCTCCCACTGTCTCTCTCGCTCACATTGCCTGCTCCCACTCTCTCTCTCTTTCCCTCACACTACCCACTCCCACTATCTCTCTCCCACACACTGCATGCTCCTGATATCTCGCCCTCATACTCCTGGCTCCCACTCTCTCTCTCCATCATATTGCCTTCTCCCACAATCTCTCTCCCTCACACTGCCCGCCCCTGTTCTCTCCTTCACACTACCCACTCCCATTCTTTATCTCTCTCACACGGCCCGCTCCCACTCTCTCTCCCTCAAACTGCCCGCTCCCACTCTCTCTCTCTCACACTGCCCGCTCCCACTCTCTCTCCCTCACACTGCCCGCTCCCATTCTCTCTCTCACTCACACTGCCGGGTCTCACACTGTTTCCCTCACACTGCCCGCACCGACGTCCTCATCCTCACACTGCGGGCTCCCACTCTCTCACCCACACACGGCCCGGTCCCACTCTCTCTCCCTCACACTGCCAAGTCCAAATCTCTCCCTCAGACTGTGGCCTCCCACTCTCTCTCCCTCACACTCCTGGCTCCCACTCTCTTTCTCCTTTACACTGACCACTCCCACTCTCTCTCCCTCACACTGACAACTCCCATTCTGTCTCCCTCGCACTGTGAACTCCCACTCTCTCCGTCAAACTGCCGGGTCCCAATCTCTCTCTCTCTCTCAATGCCTGCTCCCACTCTCACACTCTCCCTTCCTCACACTGCCTGCTCCCACTTTCTCTCCTGCATGTTGCCAGCTCCCACTCTCTCTCTCCCTCACACTGCCCGCTCCCAATCTCTCCTTCACACTGCCCGCTCCAACTCTTTCTCTCTCTCACACTGCCCGCTCCCACTCTCTCACCCTCACACTGCCCGCTCCCACTCTCTCCCTCTCACTCAGCCATCTCCCACTCTCTCTCTCCCTCACACTGCCAAGTCCTACTCTCTCACTCACACTGTGGTCTCCCACTCTCTCTCCCTCACACTCCTGGCTCCCACTCTCTCTCTCCTTTACACTGCCAACTCATACTCTGTCTCCATCACACTGTGAACTCCCACTCTCTCCCTCACACTACGGGCTCCCACTCTTTCTCCCTCACACTGGCCTCTCCCACTGTCTCTCCTGAACACTGACGGTTCCCACTCTCTCTCCCTCTCACTGCCTGCTCCCCCTCTCTCTCTGCCTCACACTGGCTGCACCCACGCTCTGTCTTCCTCACACTGCCCGCTCCCACTCTCTAACTCGCTCACTCTGTCCGATCCCACTCTCTCTCTCCCTCACGCTGCCGGTTCCCACTCTCTCTCTCCCTCACACTGCCTACTCCCACTCTCTCTCACAACCACTGCCGACTCCCATTCTCTACCTCACACTGTGGCCTCCCACTCTCTCTCCCTCACACTCCTGGCTCCCACTCTCTTTCTCCTTTACACTGACCACTCCCACTCTCTCTCACTCACACTGCCAACTCCCATTCTGTCTCCCTGGCACTGTGAACTCCCACTCTCTCCCTCACACTAAGGGCTTCCACTCTTTCTCCCTCGCACTGTCTCTCCCACTGTCTCTCCTTAACACTGCCCGTTCCCACTCTCTCTCCCTCACACTGCCTGCTCCCCTCTCTCTCTGCCTCACACTGCCGCTCCCCCTCTCTCTTCCTCACACTGCCCGTTCCCACCCTCTCTCCCTCACACTGCCAGCTCCAAACCTCCCTCTGCCTCACACTTCCCGCTCCAACTCTCTCACTGCCTCATACTGCCAGCTCCCACTCTCTCTCTCCCTAACACTGCCCGCTCCCACTCTCTCTCTCCCTCACACTGCACACTCCCAGTCTCTCTCTCTCCCTCACACAGTCCACTCCCACTCTCCCTAACACTGCACGCTCCCACTCTCTCTCCCTCACACTGCCCGCTCCCATTCTCTCTCCCTCACTCTGACAGCTGCCACTCTCTCACTCTCTCACACTGCCCGCTCCCACTCTCTATCCCCGTCACATTACCTACTTCCACTCTCTCTCCCTCACACTGTCCGCTTCCACTCTCGCTACGTCACACTGCCTGCTCGCCCTCTCTCTCCCTCACACTGCCCGCTCCCACTCTCTCTCCCTCACACTGCCCGCACCCACTCTCTCTCTCCCACACACTGCCCGCACCCACTCTCGCTCTCATGCTGCCGACTCCCCCCCTCTCTCTCCAACATACTGCCTTCTCCCACTCTCTCTCTCATTCACACGTCCCGCTCCCACTTTCTCTCCCTCACAGTGCTGGATCCCACTTCCTCTCTCCTTCACACCGCCCGGTCCCACTCTCTCTACCTCACACTGCCCGCTCCCACTCTCTCCCCCTCACACTGCCAACTCCTACTCTCTCTCCCTCACACTGGCCGCACCCACTCTCTCTCTCCCTCACACTGCCCGCTCTCACTCTCTAACTCGCTCACTCTGTCCGCTCCCACTCTCTCCCTCCCTCACACTGCCGGTTCCCACACACTCTCTGCCTCACACTGCCCGATCCACACTCTCACTGCCACGCACTGACCGCTCCCACTCTCTCTCTCCCTCACACTGCCTACTCCCACTCTCTCTCACACCCACTGCCGACTCCCATTCTCTCCCTCACACTGCGGGCTGCCACTCTCTGTCTCCACCACACTGCCTTCTCCCATTCTCTCTGTCCCTCACATTGCTCCCTCCCATTGTCTCTCTCGCTCACAGTGCCTGTTCCCACTCTCTCTCTCTTTCCCTCACACTACCCACTCCCACAATCTCTCTCCCTCACACTGCCCGCCCTCATTCTCTCCTTCACACTGCCCGCTCCCATTCTTTATCTCTCTCACACGGTCCGCTCCCAATCTCTCTCTCTCCCACTGCCCGCTCCCACTCTTTCTCTCTCTCACACTACCTGCTCCCACTCTCTGTCCCTCACACTGCCCGCTCCCCTTCTCTCTCTCACTCACACTGCCGGCTCCCACACTCTCTCCCTCACACTGCCCGCACTGACTTCCTCACCCTCACACTGCTGGCTCCCACTCTCTCTCCATCATACTGCCTTCTCCCACAGTCTCTCTCCCTCACACGGCCCGCTCCCACTCTTTCTCTCTCTCACACTGCCCGCTCCCACTCTCTCTCCCTCACACTGCCCACTCCCTCTCTCTTTCACACTGCCTGCACCCACTCTCTCTCTCCCTCACACTGCCCGCTCTCACTCTCTAACTCGCTCACTCTGTCCGCTCCCACTCTCTCCCTCCCTCACACTGCCGGTTCCCACACACTCTCTGCCTCACACTGCCCGATCCACACTCTCACTGCCACGCACTGACCGCTCCCACTCTCTCTCTCCCTCACACTGCCTACTCCCACTCTCTCTCACACCCACTGCCGACTCCCATTCACTCCCTCACACTGCGGGCTGCCACTCTCTGTCTCCACCACACTGCCTTCTCCCATTCTCTCTGTCCCTCACATTGCTCCCTCCCATTGTCTCTCTCGCTCACAGTGCCTGTTCCCACTCTCTCTCTCTTTCCCTCACACTACCCACTCCCACAATCTCTCTCCCTCACACTGCCCGCCCCCATTCTCTCCTTCACACGGCCCGATCCCATTTTCAAAATGTCTTATACTGCCCGCTCCCACTATCTCTCTTCATCACACTGACGACTCCCACGCTATCTATCCCTCACATTGACGGCTCTCACTGTCTCTCTCCCTCACACTGCCGACTCCTACTCTATCTATCCCTCACACTGCCGGCTCCCACTCTCTCTCTCCCACTCTGACGGCTCCCACTCTCTCTCTCCCTCAGACTGCCCGCTCCCATTCTCTCTCCCTCACACTGCCCGCTCCCACTCTCTCACCCTCACACAACCTTCTCCCACTCTCGCTCCCTCACACTGGCCTCTCCCACTGTCTCTCCTTAACACTGCCCGTTCCCACGATCTCTCCCTCACACTGCCTGCTCCCCCTCAGTCTCTGCCTCACACTGCCGCTCCCACTCTCTCTTCCTCACACTGCCAGCTCCCACCCTCTCTCCCTCACATTGCCAGCTCCAAATCTCTCTCTGCCTCTCACGGCCCGATTGCATTTTCAAAATGTCTTATACTGCCCGTTCCCACTGTCTCTCTCCATCACACTGCCGACTCCCACGCTATCTATCCCTCACACTGTCTGCTCCAACCCTCTCTCCCTCACACTGCCCGCTCTCTCCTCCTCCATCACACTGCCTGCTCTCACTCTCTCTCCCTCACACTACCGTTTCCCACCCTCTCTCTCGCTCACTCTGCCCTCTCCCACTATCTCTCCCTCACACTACCTGCTCCCAATCTCTCTATCCCTCACACTGCTGCTCGCACTCTCTCTACCTCACACTGCCGACTCCCATTCAATCTCTCCCTCACAATACCAGCTCCCACTCTCTCTCCCACTCTGCCCGCTCCCACTCTCTCTTCCTCACACTGCCAGCTCCCACCCTCTCTCCCTCACATTGCCAGCTCCAAATTTCTCTGCCTCTCACGGCCCGATTCCATTTTCAGACTGCCTCATACTGCCCGCTCCCACTCTCTCTCCCTCACACTACCTGCTCCCAATCTCTCTATCCCTCACACTGCTGCTCTCACTCTCTCTACCTCACACTGCCGACTCCCATTCAATCTCTCCCTCACAATGCCAGCTCCCACTCTCTCTCCCACTCTGCCCGCTCCCACTCTCTCGCTCTCTCACACTGCACGCTTCCACTCTCTCTCCCTCACGCTGCTGGCTCCCACACTCACTCCCTCACACTGCCACCTCCAAATCTCTCTCTGCCTCTCACGGCCCGATCCCATTTTCAAAATGCCTTATACTGCCCGCTCCCACTGTCTCTCTCCATCACACTGCCGACTCCCACGCTATCTATACCTCACATTGACGGCTCCCACTGTCTCTCTCCCTCACACTGCCGACTCCTATTCTATCTATCCCTCACACTGCCGGCTCCCACTCTCTCTCTCCCACTCTGCCGGCTCCAACTCTCTCTCTCCCTCACACTGCCCGCTCCCACTCTCTCTCCCTCACACTGCCCGCTCCCACTCTCTCACCCTCACACAGCCTTCTCCCACTCTCGCTCCCTCACACTGCCAAGTCCTACTCTATCCCTCACACCATGGTCTCCCACACTCTCTCCCTCACACTCCAGGCTCCCACTCTCTCTCTCCATTACAGCGACCACTCCCACTCTCTCTCCCTCACACTGACAACTCCAACTCTCTCTCCATCACGCTGTCAACTCCCACTCTCTCCCTCACACTACGGGCTCCCACTCTTTCTCCCTGACACTGGCCTCTCCCAATGTCTCTCCTTAACATTGACCGTTCCCACTCTCTCTCCATCACAATGCCTGCTCACCCTCTCTCTCTCTGCCTCACACTGCCGCTCCCACTCTCTCTTCCTGACACTGCCCGCTTCCACACTCTCTCCCTCTCACTGCCCGCTCCCACTCTCTCACTGCCTCATACTGCCAGTTCCCACTCTCTCTCTCCCTAATACTGCCCGCTCCCACTCTCTCTCTGCCTCACACTGCACACTCCCACTCTCTCTCTCTACCTCACACAGACCACTCCAACTCTCCCTAACACTGCACGCTACCACACTCTCTCTCCCTCACACTGCCCGCTCCCACTCTCTCTCTCTCACAATGCCTGCTCCCACTCTCACACTCTCCCTTCCTCACACTGCCTGCTCCCACTATCTCTCCCGCATGTTGGCGGATCCCACTCTCCCTCTCCCTCACACTGCCGGCTCCCACACTCTCTCTCCCTCACAATGCCCGCTCCCATTCTCCCTCTCCCTCACACAGCCCGCTCCCATTCTTCCTCTCTCTCTCACTGCCCGCTCCCACAATCGCAGCCTCACACTGCCCGCACCGACTCTCTCTCTCTCTCACACTGCCCACTCCCACTCTCTCACCCTCACACTGCCCGCTTCCACTCTCTCTCTCTCACAATGCCTGCTCCCACTCTCACACTCTCCCTTCCTCACACTGCCTGCTCCCACTATCTGTCCCGCATTTTGCCGGCTCCCACTCTCGCTCTCCCTCACACTACCGGCTCCCACACTCTCTCTCCCTCACAATGCCCGCTACCATTCTCCCTCTCCCTCACACAGCCCGCTCCCATTCTTCCTCTCCCTCACACTGCCAACTCCCACTCTCTCTCCTTCACACTGCCAGCTGCCACTCTCTTTCTCCTTCACACCGTCCGCTCCCACACTCTCTCTCCCTCACACTGCCCGCTCCCAGTCTCTCTCCATCAGGCAGCCCGCTCCCATTCTCTCACCGTCATATCGCCCGCTCGCACTCTCTCTCCCTCACACTTCCAGGTCCCATTCTCTCTCCCTCTCACTGCCAACTCCCATTCTGTCTCTCCATCACACTACCCTCTCCCACTCACTCTCTATCTCAGACTGCCCGCTCCCAGTCTCTTGCTCCCACAAAATGTCCGCTCCCATTCTCTCTCTCCCTCACACTGCCCGCAGCCACTCTCTCTCCCTCACCTTGTCCGCTCCCACTCTCTCTCGCCCCCACACTGTCCGCCCCACTCTCTTCCTCTCTCACACTGCCCGCCCCACTCTCTCTCTCCTTCACAATGCTGACTCCCATTCTCTCTCTCGCTCACACTTCCCGCTACCACTCTCTCTGTCCTTCACCCTGCCCACTCCCACTCTCTCCTTCCCACACACTGCCCGTTCACACTCTCTCTCCCTCACACTGCCACCTCCCACTGTCTCGCTCCCCCACACTGCATGCTCCCACTCTCTCTCCTTCACACTGCCCGCTCACACTCTCTCTCCCTCACACTGCCCACACCCACTCTCTCTCTCTCCCTCACACTGTCTGCTCCCACTCTCTCTCCCTCACACTGCCCGCTATCTCCTCCTCCATCACACTGCCTGCTCTCACTCTCTCTCCCTCACACTACCGGTTCCCACCCTCTCTCTCGCTCACTCTGCCCTCTCCCACTCTCTCTCCCTCACACTACCTGCTCCCAATCTCTCTATCCCTCACACTGCTGCTCGCACTCTCTCTACCTCACACTACCGACTCCCATTCAATCTCTCCCTCACACTGCCAGCTCCCACTCTCTCTCCTACTCTGCCCGCTCCCACTCTCTCGCTCTCTCACACAGCACGCTCCCACTCTCTCGCCCTCACGCTGCCCGCTCCCACTCTTTCTCGCTCTCACACTGCCCACTCCCACTCTCGCTCCCTCACACTCCCCACTCCATCTCTCCTTCACACTGCCTGCACCCACTCTCTCTCTCGCCCGCACATTCTCTGCAACCAAAATCTGACTCCCTCACACTGCCCACTCCACTCTCTCTCTCCCTCACATTGACGGCTCCCACTGTCTCTCTCCCTCACACTGCCGAATCCCACTCTATCTCTCCCTCACACTGCCGGATCCCACTCTCTCTCCCACTCTGCCCGCTACCACTCTCTCGCTCCCTCACACTGCCCGCTCCCACTCTCTTTCCCTCACGCTGCTGGCTCCCACTCTCTCTCTGCCTCTCACTGCCAGCTCCCACTCTCTCACTGCCTCATGCTGCCCGCTCCCACCCTCTCTCCCTCACACTGACCACTCCCACTCTCGCTCCTCCACACACTGCACACTCCCACTCTCTCTCTCTACCTCACACAGTCCACTCCAACTCTCCCTAACACTGCAGGCTCCCACTCTCTCTCTCCCTCACACTGGCCGCTCCCACTCTCTCTCTCTCACAATGCCTGCTCCCACTCTCACACTCTCCCTTCCTCACGCTGCCTGCTCCCACTATCTGTCCCGCATGTTGCCGGATCCCACTCTCCCTCTCCCTCACAATGCCGGCTCCCACACTCTCTCTCCCTCACAATGCCCGCTCCCATTCTCCCTCTCCCTCACACAGCCCGCTCCCATTCTTCCTCTCTCTCTCACTGCCCGCTCCCACAATCGCAGCCTCACACTGCCCGCACCGACTCTCTCTCTCTCTCTCACACTGCCCATTCCCACTCTCTCACCCTCACACTGCCCGCTTCCACTCTCGCTCTCTCACAATGCCTGCTCCCACTCTCACACTCTCCCTTCCTCACACTGCCTGCTCCCGCTATCTGTCCCGCATGTTGCCGGCTCCCACTCTCGCTCTCCCTCACACTGCCGGCTCCCACACTCTCTCTACCTCACAATGCCCGCTCCCATTCTCCCTCTCCCTCACACAGCCCGCTCCCATTCTTCCTCTCCCTCACACTGCCAACTCCCACTCTCTCTCCCTCACACTGCCCGCTCCCAGTCTCTCTCCCTCAGGCAGCCCGCTCCCATTCTCTCACCGTCATATCGCCCGCTCGCACTCTCTCTCCCTCACACTTCCAGGTCCCATTCTCTCTCCCTCTCACTGCCAACTCCCATTCTGTCTCTCCATCTCGCTACCCTCTCCCACTCACTCTCTATCTCAGACTGCCCGCTCCCAGTCTCTTGCTCCCACAAAATGTCCGCTCCCATTCTCTCTCTCCCTCACACTGCCCGCAGCCTCTCTCTCTCTCCCTCACCTTGTCCGCTCCCACTCTCTCTCGCCCCCACACTGTCCGCCCCACTCTCTTCCTCTCTCACACTGCCCACCCCACTCTCTCTCTCCTTCACAATGCTGACTCCCATTCTCTCTCTCGCTCACACTTCCCGCTACCACTCTCTCTGTCCTTCACACTGCCCACTCCCACTCTCTCCTTCCCACACACTGCCCGTTCCCACTCTCTCTCCCTCACACTGCCACCTCCCACTGTCTCGCTCCCCCACACTGCATGCTCCCACTCTCTCTCCTTCACACTGCCCGCTCACACTCTCTCTCCCTCACACTGCCCACACCCACTCTCTCTCTCTCTCCCTCACACTGTCTGCTCCCACTCTCTCTCCCTCACACTGCCCGCTCTCTCCTCCTCCATCACACTGCCTGCTCTCACTCTCTCTCCCTCACACTACCGGTTCCCACCCTCTCTCTCGCTCACTCTGCCCTCTCCCACTCTCTCTCCCTCACACTACCTGCTCCCAATCTCTCTATCCCTCACACTGCTGCTCGCACTCTCTCTACCTCACACTGCCGACTCCCATTCAATCTCTCCCTCACACTGCCAGCTCCCACTCTCTCTCCTACTCTGCTCGCTCCCACTCTCTCGCTCTCTCACACAGCACGCTCCCACTCTCTCGCCCTCACGCTGCCCGCTCCCACTCTTTCTCGCTCTCACACTGCCCACTCCCACTCTCGCTCCCTCACACTCCCCACTCCATCTCTCCTTCACACTGCCTGCACCCACTCTCTCTCTCGCCCGCACATTCTCTGCAACCAAAATCTGACTCCCTCACACTGCCCACTCCACTCTCTCTCTCCCTCACATTGACGGCTCCCACTGTCTCTCTCCCTCACACTGCCGAATCCCACTCTATCTCTCCCTTACACTGCCGGCTCCCACTCTCTCTCCCACTCTGCCCGCTACCACTGTCTCGCTCCCTCACACTGCCCGCTCCCACTCTCTTTCCCTCACGCTGCTGGCTCCCACTCTCTCTCTGCCTCTCACTGCCAGCTCCCACTCTCTCACTGCCTCATGCTGCCCGCTCCCACACTCTCTCCCTCACACTGCCCACTCCCACTCTCGCTCTCCCACACACTGCCCACTCCCACTCTCTCTCTCTACCTCACACAGTCCACTCCAACTCTCCCTAACACTGCAGGCTCCCACTCTCTCTCTCCCTCACACTGGCCGCTCCCACTCTCTCTCTCTCACAATGCCTGCTCCCACTCTCACACTCTCCCTTCCTCACACTGCCTGCTCCCACTATCTGTCCCGCATGTTGCCGGATCCCACTCTCCCTCTCCCTCACAATGCCGGCTCCCACACTCTCTCTCCCTCACAATGCCCGCTCCCATTCTCCCTCTCCCTCACACAGCCCGCTCCCATTCTTCCTCTCTCTCTCACTGCCCGCTCCCACAATTGCAGCCTCACACTGCCCGCACCGACTCTCTCTCTCTCTCTCACACTGCCCATTCCCACTCTCTCACCCTCACACTGCCCGCTTCCACTCTCGCTCTCTCACAATGCCTGCTCCCACTCTCCCACTCTCCCTTCCTCACGCTGCCTGCTCCCACTATCTGTCCCGCATGTTGCCGGCTCCCACTCTCGCTCTCCCTCACACTGCCGGCTCCCACACTCTCTCTACCTCACAATGCCCGCTCCCATTCTCCCTCTCCCTCACACAGCCCGCTCCCATTCTTCCTCTCCCTCACACTGCCAACTCCCACTCTCTCTCCTTCACACTGCCAGCTGCCACTCTCTTTCTCCTTCACACCGTCCGCTCCTACTCTCTCTCTCCCTCACACTGCCCGCTCCCAGTCTCTCTCCCTCAGGCAGCCCGCTCCCATTCTCTCACCGTCATATCGCCCGCTCGCACTCTCTCTCCCTCACACTTCCAGGTCCCATTCTCTCTCCCTCTCACTGCCAACTCCCATTCTGTCTCTCCATCTCACTACCCTCTCCCACTCACTCTCTATCTCAGACTGCCCGCTCCCAGTCTCTTGCTCCCACAAAATGTCCGCTCCCATTCTCTCTCTCCCTCACACTGCCCGCAGCCACTCTCTCTCTCCCTCACCTTGTCCGCTCCCACTCTCTCCCGCCCCCACACTGTCCGCCCCACTCTCTTCCTCTCTCACACTGCCCACCCCACTCTCTCTCTCCTTCACAATGCTGACTCCCATTCTCTCTCTCGCTCACACTTCCCGCTACCACTCTCTCTGTCATTCACACTGCCCACTCCCACTCTCTCCTTCCCACACACTGCCCGTTCCCACTCTCTCTCCTTCGCACTGCCACCTCCCACTGTCTCGCTCCCCCACACTGCATGCTCCCACTCTCTCTCCTTCACACTGCCCGCTCACACACTCTCTCCCTCACACTGCCCACCCCCACTCTCTCTCTCTCTCTCCCTCACACTGTCTGTTCCCACTCTCTCTCCCTCACACTGCCCGCTCTCTCCTCCTCCATCACACTGCCTGCTCTCACTCTCTCTCCCTCAAACTACCGGTTCCCACCCTCTCTCTCCCTCACGCTGCCCTCTCCCACTCTCTCTCCCTCACACTACCTGCTCCCAATCTCTCTCTACCTCACACTGCCGACTCCCATTCAATCTCTCCCTCACACTGCCAGCTCCCACTCTCTCTCCCACTCTGCCCACTCCCACTCTCTCGGTCTCTCACACAGCACGCTCCCACTCTCTCGCCCTCACGATGCCCGCTCCCACTCTTTCTCGCTCTCACACTGCCCACTCCCACTCTCGCTCCCTCACACTGCCCACTCCATCTCTCCTTCACACTGCCTGCACCCACTCTCTCTCTCGCCCGCACATTCTCTGCAACCAAAATCTGACTCCCTCACACTGCCCGCTCCACTCTCTCTCTCCCTCACATTGACGGCTCCCACTTTCTCTCTCTCCCTCACACTGCCGAATCCCACTCTATCTCTCCCTCACACTGCCGGCTCCCACTCTCTCTCCCACTCTGCCCGCTACCATTCTCTCGCTCCCTCACACTGCCCGCTCCCACTCTCTTTCCCTCACGGTGCTGGCTCCCACTCTCTCTCTGCCTCTCACTGCCAGCTCCCACTCTCTCACTGCCTCATGCTGCCCGCTCCCACCCTCTCTCCCTCACACTGCCCACTCCCACTCTCGCTCTCCCTCACACTGCACACTCCCACTCTCTCTCTCCCTCACACAGTCCACTCCCACTCTCCCTAACACTGCCCGCTCCCATTCTCTCTCCCTCACTCTGACAGCTCCCACTCTCTCACTCCCTCACACTGCCCGCTCCCACTCTCTATCTCCGTCACACTACCTACTCCCACTCTCTGTCCCTCACACTGCCGACTGCCATTCTCTCCCTCACACTGCGGGCTCCCATACTCCCTCTCCACCAAACTAACTTCTCCCACTCTCTCTGTCCCTCACATTGCCCGCTCCCACTCTCTCTCCCTCACATTGCCCGCTCCCACTCTCTCTCCCGCACAATGCCTGCTCCCACTCTAACACTAACCCTTCCTCACACTGCCTGCTCCCACTATCTCTCCCGCATGTTGACGGCTCCCACTCTCGCCCTCACACTGCCCACTCCCACTCTCTCTCCCTCACACTGTCAACCCCCACTCTCTCTCTCACACTACGGGCTCCCACTCTTTCTCCCACACACTGGCCTCTCCCACTGCCAAGTCCTACTCTATCCCTCACACCATGGTCTCCCACTCTCTCTCCCTCACACTCCAGGCTCCCACTCTCTCTCTCCATTACAGCGACCACTCCCACTCTCTCTCCCTCACACTGACAACTCCAACTCTCTCTCCATCACGCTGTCAACTCCCACTCTCTCCCTCACACTACGGGCTCCCACTCTTTCTCCCTGACACTGGCCTCTCCCAATGTCTCTCCTTAACACTGCCCGTTCCCACTATCTCTCCCTCACACTGCCTGCTCCCCCTCAGTCTCTGCCTCACACTGCCGCTCCCACTCTCTCTTCCTCACACTGCCAGCTCCCACCCTCTCTCCCTCACACTGCCAGCTCCAAATTTCTCTCTGCCTCTCACGGCCCGATTCCATTTTCAAACTGCCTCATACTGCCCGCTCCCACTCTCTCTCCCTCACACCACCTGCTCCCAATTTCTCTATCCCTCACACTGCTGCTCTCACTCTCTCTACCTCACACTGCCGACTCCCATTCAATCTCTCCCTCACAATGCCAGCTCCCACTCTCTCTCCCACTCTGCCCGCTCCCACTCTCTCGCTCTCTCACACTGCACGCTCCCACTCTCTCTCCCTCACGCTGCTGGCTCCCACACTCACTCCCTCACACTGCCACCTCCAAATCTCTCTCTGCCTCTCACTGCCCGATCCCATTTTCAAAATGTCTTATACTGCCCGCTCCCACTGTCTCTCTCCATCACACTGCCGACTCCCACGCTATCTATCCCTCACATTGACGGCTCCCACTGTCTCTCTCCCTCACACTGCCGACTCCTACTCTATCTATCCCTCACACTGCCGGCTCCCACTCTCTCTCTCCCACTCTGACGGCTCCCACTCTCTCTCTCCCTCACACTGCCCGCTCCCACTCTCTCTCCCTCACACTGCCCGCACGCACTCTCTCACCCTCACACAACCTTCTCCCACTCTCGCTCCCTCACACTGGCCTCTCCCACTGTCTCTCCTTAACACTGCCCGTTCCCACTATCTCTTCCTCACACTGCCAGCTCCCACCCTCTCTCCCTCACACTGCCAACTCCAAATTTCTCTCTGCCTCTCACGGCCCGATTCCATTTTCAAACTGCCTCATACTGCCCGCTCCCACTCTCTCTCCCTCACACTACCTGCTCCCAATCTCTCTATCCCTCACACTGCTGCTCTCACTCTCTCTACCTCACACTGCCGACTCCCATTCAATCTCTCCCTCACAATGCCAGCTCCCACTCTCTCTCCCACTCTGCCCGCTCCCACTCTCTCGCTCTCTCACACTGCACGCTCCCACTCTCTCTCCTTCACGCTGCTGGCTCCCACACTCACTCCCTCATACTGCCACCTCCAAATCTCTCTCTGCCTCTCACTGCCCGATCCCATTTTCAAAATGTCTTATACTGCCCGCTCCCACTGTCTCTCTCCATCACACTGCCGACTCCCACGCTATCTATCCCTCACATTGACGGCTCCCACTGTCTCTCTCCCTCACACTGCCGACTCCTACTCTATCTATCCCTCACACTGCCGGCTCCCACTCTCTCTCTCCCACTCTGCCGGCTCCCACTCTCTCTCTCCCTCACACTGCCCGCTCCCACTCTCTCTCCCTCACACTGCCCGCTCCCACTCTCTCACCCTCACACAACCTTCTCCCACTCTCGCTCCCTCACACTGGCCTCTCCCACTGTCTCTCCTTAACACTGCCCGTTCCCACTATCTCTCCCTCACACTGCCTGCTCCCCCTCAGTCTCTGCCTCACACTGCCGCTCCCACTCTCTCTCCCTCACACTGCCCGCACCCACTCTCTCACCCTCACACAACCTTCTCCCACTCTCGCTCCCTCACACTGGCCTCTCCCACTGTCTCTCCTTAACACTGCCCGTTCCCACTATCTCTTCCTCACACTGCCAGCTCCCACCCTCTCTCCCTCACACTGCCAGCTCCAAATTTCTCTCTGCCTCTCACGGCCCGATTCCATTTTCAAACTGCCTCATACTGCCCGCTCCCACTCTCTCTCCCTCACACTACCTGCTCCCAATCTCTCTATCCCTCACACTGCTGCTCTCACTCTCTCTACCTCACACTGCCGACTCCCATTCAATCTCTCCCTCACAATGTCAGCTCCCACTCTCTCTCCCACTCTGCCCGCTCCCACTCTCTCGCTCTCTCACTCTGCACGCTCCCACTCTCTCTCCCTCACGCTGCTGGCTCCCACACTCACTCCCTCACACTGCCACCTCCAAATCTCTCTCTGCCTCTCACGGCCCGATCCCATTTTCAAAATGTCTTATACTGCCCGCTCCCACTGTCTCTCTCCATCACACTGCCGACTCCTACTCTATCTATCCCTCACATTGACGGCTCCCACTGTCTCTCTCCCTCACACTGCCGACTCCTACTCTATCTATCCCTCACACTGCCGGCTCCCACTCTCTCTCCGACTCTGCCGGCTCCCACTCTCTCTCTCCCTTACACTGCCCGCTCCCACTCTCTCTCCCTCACACTGCCCGCTCCCACTCTCTCACCCTCACACAACCTTCTCCCACTCTCGCTCCCTCACACTGCCAAGTCCTACTCTATCCCTCACACCATGGTCTCCCACTCTCTCTCCCTCACACTCCAGGCTCCCACTCTCTCTCTCCATTACAGCGACCACTCCCACTCTCTCTCCCTCACACTGACAACTCCAACTCTCTCTCCATCACGCTGTCAACTCCCACTCTCTCCCTCACACTACGGGCTCCCACTCTTTCTTCCTGACACTGGCCTCTCCCAATGTCTCTCCTTAACATTGACCGTTCCCACTCTCTCTCCCTCACAATGCCTGCTCACCCTCTCTCTCTCTGCCTCACACTGACGCTCCCACTCTCTCTTCCTGACACTGCCCGCTCCCACACTCTCTCCCTCACACTGCCAATTCCAAATCTCACTCTGCCTCTCACTGCCCGCTCCCACTCTCTCACTGCCTCATACCGCCAGTTCCCACTCTCTCTCTCCCTAATACTGCCCGCTCCCACTCTCTCTCTGCCTCACACTGCACACTCCCACTCTCTCTCTCTACCTCACACAGTCCACTCCAACTCTCCCTAACACTGCACGCTCCCACTCTCTCTCTCCCTCATACTGCCCGCTCCCACTCTCTCTCTCTCTCACAATGCCTGCTCCCACTCTCACACTCTCCCTTCCTCACACTGCCTGCTCCCACTATCTCTCCTGCATGTTGCCGGATCCCACTCTCCCTCTCCCTCACACTGCCGGCTCCCACACTCTCTCTACCTCACAATGCCCCCTCCCATTCTCCCTCTCCCTCACACAGCCCGCTCCCATTCTTCCTCTCCCTCACACTGCCAACTCCCACTCTCTCTCCTTCACACTGCCAGCTGCCACTCTCTTTCTCCTTCACACCATCCGCTCCCACTCTCTCTCTCCCTCACACTGCCCGCTCCCAGTCTCTCTCCCTCAGGCAGCCCGCTCCCATTCTCTCACCGTCATATCGCCCGCTCGCACTCTCTCTCCCTCACACTTCCAGGTCCCATTCTCTCTCCCTCTCACTGCCAACTCCCATTCTGTCTCTCCATCACACTACCCTCTCCCACTCACTCTCTATCTCAGACTGCCCGCTCCCAGTCTCTTGCTCCCACAAAATATCCGCTCCCATTCTCTCTCTCCCTCACACTGCCCGCAGCCACTCTCTCTCTCCCTCACCTTGTCCGCTCCCACTCTCTCTCGCCCCCACACTGTCCGCCCCACTCTCTTCCTCTCTCACACTGCCCGCCCCACTCTCTCTCTCCTTCACAATGCTGACTCCCATTCTCTCTCTCGCTCACACTTCCCGCTACCACTCTCTCTGTCCTTCACACTGCCCACTCCCACTCTCTCCTTCCCACAAACTGCCCATTCCCACTCTCTCTCCCTCACACTGCCACCTCCCACTGTCTCGCTCCCCCCCACTGCACGTTCCCACTCTCTCACCTTCACACTGCCCGCTCACACTCTCTCTCCCTCACACTGCCCACCCCCACTCTCTCTCTCTCCCTCACACTGTCTGCTCCCACTCTCTCTCCCTCACACTGCCCGCTCTCTCCTCCTCCATCACACTGCCTGCTCTCACTCTCTCTCCCTCACACTACCGGTTCCCACCCTCTCTCTCCCTCACTCTGCCCTCTCCCACTCTTTCTCCCTCACACTACCTGCTCCCAATCTCTCTATCCCTCACACTGCTGCTCGCATTCTCTCTACCTCACACTGCCGACTCCCATTCAATCTCTCCCTCACACTGCCAGCTCCCACTCTCTCGCCCTCACGCTGCCCGCTCCCACTCTTTCTCGCTCTCACACTGCCCACTCCCACTCTCGCTCCCTCACACTGCCCGCTCCCACTCTCTCACGCTCACACAACCTTCTCCCACTCTCGCTCCCTCACACTGCCAAGTCCTACTCTATCCCTCACACCATGGTCTCCCACTCTCTCTCCCTCACACTCCAGGCTCCCACTCTCTCTCTCCATTACAGCGACCACTCCCACTCTCTCTCCCTCACACTGACAACTCCAACTCTCTCTCCATCACGCTGTCAACTCCCACTCTCTCCCTCACACTACGGGCTCCCACTCTTTCTCCCTGACACTGGCCTCTCCCAATGTCTCTCCTTAACATTGACCGTTCCCACTCTCTCTCCCTCACAATGCCTGCTCACCCTCTCTCTCTCTGCCTCACACTGACGCTCCCACTCTCTCTTCCTGACACTGCCCGCTCCCACACTCTCTCCCTCACACTGCCAGCTCCAAATCTCACTCTGCCTCTCACTGCCCGCTCCCACTCTCTCACTGCCTCATACTGCCAGTTCCCACTCTCTCTCTCCCTAATACTGCCCGCTCCCACTCTCTCTCTGCCTCACACTGCACACTCCCACTCTCTCTCTCCTTCACAATGCTGACTCCCATTCTCTCTCTCGCTCACACTTCCCGCTACCACTCTCTCTGTCCTTCACACTGCCCACTCCCACTCTCTCCTTCCCACACACTGCCCGTTCCCACTCTCTCTCCCTCACACTGCCACCTTCCACTGTCTCGCTCCCCCACACTGCATGCTCCCACTCTCTCTCCTTCACACTGCCCGCTCACACTCTCTCTCCCTCACACTGCCCACCCCCACTCTCTCTCTCCCTCACACTGTCTGCTCCCACTCTCTCTCCCTCACACTGCCCGCTCTCTCCTCCTCCATCACACTGCCTGCTCTCACTCTCTCTCCCTCACACTACCGGTTCCCACCCTCTCTCTCCCTCACTCTGCCCTCTCCCACTCTCTCTCCATCACACTGCCCACTCCCACTCTCTCTTCCTCACACTGCCTGCTCCCACTCTCTCTCTCCCTCACACTGCCCGCTCCCACTCACTCTCACCCTCACTATGCCCGCTCTCACTCTCTCTGTCCTTCACACTGCCTGCTCCCACTCACTCTCTCCCTCACACTGCTAGCCCCCATTCTCTTTCCCTCACATTGCCTGCTCCCACTATCTCTCCCTCATTCTGCCGACTCCCACTCTTTCTCTCTCCATCATACTGCTTTATTTCACTCTCTGTCTCCCTCACACTGCCCGCTCCCACTCTCTCTCCTTCAGGCTGCCCACTCCTATTCTCTCACCGTCATATCGCCCGCTCACATTCTCTCTCCCGCACACTTCCAGGTCCCATTCTTTCTCCTTCACAGTGCATGCTCCCACTCAACTTCACACTGCCAGCTCCCACTCTCTTTCTCCTTCACACTGTCCGCTCCCACTCTCTCTCTCCCTCACCCTGCCCGCTTCCATTCTCTCTCCCTCACACTGCCCGCACCCACTCTCTCTCTCCCTCACACTGCCCGCCCCACTCTCTCTCTCCCTCACATAGCCAGCGCCCATTTTCTCTCCCTCACACTGCCGACTCCCACCCTCACTCCTTCACACTCTCCGCTCCCACTCTCTCTCTCGCTCACACTGACCACTCCTAATCTCTCTCCCTCAATATGCCTGATCGCACTCTCTCTCTCCCTCACACTGCCCGCTCCCACTCTCTCCTTCCCACACACTGCCTGCTCCCACTCTCTGTCCCACACACTGACTGCTCACACTCTCTCGCTCCCACACACTGCCCGCTCCCACTCTCTCTCCCTCACACTGCCCGCTCCCACTCTCTCTCTCGCTCACACTGCCCAGTTCCACTCTGTCTCCATCACATTGCCCGCTCCCACTCTATCGCTCCCCCACACTGCACGCTCCCACTCTCTTTCACCCTCGTACTGCCCGCTCCCACTCTCTCACTCCCTCACACTGTCCGCTCCCACTCTCTCTCCCTCACACTGCCCGCTACCACTCTCTCTCGCTCACACTTCCTGCTCCTACTGTCTCTCCCTCACACTGCCGTATCCCACTCTCTCTCTCGCCCTCACACTTCCTGCTCCCACTGTCTCTCGCTCACACTGCCTGCTCCCACTATCTCTCCCGCATGCTGCCGGCTCCCACTCTCTCTCTCCATCATGCTGCCTTCTCAAACTCTCTGTCTCCCTCACACTGCACGCTCCCTCGCTCTTTCCCTCAGGCTGCCCACTCCCATTCTCTCACCCTCATATTGCCCGCTCGCACACTCTCTCCCTCAAACTACCAGGTCCCATTCGCTCTCCCTCATACTGCCAACTCGCACTCTGTCTCTCCATCATACTGCCCACTTCCATTCTCTGTCCCTCACACTGTCCGCTCCCACTCTCTTGCTCGCTCACACTGCCCGCTCCCACTCTCCCTCTCCCTCTCTCTCACACTGTCTGCTCCCAGTTTTCCTCTCCCTCACATTGCCCGCTTCCACGCTCTCTCCTTCACAATGCCAGAACCCACTCTCGCTCTTCCTCACACAGCCTGCGCCCCTCTCTCTCCCTCACTCTGCCGACTCCCACTCTCTCTCCTTCACACTGCATCCTCCCAGTCACCTTCACAATGTCAGCTCTCACTCTCTCTCACGCTAACACTGCCCACTTCCACTCTCTCTTCCTCACACTGCCCGCTCCCACTCTCTCGCTCCACCACACTGCACGCTCCCACTCTCTCTCACCCACGTACTGCCGCTCCCACTCTCTCACTCCCTCACACTGTCCGCTCCCACTCTCTCTCTCGCTCACACTGCCCACTCCCAATCTCTCTGTCCCTCACACTGCCCAATTCCACTCTCTCTCCTCAAACTGCCGGATCCCACTCTCTCTCCCCCTCACACTGCCTGCTCCCACTCTCTCCCTCACACTGACCGCTCCAACTCTCTCGCGTCCCCACGCTGCATGCTCCCACTCTCTCTCACCCTCGTACTGCCCGCTCCCACTCTCTCACTCCCTCACACTGTCCACTCCCTCTCTCTCTCTCCCTCACACGGACCGCTGCCAATCTCTCTGCCTCACACTGACCGCCCCACTCTCTCTGTCCCTCACACTGCCCGCTCTAACTCTCTCTCTCGCTCACACTGCCTGCTCCCACTCTCTCTCCCTTACACTGACTACTCACACTGTCTCGCTCCCACACACTGCCCGCTCCCACTCTCTCGCTCACACTGCCCACTTCCACTCTCTCTCCCTCACACTGCCTGATTACACTCTCTCTCTCTCACATTCCCAGCTCCCACTCTCTCTCCCTCACACTGACTGCTCACACTCTCTTGCTCCCACACTCTGCCCGCTACC
Organism: Chiloscyllium punctatum; assembly: GCF_047496795.1. Taxonomy (NCBI): domain Eukaryota; kingdom Metazoa; phylum Chordata; class Chondrichthyes; order Orectolobiformes; family Hemiscylliidae; genus Chiloscyllium; species Chiloscyllium punctatum. Next base: position 77,460,924 of record NC_092771.1, on the reverse strand, counting down.
ACTCTCTGTCTCGCTCACACTGCCTGCTCCTACTGTCTCTCCCTCACAGTGCCGGATCCCACTCACTCTCTCGACCTCACACTTCTCGCTCCCAATGTCTCGCTCCCTCAGACTGCACGCTCCCACTCTCTGTCTTCCTCACACTGCCTACTCCCAATCTCTCTTCCTCACACTGTCAGCTCCCAATCTCTTGCTCCCCCACACTGCACGCTCCAACTCTCTCGCTCTCCAACACTGCACGCTCCCACTCTTTGTCTCTCTCACAGTGCTCACTCCCACTCTTCCTCACACTGTCAGCTCCCAATCTCTTGCTCCCCAACACTGCACGCTCCAACTCTCTCGCTCCCCAACAATGCACGCTCCCACTCTTTGTCTCTCTCACACTGCTCACTCCCACTCTCTCTCCCTCACACTGCCCGGTCCCACGCTCTCTCTCTCTCAAACTGCCCGAATCCCAAACTCCATCCCTCACAATGTCCGCCCCCACTCTCTCTACCTCACATTGCCCGCTCCCACTCTCTCTCTGACTCACACTGCCTGCTCCCACTCTCTCTCTCCCTCACACTGCCCGTTTCCAATCTCTCTCCCTCACACTGCCTGATTTCACTCTCTCTCTCTCACATACTCCCAGCTCCCACTCTCTCTCCATCACACTTCACGCTCCCATTCTCTCTCTCACTCGACTGCCTGTTCCCACACTCTCTCCCTCACAACGCCCGCACCGACTCTATCTCTGTCTCTCTCACACTGCCCGCTCCCACTCTCTCTCTCTCACACACTGCCCGTTCCCACACTCTCTCCCTCACACTGCCCACTCCCACAATCTCTCCCTCACACTGTCCGCCCCCACACTCTCTACCTCACATTGCCCACTGCCACTGTCCCTCTCCCTCACACTGTCCACTCACACTCTCTCTCTCCCTCACAGTGCCTGCTCCCACTCTCTCTCTGTCTCCCTCAGACTGCCTGCTCCCACTCTCCCTCTCCCTTACACTGTCCGATCCTACACTCTCTCTCACTGCCCGCTCCCACATTCTCTCCCTCACATTGTCCGCCCACAATCTCTCTACCTCCCATTGCCCACTCCCACTCTCTCTCTCCCTCACACTGCCTGCTCCCACTCTCTCTCGCTCACACTGCCTGCTCCCACTCTCTCTCCCTCACACTGGCAGCTCCCACTCTCTCTCCCTCACACGGCCAGCTACCACTCTCTCTCTAACACTGCCCGCTCCCACTCTCTCTCCCTCACACGGCCCGCTGCCACTCTCTGTGCCTCAGACTGACCGCCCCTCTCTCTCTCCCTCACAATGCGGACTCCCACTCTCTCTCTCGCTCACACTGCCCGCTCCCACTCTCTCTCTCGCTCACACTGCCCGCTCCCACTCACTCTCCCTCACACTGACTGCTCACACTCTCTCGCTCCCACACACTGCCCGCTCCCACTCTCTCTCCCTCATACTGCCCGCTCCCACTCTCTCCCCCTGCTCACACTGCCCACTTCCACTCTCTCTCCCTCACACTGCCGGATCCCTCTCTCTTTCTGTCCCTTACACTGCTTCCTTCCACTCTCTCTCCCTCACACTTCTCGCTCCCAATCTCTCGCTCCCACACACAGCCCGCTCCCACACTCTCTCCCTTACACTACCTGCTCACACTCTCTCTCACCCTCGTACTGCCCACTCCCACTCTCTCACTCCCTCACACTGTCCGCTCCCACTCTCTATCCCTGACACTGCCCACTACCACTCCCTCTCTCGCTCACACTGCCTGCTCCTACTGTCCTTCCCTCACACTGCCGCATCCCACTCTCGCTCCAACACTCTCTCTCTAACACTGCCCGCTCCCAAACTCTGTCCCTCTCACTATCCGCTCCCACTCTCTCTGCCTCACACGGACCGCCCCACTCTCTCTCTCCCTCACCTTGCGGACTCCCACTCTCTCTCTCGCTCACACTGCCCGTTCTCACTCTCTGTGTCCCTCACACTGCCGGCTCACACTATCTCTCGCTCACACTGCCCGCTCCCAATCTCTCGGTCCCTCACACTGCCTGCTTCCACTCTCTCTCCCTCATACTGACTGCTCACACTCTCTCGCTCCCACACACTGCCCGCTCCCACTCTCTCTCCCTCACACTGCCCTTTCCCAGTCTCTCTCCCTCACACTGCCTGATTCCACTCTCTCTCTCTCACATTCCCAGCTCCCACTCTCGCTCCCTCACACTTCACGCTCCCATTCTCTCTCTCCCTCACACTGCCGGTTCCCACACTATCTCCCTCACACAGCTCGCTCCCATTCTCTCTTCCTCACGCTTTCAGCTCCCAATCTCTTGCTCCCCCACACTGCACGCTCCAACTCTCTCGCTCCCCAACACTGCACGCTCCCACTCTTTGTCTCTCTCACACTGCTCACTCCCACTCTCTCTCCCTCACACTGCCCGGTCCCATGCTCTCTCTCTCTCAAACTGCCCGCTCCCAAACTCCCTCCCTCACACTGTCCGCTCACTCTCTCTCTACCTCACACTGCCTGCTCCCACTCTTTCTCTCCCTCACACTGCCCGCTCCCAATCTCTCTCCCTCACACTGCCTGATTCCACTCTCTCTCTCTCACATTCCCAGCTCCCACTCTCGCTCCCTCACACTTCACGCTCCCATTCTCTCTCTCCCTCACACTGCCGGTTCCCACACTATCTCCCTCACACTGCCCGCTCCCACTCTCTCTTCCTCACACTGCCCGCTCCCGCGCTCTCTCTCTCTCAAACTGCCCGCTCCCAAACTGCCTCCCTCACACTGTCCGCTCACACTCTCTCTACCTCACATTGCCCGCTCCCACTCTCTGTCTCCCTCACACTGACTGCTCCCACTCTTTCTCTCCCTCACACTGCCCGCTCCCAATCTCTCTCCCTCACACTGCCTGATTCCACTCTCTCTCTCTCACATTCCCAGCTCCCGCTCTCGCTCCCTCACACTTCACGCTCCAATTCCCTCTCTCCCTCACACTGCCGGTTCCCACACTCTCTCCCTCACACTGCCCGCTCCCACTCTCTCTCTCTCTCACACTGCCCGCTCCCACACTCTCTCCCTCACACTGCCCGCTCCCACAATCTCTCCCTCACACGGTCTGCCCCCACTCTCTCTACCGCACATTTCCCAATCCCACTCTCCCTCTCCCTCACACTGTCCGCTCGCTCTTTCTCTCTCCCTCACACTGCCTGTTCCCACTCTTTCTCCCTCACACTGTCCGATCCTACTCTCTCTTCCTCGCACTGCCCGCTCCCACTCTCTCTCTCCCTCACAGTGCCTGCTCCAACTCTCTCTCTCTCTTCCTCACACTGCCTGCTCCCACTCTCTCTCTCCCTCACACTGCCTGCTTCCACTATCTCTCCCGCATACTGCCGGCTCCCACTCTCTCTCTCTCCCTCACACTGCCCCCTCCCACTCTCTAACCCTCACACTGCACACTCCCACTCTCTCGCTCCCCCACACTGCACGCTGCCACTCTCTCACTCCCTCACACTGTCCTCTCCCTCTCTCTCCCTCACACTGCCGGATCCCACTCTCTCTCTTGCCCTCACACTGCACGCTCAAACTCTCTCACTCCCTCACACTGCACGCTCCCACTCTTTGTCTCTTTCACACTGCTCACTCACACTCTCTCTCCCTCACACTGCCCGCTCCCACGCTCTCCCTCTCCCAAACTGCCCGCTCCCAAACTCCATCCCTCACACTGTCCGCCCCCACTCTCTATACCTCACATGGCCCGCTGCCACTCTCTCTCCCTCACGCTGACCGCCCCAATTTCTCTCTCCCTCACAATGCGGACTCCCACTCTCTCTCTTTCACACTGCATGCTCCCACTCACATTCACAATGCCATCTCCCACTCTCTCTCTCTCTCTTTCATACTGTCCGCTCCCACTCTCTCTCTCCCTCACACGGCCCGCTGCCACTCTCTCTCCCTCACACTGACCGCCCCACTCTCTCTCTTCCTCACAATGCGGACTCTCACTCTCTCTGTCCCTCACACTGCCCGCTCCCACTCTCTCGTTCCCCCTCACTGTCCGCTCCCACTCTCTCTCTCCCTCACACGGCCCGCTGCCACTCTCTCTCCCTCACACTGACCGCCCCAGTCTCTCTCTCCCTCACAATGCGGACTCCCACACCCTCTCTCGCTCACACTTTCCGCTCCAACTCTCTCTGTCCCTCACACTGCCCACTTCCACTCTCTCGCTCCCCCACACTGCCCGCTCCTACTTTCTCCCTCGCTCCCACTGCCCACTTCCACTCTCTCTCCCTCACACTGCCGGATCCCACTCTCTCTTTCCCTAACACTGCCTCCTCCCACTCTCTATCCCTCACACTGCACACTCCCACTCTCTCGCGCCCCCACACTGCACGCTGCCACTCTCTCTCACCCTCGTACTGCCCGCTCCCACTCTCTCTCTCCCTCACACTGCCAGATCCCACTCTCTCTCTTGCCCTCACACTGCACGCTCAAACTCTCTCGCTCCCTCACACTGCACGCTCCCACTCTTTGTCTCTTTCACACTGCTCACTCACACTCTCTCTCCCTCACACTGCCCGCTCCCACGCTCTCCCTCTCTCAAACTGCCCGCTCCCAAACTCCATCCCTCACACTGTCCGCCCCCACTCTCTCTACCTCACATTGCCCGCTCCCACTCTCTCTTTCACTCACACTGCCTGCTCTCACTCTCTCTCTCCCTCACACTGCCCGCTTCCAATCTCTCTCCCTCACGCTGCCTGATTCCACTCTCTCTCTCTCACATACTCCCAGCTCCCACTCTCTCTCCCTCACACTTCACGCTCCCATTATCTCTCTCACTCACACGGCCGGTTCCCACACTCTCTCCCTCAAACTGCCCGCACCGACTCTCTCTCTCTCTGTCTCTCACACTGCCCGCTCCCACTCTCTCTCTCTCACACTGCCCGGTCCCACACTCTCTCCCTCACGCTGCCCGTTCCCACAATCTCTCCCTCACCCTGTCCGCCCCACTCTCTCTACCTCACATTGCCCACTCCCACTCTCCCTCTCCCTCACACTGTCTGCTCGCACTCTCTCTCTCCCTCACACGGCCCTCTGCCACTCTCTCTCCCTCATACTGACCGCCCCAGTCTCTCTCTCCCTCACAATGCGGACTCCCACACTCTCTCTTCCTCACACCTTCCGCTCCAACTCTCTCTGTCCCTCACACTGCCATCTTCCACTCTCTCGCTCCCCCACACTGCCCGCTCCTACTTTCTCCCTCGCTCCCATTGCCCACTTCCACTCTCTCTCCCTCACACTGCCGGATCCCACTCTCTCTCTCCCTCACACTGCCTCCTCCCACTCTCTATCCCTCACACTGCCCACTCCCACTCTCTCGCTCCCCCACACTGCACGCTGCCACTCTCTCTCACCCTCGTACTGCCCGCTCCCACTCTCTCACTCCCTCACACTGTCCGCTCCCTCTCTCTCTTCCTCACACTGCCGGATCCCACTCTCTCTCTTGCCCTCACACTGCACGCTCAAACTCTCTCGCTCCCTCACACTGCACGCTCCCACTCTTTGTCTCTTTCACACTGCTCACTCACACACTCTCTCCCTCACACTGCCCGCTCCCACGGTCTCCCTCTCTCAAACTGCCCGCTCCCAAACTCCATCCCTCACACTGTCCGCCCCCACTCTCTCTACCTCACATTGCCCACTCCCACTCTCCCTCTCCCTCACACTGTCTGCTCGCACTCTCTCTCTCGCTAACACTGCCCACTTCCACTCTCTCTCTCGCACACTGCTGGATTCCACTCTCTCTCTCCCTCACACTGCCTGCTCCCACTCTCTCTCTCTGTCCCTCACACTGCCTGCTGCCACTATCTCCTCGCATACTGCTGGCTCCCACTCTCTCTCTATCCATCATACTGCCTTCTCAAACTCTCTGTCTGCCTCACACTGCCCGCTCCCACGCTCTTTCCCTCAGGCTGCCCACTCCCATTGTCTCGCCCACATATCGCCCACTTGCACTCTCTCTCCCTCAAACTGCCAGGTCCCATTCGCTCTCCCTCACACTGCCAACTCCCACTCTTTCTCTCCCTCACACTGCCCACTCCCATCTCTCTTCCTCACACTGTCCGCTCCCACTCTCTTGCTCGCTCACACTGCCCGCTCCCAGTCTCCCTCTCCCTCACACTGTCTGCTCCCACTTTTCCTCTCCCTCACACGGCCCGCTGCCACTCTCTCTCGCTCACACTGACCGCCCCACTCTCTCTCTCCCTCACAATGCGGACTCCCACTCTCTCTTGCTCACACTGCCCGCTCCCAATCTCTCTAACTCACATTCCCCGCTCCCACTCTCCCTCTCCCTCACACTGTCTGCTCCCACTTTTCCTCTCCCTCACATTGCCCGCTCCCACTCTCTCTCCCTCACACTGCCGGCACCCACTCTCTCTCTCCCTCACACAGCCGGCGCCCCTTCTCTCTCCCTCACACTGTCGACTCCCACTCTCTCTCCTTCACACTGCATGCTCCCACTCACCTTCACATTGCCAGCTCCCACTCTCTCTCTTTCACACTCTCCGCTCCCAATGTATCTCTCCCTCACACGGCCCGCTGCCACTCTCCCTCGCTCACATGACCGCCCCACTCTCTCTCTCCCTCACAATGCGGACTCCCACTCTCTCTCGCTCACACTGCCCGCTCCCACTCTCTCTACCTCACATTCTGCACGCTCCAACTCTCTCGCTCCCCCACACAGCACGCTCCCACACTTTGTCTCTCTCACACTGCTCCCGCCCACTCTCGCTACCTCACACTGCCCGCTGCCACGCTCTCTCTCTCACACTGCCCTCTCCCAAACTCCCTCCCTCACACTGTCCACCCCACACTCTCTACCTCACATTGCCCGCTCCCAAACTTCCTCCCTCACACTGCCTGCTCCCACTCTCTCTACCTCACATTGCCCACTCCCACTCTCCCTCTCCCTCACATTGTCCGCTCACACTCTGTCTCCCTCACACTGCACGCTTCCACTTTCTCTCTCCCTCAAAGTGCCTGCTCCCACTGTCTCTCTCTCCCTCACACTGCCTGCTCCCACTATCTCTCCCTCATACTGACTGCTCCTACTCTCTCTCCCTCACACTGCCGGCTCCCACTCTCTCTCTCTCCCTCACACTGTCCACTCCCATTCTCTCTCCCTCACATTGCCTGCTCCCACTATCTCTCCATCATACTGCCGACTCCCACTCTCTCTCTCCATCATACTGCCTTCTCCCACTCTCTGTCTCCCTCACACTGCCCGCTCCCAATCTCTCTCCCTCAGGCTGCCGCTCCCATTCTCTCACCGTCATATCACCCGCTCGCAATCTCTCTCTCCCTCACACTTCCAGGTCCCATTCGCTCTCACTCACACTGCCAACTCCCACTCTTCTCTCCATCACACTACCCTCTCCCACTCCCTCTCTCCCTCACGCTGCCCGCTCGCAGTCTCTTGCTCCCTCACAGTGCCCGCTCCCACTCTCCCTCTCCCTCTCAATCCCGCTCCCACTCTCCCTCCCCCTCACACTGCCTGCTCCCACTCTCCCTCCCTCACTCTGCCGGCTCCAACTCTCTCTCCCTCATAGTGCCGGCGCCCATTCTCTCTCCCTCACACTGCCAACTCCCACTCTCTCTCCTTCACACTGCATGCAACCACTCAACTTCACACTGCCAACTCCCACTCTCTTTCTCCTTCACACTGCCCGCTTCCACTCTCTCTCCCTCACACTGCCGGCACCCAATCTCTCTCTCCCTCACATTGTCCGATTCCACTCTCTCTTTCCCTCACACTGCCCGCCCCACTCTCTCTCTGCCTCACACTGACGGCTCCCACTCTCTCACTAACTCACACTGCCGGCACCCAGTCTCTCTCTCCCTCACACAGCCGGTGCCCATTCTCTCTCCTTCACACTGCCGACTCCCACCCTCTCTTTCACACTGCCCACTCCCACGCTCTCTCCCTCAATCTGCCGGATCCCACTCTCTCTCTTTCCCTCACACTGCCCTTTCCCACTCTCTCGCTCCACCAGACTGCATTCTCCCACTATCACTCTCCCTCACACTGCTCACTTCCACTCTCTCTCCAAAACACTGCCCGCTTCCACTGTCTCGCTCGCTCACACTGCCCGGTCCCACTCTCTCGCCCTCACACTGCCTTGTCCCACGCTCTGGCCCTCACACTGCGTGATCCCACTCTCTCTCTCTCTCTCTTACACTGCTCGCTCCCACTCTCTGTCCCTCAAACTGCCCGCTCACACTCTCTCTTTCTTTCACATTGTCCGCTCCCACTCTCTTGCTCCCCCACACTGCACGCTCCCACTCTCTCTCTCCCTCACCCATACCGCTCCCACTCTCTCTCCCGCACACTGCCTGATCCCACTCTCTCTCTCTCACAATGCTCACACCCACTCTCTCTACCTCACACTGACCAGTCCCACTGTCTCCCTCTCCCATACTGCCCACTCCCACTCTCCCACTCCCTCACACTGTCTGCTCCCACTCTCTCTCTCCCTCACACTGCCCGCACGCACTCTCTCTCCCTCACACTGCACGCTCCCACTCTCTCTCTCTCCCACACACTGCCCAGTCCCACTCTCTCTCTCTCCCTCACACTGTCCGCTCCCATTCTCTCTCCCTCACAATGCCTGCTCCCACTATCTCTCCCTCATATTGCCGTTTCCCACTCTCTCTCTCCATCATACTGCCTTCTTTCACTCTCTGTCTCCCTCACACTGCCCACTCCCACTCTCTCTCCCTCAGGCTGACCGCTCCCTTTCTCTCACCGTCATATCGTCCACTCGCATACTCTCTCCCTCACACTTCCAGGTCCCATTCTCTCTCCCTCACACTTCCAGGTCCCATTCTCTCTCCCTCAGACTGCCAACTCCCACTCTGTCTCTCCATCACACTACCCTCTCCCACTCCCTCTCTCCCTCACACTGCCCGCTCCCAGTCTCTTGCTCCCTCTCTCTGCCCGCTCCCACTGTCCCGCTCCCTCACACTGTCCGCTCCCACACTCACTCTCCCTCACAATGCCCGCTCCCATTCTCCCTCTCCCTCACACAGCCCGCTCCCATTCTTCTTCTCCCTCACACTGCCAACTCCCACTCTCTCTCCTTCACACAGCCAGCTGCCACTCTCTTTCTCCTTCACACCGTCCGCTCCCACTCTCTCTCTCCCTCACACTGCCCGCTCCCAGTCTCTCTCCCTCAGGCAGCACGCTCCCATTCTCTCACCGTCATATCGCCCGCTCGCACTCTCTCTCCCTCACACTTCCAGGTCCCATTCTCTCTCCCTCTCACTGCCAACTCCCATTCTGTCTCTCCATCACACTACCCTCTCCCACTCACTCTCTATCTCAGACTGCCCGCTCCCAGTCTCTTGCTCCCACAAAATGTCCGCTCCCATTCTCTCTCTCCCTCACACTGCCCGCAGCCACTCTCTCTCTCCCTCACCTTGTCCGCTCCCACTCTCTCTCGCCCTCACACTGTCCGCCCCACTCTCTTCCTCCCTCACACTGCCCGCCCCACTCTCTCTCTCCTTCACAATGCTGACTCCCATTCTCTCTCTCGCTCACACTTCCCGCTACCACTCTCTCTGTCCTTCACACTGCCCACTCCCACTCTCTCCTTCCCACACACTGCCCGTTCCCACTCTCTCTCTCTCACACTGCGGGATCCCACTCTCTCTCTCTCCCTCACACTGCCACCTCCCACTGTCTCGCTCCCCCACACTGCATGCTCCCACTCTCTCTCTCCCTCACACTGTCTGCTCCCACTCTCTCTCCCTCACACTGCCCGCTCTCTCCTCCTCCATCACACTGCCTGCTCTCACTCTCTCTCCCTCACACTACCGGTTCCCACCCTCTCTCTCCCTCACTCTGCCCTCTCCCACTCTCTCTCCATCACACTGCCCACTCCCACTCTCTCTCCCTCACTCTGCCTGCTCCCACTCTCTCTCTCCCTCACACTGCCCGCTCCCACTCACTCTCTCCCCCACTCTGCCCGCTCTCACTCTCTCTGTCCTTCACACTGCCCGCTCCCACTCACTCTCTTCCTCACACTGCTAGCCCCCATTCTCTTTCCCTCACATTGCCTGCTCCCACTATCTCTCCCTCATTCTGCCGACTCCCACTCTCTCTCTCTCCATCATACTGCCTTCTTTCACTCTCTGTCTCCCTCACACTGCCCGCTCCCACTCTCTCTCCTTCAGGCTGCCCACTCCCATTCTCTCACCGTCATATCGCCCGCTCACATTCTCTCTCCCGCACACTTCCAGGTCCCATTCTTTCTCCTTCACAGTGCATGCTCCCACTCAACTTCACACTGCCAGCTCCCACTCTCTTTCTCCTTCACACTGTCCGCTCCCACTCTCTCTCTCCCTCACCCTGCCCGCTTCCATTCTCTCTCCCTCACACTGCCCGCACCCACTCTCTCTCTCCCTCACACTGTCCGCTCCCACTCTCTCTCTCCCTCACACTGCTTGATTCCATTCTCTCTCCCGCACACTGCCCGCCCCACTCTCTTTCTGCCTCACACTGCCGGCACCCACTCTCTCTCTCCCTCACACTGCCGTCTCCCACCCTCTCTCCTTCACACTGCCCGCTCCCACTCTCTCTCTCGCTCACACTGACCACTCTAATCTCTCTCCCTCAATATGCCCGATCCCACTCTCTCTCTCCCTCACACTGCCCGCTCCCACTCTCTCGCTCCCCCAGACTGTATGCTCCCACTATCTCTCTCCCTCACACTGCTCGCTCCCACTCTCTCACTCCCTCACACTGTCCACTCCCACTCTCTCTCCAAAACACTGCCCGCTTCCACTCTCTCGCTCGCTCACACTGCCCGCTCCCACTCTCTTACTCCCCCACACAACACGCTCCCACTCTCTCTCCCTCACAGTGCCTCCTCCCACGCTCTCTCCCTCACTCTGCGTGATCCCACTCTCTCTCTCTCTCATACTGCTCGCTCCCACACTCTCTCCCTCACACTCTCTGCTCCCACTCTCTTGCTCCCCACACTGCACGCTCCCACTCTCTCTCTCCCTCACCCTTCTCGCTCCCACTCTCTCGCCCTCAAACTGACCGCTCCCACTGTCTCTCTCTCTCATACTGCCCACTCCCACTCTCCCTCTCCCTCACACTGCCCGCTCCCACTATCTCTCCCTCAGGCTGCCCGCTCCCATTCTCTCGCCATCATATTGCCCGCTCTCACTCTCTGTCCCTCACACTTCCAGGTCCCATTCTCTCTCCCTCACACTGCCAACTCCCATTCTGTCTCTTCATCACACTACCCTCTCCCACTCACTCTCTCCCTCACACTGCCCGCTCCCAGTCTCTTGCTCCCTCACAATGTCAGCTCCCATTCTCCCTCTCCCTCACACTGTCCGCTACCACTCTCCGTCTACCTCACACTGCCTGCTCCCACTTTCTCTCCCTCACTCTGCCGGCACAAACTCTCTCTCTCCCTCACACTGCCGACGCCCATTTTCTCTCCCTCACACTGCCAACTCCCACTCTCTCTCCTTCACACTGCATGCTCCCACTCACCTTCACACTGCCAGCTCCCACTCGCTTTCTGCTTCACACCTTCCGCTCCCACTCTCTCTCTCACTCACACTGCCCACTGCCACTCTCTCTCCCTCACACTGCCCACAGCCACTCTCTCTCTCCCTCAGCTTGTCCGCTCCCACGCTCTCTCGCCCTCACACTATCCGCCCTTCTCTCTCTCCCTCCGACTGCCGGCTCCCACTCTCTTACTCCCTCACATTGCCCGCCCCACTCTCTCTCCCTCACAATGCCGACTCCCACTCTCTCTCTCGCTCACACTTCCCGCTACCACTCTCTCTGTCCCTCACACTGCCCGCTCCCACTGTCTCCTTCCCACACACTGCCCGTTCCCACTCTCTCTCCCTTACACTGCCGGATTCCACTCTCTCTCTATCCCTGACACTGCCACCTCCCACTCTCCCGCTCCCCCATACTGCACGCTCCCACTCTCTCTCCCTCACACTGCCTGCTCCGACTCTCTCTCCTTCACACTGCCTGCTCACATTCTCTCTCCCTCACACTGCCTGATCCCACTCTCTCTCTATCTAACTGCTCGCTCCCACTCTCTCTCCCTCACACTGCCCGCTCACACTCTCTCTCCCTCACACTCCCAGTTCCCATCCCCTCGCTCCCTCACTCTGCCCACTCCCACTCTCTCTCCATTACACTGCCCACTCCCACTCTCTGTTCCTCACACTGCCCCCTCCCACTCTCGTTCCCTCACACTGCCCGCTCCCACTCATTCTCTCCCTCACTCTGCCCGCTGTCACTTTCTCTGTCCTTCCCCCTCCCCGCTCCCACTCACTCTCTCGCTCACACTGCTAGCCCCCATTCTCTCTTTCCCTCACATTGCCCGCTACCATTCTCTCCCTCCCTTATTCTGCCCGCTCCCACTCTTTCTCCCTCACACTGCACGCTCCTACTCTCTCTCTCCCTCACACTGCCCCCTCCCACTCTGTCTCTCCTTACACTGCCGGCCCCCCTCTCTCTCTCTCTCTCCCTACACTGCCCGCTCCTACTCTCTCTCTCTCCCTCACTCTGTCGTTCCCACTCTCTTTCTCCCTCCCCTGCCCACTGCCACTCTCTCTCCCTTACACTGCCTGCTTACACTCTCTCTTCCTCACACTGCCCACTGCCACTCTCTCTCCCTTACACTGCCGGACCCCACTCTCTCCCTCACTTTACTGGGTCGCAATCTCTCTCTCCCTGACTCTCCCACTCCCTTTCTCTCTCTCCTCTGCACAACTGGGTCTCATTCTGTTGCTTTTCGTGGTCAGTGCATTGAGTATAGGATTTGGCAGGCCATGTTGTTTCTGCGAAGGACATTGGTTCGCCCACTATTGGAAAACTGCTTTCAATGCTGGTCTCCCCCTATCGGAAGGATGTTATGAAACTTGAAAGGGTTCAGAAAAGGTTTTCAAGAATGTTGCCAGAGTTGAAGGGATTGAGCTATCGGGAGGGGCGGAATACTCTGTGCCTATTTTCTCTGGAGTGTCGGAGGCTGAGGGGTGACCGGATAGAGATTTATAAAATTATGAGGGGCAGGGATCAAGTAAGTAGCCAATGTCTATTTGCCAGGCGAGAGGAGTCCAAGACTAGAGGTCAGAGGTTAAGTTTGGAGGGGGAAGATTGAAAAGGGACCGAAGAGGCAGTTTTCTTAGAACATAGAACACAGAACAATACAGCACAGAACAGGCCCTTCGGCCCACGATGTTGTGCCGAACTTCTATCCTAAATTAAGCACCCATCCATGTACCTATCCAAATGCCGCTTAAAGGTCGCCAATGATTCTGACTCTACCACTCCCACAGGCAGCGCATTCCATGCCCCAACCACTCTCTGGGTAAAGAATCCACCCCTGACAACTCCCCTATACCTTCCACCCTTCACGTTAAATTTATGTCCCCTTGTAACACTCTGTTGTACCCGGGGAAAAAGTTTCTGACTGTCTACTCTATCTATTCCTCTGATCATCTTATAAACCTCTATCTAGTCACCCCTCATCCTTCGCCGTTCCAACGAGAAAATGCCGAGAACTCTCAAACTATCCTCGTACGACCTACTCTCCATTCCAGGCAACATCCTGGTAAATCTCCTCTGCACCCTCTCCAAAGCTTCCACATCTTTCCTAAAGTGAGGCGACCAGAACTGCACACAGTACTCCAAATGTGGCCTAACCAAAGTCCTGTACAGCTGCAACATCACTTCACGACTCTTGAATTCAATCCCTCTGCTAATGAACGATAATACACCATAGGCCTTCTTACAAACTCTATCCATCTGAGTGGCAACTTTCAAAGATCTATATACATAGACCCCAAGATCCCTCTGTTCCTCCACCTGACTAAGAACCCTACCATTAACCCTGTATTCAGCATTCTTATTTGTTCTTCCAAAATGGACAACCTCACACTTGGCAGGGTTGAACTCCATCTGCCACTCCTCAGCCCAGCTCTGCATCATATCTAAGTCCCTTTGCAAACGAGAAATGCCCTCCTCACTGTCCACAACTCCACCTAACTTCGTATCATCTGCAAATTTACTGACCCACCCTTCGACTCCCTCATCCAAGTCATTAATAAAAATTACAAACAGAGTGTGATGTGTGTATGGGATGAGCTGCCAGAGGAAGTTGTGAAAGCGGGCACAATTATAACATTGAAAAGGCATCTGGATAGGTATATTTATAGGAAGGGTTGAGAGGGATGTGGACTAAGTGCGGGAGAATGGGACGAGATTAATTGTGGATATCTGGTCAGTATGGATGGGTTGATCCGAAGGGTCTGTTTCCGTGCTGTACATCTCCATGACACTATGGCTCTATTAAAGCTAGGAAGTGCATGGAGCAGGTGAACTAAGCATTGGCCCAGGACTGATCTAAACACTGTTCAACATTTAGGCCAATGATCTGCCAAAACCATGTTTCCTATTTTTCTCTGTGCTGATGACATAAGGCTAAATTGTCATAGACTTGTACAGCACAGAAACTGACCCTTCCATTCAACCCATTCACTGTGAACAGATTTAGTCCTATTTGCCAGCATTTGGCCCATATCCCTCTAAACCCTTCCTATTCCTATACCCATCCAGATACCTTTGCAAATGCTGTCATTGTACCAGTCTTCATCACTTCCTCTTGCAGCTCATTCCATGCACACACCAACTTCTGTACAAGAAAAGTTGCCACTTACGTCCTCTTACATTTTCCCATCTCCACTGAAACTGATGCGCTCTCGTTTTGAACTCCTATTCCCTGGAGAAAAGACCTTGCCAATCACCGTCTCCATGCACTTGATGAAATAACAAACCTCTATGAGGTCACCACTCAGCCTCCGATACCTCAAACACTTGAGCCGCAGTAACATCCTTATAAATCTTTTCTGCAACATTTCAACTTTAACATCTTTCCTATAGCAGGGAGACCAGAACTGAATGTAATATTTCAAAAGTGGCCTAATCAATGTCATGTACAGCCACACTCCTACACTCAATGCACTGACCAAGAAAGGCTCTGTAATTCTTCCCCCTGGACCAGATCCTTAATGTGAGGGTTCGTACATTAGGTTTACCTTACATGAGGATCAATGGTCGGCACAACATCTTGGGTTGAAGGGCCTGTTCTGTGCTGTACTGTTCTATGTTCTATGAAGGTGTTACAAAGGTGATGGAACACTGCAGCACATGGATCTCACATTGAATCCCTCATCAACCATATCCAGTGCATGTCAGCAGATGTTTTAAATCAGAAACAAAAACAAAACTTGCTGGAAAAGCTCAGCATCATCTGTGAAGAGAAATCAGAGTTATCCTTTCGTGTCCAGTGATTGTTCTTCAATACTAACCGTGTCCACTCTAATCGTCCAATACTCACAGGTCCACCCATTCGTTTGGTTTAGTTTTCAGACTGAAATCTGTTGAACACAAAGTGTACAAATGTGCCTGGTTATCACACCCAGATCAAATTATTATAAAGTTCAAGCACTTTGAAAATATCTCATTCAGATACTAACTTCCTTCCCAAATTATTTTCATGACAATATTTTTAATTGTTGTTCCAAATATTCTTCAGTCCAGATACAAATACATTTTAAATTGCTTCCACCCCTCTCCCGTGTGAGTAATCTGGTATATGAAGATCAGTGTCTGTGTGATGCTATGTATCTGGGCCATGCCTCTGAAAGACTGACAGATTGTTCCAAACAGCATTTCTCTTCAGGCCTTTACAACAAACAGGTTACTGCCTGGCCCCAACCGGCTTACACTCACAAAACCTAAAACCCAGTGCCCCCATTGGTTGTGATTGGGTAACATTTTAAATGAATTCTAATCCATTCCTGGGTATCGCTGGTTGGGCCAGCAATTATTGCTCATCCCTAGTGTTTGTGGAGAATGTGCTGTGGGTTTGGAAAGTGCTGTCTAAGGAGCTTCTGTGAATTTCTGCCGGGCACCTTGTCATTGGTGCACATTGCTACTCCTGCGGGTCAGTGGTGAAAATAACATGGATGTTTTTGGATGTCGAGGCAATCAAATGGACTCTTTTATTCCGGCTGGTGCCAAGCTTCTGCAATACTGTTGGAGCTGCCCCAATCCAGGTCTGTGGGGAGTATTCCATCACAATCCTGACTGGAGTATTGTAGATAGAGGACGATCTGTGGGGGATGAGGGGGTGAGTCATTCACTGCAGTATTCCGAGCCTCTGACCTGCTCCGTCGTCACTGTATTTATATCACTAGTACAATTCAGTTTCTGGTCAATGCTAACCCCAAGATGTTGACAGGAGAGGATTCAGCAACGGTAACCTCATTGAATATCAAAGCATGATGGTTTGATTCTCGGTTGTTGCAGATGATCTGGGATAAGGTGTGGGGAGGTTAAATGAAGAAAGTGGTGAAATCTACATTGATCCGATGTGGTTGGATGGTCCCAAGGTGGAAGATGAGGTGTTCTTCCTCCAGTTATCAGGAGGCTTGAGTTTCACAGTGGAGGAGGCTCAGAACTTGCATATTCTTGGCAGAGTGGGAGCCGGAGTTAAAGTGTTCAGCAACAGATTGGGGGGCTGTTTCGTGCACGTATCCCAGATATTCTCTGCAATATTCCACAACCCGGCGCCCTGTCTCCCTAATGTAGAGGAAACCACACCAAGAACAATGGACACAATGGATGATGTGTGTGGAAGTGCAGGTAAATTTCGGCTGGATTTGGAAGGATCCTTTTTCGGAGGTGAGGGGCGAAGTGTGAGTGCAGGTTTTGCACTTCTTGCAGTGGCCAGTGAAGGTGCCAGGAGCGGAAGGTGTGTTGGTGGGGGGTGTGGATCTGACAAGGCAGTCACGGCGGGAATTGTCTCTGCAGAACGCAGATAGGGGTGGGGAGGGAAATATATCCCTGGTAATGGGGTCTGTTTGTAGGTGACAGTAATGGCAGAGGATGATGCATTGTATCCAGAGGATGGTGGTGTAGAAGGTGACGACATGGGAGTTCTGTGCTTGGTGCAATTGGAGAGGTGGGGTCCATGGGCAGAGGTGCGGGAAGTGGAGTAGATGCATTGAAGGGCATTGTCAACCACGTGGGAGGGGAAACTGTTGTCATTGAAGAAGGAGGCCATCTGGGGTGTTCAATGTTGGAATTGGTCCACCTGGGAGCAAATGCGGCAGTTTCGGAGGAATTGGGAAGCAAAGAAGGTGTTTTAACGGGAGTGGGGGAGGGAGGAGGTGTAATCCAGGTAGCTGTGGGAGTCTGTGGGTTTGAAGTAGATGTCCGGGTTGAGTCTGTTGCCGGACATGGAGATAGAGTGGCCCATTTTTTTCAGTTAAGTGTTTGATTTCTTTTTAATATTTATATTGTTATTTTTTCTTTTCATGCTTCATCTTAAATCTTTGGGTAAGGAAAGATAGTTTAACTTAACATTTAATGTGCTATTGAGAGCTTCTTCTTTGTTGGATTAATGTTACTGATGGCCTGTAAGAAATATTGAGTGTGATGACAAATAGACTGAGCGAAGTGATTACACAGCAAGATCATTCAGATCGATAACTGTCCATCAGGCAGGGTTTGAAGGTGGTTTCGAAGTCTCCTGTGGCTATTCCTCTCTCAGACAGATATTCCATTTTGAATATCGTTGAATGAGAAAAATAGAAATGGTCATCAGATCATGGGCACCATATTCAACTTGTTTGTCAAGATTTAAAAGAATAAGTGTTTTCGGAACTCTCCTGAGAGGGGCACCGTCAGGCGATTCTGCGGGAGTGAGTGTGAATCGAGGATAGTAGATTGCTTTCCCACTGCCAGCGTGAAGGATGTCTCAAAATGTTTGAAACAGATTGTCAAGTGGATGAGTGAGAAACCGAAAGTTGTTGTACACATTGATAGGAATGACATAGTTAGAGATAGGGTTAAGGGGTGACAGAGTGGCATGGGGGCAGCACGGTGGCTCAGTGGTTAGCACTGCTGCCTCACAGCACCAGGTTACCAGGTTTAATTACAGCCTCGGGTGACTGCCTGTGTGGAGATTGCACGTTCGCCTTGTGTCTGCGTGGGTTTCCTCCGGGTGCTCCGGTTTCCTCCCACAGTCCAAAGATGTGTGGGTCAGGTGGATTGGCCATGCTAAATTGCCCACAGTGCTAGGTGTATTAGTCAGAGGGAAATGGGTCTGGGTGGATTACTCTTTGGAGGGTCGGTCTGGCTTGTTGGGCCGAAGGGCCTGTTTCCACTCTGGAGGGAATCTAATCTAATCAGTGACTATAACTGGTTAGGTAGAAGTTAAAAAAAAGCAGAATGTAAAAAAAAGTAATCTCTGGTTTACTTCTGGTGCCAAGTTCTAATGAGAGAAGGAATAAAAGGACAGGGCAGATAAATCAATGGCTGACGAGGTGCTGCAATGTGCAGGGAGTCACTTTCTTGGAATATTGGGATCTCTTCTGGGAAAGAAAAGACCTGTTTAAAAGAATGGGTTTCACCTGAACTAGACCAATATCCTGGTGGGGAGATTTGCTCGCTCTATTTCAGGAGATTGTAAGATTTGAGAGTGGTTGGGTGTGGGCTTTCTGAACAACAGTGAAAATAGAAAGAAAGATGACATTGATTCTGAATCAGAAAACAGCAAGTTATTGAGAAAAGACAAACAACAACAAGTCAGAGATCAAAGGAACACTGAACACTTTAACTGCATTTATTTCAATACACGACATCTTATGGATAAAGCTGATGAACTCAGGGCACCTAAGAGAACATGGGCCTGGGATGTCATTGCTATTACAGAAACATGGCTTGGGAATGGAAAAGACTGGCAGCTCAGTGTTCTGGGATTTAGATGGTATCGGAAGGACAGAAAGATGCAAGGTGGGAGAAGGACTGGCATTTTTGATTCATGAAATTATTATTCCTGTAATTAGAGAAGGTATTTCTGAGGGATCATTTAGTGAAAATAAATGGGTTGAAATTAGAAATAAGAAAGGGACGATCACCTTAATGGGATTGTACCATCGGCTCCCCAATTGTCAGAGGGCAATTGAGAAGCAAAAATGCTGAGAGATCTCAAGTGTATGTAAGAATAATGAGGTTGCAATAGTAGGTGATTTTAATTTTCCAAACATTGTCTCAGACTGCCATGGTATTAAAGGATTTGATGGTGAAGAATTTGTTCAATTGCAAGAAAATTTTCTTTATCAGGTTATAAATGTTCCCACTAGAGACGGATCAAAACTTGAACTACTCTTGAGAAATAAGGCGGGGCAAGTGACTGCTGTGTTAGTCAGGGAAGATTAGAGTGGTGCTGGAAAAGCACAGCAGATCAGGCAGCATCCGAGGAGCAGGAAAATCAATGCTTCGGGCAAAAGGCCTTCATCAGGAATTTTGGGCAAAAACTCTTCATCAGAAGGGTTTTGCCCGAAATTCCTGATGAAGGGCTTTTGCCCGAAGCATTGATTTTCCTGCTCCTCAGATGCTGCCTGATCTGCTGTGCTTTTCCAGCACCACTTTAATCTTGACTCTAATCTCCAGCATCTACATACCCACTTCCACCTGTTCGTCAGGGAACACTTTTCGACCAGTGATCGTAATACAAATAATTTTAAAATAGTTACGTAAAAGGATAAGTCTTCCATAAAAGTTGAAGTTCCGAATTGGAATAGGGCAAATTTTCAGGATATGAAACAAGATCTTTCAAAAGTTGATTGGAGTAGACTAATCGCAGGGAAAAGGAGGACTGACAAGTGGGAGGCCTTCCAAAGTGTGAGAACAAGAGTTCAGAAACATTCCGTTCCTGTTAGAGTGAAAGGCTAGGCTGTTAAGATGAGGGAACACTGGATGAATAAAGATGCTGAGGTTCAAATCAAGAATAAAAAATGATCAATTATTAGACAGATAATTAGGATCAACTGAATGTCTTGAAGAGAATAAAGAGTGTAAGGACTTTCTTCAGAAGGAGATGAGGAAGGCAACGAGGGGGCAGGAGATACTCTTGGCAGGTAAGGTAAAGATAATCGAACGATTCTATGAGTATATTAAGAGTGAGAGAGCAACTGGTGTGAGAATAAGATCCCTTTAAGACCAACGAGGTTGTCTTTGTGTTGAATCTCAAGAGATGGGAGTGATATAAATGAGTATTTCGAATCAGTTTTGACTGTTAAGAAAGAAATGGAGGCTGGAGAAATCAGGGATATAAATATTGATGTATTGAGAACAGTTCACAGAAAACAGAAGAGGAAGTGCTGGAGATCCTAAAAAACATAAAGATTAATAAACCTGCAGGACCTGATCAAGTGTGTCCCAGGACTTTGTGGGAAGTTATAGAGAAGATTGCAGGGGCCTGAGAAGAAATATTTGTATCATCTAAAAACACATATGAAGAACTGGAGGGTTGGGGTGTGGTTAATATGTTTAAGAAGGGATTGTGAGGAGAAGCCTGGGAACTACTGACCTGCGAGTCTGACTTCCGTGGTGGATACGTTTTTAGAGATGATCCTGAAAGGTAGGATTTACACAGGCTGGAGAGGAAAGGATTGATTAGAGATAGTCAGTATAGTTTAGTGTGAGGAAAGTCATGTCTCACACACTTGATTGGGTTTGTTTTTAGAAGTAACTGAAATGATTGATGAGGACAGAGTGGTAGATGTTGTTTGGTTGGACTTTAATAAAGCCTTTGACAAGGCTCTGCATGGGAGACAGATTAGGAAAGTTCGATCACATGGGATTCAGGGTGGGCTTGCCAATTGGATATGTAATTGGCTTATCGGAGAAGACAGCAGGTGATGGTGGATCATTGTTTTTCAGACTGGAGGCCTGTGACCAGCGGTGTCCCACAGGGATGGGTCCTGGCTCCACTTCTGTTTGTCATTTATACAAAGGATTTGGATGACAGTGTAGGAGGCATGGTTAGTAAGTTTGTGGATGACACCAAAATGGTAAAATAGACAGTGAAGAATGTGACCCAAGATTACAAAGAGATCTTGATCAATTGGGTCAATGGGCTGAGGAGTAGCAGATGGAGTTTAATTTGGATAAATGTGAGGTATTGCATTGCGGTAACACAAACAAGGACAGGGGTTAACGGTAGGGCCCTGGGTATTGTGGGAGAGCAGAGATACCTCAGGGTCAGGGACATACTTCTTTGAAATTTGCATCCCAGTTAGACACGGTAGTTAAGAAGGTGTTTAGCATGCTTTCTTTCATTGCTCAGACCTCTGAGTATCAGAGTTGTGACATTATATTGAACTTGTACAGGACAGTGATGAGGCCTCTTCTGGATTAATGTGTGCAATTCACATCGCTCTGTTATAGGAAGGCTATTATTAAAATGCAGAGGGTTGAGTAAAGATTTACCAAGATGTTGCCAGGAATGGAGGGTTAGATTCCCTCTGTTAGATTCCCTACAGTATGGAAACAGGCCCTTCAGTCCAGCAAGTCCATACTGACCCTCTGAAGAGTAACACACCCAGACCCATTTCTGACTGATGTACCTAACACTATGGGCAATTTAGCATGGCCAATTCACCAAACCTGCACATCAGTTTGAGTTATAACAATGAGTTGTTGCACTGGAGGGTGAGGGGTGAACTTATTGAAGTTTATAAAGTTCTGAGGGGCATAGATAAGGTGAATGAAAGGGGTGTTTTCCCTCGGGTGTGGAGTTCAAAGCTGTGGGTTATATTTTTAAGGTGAGAGGAGAAAGATTGATAAAGGACATGAGGGGCAGCATTTTTCGCAGTTCATGTGTGGAATGCTCTGCCAGAGGAAGTGGTGGATGCAGATACAGTTGCAGTGTTTAAAATACATTTGGATAAGTTCATGAATAGGAAATGTTTGGAGGGATATGGGCCAAGCGCAGGCAGTTGGTAATAGTGTAGTGTTGGAACATGGTCGGTGTGGCCGGGTTGGTCCAAAGGGTCTGTCTCCGTGCTGCATGACTTTATGACTCCATGAAATTACGATACGCAGTCAAAAGACACGTCAGTCTCTTCACACGCTCACTTTGTCCTCCAGACCAGGACCTGGGACACCGCAGGGGGAAGGGTATTGTTGATGGATGGAGATACCCAGCGGCTTTTATATGCAGTGGATATGAAACAGAGAAACTGCAGAGGGGCAGTTCAGGGGAGATGAAGCAGCATAGGGAAGGGCAAATGGACAGGGGTCATGGAGGGTGACAGGGGCTAAATGTGCTGTGGGAGGGGGACGGTGTCCAAAATTGAAGGGAAGAGTGCTGTTTCAGGATTGAAAGACAGAAATAGGGAAGAAAAGGAAGAGAAAGAAAGAGAGAGGGAAATGAGAGAAGAAGAAAGAGCAAAAGAGTGAGAAAGAACATAGATAAAGATAGAAAGAAGAGGCAGGAGAGAAAAATACTAAAGAAGAGGCTGTTAGTAAGAGAGAGAGAGAGAAAGAAAGATAGTGTGAGAGAGAAACGTTGAGAGGGAGAGAGAGATGTAGAGTGATACAGAGAGTGAGAGATACAGAAAAAGTGAAAGACTGAGCGAGAGAAAAGAGGAAAAATCAGAGAGATGCAAGCAGGTGATAAGGAAAGATATGGCCACATTAAAGAGGTGATATTCACTATATCAGATGGCCCGAGCTCTCTCCCTCTCTCCCATTTGGGACAGATCTGCTCCAGGTGCTTGATGTAGGAGGGATTGGTTCAGGGAGCGATTAGGGTTAAAGGATCAAAACTGGGATTGAGGTTCAACACTCCCCACACTCACAGTCACACAGAAACAGGCAGAAGCACACCGATACTCACCCCCTGCTCAGTGCACACAGTGAAAGAGACAATGGTTGCCAGAATTTGTTTGAAAAAAACCCAAGTCTCTCACTCAAAGCCGAATCTCTGCCCAAGTCCGAGCTCATTCAGTCAGCTCCAAGCTCCCTCCCCCTGGGATATACCTCCTCAGGGATGGAGCACAGCCAGAGTCATCTCAGTGGGATCACAGTGGGGAGGGAGGAGGTGTGAGAGAATGCAGCAGGTAAACACTTTCATCCAGTCTGCCTTTGTCTACTCCTGCTTCACATTTTATTGTCTTGGAATAAAAAACAAATGTATTCACAAACTGATCAAATTATCATTGTTTTTATGGTTTCCTACTGATCAATGAGAAAATCTTAATTTGCGATTGCAGAATGGAAACAAAGTCAATTATTGTTGAAAATAAATGTGCAATCAAAAGACACAGAATCCTTACAGTATGTTCTTTCCTCTTTCTGACAGGAAACTTCTCGTGTGTTTTAATTTGCCCAGATGTGTGGCTCAGAGAATTCAGTGAGGAAGAGAGAACAGGAGACTGTCGTTGCATTTCCCTCTCTGGCCTACAGTGAACGATTACACCTTCCTCCACAACATTTATATTTCTACCCACTTCACTCACTGAGAACGGATTACTTGGGATGAATGTAGTTTTTGTGTATATTTAATTCCTCTTTTGGTTTTGCTTTTGTTCCTCCACTTCCTATTAATTGTTGCTGATTACGAACAGCACTTTACACTGGCTTTACACCTCCAGTCTCTTTCATTTTGCTCCTCAGATGGAGTCATTCCTTGCCCATTAGGAAAGGATTGTTATCATGTTGCTGCTCCTCCTTCTCCTTTCAGTCCATTCCTCACGTGGACTCCTCGATCCGTTCTCTGTTGCACCTAATGTTGCCTCTCAGTTACTTGAATTGATTCATCAATTGAATTATTTTTCTAACTGGATATGTCATGGCATATTTTAACTGGTCTCTGAAATGTTTCTGTGTCACCTCATAAATAAGGGCATTTGTGCAGCAACTTAAGTTCCTCAGCATATATCCAATCTTATGAAAGAGACGATAAGAAACAGAATCCAAGGAATAACCGGCATTAAAGAAATCTAAAATATGCAACAACCAGACAAGTATGAAGCTGGCAGATATGGCAAAGAGTAAAATCATAGAATTCTTCCTGCTCTCTACCTCTGGATCATTCTGTGTTTTTCTCTGACCTCTCAGTTCTTTCCGCACCTTAATGACCTCAAAGATATGTCTGACAGTCAGAATGTTGATAAAGAGAATAAAAGTGAATGGGAACAATGGAGTTAAAAAAAGTCTGAAAATATTTAAAACCTATCCACCCAGGGTCATAATAATAACCAGGCCTGATATAACAGTGCCATGGAACATTGTTGATAATCTGTCCAGGTCGATATGCAAAGGAGTTGGGAATGTTCTTTAAACAAAAGAAGATGCAGATTGTTGCTAGAACCCTTGTTGCAGTTTTCCCTGTGCAATACTTAGTTTTCATCTCATGTAAACAAATGGCAACAAATCGATCAAAGGAAAAAGCAACCGTGAACCACACAGAACAATCAATGGTCAAGCGGTTGAGGGCATAGATAGCACCACAAACAGGAGTGATTTGCAGGAAACACAGTGGATAATAATACTGTCGAAATTGGTGAAGGATGATATAAAAAAACAATGAACAGTAGATCTGACGTTGTCATGGCCACAAGATAGCGAGTGCTGCATGTAGAAAGGCCACATTTGCCCCCAGCTGAGATGAAAATCACCACGAGTCTAACTGTAAGAAAGAAAAAAATAGTTTTGAAGTCACTAATGAAACATTCTCTGTGCCTGAACCCAGAATGTAAGTAACGACACAAAGATAATTGTTGTTCCATGTTATATGAAATTTAAAGAATCTCTCGCAATGAATCATTGAAATTTTAAAGGACATAGGGAAGAACATGAGCAGCAGATTACTCATAGAAACATGGTGATATACCCAAGGTGTTGTATATCGCTCTACGGCAGTCGATTCCAACTGCTCCTCGGATGCTGCCTGTCCTGCTGTGCCTTTTCTAGCGCCGCACTCAATCTTCAAACACCATTGTCTCCTAATTCCGAATGAACTGCTGAACCCACACATTGCCCTGCTTTATCTGGGCTCCCATTTGAAGTAAGCTGCCTGAGCAAGATCCACCAACACAATCCCTTTCCATCAAGGAATGGGAAACACCAGTTGTCACTGAAAGGTGGGTTGTTACAAAACCTTTATCAAGCTGTGAACTACCACAGAGAGAGGTATTCTTATTAAAGTCTTGTTAAACAGTCTTGTTAAACACTGTGGCCTCAATGTAAACGCACTCTGCACAGTATAGGGAAACAAACATTACTGAGCAGCCTCCAAACTACAAACTATTCACTTTAACTCAGTAAGTGAGGACACTATCACTGGCTTCAGGATTTGCTTTACTAAATGGGAATATAATGACTATCAGCTATCAGGAGAAATGGGGATGATTCAATGCAGAGGTTTATATAAGTTAAGTTGTTACAAGACTTATCAGGAACACCATCGACAGCCAGATGGTCTCATACACTCTCTGGATCCTTTCCCTGAGAAGAAACATTTCGTTATTTATGACACAACCTTTCTCTTCCTGCTGCTGGGAGTCTGTCGGAATTGGAGAATTCTCTCGGAGATGGAGCTGACACAGTTCCAGAGACTTTGTTTTATATTGTGTGGGATCTCCACTGGGAAACCGTGACTACAGGTTCAAACTTTTTAATATCATTTTGAATAAACAAGTTACGACAGCAGGTTTATTTGAATTATGTGATAGCATTGAGATTTGCGTCTGGATTTGAATACCCCAAAGACTGGACTAATCTGATCCTGTCAGGTCTCAAACATTCATTTCCATTTGATTTCAAGCAGCAATACTTGCAATATTTCACTCTCTATCAATCACATAAATATCTAAATACCTTTTGATTTTTTTTTTCAGTGATGACTTTGATTCTGCTGAGGTTATTCAGTCATTTAATACTTCATGTTGTCGAGCCCCTCGAGAGCTGTTCTACTGCACACTGTTATCCCACTGCTTTGCGTGTTAATCTAGTTACACGACTGATTTGGGAAATTCTCTCTGTGAATGAGCACTCTAACACAGAACCTGAAGCTGATACTGACCACACCAACAGCTGGAACTTCCACTCGGTCACATTTTCTCAAAACAAAGGCAAAAATAATCAGATCCTTCAGTTCCAAATCATAGAAGATCCTTCAGTTCCAAATCATAGAATGATGACATCATACAGGATAGAGATGGCCCTTCGCTCCGTCGAGTTTTTATCTCGAAACTCACACTCAAAGCTAATCAGGGCTTGACAATGGGAAGCCTTCAAACATGAGATAATGAGAGTCCAAAGACAGTATGTTCCTGTTTGAGTGAAAGGCAAGCCTGGTAGGTGCAGGGAATACTGGACGACTTGAGAAATTGAGGTTTTATTTGAGAAAAAGAAGGAAGCATATGTCAGGTACAGGCAGCAGAAATCAAATGAATCCTGAGAAGAGTATAAATGCAGTAGGAATACACTTAAGAGCAGAATCAGGAAGGCAAAAACGGAACATGAGATAGCACTGGCAAAGCGGGGTAAAGAGAATCCAAAAAGATTCAGTAAATACATTCAGCATAAAAGATTAACTGGGGAGAGAACCGTGCACCTCAAAGATCAGCAAGGCAGTCTATGTGTGGAACTACAGGAGATGGGGAGATACTAAACAAATATTTTGCATCAGTGTTTACTGTGGAGAAGGTCATGTAAGATATAGAATGTGGGAAAAGAGATGGCGACATCTAAAAAAATGTTCATGTTACAGTGGACATCTCAAAATGCATAAAGATAGATAAATCCCAGGACCTGATCAGGTGTACCCTAGAAATCAGTGAGAAGCAAGTAAAGTGATCGCTGAGTCTCTTGCTGAGATATTTGTATCATCGATAGTCAAAGGTGAGACATTGGAAGGCTGAATGTTGGCTAACAGGATGCCACTATTTAAGAAACATGGTAAGGAAAAGCAAGGGATCTATAGACCAGTGAGGCTGATTGATGGTGGAAAAGTCGATGGAGGTAATCCTAACGGATAGAGTTTACATATATTTGGAAAGGCAAGGACTGTTTAGGGATAGTCGGCATGACTCTGTGTGTGAAGAGGATTGATGAGGGCAGAGCAGTGGCTGTGATCTACATGAACTTCAATGAGGCATTGAACAAGGGTCTTCACGGTGGACTAATTAGCAAGATTAGAGATCATGGAATGCAGGGAGAACGAGCTATTTGGATGCAGAACTGGCTCAAAGATAGCAGACACAGGTTGATGATGGAGGGTTGCTTTTCAGACTGGAGGTCTGTGATCCATGGTGTGCCACAAGGATCAGTGTTGGGTCCATTGCTTTTCATCATGTCGTAGTGGACATCTCAAAATGCATAAAGATAGATAAATCCCAGGACCTGATCAGATGTACCTTAGAAATCAGTGAGAAGCAAGTTGCGGTGGCAAGGTGGCACAGTATTTAGCACTGCTGCCTTACAGTACCAGAGAACCAGTTTCAATTCCTGCCTCAGGCAACTGTCTGTGTGGAGTTTGCAAATTCTCCCCGTGTCTGCGTGGGTGTCCTCCGGGTGCTCCAGTTTCCTCCCACAGTCCAAAGTTGTGCAGATTAGGTGAATTGGCCACGGTAAATTGCCCGTAGTGTTGGGTGAAGGGGTAAATGTGGGGGAATGCGTCTGGGTAGGTTGCTCTTCAGAGGGTCGGTGTGGACTTGTTGGTCGAAGTCCTGTTTCCACTCTGTAAGAAATCTAATCTAATCATGAATCGAATCATTTCCATAAATGATTTGGATTTGAAAATAGCAGGTATTGTTCGTAGATTTGCAGATGACACTAAAATTGGAGGTTCCCTCAGAGTTCACAGGATCTTGTTCAGATGGGGCAATAGGCCAAGGAGTGGTAGATGGAGTTTAATTTAGATAGATGTCAGGTGCTATGTTTTGAAAAGACAAATCAGAGCAGGAGTTATACGCTAATGGGTTTGTTGCTGAACCTCCTTCCAAGGCCCTAAATGAGCCTTCCACCTCCATCAAAGTTTTACCTACACATCCACCAATAACATTTATTGTATCCATTGCTCCCGATGCGGTCTCCTCTACATTGGGGCGACTGGACGCCTCCTAGCAGAGCGCTTGAGGGAACATCTCCGGGACACCCGCACCAATCAACCACACCGCCCTGTTGCCCAACATTTCAACACCCTCTCCCATTCTGCTGAGGACATGGAGGTCCTGGGCCTCCTTCACCGCCGCTCCCTCAGCACCAAACGCCTGGAGGAAGAACGCCTCTTCTTCCACCTCGGATCACTTCAAACCAAGGGCATCAATGTGGACTTCAACAGTTTCCTCATTTCCCCTTCCCCCACCTCACCTCAGTTCCGAACTTCCAGCTCAGCACTGTCCCCATGACTTGTTCTACCTGCCTATCTTCTTTTCCATCTATCTACTCCACCCTCCCCCGCCGCCGACCTGGAGCCTTCATCCCCTTCCCCACTCACCTATTGTACTCTATGCTACTTTCTCCCCACCGCCACCCTCCTCTCTTTTATCTCTCCATAAAACTCTTGTCAATTGTTGTTAAAACCCATCTGGTTCTCTAATGCCATTTAGGGATTTTGGATTCTCTTCTCTTGTCTGGGCTACATGCGACTTCAGACCCACAGCAATTGGTGCAGTTGGTGGACGTCAGCCATCTAAGCTCCAGGGCCGCATAGCAGGAGGTCCTCAAGATTGTATCCTAGCCCTAACTATTTTTAGTGACTGTATAACTGACCTTCCCTCCGTAAGAATGTCATGAGTCCGAGGGTTCGCTAATAACCACACAATGTTCAGCAGCTTTCTTCCCTCCTCAGATACTGAAGCACTCCATGTGGCTCTGCAGCAAGATCCTGGCAACTTCACCTCCTCGGAAACAGCGTTAGGGAACTGGGGCCAGAGCTGGATGAACTTCGGATCATTCGGGAGGCTGAGGGAGTAATTGAGAGGAGTTACAGGGTGATAGTCACACCTCAGGTACAGGGGAAAGGTAGATTACATTCAGGAGACCGAAAGGAACAGGCAGACAATGCAGAGTTCCCCTGTGGCCGTTCCCCTCAATAACAAACATATAGTTTTGGTTACTGCTGGGGAGGGATAACTTACTAGGGGTAAGCAATGGGGCACAGGTCTCTGGCACAGAATCTGTCCATGTTGCTCAGAAACGAAGGATTCGAAAAAAGATGATTGAGGGGGGACCTGATTGAGGGTATGAAGGGAATAGACAGGATAGATAGAGGTAAGCTTTTTCTCAGGGTGAAGGATTCACTAATGAGAGGTCACGCTTTGAAGGTGAAAGGTGAAAAGTTTAAGGGGGGATACAC
The DNA here is from genome assembly GCF_047496795.1 of Chiloscyllium punctatum. NCBI lineage: Eukaryota > Metazoa > Chordata > Chondrichthyes > Orectolobiformes > Hemiscylliidae > Chiloscyllium > Chiloscyllium punctatum. Next base: position 77,431,658 of record NC_092771.1, on the reverse strand, counting down.
ACGGCACGTACTTTACACGGAAGATGGTAGGTGTCTGGAATGCATTGCCAGCAGAGGCAGTAGAGGCAGGTATGTTAGACCCATTTAAGATGCGACTGTATAGATGCATGAGTAGCTGGGCAGCAGAGGGATACAGATGCTTAGGAACTGGGCGACAGGTTTAGACAGTAGGTTTGAGTTGGCTCATGTTTGCACGGCCGAAGGGCCAGTTCTTTGGCTTTAAATTTTATTGGCTCTTTGTTGTTTGAAGTGAAAGGGGAGCAGAGCATTAGTCATTGGGGACTTCACAGTGAGGGGACAGATAGGAGATTCTATAGGAACGAGAGAGAATCAGGGTTGATGTGCTGCCTCCCAAGTGCCAGGGTTCATGATGTCTCAGATCGTGTTTTCGGGATCATTGAGGTGGAGGGGGAACAGCCCCAACTCCTGGTCTACATAGGCACCAATAACATGGATAGGACAAGGGATGGGGTTTTAAAGCAGATATTCAGGGTGTTAGGGTGGAATTTTAGACCTAGAACAAACAGAGATGTCAACTCTGGTTTGTTACCTATGCCACATGCTAGCAAGGAATAGGGAGAGGAATAAAACTGATTTGGGAAATTCTCTCTGTGAATGAGCACTCCAATACAGAACCTGAAGCTGATACCGACCACACCTACAGCTGGAACTTCCACTCGGTCACATTTTCTTAAAACAAAGACAACAATACTCAGACCCTTCTGTTCAAAACCATAGAATGATGACATCATACAGGAAAGAGATGGCCCTTCGCTCCATTGTGTTTTTATCTCTAAACTCACACTCAAAGCTACTCAGAGCTGGACAATGTGAAGCCTTCAAAAATGAGATATTGAGAGTCCAGACAGAATGTATTCCTGTTTGGGTGAAAGGCAAGGACGTTAGGTATAGAGAATTTTGGATGACGGGGGAAATTGAGGTTTTGTTTAAAGAAAAGAAGGAAGCATATGCCAATTACAGCAGAGAGCGAGTGAACCATGAGAAGAGCATAAATGCAGTCGGAGTATACGTAAAAGGGAAATCAGGAGGGCTGAAAATGGACATGAGGTAACACTGGCAAATAAAATTAGGGAGAATCGACAGGGATTTTATAAATATATTAAGGACAAAAGGGTAACTGGGGAGAGAATAGGGCCCCTCAAATATCAGGAAGGCAGCCTATGTTTAAAACCACAGGAGATTGGGGAGATACTAAATGAATATTTCGCATTAATGTTTACTGTGGAAAAGGAAATAAAGATAATACAACGTGGGGAAAGAAATAGTGACATCTTAAAAATATTCATATTACAGAGGAGGAGGAGCTGGGCTTAAAATGCATAAAAATGGATAAATGCCCAGAACACGATTAGGTGTACCTAGAACTCTGTGGGAAACCTGGGAAGTGATTGCTGAGACATTTGTGTCATTGATAGTAACAGGTGACGTGCTGGAAGACTGAGGATTGGCTAATGTCGTGGCACTATTTAAGAAAGATGGTAAGAAAAGTCTAGGGAACTATAGACCGGTGAGTCTGACATCGATGGTGGGCAGGTTGTTGGAGGGAATATATTTGGAAAGGCAAGGGTTGTTTAGGGATAGTCAGCATGGTTTTGTGCTTATGAAGAAGATTGATGAGGGCAGAGTAATGGGTGTGATCTACATGAACGTCAGTAAGGCGTTCGACAAGGTTCCTCATGGTCGACTGGTTAGCAAGATTAGATCTCGTGGAATTCAGGGCAAACCAGCCACTTGAACACAGTATTGGCTCAAAAGGTGGAAGACAGAGGGTAGTGGTGGAGAGTTGCATTTCAGACTGGAGGTCTTTGATCAGTGGTGTGCCACAAGAATTGGTGCTGGGTCCATTTCTTTTCATCATTTATACAAATAATTTAGATGTGAACATAGGAGGTATAGTTTGGAGGTTTTCAGATGACATCAAAACGGAGGTTACCTCAGAATAGAACTGAATATGTGTTGCTGGAAAAGCACAGCAGGTCAAGCAGCATCCAAGGAACAGGAGAATCGACGTTTCGGGCATGAGCCCTTCTTCAGGAATGAGGAAGATACACAGGATCATGTTCAGATGGGCCAATGGGCCAAGGAGTCGAGGATGGAGTGTAATTTAGATAAATGTGAGGTGCTGCATTTTGGAAAGACAAATCAGAGCAGGACTTATACACTAGTGGCAAATCTTGGGGAGTGTTGCTGAACAAAGAGACCTTCGAGTGCAGGTTCATAGTTCCTTGAAAGTCGAGTTGCAGGTAGATAGGATAGTGAAGAAGGCGTTTGGTATACTTTCCTTTATTGGTCAGTGAATTGAGAAAGGAAGTTGGGAGGTCCTGTTACAGGACATTGTTTAGGGACCAATTTTGGAATACCGTGTGCAAATCTGGTCTCCCTCCTATCGGAAGGATGTTGTGAAACTTGAAAGAGTTCTGAAAGGTTTACAAGTGTTGGAGGATTTGAGCTGTAGGGAGAGGCTGAAAAGGCTTAGGTTGTTTTTCCTGGACCGTTGGAGGCTGAGGGGTGACCTTATAGAGTTTATATGGAGGGGCATGGATAGGATAAATAGACAAGGACTTTTCCCTGGGTGGGGGAGAAATTTAAAAGGGACCTAAGGGGCAATGCAGAGGGTGGTGCGTGTGTGGAATAAACAGAGAAAGTGGCGGAGGCTGGTACAATTGCATTTGAAAGACATCTGGATGGGTATGTGAACAATGAGGTTTTAGAGGGATATTGGCCAAGTGCTGGCAAATGGGATGAGATTAATTTAGGATATCTGGCTGGAATGGACCAAAGGGTCTGTTCCTGTATTGTACATTTCTATGATTCTCTCTATCTCTCACACACACACACACACACTCACCCGATATACACCACACACAATCATATAATACCTTCCTTTCCATGGAAAACCAACTCACTCTGCTCATCTATAGTCGATTTAAACTTTCTACTGAGCAAATTCATTATTCAATCTCAACTTGGGTGATGTCACAACTGTTCACATAGGATTCATGTTCATGTTGTTGACAGCCCACACTCAGTCTGTCTGAATTCTGATTTTCAAGGAACCAAATAGAGACAAAATAATATTACACTCAATGAGACATAATAAAACTTAAACTTTTATTTTGTAATTGGGACAGAAATAACAAGTTTGATTCTAAATCAGCCAGGAGGCCAGCCATTGATTTGACTCATATTCAGATATTTCCCAACTATTATCCTGGAACCGCATCAAATCCTATCAATGACAGATGTCAGAATTATGATGTGGAACGGTTGATGTGTTGCCTCCCAGGTGACAGGGTTCATGACGTTTCTGAATTACGACTGTGGAATTACGAATCTAATGCTGGCCATGAAACCCTTGTCAGTTGTTGTTAAAACCCATCTGGTGCTCAAATGCCCTTTAGGGATAAGCGCTGTCGTTGTCTTTTCTGGGCTACATGTGACTCCAGACCCACAGCAATTGTTGTGGTTGGTGGAGGTCAGCCATCTATGCTCCAGGCCCTCACAGCAGGAGGTCCTCAAGATTGTATCCTAGCCCTAAGTATCTTTAGTGACTGTATAACTGACCTTCCCTCTGGCAGAATGTCATGAGTCCGAGGGTTCGTTAATACCCACACAATGTTCAGCAGCAGTCTTCCCTCCTCAGATACTCCATGTGGCTCTGCAGCAAGATCCTTCAGCTCTTTAGAAACGGTGTTAGGGAAATGGAGCCGTCGCTGGATGAACTTCGGATTAATTGAGAGGGGTTACAGGGAGGTTGTCACACCTCAGGTCCAGGGGAAAGGTAATGGATTACAGTCAGGAGACGGAATAACAAGTTCCCCTCAATAACAAGTACACTGTTTTGGATACTGTTGCCCGGGAGCGATTTACCAGGGATAAGCCATGTGGTCCAGATCACTGGCACAGATTATGTCCCTGGCGCTCAGAAGCGAAGGGGGAAGCGGAGCAGAATATTAGTCATTGGGGACTCCATCGTTAGGGGGACAGATAGAAGGTTTTGTGGGAACGAGAGAGACTCACTGTTGATGTGTTGCCTCCCAGTTGCCAGGGTTCATGACGTTTCTGATCGTGTTTTCGGTATCCTTAAGGGGGAGGGGTGTAGCCCCAAGTCATGTTCCACATAGGCACCAACTACATAGGTAGGAAAAGGGCTGGGGATTTAAGGCAGAAATTTAGGATTGTTACTGATGTCACTTGCGAGCGAGATGAGGAATAGGGAGAGAGAGCAGTTGAACACATGGCTATAGGAATGGTGCAGGAGAGACAGTTTCAGATACCTGGATAATTGGGGCTCCTTCTGGGGTAGATGGGTCCTCTACAAACAGGATGGTCGACACCTGAACCAGAGAGGTAACAATATCCTTGGGGGGCAATATGCTTATGCTCTTCAGGAATGGTGAAGCTAATTCAGCAAAAGATGGGAACCTGAATTGTAGCTCCAGGGGACAGAGGGTTGAGAGTAGTGAGGTCAAAAATAAGGTTTCAAAGTCACAGGAGTGCAGCAGCAGGCACGAAGGTGGTTTGAAGTGTGTCTACTTCAATGCCAGGAGCATCCAGAATAAGGTGGGTGAACATGCAGCATGGGTTGGTACCTAAAACTTCGATGTTCTGGTCATTTCAGAGACATGCAGAGAGCAGGGACAGGAATGATGTTCCAGATTCCGGGGTTTAGATGTTTCAGTATGAACAGAGAAGGGAGTAAAAGAGGGGGAGGTGTGGCATTGTTAGTCAAGGACAGTATTACAGGTAGCAGAAAGGATATTTGATGAGGACACATCTCCTGAGGTAGAACAGGCAATGTTTAGAAACAGGAAAGGAGAGGTTTCTCCTGTTGGGAGTTTTGTATGTGCTTCCAAAAAGTTCCAGAGATGTAGAGTAAAGGATTGCAAGAATAATTCTAGATAGGAGAGGAGGTAACAGGGTAATTGTTATGATGTCTTTCACTTTCCAAATATTGACTGGAAACGCTATAACTTGTGTACTTTAGATGGGTCAGTTTTTGTCCAATGTCTGCAGGACGGTTTCCTGACACATTATGCAAATAGGTCAACAAGAGGCAAGGACAATTGGATTTGGTACTGGCTAACGAACTGGGCAAGGTGATAGATTTAGAGGTAGGTGAGCACTTTGGTGATAGTCACCACAATTCGGTTACATTCATTTTAGTGATGGAAATGAAAAAGTATATCCTGCAGGGCAAGAGCTTTGTCAAGGTACAGCTACTGTATGTCCTTGATAAGTATGTACCTGTCAGGCAGGGAGGGCAGAGAACCGTGGTTTACGAAAGAAGTTGTGTCACTTGTCTAGAACAAGAAGAACGCTTAAGATGAGATGTGAAGGCTCAGTTGGGGTGCTTGAGATTTACAAATTAGCCAAGAAAGATCTAAAGAGAACGCTAAGAAGAGCCTGGAGGGGGCACGAGAAGGCAGGTGGGAACGAGGCAACCGGAAGGCTTTCCAGAGGGATGTCAGGAACAAAAAAGTACTGGAGTAAGATTAGGACCAGTTAAGGAGAGTAACGGGAAGTTGTGCATGGAGTCCGAGGTGGTGGGAGAGGCAGTAAATTAATATTACTCATCAGTATTCACACAGGAAAAAGACAATGTTGTTAAGGAGAATACTGAGGTACAAACTATTAGACTAGAAGGGATTGAGGTTCATAAGGAGAAACTATTAGCAATTCTGGAAAGTGTGAAAATAGATATGTCCCCTGGGTCAGATGGAATTGACCGTAGGACTCTCTGGAAAGCCAGGGAGGAGGTTGCAGTGCCTTTGGCTTTGATATTTATTTTGTCATTGTCTATAGGAATAGTGCCAGAGGCTGGAGGTTAGTAAATGTTATTCCCTTGTTCATGAAGGAGAGTAGAGACAACCCTGGTAATTATAGATCAGTGAGCATTACTTCGATTGTCGGTAAAGTGTTCGCTGAGAGGTGGCAAATGGAGTTTAATACGGAAAAGTGTGAGGTGATTCACTTTGGAAGGAACAACAGGAACACAGAGTACTAGATTAATGGGAAGATTCTTGGTAGTGTGGATTAGCAGAGAGATCTCTATGTCCATGTGCCTAGATCCCTGAAAGTTGCCACCCAGGCTAACAGGGTTGTTAAGAAGGTGTACAGTGTCTTAGTTTTTATTGGGAGAGCGATTGAGATTCGGAGCCATGCAGCCATTTTGCAGATGTACAAAACTCTGGTGAGGCCGCAGTTGAAGTGTTGCGTACAGTTTAAGTCTCCATATTATAGGAAGAATATGGAAGCATTGGAAAGGATGCAGACAAGATTTCCGAGGATGTTGCCTGGTATGGAGCTGGTCTTATGACGAAAGTTTCAGGGATATGAGGCTGTTTTTGTTGGAGAGAGGGTTAAGAGGTGACTTAAAAGAGATACACAAGATGATCAGAGGATTATATCAGGAGGACAGTGAGAGCCTTTTTCCCTGGATGGAGATGGCTAGCATGAGGGGACAGAGCTTTAAATTGAGGGATGATAGATAAAGGACAGATGTCAGAGGTAGTTTCCTTACTCAGAGAGTAGTAAGGACATGGAATGCCCCGCCTGCAACAGTAGTAGACTTGCCAACGTTATGGTCATTGGATAAACACATGGATGATAATGGAATAGTGCAGGTTCAATGGGCTTCAGATTGGTTTCACAGGTCGGCACAACATCGAGGACCGAAGGGCCTGTACAGCGCTGTAATGTTCAATGTTCTATGTTCCAGGCCTGGGCTAACAAATGGCAATTAAACTCCGTGCCACACAAATGCAAAACAATTTTCACCTCCAAGAAGAGATCACATCGATAACGCCGTGTGACATACCCCACAATCCCCCACAATCAACAAGCTGGGAGTTCCCATTGAGCTGAAAATGAAATGGGTTTACAATGTATTTACTGTGGCTAGAAGAGCAGCTCAGGGGCAGGAACACTGCAGTGAGGGTTGTACCTCATGGCTCCAAAAGCCTCTCCACCATCTCCAAGGCACAGGTCAGGAGTGTGATGGAATACTCCCCACTTTCCTGGATCGAAATATCTCCAAGAACCCTCAAGAAATGGGATCCCAGCATGACCAAGCAGCCATATAAAAGCACAATGTTGCAGACACTCAAAATCCGAAATGAAATCAGAAAGTGCTGGAGAAATTCTGCAAATCTGGCAACACCTGTGGAGAGAAATGTAGAGTTAACATTTTGAGTCCAATATAACTCTTCTTCAGAATAGTGCTGATCAGGAGTCATGTCGACTATAAACATTAATTGTCTTTCTCTTTTTACAGTTCCGCCAACCCTGCTGGGTTTCTCTAACATATTCTCTTCTACAATGAAGTAACCAGTTTTTTTGGCACCACATCTACAAACATTCATTCCATCCACCACCAGTGGTCTGTCGACAGCATCTTCAACGTCTATGACCACTCCCTTCCTAAAGAAACAGGTAATAGATGCATGAGAACACCACAACCTGCATGTTCCCTTCATGCATCCTGAATTTGATATATATTCCTTCAGTAAAGTCGCTATAGTCCCATTCGACCATAGGGCTGATTTCTCAGAGACATGACTGGTCGTGTGTTTAACCTGAGTGTGATCATGCCTCAGGGGAGTGGGGGGTTGAGAATGTAGGATTTTCATGGTGATCTCAACCAGCGTGATTTGGAGGAGGTGGTGTTGGTCTGAGGTGGACAAAATTAAAAATCACAACAATAGGTTATAGTACAACAGGTTTATAAGGAAGCACTAGGTTTCAAAGCACTGATGAAAGAGCATCACTTCAAAAGCTAGTGTTTCCAAATAAACCTGTTAGACTATAACTTGATGTTGTGTGATTTTTTTACTTTAACCAATGTGGGAATGGAACCTATGCTGTTAACATAGGACATTGAACAGGAAAGCACAGTATATGCCCTCGATGTTCTGCTGACCTGTTATCCTCCTCCAAGATCAAAGGAATCTACATGCCCTTCATTGTTCCACCTTCCATGTGTCTATCCCAGAGTCACTTTAATATCCCTCATTTATTTGACTCAACTCCCACTGCTGGCATTGCATTCCACACACCCATCACTGGCTGTGTAAAGAACCGACCTCTGACATCCCCTCAAATCTTCCTCCAATCACCTTAAAATATATGCCCTCTCATGATAACCATTTGCAGCTGAGGAAAAAAAGTCTCTGACTATACACTCTCTCTGTACCTCGTCAACATGGACACGTCTATCAAGTCACCTTGCATCTATCTTCGCGAAAATGAGAAAACCCTGATTTTCCTCAACCTATCTTCATAAGACATGTGCCCCAGTCCAGGCAGCATCTGGGTAAATCTCCTCTGCCCCAGCTCTGAAGTTTCCACATCCTTCCTACAATGAGGCGACCAGAACTGAACACAAAATTTCAACCGTGGTCGAACTAGGGCTCGAAAGAGCTGCCACACAACCTCATGGCTCTGAAACTCAATTGCCATGCTCATGAAATCCAACATACCCTACACCTTCTTAACAGTGCTATCAACTTGGGTGACAACTTTGAGGGATCTATGGAACCCCAAGATCCCTTTGTTCCTCCACACTGCTAAGAATCTTGCCTTTAACCCTGTATTCTGCATTTACATTCAAGCTTCCAAAATTAATCATTTCACACTTTTCCAGGTTGAACTACATCTGACACTTATTAGCCCAGTTCTGCATCCTGTCAATGTCCTGTTGCAACCTTCAGCAGTCCTCCACACTATTCACCACTCCACCAACATTCATGCAATCGGCAAACATAGTATCCCACCCTTCCCATTCCTCATCCAGGTCATTTATAAAAATCACAAAGAGCAGAGGTCCCAGAACCGATCGTCGAGGAACACCACTGGTCACTGAGCTGAATACTTTACATCTACTACCACCCTCTTTCTGCTATGAGTCAGTCAATTCTGTATCCAGACAGCCATGTTTCCCTGTATCCCATACCTGATTACCTTCTGAATGAGCCGACTATGGGGTACCTTAACAAATGCCTTGCAAAAATCTAATTACACCACATCCACTGCTCTTACTTCAGCAATATGTTTTGACACATCCTCAAAGAATTCAATAAAGTTTGTGAGGCATGACCTGCCCCTCACAAAACCATGCTGACTATCTCTAATCAAGCTTCCGTTTTCCAAGTAATCAAAAATCCTGTCTCTCAGAATCCTCTCCATTGACTTTCTCACCACAAACTTAATACTGATTGGTTTTTAATTCCCAGGATTAGCACTATTCCCTTTCTTGAACAAGGGAATAACATTTGCCATGCTTTAATCATTTGGCACTACTCCAGTGAACAGTGAGGACACAAAGATCACCATCAAGGGTGCAGTATCTCTTCCCTCATTTCCTTTGTATCCCAGTGTATATTCCATCTGACCCTGGGAATTTATCTATCCTTATGTTTTTCAAAATTTTCACCACATCCTCCTTCTTAACATCGGCCTATTTGAGTAGATCAGCCTGTTTGAGTAGATCGGCCTGTTTGAGTAGATCGGCCTATTTCACGCTGTCCTCACAAATGCCAAGGTGAATAATGATTGATAAAGGACTTCCCCTACCTCCTCCGACTCCAGGCACAAGTTCCCTCTGCTGTCCTTGATTAGCCCTACACTCACTCTGGCCATCATCCTGTTCCTCACTTAAGTGTAGAACACCTTAGGCTTTTCCTTAATCATACCAGCTAAAGATATTTCATGCAACCTCCTAAGTCCATTCTTCAGTTCTTTCCAGGCTACCGAGTAACCTTCTCGAGCCCTGTCTGATCCTTGCCATCCTCAACCTTAAGTAAGCTTCCTCCTTCATCTTAACCAAATGTTCCACAACCCATGTCACCCAAGGGTCTTTCAACCTCCCATCGCTTCTTTGGATCAGTGGGACAAAACTGTCCAACACTATCAGCAAGTGCTCCCTAAAAAATCTCCACATTTCTGTCATGCATTTCCCTGAGAAAATCTGTTCCCAATTTAGATGTCCCAGTTCATGTCTAATAGCATTGTAATTCCCTCCACCCCCCCCCCCCCCACAATTAAATGTTCTCTTATGCCATCTGCTCCCATCCCTCTCCATGAGTATCGTCAAGCTGGGGGAGTTGTGATCACTATCACCTAAATGCTCTCCCACCGAGAGATCTGACACCTGACCTGGTTCGTTGCCAAGCACCAAATCCAGGACAGGATGTTGGTGTCACCCTCCAACACAAACCAGCCGTCCAGTCCCCACTGTTGCAGGGGGTAAGTTATCACAGTTTGCTGGACAACTGGTGTGAGATGTAGAGAGGCGAAGTGGTACTTTGGTTAAATTCACCATCAGTTGTCTCTCTACCTCCCTCCAAGACAGAATAACCATTTGAATAGGGCAATTCCTTCGGTGTCCCTCTGCCACAATCCTGGAACGTCCCTCTCCCCCCACTCCCTTCACACCACTGACCAATTGTTCCCACATCATCAGGACTGTAGTGGCACAAGAAAGCAGCTACCGCCATAATCTCAAGGGCAGTAAATTCTGACCCAGCCATCGGAGTCGAAGTCCCCTTGATTAATTCTGAAACACATCTGAACAAAACATGTTGACAGACAATCTTTTGGCTGCCAGAAAATTCAGACAGTTTATTTCAGATTGTGTGTGTGTGTTTGTGTGTGTATTGCATAGAGTTCTGGTCGCCATATTTCAGAAAGGATGTGGAAGCATTGGAAAAGATGCAAAGGAGATTTACCAAGATGTTGCTTGGTCAGGAGGGATGGTCTTATGAGGAAAGGCAGACAGACTTGATTCTATTCTCATTGGAAAGAAGAAAGCAAAGAGGGGATTTGAAAGAGACATACAAGATGATGAGAGGATTAGATAGGGTAGACAGTGAAAGTGTTTTTCCTAGGATGGTGACATCAGCTTGTATGAGGGGGCATAACTACAGATTGTGGGGGTGATAGATTTAAGACAGGTGTCAGAGGCAGGTTCTTTACTCAGAGAGTGGTAAGGGGGTGGAATGTCCTGCCTGCCAATGTAGTTAACTAAGCCACATTAGGGAGATTTAAACAATCCTTGGATAAGCATATGGATGATGATGGGATAGTGTAGGGGGACGAGCTGAGAATAGTTCACAGGTCAGCGCAACATCGAGGGCCGAAGGGCCTGTTCTGCACTGTATTGTTCTATGTTCTACCTATTTCGTGAACCGAATTGATTCGCTGGGTTTTCAGTTTAGAACTAGAATTAAATTCTATTGTCACGTGTGTTCACGTATAGGAACACATGAGGACAATGAAAAGTGCACATAGTGACCATTCTCCACCACCATCTGTAACAAGATAGATTCACTGTCATTATCTTAGCCACACCATAGTCAATAATCTTTCAGCTCCTAAAGAAATCATCCACTCTGATGGAGAATGGGACAACTGCTATTTAGCGAGTGAAACAGCTTTACTATCCCATTCTTGAAACTGTTGCTGTTCCTGGTGATTCATGGTTCAGCCCCAGTGTATTCGAAGGTAGTGAGTGTAAGCACTTCATTAAAAAATGGAAACAGAAAGCAGGAAGCACAGGCTGGTTAGCTTAACATATCACAGGGAAACTGTTGGAAGGTATTATTCAACCAGGTACAGCAGGTCACATTGATAAATTGAAGATAATCTGGCAGAGTCGACATTGTTGTGTGTGTCCATTGAATTTCTTTGAGGCTGTAACATGTGTCATTGATAAAGGGGAAAACCCTGAGCTTAGCTTTTATCCCATAAAATGACCACCAAATATCATGGCAGGAAGGTGTGGGGTGGTGTTTGGTGGGGGTAATGATTACACGGGAGCACTGTGGTTTATTGAAATGGAAAGCAATTGGAAGCCGTACTTATAAAAGACAATAGACAGTAGACAATAGACAATAGTTGCAGGAGTAGGCCATTCTGCCCATCGAGTCAGCACCTCCATTCATTATGATCATGTCTGATCATCCACAGTCAGTATCCTGTTCCTGCCTTATCCCCATGACCCTTGATTTCACTGTCTTTAAGAGCTCTATACATCTCTTTCTTGAAAGTATCCAGAGACTTGGCCTCCACTGCCTTCTGGAGCAGAGCATTCCATATATCCAACACTCTCTGGGTGAAGAAGTTTCTGCTCAACTCTGTTCTCAATGGCCTACTCCTTATATTTAAACTGTGTCCTCTGGTTCTGGACACACCCGTCAGCAGAAACTTGCTTCCTGCCTCCAGAGTGTCCAATCCTTTAATAATCGTATACTTCTCAATCAGATCCCTTCTCAACCTTCTCAACTCGTGTATAAAAGCCTAGTCTCTCCAATGTTTCAACATATGATAGTCCCGCCATTCCAGGAATTGACCTCGTGAATTTACACTGCACTCCCTCAATAGCCAGAATGTCCTTCCTCTAACTTGGAGACCAAAACTGCACGCAATATTCCAGGTGCGGTCTCACCTGGATTACTATCTAAATAGAGTCAAGTTAGGTAAAGGGGATGTAAAACGTGATCTAGGTGTTCTTGTGCATCAGGAGAAAATGAGGTAATAGTAATCTGCTTCCTGTTCTTGCCAGCAAAGTGAATAACCACACATTTATCCACGTTAAACTGCATCTGCCAAGCATCCATCCACCTGTCCAAGTCACTCTGTATTCTCATAACATACTCCTCACAATTCACCTTGCCACCCAGTTTTATGCCATCAGCAAATTTGCTTATATTACATTTAATAACTTCATCTATATCATTAATGTTTCTGGTAAACGGCTGCCGTACCAGCACTGAACCTTGTGGTACCCCACTGGTCACCTCACCGCCTGCCATTCGAAAAGGAACCCGTTTATCACTACTCTGTGCTTCCTGTCAGCCAGCCAATTTTCAGCCCAAATCAGTATTTTGCCTCCAATACCGTGTAGCCTAATTTTGCTCACTAATCTCCTCTGTGGGACATTATCAAAGGTTTCTGAAAGCCCAGGTACACGACAGCCACTGGCTCTCCCTTGTCCATTTAAAAACAAAGAACATAGGAAAGTACAGCATAGAACAGGCCCTTTCGTCCACGATGTTGTGCCAAGATTTAATCCGAATGTCAAAGATAGTACCTTAACCTACGAACCCCTCAACTCACTGCTATCCATGTGCATGCCCAGCAGTCACTTCAATGTCCCCAATGACTCTGCTTCCACCACCACAGCTGGCAACGCACTCCATGCATTCACACCTCTCTGTGTAAAGAAACTAGCTCTGATGTCTCCATTATACCTTCCACCTAATATCTTCAAACTATGACTTCTTGAACCAGTCAATGTTCATTGTTACATCCTCAAAATATTCCAGAAGATTAGTCAAGTATGATTTCCCCTTCGGAACTCCATGTTGTCTCTGACCTCTCCTGTTACTGCTATCCAAATAGGTCATAATTTCATCTTTTATAAGTGACTCCAGCATCTTTCCCATCCTTGAAGTCAGGCTAGCTGGTCTATAATTCCCTGTTTTCTCTCTCCCTTCTTTCTTGAAAAGTGGGACAACATTAGCCACCCTCCAATTTGCAGGAACTGATCCTGAATCTATAGAACATTAGAAAATGATTATCAATGCATCCATGATTTCTAGAGCCATCTGCTTAAGACCATCAGGTCCCAGGGACTGAACAGTCTTACAACCTAACAGTTTATCCAACACCATTTCCTGTCGAATATAAATTCCTATCAGTTCATCCATTACCCCAGTTCCTTCAGCCACTATTACACCTGGGAGATTTCTTGTGTCTTCCCAGTGAAGACAGATCCAAAGGACCTATTCAACTCTTCTGCTATTTCCTTGTTCACCATAATAAATTCGCCTGTTTGCGTCTTCAAGGGCCCAATTTTAGTTTTAACCTTTTTTTTCTTTTCACATACCTAAAAATGTTTTTACTATTCTCCTTTATATTTTTGGCCAGTTTGCCTTTGTACCTCATTATTTCCCTGCCTATTGCCTTTTTAGTTATCCTCGGTTGCTCTTTAAAAGCTTCCTAGTCCTCCGGCTTCCTACTCATCTTTGCTGTGCTATATTTCTTTTCTTTTCTTTTTTTTCCAGTCCTTAACTTCCCTCGTCAGCCACGGCCGCCCCTGCCTCCTGGCAGGATCTTCCTTCCTCTTTACAATGAACTGATCCTGCACCTCCTGCATTATATCCAGAATTACCTGCCATTGTTGTTCCACTGCCATCCCTGGGAGGGTATTGAACCATTGAGCTCCTCCCTAAGAGCTCCATAGTTCCCTTTGTTCAACGGCAATATTGACACTTCCGATTCTCCCTTCTCCCTTTCAAATTGCAGATTAAAACCTATCATATTATGGTCACTACCTCCTAATGGCTCCTTTACTTTGAGGACCCTGATCAAATCCAGTTTGTTGCACAACACCAGATACAGAATTGCCTTCTCCCTGGTAGGCTCCACGACAAGCTGTTTTAAGACTCTATCGTGGAGGCACTCCACAAGCTCCCTTTCTTGGTGTCCAGTACCATCCTGATTCTCCCAGACTACCTGCATGTCGAAATCCCATAACATAACTTTGCAACGGGCCAATTTCAACTCCTTATGCAACTTGCACCCTACATCCAGACTACTGTTTGGGGGCCTGCAGCTAACTCCCATTAGGGTCTTTCTACCCTGACAATTTCTCAGCTCTATCCAGACAGACTCTACAACTCCTTATTCTATACCCCCCCCCCCCCCCCCCCCCCGCAACCGGCTGAATATCATTCCTCATCAATGGGGGCACCCCACCCCCTCTGCCCATTAGTCTGACCTCTCGATAGCACATATAGCCTAGAATATTCATTTTCCAGGCCCTGGCGTCTTGAAGCCACACCTCAGCTATCCCCACAACATGGTCCCTGCCAATTTCCAACTGAGCCTCAAACTCTCCCACCTTATTTCTTATGCTTTGTGCCTTCATATATAATAGTTTTAATTTTTTACTCCCCTCACCCTTCCTATCTACCCCTATTTCACTTGACCATGCAGAATGATCCCTTCTTGAGCTTTCTGCTCCGTTGAGTCTGTTGTCTTTCTTAACTTCTGTTATTCTCACTTTCCCTTTAACTTCCTTCTTGAATTTCCAGTTTGTCCCCTTCCCCCCAATACTGAGTTTAAACACACCTGGGTTGTAGTGGCAAATCTGCTTGCCAGAATGCTGGTCCCCCACCTATTAATTTGCAATCCGTCCCTCTTGTATCATGTATCCTCACTGCAAAACATGCCCCAGTGATCCACATATCCGATAATGCTGGGGCTTGAAGCAACACTCACATTGGCGGGGAGGGGTGGCGGGGGGGGGGGGGGGGGGGGGTGTCAGTTAGGAGGTGGGAGAGCGGTGAATGATCCCTCTGTCCATCCACCCCCCATCAGGATGGTCTGAAGGTTCTCTGCCTCTTCTTCAGAAAGAGACCTGAACAGTCCCCATCACCCACCATCCCCATCCATCAGGGTAAGCTCATTTGGAACCGTTTCCCTTTCAATGGCTTTACATTCTCCAAGTCAAAGGGCTGCTTCTGGCTACCTGCACGGGTCCCAGTGTATCTGTGTCTTTGTGGGGAAGGTGGAATAGTTCTTGGCGCAGTCCTATTTAGCTCTTTCTCCAACCTGTTGGTGACACAATTGCTGCTATTCCTGCTCCCCGCCAGAAGTAGAGGAAAAATATATTAATTTGTTTCCTATTTCTGTCTTTCCCTCAAGGCCACATTTCTGAACTTTCCCTTCCTTGGCCTCTCTGTTTCCATTTCTAGGGAAAGGCTGTACATCAATATCCATTCCAAAGACACGGACTCCCACACTTACCTGGAATACACTTCCTCACATCCTGACTCCTGTAAGGATTCCATTCCATTCTCCCTGTGACTCCATCTTCAGCTGTCCTGGTCATGTTACCTTCCACCCCCTCATTTCCTCTCAGGAACATGGCCGGATCTATAAAGGAGGTGAAATTAAGGATCTCAGATGTCTTCACTTGGAATCAGAAACCTTGAGCGAATTTGCTCATTCTTCATAAAAGAACAGGGGGAGCTCTTCTCCAGATAAAGAACATTCATTCCCCTGTTATTGCAGCCTTTGGCATTTCCAGAAAGGCAATGCATTTTCTTCATGTACAGTGAACGTCATGGTGTTCATTGAACAGATTTCGGGAATAGTCCTCATTTACTGAGCAGCTCCCCTAGGATGAGGATCAGCAAAGAAAATCAAGTCTGAAGACTTTAATGTAATGTTTCTGATGAAGCTGAACATTTTACTTGAATCTACACATATTCAGCAATTATCAAGAAGTTATATCAGATATGTAGGAAGTAAAGTTTGTTGAAAGAACAAATATATTAAATCTTCAAAGATTTTTTTTCCTCAGACAAATTGTCAGGAGCATTGGTCTGTCGTGTGAAAACAAATCTGTGGAGAACTCTATCGAATATCACATCACAATACACCCCAAACATTTCAGTGATTTTATTTTATATGAAGGTACTCCTTGCTATCTCTTCTCTCTCCCTCTTACAACAAACCTGCTGACCATCATCATTCTCTTCAATGGAAAGTGTGGACATTCCAAATGTATCTCGGTGTAGATTTTCCCCATGGCTACTGCAGATTTCCTGGTGCTGTTTTTCGGTGTTGTATCACGTTCCAGATACATTTCTGTCCTACGCTACAGTTTGTAAAGTCATCCTTTGTTTTATTCCTGCCACATTGGATATGTCAGTCTTGTTGACTGTCTTCTTTACAATTGACCGTTTTGTAACTATCTGTTGTCAGATTTTTAAAATAGACTATTGCACAGTGCGAACTGCTGCTCTGATGATGACAGCATTCGCTGCCCTGATTGCTTTTCAGAACACATCCTGCTGGTTTCCATATGACCCTGGCTGAATAATTTCCAACGTTGCCTGGGGCTGTCGCTCCAATGTGACCTTTTACACATCAACTGCAGGTGAGGCAGCCTCCTGGGTGAAAAGGATTTCAGTTGCAGGGCTGCCTTTTTGTTTGAGATTACTGCTTAACTCTTTAACAATCCGGTGTATTTTAGTGGACAGCAGAGTCTGCAGGGGATTGTGGGATCTCAGCAATTAGAACAGCAAGGACACAGATGAAACTCAGAAGGAAATCCATAGTTTTACTGTTCACTCTATCAGGCAGTTTTGTCCTTTTGTGGCTTACAGCCATCATTAACTTTTTAACCAGTAAAAAGACAGCGACAGTACATTCTCGAGGTGCTAATACAGCTCCAACATACACGGCCACTGATACTGGGGACATTCTAATGTGTTTGAGATTCTGCACAAACACGTGTAATTATGCAGCTACCCAAAACAAAATTCAGGGAAGAGATGAAGAAGGTGATGAAACCTCCCTTCATTTTGATATTGACTTTGGTTAAAAAAAAACATTAAACTGTAACTTTCTTCCCAGACTGAGTAAATGCCAACCTGTGGTCTCACTCAGAATGGCCTATTCTATTACAGCTAAGAAGGATTCCACTTGTGAAAATGAAACATTCTTGGAATACATTTTTCAAACTGTCGGCTATGTTTGGTACCTGCTCATTTCTCAAGGGGTAACCGTCCTGATGGTGGTTACCCTCCATCCAGTCAAATTGTTCTCACGGTTTTACCGGCCAGGGGCTAACACCACAACAGCCTCTTTTTCTTCACCAGCATCTCCACTTTAATCTTTGAGCAGTAGTCCAGCCTCACCTCCATTTCCCAGTTGGATGGGAATGCCATCTTCTGATTCCATTCTCACTGTGAGAGTGCGTTGCTTCGCAGACAACTGTTTTGAAATTCAGTGATGTCAACAGCATGGGTTCAATCCCTGTCACAGACTGAGGGTCAATCCCTCTCACTGAGTGAGGTTTAGTCCCTGTCACTGATTGAGGGTCAATCCCTGTCACTGACTGAGGGTCAATCCCTGTCACTGACTGAGGGTCAATCCCTGTCACCGACTGAAGCTCAATCCCTGTCACTGACTGAGATTCAATCCCTGTCATTGACTGAGGGTCAATCCCTGTGACTGACTGAAGCTTAATCCCTGTCACTGACAGAGATTCAATCCCTGTCACTGACTGAGGGTCAATCCCTGTCACTGACTGAGGGTCAATCCCTGTCACCGACTGAAGCTCAATCCCTGTCACTGACTGAGATTCAATCCCTGTCACTGACTGAGGGTCAATCCCTGTCACTGACTGAGGGTCAATCCCTGTCACCGACTGAAGCTCAATCCCTGTCACTGACTGAAGCTCAATCCCTGTCACTGACTGAAGCTCAATCCCTGTCACTGACTGAGGGTCAATCCCTATCACTGATTGATATTCAATCCCTGACACTGACTGAGGGTCAATCCCTGTCACTGACTGAAATTCAATCCCTGTCACTGACTGAGGGTCAATCCCTGTCACTGACTGAGGGTCAATCCCTGTCACAGCATGATGACTATCAGCCTGTTTCCTATGGGGATAAATCAAGCAGGATGGAGAAAGGGCAGTCAGCAGATGCCGCAGGTTTACATTTCTAAAGGAGTGCATAATATACCAGAAATAATGTTCCAACCCAATATGAGAACCCATGGTGATGGGGTTAATACTTTAGTTTAGAGTGAGAATTAAATCATAACGAGAAACAGATTCAGTAAAGAACGGGTCAGTTTCAGGTCATCAAACTATAACAAGGAGAGTGTCAGAGATCAGTGCTGGACCCTTCATATTGACAAACTGTACTCACACGAGTACAACGTCAAAAAGGAAATGAATGAGTTGGATAGTAAGAGTCTGCAATGGGAACACGTTGTGAAGGTGAGTGAAAAAAAATGGCAGATAGTATGAGTATACGACTGTATATTGTCCATCTGGTAAGCACCATGGAAAAGTGAAATATTCATTAACTGAAGATGGTTGGAGAACGTTGTGATACAGGGCAGTCTGGGTGATCTACACAAATAAAAAATAGTTCTCACACAGGCACAGCAAACGGCTTCGGAAGGAGAAAGAAAAGCCTTTGCTTGATGAAGTTGGAGATTAGGTGGAGTTGAGAGTTCCTACAACTGGACAGTGCTTTGGTGAGATGGCACAGAGGAAACACTGCAGAGTTTTGGATCTTTACATCAGGATGAATGGAATTAAAGGGAAATAGTTTAGCACGGAGAGACTCGGTTGGTTTCCATGATGACGCGTTAATCTCTGTTAACAGGGGGCTCAATAACAATGGGCCTGAGATGTAAATATTAGAAGGCAGTTGAAAATGGTTATTCACCTCACAGGGAGTAAGTGTTTGGAACTCACTGCTTCAAACCTAACAAGACCTTCATTATGTTTAAATAAAATCTTGGGTGGGAGCCTAAGGGTCATAACTTTACAGGCTCCATCCCAACAGCTGGGAAGTGGGTAAGTCTGGAGCCCTGCTTTCTGTTTGTACAAAGGCAGTGGGCTGAATGGCCTCCTCCTGCACAGTACATTTCCCTGTTTCTGTTTATTACCTTCTCCTCTCTGGACGGACTGATGCTGAGATCGTTACTTCATACTAGCATGTTGGTTTCTCCTGACCTAAACCAGATACAAACACTGGTTCATGTCCAAGGGATACAACTGGATTCTTGCCCGAGGGTAAATCTTCTGCAACATTATTTTTAAATTCCCGTGTAATCTTTGATATCTGAAACAAAGCTCATTCATAAAGATGGGCTGATATTTCTTTCTGTCCCTGTGTTTGCTGTGGTTCAGCAGGAACACAATAACTTCTGATTGTTTCACTCAGGTAACGGTGAGCTGAAGGTATCCAGATACAAATCCAAGGCTCAGTTGGTCTAGAAAGGACAAAGTTAAAAATCACAAAACACCAGGTTATACTCCAACAGGTCTATTTGGAAACACCAGCTTTCGGAGCGTTGCTCCTTCATCAGGTCGTTTTGGATTCTAATATCAGAATTTAGAGACAAAGGAGTCCAGTGTCATGGGGATGTGATACATTCAACAATTTTAAATTAAATATTTCAACTTTTAGAATGGGATTTGCTGGATTCTGTTCATTGAAATGCAGGTGATCACATGACATCCTCAGACCCCACCCACCAAACATTTAATTATGCAACAACTTTGTCTCGGTTCAGAAGTCCTTTTTAATTTCATTCTCAAAATAGCTCAACTTTTCCAACAATAAGTGTGAAGTCTATCTGTACTTACTCCGTTCCTGAACTTCACTCTGAACCGAGACAAAGTTGCTGCATTATTCAATGTTTGGTGGGTGGGTTCTGATGATGTCATGTGATCACCTGCCGCAATTTCTCACATTGAGACAGCTCATATGTGGCTGTTTGTGGCAGGAGTATGGGGTCTGTTAAGTTGTTGCTGAGAATGGAGACCATGTGTTTAATTGTCAAACATTTTCTGATGAACTAATCTATATAATTACAGCGGAACACTCCAACGGATTTGATTTTGATGGAGATTTACACAGGGCTTCAAGCTGACAGGAATTCCCCAGTGGGAAAGGCTATTGTCCCTGACAATTCTACTGGGTTGTGCTCCGATGGGGAAACAGCAGAATCCCGCACTTGGACAAGGAATGTCCGGAATGCAATGGAATAACCCCCCATTTGCCTAGATAGGGGCAGATCCAACAACATTCAAGAGCTCAACACCAGCCAGGACAAAGTGGCCTCAGTTTGATTGGCACCACATCCACAAGCATCCACTCCCACCACTCCCAATGCTCCATGACAGCAGTGTGTACCATCCACAGGACTTCTCCAGAAATTCACCTATGATCCTCAACCAGCACCTTCCAAACCCCAACCACTTCCATCCAGAAGGAAAAGGGCAGCAGCTACATGGGAACACCACCCCCTGCAAGTTCCCCTCCAAACCACTCACAATCCTGATTTGGAAACATATCGCCGTTCCTTCAGTTTCAATGGGTCAAAGTCCTCGAATTCCCTCCCTAAGGGGCACATTGTGGGTCTATCTACATCACATGGAGTGCACTGAGTTCAAGAAGTCAGCTCACCATCACATTTTCAAGGGGCAACTAGGGATGGGGAAAAAGCACTGGCCCAGCCAGTTCTGCCCATATCCCACGGGTCAATGAAAAATATCATTCCACAGTCTGGGAACAATGGGACCGTCTCTTTGGCTTCAATGAAGAGTTTTATTTATTCAGAACGTAATGAATTTGTGTAGCCAGAGGTTTTACTGTGTTACTGATCTTCCCTCTGAACATAGACAGCGTTGCTGCACAAATAATCTGTTTGTACAACAACGTAACCTCTGCAGCATGTGATCAACAACACTGAACACTAATAGAAACAGTGGGTAATAATCAGGATTGATGCCTCGATTGACATAATATCAGAAATCTACAACACTGATTAAACACGGGAGGGTGAAGCTCCCAGAGATGGTGAAGAGCAGAATCACAGCCTTCCTTCTGCTCTCCATCTCTGGATCTCTGCAGGTCTCTCCTTTTTCTCACCCTTTAGCCTTTTAGTGATCAGCTGGTCACTAAAATAGAACATCTCACATTACAGCACAGTACAGGCCCTCGATTTTACACTGACCTGTGGAACCAATCTGAAGCCCATCGATCCGGCACTATTCCATTTTCATCCATATGTTTATCCAATCACCGTTCAAATGACCTTAAAGTTGGTGAGTCTCTAACTGTTGTAGGCAGGGTGTTCCATGCCCCAACTACTCTGACATCTGTCCTGTATCTATCACCCCTCAATTTAAAGCTATGTCCCCTCGTGCCAGCCATCACCATCAGAGGAAAAAGGCTCTCACTGTCTACTCTATTGAATCCCTGGTTATCTTGTTTGTCTCAATTAAGTCACCTCTCAGCCTTCGCTCTAGGATTGTGAGAGGGATACCGAAGGAATTGCACATTTCAAAAGGCTGTTCTGTCTTGGAGAGAGGGAGAGAGACAACTGGTGGTGAGTTTAATCAAAGTACCACCTCACTTCTCTACATCTCACCCCAGCCGTCCAGCCAACTGTACTAACTGACCTCCTGCAGCACTTGGGGGCTGGACGGATGGTTTGTGATGGAGAGTGACACCAACATCCAATTTTGGATTTGGTGCTTGGCAACGAACCAGGCCATGTGTCAGATCTCTCAGTGGGAGAGTATTTTTGTGCATAGTCATCACAATTCCCTCACCTACACCGTATGAAGAGAGATGGGAGCAGAGGGTATAATAAGAAAACTTTAATTGGGGGAGGGTGAACTACAATACCATTAGGCAGGAACTGGGGTGTCTTAACTGGGAACACATGTTCCCAGGGAAATGCACGACAGAAATGTGGAGTGTGTCTAGGAAGCACATGCTGATCATCCTGGACAGGTTTGTCCCACTGAGGCAAAGACGGGATGGTAGGGTGAAGGAACCTTGGGTGACAAGGGATGTGAAACATCTAGTCAAGAGGAAGAAGGAAGCTTACTTAAGGTTGACGAGGGCAAGGATCAGACAGGGCTCCAGAGTGTTACAAGGTAGCCAGGAAGGAACTGAAGAATGGACTTAGGAGATCTAGGAGGGTGCATGTAATGGCTTTAGGAGGCAGGATGAAGGAAAATCACAACGTGTTCTACACTGATGTGAGGAACAAGAGGATGGTCAGAGTGAAGGTAGGGACGATCAGGGACAGTGGAGGGAACTTGTGCCTGGAGTCGGAGGAAGAGGTAGTGTTGGTACTCAATGAATACTTTGCTTCATTATTCACTAATGAGCGGGAACTTGATGTTTGTGAGAACAGCATAAAACAGGCTGACATGCTCAAACAGGTTGATGTTAAAAAGGAGGATGCGCTGAAAGTTTTAAGGATAGCTAACTCCCCTGGGCTATACGGGATATACACAATGTTATTGCAAAAAGCGAGGGAAGAGTTTGCTGTGCCTTTGAAGATGATTTTTGTGTCCTCATTGTTCACTGGAGTAGTGCCAAATAATTGGAGGGTGGCAATTATTATTCCCTAGTTCAAGAAAGGGAATAAGGATAATCCTGGAAATTACAGACGGGTCAGTCTTACGTCTGTGGTGGAGCAAATTATTGGAGAGGATTCTGAGCGACAGGATTTATATTTAATTGGAAAGCCATAGTTTGGTTAGAGATAGTCAGCATGGCTTTGTGAGGGCAGGTCATGCCTCACAAACCTTATTGAATTATTTGAGGATTTGACACGATACACTGAGGAAGGTAGAGCAGGAGATGTGGTGCACATGGGATTTAGCAAGTCATTTGATAAGATTCCCCATGTGATTTTTATAAATGACCTGGAGAAGAAGTGGAAGGGTGGGTTAGTAAGTTTGCCAATGACATGAAGGTTGGTGGAAGATCTGTTGGAGGATGCAATGGGACATTAACAGGATGCAGAACTGAACTGATAAGTGTCAGATGGAGTTCAACCTGGAAAAGAGTGAAATGATGGATTTTGGAATGTTGAATTGGAATGTAGAATACGGGGATAAAGGCAGGATTCTTGGCAGTGTGGAGGGACAGAGGGATCTTGGGTTTCCATGTCTATAGATCCCTCAAAGTTCCCCCCCCCCCACCCCATAGTTGGTATACGACGTATGGTGTGTTTGCTTTCATTAGCGGGGAATGGAGTTTCAGAGCCATGAGGTCTCTACAGAGACCTGGTTAGACCACACTTGGAACATTGTGTTCAGTTCTGGTTGCCTCATTATAGGAAGGATGTGGAAGCTTTAGAGAGGGTGCAGAGGAGATTTACCAGAATGCTGCCTGGACTGGAGGGCATGTCTGATGAAAAAAGGTTCAGGGAGCGAGGGTATTTCTCACTGGAGTGAAGAACGATGAGAGCTGACATGATGGAGGTGTACAAGGTGATGAGAGACACAGACAGAGGGAATAGACAGAGACTTTTTCCTTAGGCAGAAATGGCTATCATGAGGGGGGTATAATTTTAAGGTGATTGGAGGGAGGTTTAGGGGAGATGTTAGAGGCAAGTTCTTAACACAGACAGTGGTGAATGTGTGGAATGCACTGACAGCAGTGGGAGTAGAGTCAGATACATTAGGGACATTTAGATAATAGAACATAGAACATTACAGTGCAGTATAGGCCCTTCGGCCCTCGATGTTACACCGACCTGTGGAACCAATCAGAAGCCCACCTAACCGACGCTATTCCATTTTTATCCATATGTCAACGCAATGATGATTTAAATACCCTTAAAGTTGGCATGTCTGCTACTGTTGCAGGTAGAGCATTCCATGCCCCTACTACTCTGAGTAAAGAAACTGCCTCTGACATCTGTCCTATATCTGTCACCCCTCAATTTAAAGCTATGTCCCTCATGCTAGCCATCGTCATCCAAAGAAAATGACTCTCACTGTCCACTCTATCTAACTCTCTGATTATCTTATATGGCCCAAATCAACCTTCTTCCCTCTAATGAAAACAGTCTCAACCTTATCAACCTGGGTGGCAACTTGCAGTGATCTATGTACCTGGACGCTGAGATCTCTCTGCTTATCTACACTGCCAAGAATCTTACCATTAGCCAAATACTCTTTATTCACGTTCGTCCTTCCAAAGTGAATCATCTCACACTTTTCCACATTAAACTGCATTTTCCACTTCTTAGTGCAGCTCTGCAGCTTCTCGATGTCCCTCTGTAGTCTGCAACATCCTTCAGCACTATCCACAATTCCACTGACGTTAGTATCATCCACAAATGTACTAACCCATCCTTGTACACCCTTATCCAGGTCATTTATAAAAATGACAAACAGCAGTGGACCCAAAACAGATCCTTGTGATACACCACTAGTAACGAACTCCAGGGTGAATATTTCCCACCAGCCACCACCCTCTGTCTTCTTTCAGCTAGCCACCTTCTGATCCAAATTGCTGAAACACCCTCAATCCCATGCCTCCGTATTTTGTGCAATTTAATTAACTCTTGGATAGGCACATAGAGGAGAGAACAATAGAGTCAGGTAAATGGTTGGCACAACATCGAGGGCTGAAGGGCACTGGCTGAGATCATCATGAAGGCCCTACCTTCCCAACCTCTCCGTTCCCCTTAGGCACGGTGACCCTCAGGTTAAACTCACGGCCAGTTATTTCTCACTAATGAGAGAGCAGCCCTATGGTCCACTGGGACCTCAGAGACTTTACTGAAGGAATATATACCCAAGTCAGGATGGTGAGTGGCTGGAAGGGAACATGCAGGTTCTCTTACATCTACTGCTTTGAATTTAGGAAGGTAGTGGTCATAGATGCTGAAGATTAAAGATGATGTCTACGGAGTATTGGGGAGTGTCTGCAGTGTCTATTGTCAATGATATTCAGTGCTGCCAATGAGCACCGGTGGTGGATAGACATTGTTTGTAGATGTGGTGCCGATCAAACGGGTTAATTCATCATAAAAGAGAAAATGTTGGAGAAACTCAGCAGGCCTGGTGTAACTGAAGAGAGAAAGAGAATGAATGTTTCTAGTCTGACATGACACCTTGTCAGCACTGTTCTGAATAAGTTATTTTGGACTCAAAATGTTAAATCTATATTTCTCTCCACAGATGTTGCCAGATTTGCAGAATTTCTCTGATTTCATTTCGGATTTTGAGTGTCTGCAACATTGTGCTTTTACATGGCTGCTTGGTCTTGCTGGGATCCCATTTCTTGAGGGTTTTTGGAGATATTTCCGTCCAGGAAAGTGGGGAGTATTCCATCACACTCCTGACCTGTGCCTTGGAGACGGTGGAGAAGCTTTTGGAGCCATGAGGTACATCCCTCACTACAGTGTTCTTGCCCCCTAAGCTGCTCTTATAGCCACAGTACTTACATTGTAAACCCATTTCATTTTCAGCTCAATGGGAACTCCCAGGTTGTTGATTGTGGGGGAATCAGCAACAGCAAAGCCTTGAATGTCAAAAGGCGTTATCGATGTGATCTCTTCTTGGAGGTGATAATTGTTTTGCATTTGTGTGGCACGGATGTTAATTGCCATTTGTCAGCCCAGGCCTGGAACATAGAACATTGAACATGACAGCGCAGTCCAGGCTCTTCGGCCCTCGATGTTGTGCCAACCTGTGAAAACAATCTCAAGCCCATCTAACCTACATAATTTCGTTCTCATCCATATGTTTATTCAATGACCATTTAAATACAATTAAAGTTGACAAGTCTAGTAATGTTGCAGGCAGGGCATTCCATTCCCTTCCTATTTTCTGAGTAAGGAAACTACCTCTGACATCTGTCCTGTATCTATCACCCCTCAAATTAAAGCTCTGACCCCTCATGCTAGCCATTTCCATCCATGGAAAAAAAGCCCTCGCTGTCCACCCTACCTAATCCTCTGATCATCTTGTATGTTTGTGTTGAGTCACCTCTCAGCCTTCTTCTATGTAACAAAATCTGCCTCAAGTCCCTCAGCCTTTCCTCATAAGACCTTGTCCCCATACCAGGCAACATCCTGGAAATCTCCTCTGCATCCTTTCCGATGCTTGCACATTCTTCCTACAATGCGGTGACCAGAACTATATGCAATACTCCAAGTGCAGCCACACCGAAGATTTGTTCAGTTGCAGCATGACCTCATGGCTCCGAAACTCGACCCCTCTACCAATAAAACGTAACACACTGTACGCCTTCTTCACACCCCTTTCAACCTGGGTAACAACTTTCAGGGATCTATGCACATGGATATTAAGATCTCTCTGCTCATCCACACTACCAAGAATCTTCCCATTAATTCAGCAATCTGTATTCCTTTAGCTCCAAACAAAGTGAATCACGTCACACTTTTCCACATTAAACTCCATTTTCACGTCTCAGCTCAGCAACTTATTTATGTCCCTCTGTAATCTGCAGCATCTTTCCACACTATCCACAACTCCACTGACAGTAGTGACATTCCCAAATTTAATGAACCCATCCTTCTGTGCTCTCATCCAAATCACTTATAAAAATGACAAACAGCAGTGGACCCAAAACAGATCCTTGTGGTACACCACTAGTAACCAAGCTCTGGGATAAATATTTACCATCAACCACCCTCTGTCTTCTTACACCTTGCCAATTTCTGATTGAAAAAGCTAAATCATCCTCAATCCCATGCCTCTGTATTTTGTGAAATACCTACCATGGAAAACGTTATCAAATGCCTGACTGAAATCCATATACACCAGATTAACCACTTTACACTTATCCATCTGCTTGTTCATCTTCTCAAAGAACTCAATGAGGCACGACCTACTCTTCAGAAAACCATGTTGACAATCCCGAATCAACTTCAACCTTTCTGGATGATTATAAATCCTCCCTCTTATCACCCTTTCCAACACCTTACCCTCAATCAAAGTAAGGCTCACTGGTCTAAAATACCAGGGTTGTCTCTACTCCCCTTCTTGAACAAGGGAACGACATTTACTATCCTCTAATCTTCTAGCATAGAACATAGAAAAATACAGCGCAGTACAGGCCCTTGGGCCCTCGATGTTGCGCCGTCCGAAGCCTACCTAACCTACACTAGCCCAATAACCTCCATATGCTTGTCCAATGCCCGCTTAAATGACCATAAAGAGGGAGTGTCCACCACTGCTACTGGCAGGGCATTCCATGAACTCACATCCCGCTGAGTAAAAAATCTACCCCTAACATCTGTCCTATACCTACCACCCCTTAATTTAAAGCTGTGTCCTCTAGTAACAGCTGACTCCATACGCGGAAAAAGGTTCTCACTGTCAACCCTATCTAAACCCTTAATCATCTTGTACACCTCTATCAAATCTCCCCGAAATCTTCTTTTCTCCAATGAGAAAAGCCCCAAGTGCCTCAGCCTTTCCTCATACGATCTTCCTACCATGCCAGGCAAAATCCTGGTAAATCTCCTCTGCACTCGTTCCAATGCCTCCACATCCTTCCTATAATATGGCGACCAAAACTGCACACAATACTCCAGATGAGGCCGCACCTGAGCCTTATACAACTGCAACATGTCCTCAGGACTCCGGAACTCAATTTCTCTACCAATAAAGCCCAGTACACCATATGCCTTCGTCAAAGCACTGTTTACCTGGGTGGCAAATTTCAAAGATCTGTGTACATGGAGACCAAGATCCTTCTGCTCATCCACACTACCAAGTAGTCTACCATTAGCCCAGTAATCCATCTTTTTGTTACTCCTACCAAAGTGAATGACTTCACACTTAGCAACATTGAATTCCATTTGCCACCTTACTGCCCAGCTCTGCAACTTATCTATATCCCGCTGTAACCTGCCACATCCTTCTTCGCTGTCCACAACTCCACCGACTTTCGTGTCATCCGCAAACTTACTCACCCAGCCTTCAAGCCCCTCCTCCAGGTCATTCATAAAAATGACAAACAGCAATGGTCCCAAAACAGATCCTTGTGGAACACCGCTAGTAACTGCGCTCCAAGATGAACCTATACCATCAACTACTACCCTCTGTCTCCTTCCAGCCAGCCAATTCCTAATCCAAACCTCTAATGCACCCTCAATGCCATACCTCCGTAGTTTTTGCATTAGCCTGCCATGGGGTACCTTATCGAACGCCTTGCTAAAATCCATATACACCACATCTACTGCTTTACCCTCGGCCACTTCCTTGGTCACCTTCTCAAAGAATTCAATAAGGTTTGTGAGGCACGACCTGCCCTTCACAAAGCCATGCTGACAATCCTTGATCACATTATTCCTATCCAGATGTTCATAAATCCTATCCCTTACAATTATCTCTAAGACTTTGCCCACAACAGAAGTGAGACTCACTGGCCTATATTTACTCGGGCTATCCCTGCTCCCCTTCTTGAACAAGGGGACCACATTCGCTATCCTCCAGTCTTCTGGCACTATGCCCGTAGACAACGACGACATAATAATCAAGGGCAATGGCTCCGCTATCTCCTCCCTAGCTTCCCAGAGGATCCTAGGATAAATGCCATCAGGCCCAGGGGACTTATCTATTTTCATCCTTTCCAGAAATTCCAACACCACTTCCCTACATACCTCAAAGCCGTCCATTCTAATTAATTGTGACTCAGCATTCACATCGGCAACCATGTCCTGTTCCTGAGTGAATACTGACGAAAAGCATTGATTTTGTGTCTCACCAATCTCCTCCGCCTCCACACACAACTTCCCACTACTATCCTTGATTGGACCGATACCTACCCTAGTCATTCTTTTATTCGTGACATACCTATAGAAAGCCTTTGGGTTTTCCCTAATCCTACCAACTAAGGACTTTTCATGTCCCCTTCTCGCTGCTCTTAGCTCTCTCTTTAGATCCTTCCGGGCTACCTTATAACTCTCAATCGCCCCAACTGAATCTTCACGCCTCATCTTTACATAGGCCGCCCTCTTCCCTTTCACAAGGGATTCAAATTCCTTGTTAAACCACGGCTCACTCAGAAGACCCTTTACTCCCAGCCTGACTGGTACATACTTATCAAGGACACCCATTAGCTGTTCCTTGAACAATCTCCACATATCATTTGTGTTCTTCCCTTGAAGCCTGTTTTTCCAATCCACGCATCCTAAGTATGCCTCACCGCATCATAATTTCCCTGCCCCCAGCTATAACTGTTGCCCTGCAGTGCACACTTATCCCTCTCCATCACTAGAGTAAAAGTCACCGAGTTGTGGTCACTGCCCCCGAAGTGCTCACCTACCTCCAAGTCTAACACCTGGCCTGGTTCATTACCTAGAACCAAATCCAGTATAGCCTCACCTCTTGTTGGCCTGTCTACATATTGTGTCAGGAAACCCTCCTGCACACATTGGACTAACACTGACCCATCTAACGAACTCGAGCTCTAGCTTTACCAGTCAATATCTGGCAAGTTAAAGTCTCCTATAACAACCACGCTGCTACTTTCACTCTTCTCCTGAATCATCCTCGTAATACTTTCCTCTACTTCTCTCGGACTATTAGGAGGCCTGTAGAAAACTCCTAACAGGGTGACCTCACCTTTCCTATTTCTAACCTCAGCCCAAACTACATCAGATGGCAAGTATTCCTCTATCACCCCTTCTCCTGCTGTAATACTATCCTTGACAAGCAATGGCACACTTCCCCCTCTTTTACCCCCATCTCTGACCCTACTAAAACATTTAAACCCTGTAACCTGCAAAGCCATTCCTGTCCCTGTTCTACCCACGTGTCTGTAATGGACACAACATCGAAGTCCCAGGTACCAACCAATGCTGCAAGCTCACCTACCTTATTTCTTATACTTCTGGCATTGAAGTATACACACTTCAAGCCACCTTCCTGTTTACAGGCACCCTCCTTCGAAATCGATGCCATGTTCCTAAACTCCCTACACTCAATGTCCTGTACCCTAAAGCTACAGTCCAGTTTCCCATGCCCCTGCAGAGTTAGTTTAAACCCTCCCAAAGAGCACTAGCAAACCTCCCCCCAAGGATACTGATGCCCCTCAGGTTCAGGTGTAGACCATCCTGTTTATAGAGGTTCCACCTTCCCCAGAAAGAACCCCAGTTTTCCAAATACCGGAATCCCTCCTTCCTGCACCACCCCTGTAGCCACGCATTTAACTCTTCTCTCTCTCTATTCCTTGACTCTATCACGTGGCACGGGTAACAATCCAGAGACAACAACTCTGTTCGTTCTAGCTTTGAGCTTCCAACCGAGCTCCCTGAAAGCCTGTCTAACATCCTCACCCCTCTTCCGACCTATGTCGTTGGTGCCAACGTGGACCACAATCTGGGGCTGCTTGCCCTCCCCCTTAAGGACCCGGAAAACACGATCAGAGACATCACGTACCCTTGCACCTGGGAGGCAACATACCAATTGTGAGTCTCTGTCGCCCCCGCAAAACCGCCTATCTGTGCCCCTCACTATTGAGTCCCCAATAACTATCGCTCTACCTTTCACCACCCTTCTCTTCTGAGCAACGGGGACAGGCTGCCTGCCAGAGGCCTGAACCTCATTGCTTACCCCTGGTAAGTCAGCTCCCCCACAAGTATCCAAAACGGTATACTTATTCTTGAGGGGAATGACCGCAGGTGTTCCCTGCACTGGCTGCTTCCTCCCACTTCCCCTCACTGCCACCCATCTCTCTATAACTTTCGGAGTAACTACTTCCCTAAAGCTCTGATCTATGACCACCTCTGCCTCCCGAATGATCCGCAGTTCATCCAACTCCAGCTCCAGTTCCCTAACACGGGCTTGGAGGAGCTGGAGATGGGAGCACTTTTTGCAAGTGTAATCAGGAGGGACGCTAATGGCTTCTCTCACCTCATACACGTTGCAAGAGGAACATTGCACTGCCTTCGCTGCTATCCCTCTAAAAGGTAAACTTTAGAAACTAGATCTAAAGAAACAAACAAGCAAAATGCAGCACTTACCTGCTTACCACAACGGGTCGTATTATTAGGTTAGAGGAGGAGGGCGGGTAGGAGGCTCTATCCTTGAAGTGCCTTGGGTTCCTCGCCTGTGCGCTTTTATAAGAAAAAAAATCTTTCCAGGTAAGCTAGCGCGACACCAGCTTCCGGGTCCGCTAGGCGCTTAAAAAAAACTTTAAATTTTAGCCGTTAATAAAACAATAACTGGACTATACCGCGACATAAAAAAAACACCAACAGACAGCCGTTAACTGCTCCTCCGAGAGAGTAAGTATTCCTGACGGTATTCCTGACGGTAATCGTGACATCAAGATCAAAGTCAAAGTCTCTGCAATCTCTTCCCTGGCTTCCCAAAGAATCCAAGGATAAATTCCAGACAGCCCAGGGGACGTATCTATTTTCACACTTTCTTGAATTGCTGATATTTCCTCTTTATGAACCTCAATCTCCTCTCGCCTAATAGTCCATAACTCAGTATTCTCCTTGACAACATTGCCTTTATCCAGTGTGAATACTGATGAAAAATATTCATTTGGCACCTCTCCTATCCCCTCAGACTCCACACACAACTTTTCAATAATGTCCTTGACTGGTCCTAATCTTACTCTAGTCATTTTTTATTCCTGATATACTGATAGAAAGATTTAAGATCTTCCTTGATCCTACCTGCCAAAGACTTCTCA
This sequence comes from Chiloscyllium punctatum, assembly GCF_047496795.1. Lineage (NCBI taxonomy): Eukaryota > Metazoa > Chordata > Chondrichthyes > Orectolobiformes > Hemiscylliidae > Chiloscyllium > Chiloscyllium punctatum. Next base: position 77,399,592 of record NC_092771.1, on the reverse strand, counting down.
TGACTCCTCATGGCTCTTCTTCACTCTCTCTTTCGGTCCTTCCTGGCTAACTTGTAATTCTCAATCACCCTAACTGAGCCTTCACATCTCATCTTTACATAGCTAAAAATCACACAACACCAGGTTATAGTCCAACAGGTTTGATTGAAAGCACACTAGTTTTCGGAGCAACACTCCTTCATCAGGTGCCCTGATGAAGGAGCGTCGCTCCGAAAGCTAGTGTGCTTTCAATTAAACCTGTTGGACTATAACCTGGTGTTGTGTGATTTTTAACTTTGTACACTCCAGTCCAACACCAGCATCTCCAAACCATCTTTACATAAGCCTTCTTCCTCTTGACAAGAGATTTAACTACTTTAGTAAACCATGGTTCCCTTGTTCCACCACCTCCTCGCTGCCTGACAGGTGCATACTTAGCAAGGACACGCAGTAGCTGATCCTTGAAAAAGCTCCACATTTCAATCGTGCTCATCCCCTGCAGTTTCCTTCCCAATCTATGCATCCTAAATCTTGCCAAATCACAGCATAATTACCTTTCACCCAACAATATAACTTTCCGTGCGATATAGCCCTGTCCTTTTCCATAATTAAAGTAAACCTAACCTAATTGTGGTCACTATCATCAAAGTGCTCACCTACCTGCACATCAAACACTTGCCTGGGTTCATGACCCAGTACCAAATCCAATGTAGCCTCGTCCTTTGTTGGCCTGTCTATATACTGTGTCAGGAAATGCTCCTCCACACATTGGACAAAACTGACCCATCTAAAGTACTCGAACTACAATGTTTCCAGTCAATACTTGGAAAGTTAAAGACCCCAGAAGAACGACCCTGTTACTTTCTCTCCTATCCAGAATCATCTTTGCAATCCTTTCCTCTACATCTCTCAAAATATTCAGAAGCCTATACAAAATTTCCAACAGGATGACCTTTCCTTTCCTGCTTCTAACCTCAGACCATTCTAACTCAGTCGAGGGGTCCTCAAAAAATGTCCTTTCTGCCACCATAATACTGTCCTTGACTAACATAGCCACGCCTCACCCTTTTTTACCATCTTCACTGTTGTTACTAAAACATCTAATCCCTGAAACATCTAATCAGCAACAGCTGTTCCTGACCCTGCTCCATCCATGTCTCTGAAATAGCCAAAACATCGAAGTTCTAAGTCCCAACCCATACTGCTAGTTCACCCATCTTACTCTGGATGCTCCTGGCATTGAAGTAGACACACTTCAAACCCCCTTCCTGCCTGCCACGGTACTCCTCCGACCATGAAACCTTATTTCTGACCTAATTGCACTCAACCTCCTGTCCACTGGAGCTACAATTCAGGTTCCTATGTCCTGCTAAATTACGTTAAATCCTCCTGAAGAGCCCCTCTGTTTCAGGTGTCGACCGCCCTGTTTGTAGAGGACCCACCTATTCCTGCACCATCCCTGTAGCCACATGCTCAACTCTTCTCTCTCCCTATTCCTTGCTAGCATGTGGCATAGGCAACAAACCTGAGATAACACCTCTGTTTGTTCTAGCTCGAAACTTCCAACCTAACTCACTAAATTTCTCCCTTACATCCCCATCACTTTTCCTACCTATACCATTAGTGCCAAGGTGGACCACAACTTGGGGCTGTTCCCCCTCTCCTTGAAGGATCCCGAAAACACGATCTGAGACATCATGAACCCTGGCACCTGGGAGGCTACACACCAACTATGAGTCTCTCTCGTTCCCACAGAACCTTCAATCTGCCCCCCAACTATGGGGTTCCCAATGATTAATGTTCTGACCCTCTTCCCCCTTCCCTTCTAAGCACCAGGGACATACTCTGTGCCTGAGATCTGTACCCCATGTCTTACCTGGTAAGCGACCCCTCCCAACAGTATCAATAACAGTATGCTTGTTATTGAGAGGAACGGCCACAGGGGGTCCCTGCACTGTCTGCCGGGTCCCTTTCCATCTCCTGCCTGTCATCCATCTACCTTTCCCCTGTACCTGAGGTGTAACTACCACCCTGTAACTCCTCTCAATTACTCCCTCAGCCTCCCGAATAATCCGAAGTTCATCCAGCTCTGGCCCCAGTTCCCTAACGCTGTTTCCGAGGAGGTGAAGTTGCCAGGACCTTGCTGCAGAGCCACATGGAGTGCTTCAGAAGAATGCTGCTGAACATCGTGTGGGTATTAGCGAACCCTCGGGCTCATGACATTCTGCCTGAGGGAAGGTCAATTATACAGTCATTAAAGATAGTTAGGGCTAGGATACAATCTTGTGGACCTCCTGCTGTGAGGGCCTGGAGCTTAGATGGCTGACCTCCACCAACCGCACCAATTGCTGTGGGTCTGCAGTCACGTGTAGCCCAGACAAGATAAGATTAGAATACTTACAATGTGGAAACAGGCCCTTCGGCGTAACACATCCACATCCACCCCTTACCTAACACAATGGGCAATATAGCATGGCCAATTCACCTGACCTGCACATCTTTGGACTGTGGGAGGAAACCGGAGCACCCGGAGGAAACCCACGCAGACACGGGGAGAACGTGCAAACTCCACACAGTCAGTCGCCTGAGGCGGGAATTGAACCCGGGTCTCCGGCGCTGCGAGGCAGCAGTGCTAACCACTGTGCCACCGTGCCGGCCTAATCCTTAAAGGGCATTAAATAACCAGATGAGTTTTAACAACAATTGACAAGAGTTTCGTAGTCAATATTAGATTCATAACTCCACATGATTATTAAACTGAAGTTCTGATATCTGTCTCTGATAGGATTTGACCCGGGTCCAGGATATGAGTTGGCAAGTGTCTGAATATGAGCCAGTTCAATGGCTGGCCTCCTGACTGATTTCGATTCCAACTTGACATTTCTGTCCCAATTAGCAAATAGAGGTTTAAGATTTATTATTTAGCATTGAGTGTAATGTTTGTTTGTCTCTATTTGCTCCCAAGAAAATGGGAATACAGACAGACTGAGTGAGGGCTGTCAACTACATGAACTTGAATCCTATCTGAATGATTATGAGATCACCCAATCTGATCCTGATTGAGATAGGTTCGTGAATTTGCTTAGTACATTGTTTAAAGGAAATATAGAAGAGCAGAGTAAATTGTTCTCCCATGCAAAGGAAGGTATTACTTAGAAAGGCAGAAACATTACTTACATGTCTGTGATGTATATCTTGTCTGTGTGTGAGAGCGTGTGTGAGACTGAAAGAGAGAGTGAGAGAGAGATAGAATCATAGAGATGTACAGCACAGAAACAGTCCCTTTGGTCCAACTTGTCCAGATATCGTAAGTTAATCTAGTCCCATTTTCCAGCACTTGGCCCATATCCCCCTAAACCCTGACTGTTCATTTACCCATCTGGATGCCTTTTAATTGTTGTAATTGTACCAGCCTCCACCACTTCCTCTGGCAGCTCAGTCCATACACACACCACCCTCTGCATGAAAACGTTGCCCAGATGGTCCCTTTTAAATTTCTCCTCCAACTCGAGGAAAAATCCTTGACTATTTACCCTATCCATGCCCCTCATGATTTTATAAACTTTTATAAAGTCACCCCTCAGCCTCCAAAATTCCAGGGAAAACAACCTCAGCTTATTCAGCCTCTACCTACAGCTCAAGTCTTCCAACCTTGGCGACATCCTTGTAAATCTTTTCTGAACCCTTTCAAGTTTCACAACATTCTTCCAATAGGAGGATTACCAGATTTGCGCACAGTATTCCAAAAGTACCCTAACCAATATCCTGTACCCCCATAACATGTCCTATCAACTACTATACTCAATGCCCTGACCAATAAAGGAAAATATACCAAAAGCCTTCTTCACTATCCTATTTCCATGTGACTCGACTTTCAAGGAACTATGAACCTGCACTCCAACATCTCTTTGTTCAGCAACAATCCCCAGGACCTTACTATTAGTGTATAAGTCCTGCTCTGATTTGTCTTTCCTAAATGCAGCACCTCACATTTATCTAAATTAAACTCCATCTGCCCATTGACCCATCTGATCATGGTCTTGTGTATCTAAGGTAACCTCCAATTTTGGTGTCATCTGCAAACTTATAAATATATCTCCTATATTCAAATCCAAATCTTTTGTAGAAATGACGAAAAGCAATGAACCCAGCAGCGATCCTTATGGCACACCACTGCTCACAGGCCTCCAGGCCGAAAGTCAACCCTCCACCACCACACTCTGTCTTCAACCTTTGAGCCAGTACTGTATCCAATAGACTACTTCTCCCTGTATTCCACGAGATCTAAACAGTCCACAGTGAGGAACCTTGTTGAACACCTTACTGAAGTCCATGTCGATCACATCTACTGCTCTACCCTCATCAATCATCTTCATACGCACAAAGCCATGCTGACTATCCCTAAACAGTCCTTGCCTTTCCAAATACATGCAAATCCTGTCCCTCAGGATTCCCTCCAATATCCTGCCTTCCACGATCATGCTCACTGGTCTATAGTTCCCTGGCTTTTTCTTACCACATTTCTGAAATAGTGGCACTACGTTTGCCAACCTCCAGTCTTCTGGCACCTCACCTGTGACTATCGATGATACAAATATCTCAGCAAGGGGCCCAGCAATCACTTTACTTGCTTCCAACTGAGTTCTCGGGTACACCTGAGCAAGTCCTAGGGATTTATCCGCCTTTAAGCATTTTGAGACATCCAGCGCATCCTCCTGTGTAACATGAACATTTTTCAAGATGTCACCATCTCTTTCCCCACATTCTATATCTTCCATGTCCTTCTCCACAATAAACACTGAAGCAAAATATTCGTTTAGTATCTCCCCAGACTCCTGTGGTTCCACACAACGGTGGCCTTGCTGATCTTTGAGAGGCCCTATTCTTTCCCGAGTTAATCCTTTGTCCTTAATGTTCTTATAGAATTCCCTTGGATTCTCCAAAACTCTATTTACCAGCACTATCTCATGTCCCCTTTTCACCCTCCTGATTTCCCTCCGAAGTATACTCCTACTGCATTTATACTGTTCTCAGGATTCACTCGATCTCTGCTGTCTATATCTGACTTCTGTTTCCTTCTTTTTCTTAACCAAAACCCAATTTCACTAGTCATTCAATACTCCCTGCACCTAACAGCATTGCCTAACAGGAACATACTGCCTCTGGACTTATTTTTGAAGACTTCCCATTTTCCAGCCCTGTGTTGTTTTGAGTGTGATTTTAGATTTTAGACATACAAGCTCGATACAAACTCTATCCTGTATGATGCCATCATTCCAAGATTTTGAACTTAGATTAATAATTATTTTTGTCTTTGTTTTGAGGAAACGTGAGTGAGTGGAAGTTCCAGCTGTTGATGTGCTTCAGGTTGTATTAGAGTGCTCATTCGCAGAGAGAATTTCCCAAGTCAGTCATGGAAAGCTGGGGACAGCAGTGTGCAGTAGAACAGCTCTCAAGGAGCTCTCCAACATGAGATATGTAACGACTGAATAACCTCAGCAGAATGATTGTCATCACTGAAAAGAATATCTAAATATCTTTTCATATTGATGGGACTGATAGTGAGTGAAATATTGCAAGTGTTGTTGCTTGAAGACAAATTGGAACTAATGTTTGAGACCTAACAGGATCAGATTAAACCAGTCTTCTGGGTATTCAAATACGGACGTAAATCCCAAAGCTATTACATCATTAAAATAAACCTACTGTCGTAACTTGTTTGTGCGGAATAATATTAAAATGTTTGAAGCTGTAATCACGGTTTCCCAGTGAAGATGCCACAGAATATAAAACAAAGTCTCTGGAACAGTGTCAGCTCCATCTTCGAGAGAATTCTCCAATTCCAACAGATTGCCAGCAGCAGGAAAGGAAAGGTTGTGTCACAAACAACCAAATGCATCTTCTCAGGGAAAGGATCGATAGAGTGTACGAGACCATCCTTGCTGTCGTTGGTGTTCCTGGTAAGTGTTGGAACAACTTAACTTATATAAAACTCTGCATTGAATCATCATCATTTCTACAGATAACTGATAAATAATTATATCTTCATTTAGCAAGGCAAATCCTGATGCCAGTTAATAGTGTGCTCATTTACTGAATCTCAAGAGAATAGTTGTCAGTTCAGAGGCTCTTCAGTAATGCGCAGCGTTGTGTGTTTTTCTATACTGTGAAGAATGGGTTGACACTGAGGCCACAGTGTTAAGCAAGACCAGTGTTGGTAGTCCACAGCCTGATATGGGTTTTGTGACAACCCACCTCTCAGTGGCACCTGGTGTTTCCCATTCCTTGATGGAAAGGAATTGTGTTGGTGGATCTTGCTCAGGCAGCTCACTACAAATGGGAGCCCAGATACAACAGGGAAATGTGTCGGTTCCGCAGAACATTCGGGATTAGGAGACATTGATGATTGCAGATAGAGCATAGTGCTGGAAAAGGCAGCATTCAAGGAGCAGGTAAAATTGACAACTGTTGACCCAAAACCACATTGAGTAAATGACTGCGTTTCTGTGAGTAATCTGCTGCTAATGTTCTTCCCTATGTCATTTAAAATTTCAATGATTCATTTAGAGAGAGTTTGCTGATATAGTTCAGATTCTTTAAACTTCATATAACATGGACCAACAATTATCTTTGTGTCCTTACCTACAGTCTGGGCTCAGGCACAGAGAATGTTTGATTAATAACTTCAAATCTATTTTTTTCCTTTCTCTAACAGTTAGTCTCGTGGTGATTGTAATCTTAGCTCGGGGCAAATGTGGCCTTTCTACATGCAGCACTCGCTATCTTATGGCCATGACAACGTCAGATCTACTGTTCATTGTTTTTTACATCATCCTTCACCGATTTCGACAGTATTATTATCCACTGTGTTTCCTGCAAATCACTCCTGTTTGTGGTGTTATCTATGCCCTCAACCACTTGAGCATTGATTGTTCTGTGTGGTTCACGGTTGCTTTTTCCTTTGATCGATTTGTCGCCATTTGTTTACATGAGATGAAAACTAAGTATTGCACAGGGAAAACTGCAACCAGGGTTCTAGCAACAATCTACATCTTCTTTTGTTTAAAGAATATTCCCAACTCCTTTGTGTATTACCCCGGAAAGATTATCAACAATGTTCCATGGTACTGTTATATCAGGTCTGGTTATTATTATGACCCTGGGTGGATAGGTTTTAAATATTTTCAGACTTTTTTAACACCAATGTTCCCATTCACCTTTATTGTTTTTATCAACATTCTGACTGTCAGACATATCTTCGAGGCCATTAAGGTGCGGAAAGACCTGAGAGGTCAGAGAAAAACAGAGAATGATCCAGAGGTAGAGAGCAGGAAGAATTCAGTGATTTTACTCTTTGCCATATCTGCCAGCTTCATACTTCTCTGGTTGTTGCATATTTTAGATTTCTTTAATGCTGGTTATTCCTTGGATTCTGTTTCCTATCGTCTCTTTGATCAGATTGGATATATGCTGAGGAACTTACGTTGCTGCACAAATGCCCTTACTTATGTGGTGACACAGAAACATTTCAGAGACCAGTTAAAGTATGCCATGACATATCCAGTTAGAAAAATAATTCAATTGATGAATCAATCCAAGTAACTGAGAGGCAACTTTAGGTGCAACAGAGAACGGTATCGAGGAGTCCACGTGAGGAATGGAGTGAAAGGAGAAGGAGGAGCAGCAACATGATAACACTCCTTTCCTAATGGGCAAGGAATGACTCCATCTGAGGAGCAAAATGAAAGAGCCTGGAGGAGGAAAGCCAGTGTAAAGTGCTGTTAGTAATCAGCAACAACTAGCCGAAAGTGGAACAACAAAAGGTGGGAAGGAAGACTCATGACCTGTCCCACCTGCCAATCTTCCTTACTATCTATCCGCTCCACCCTCCTGTCCGACCTATCACCTTCACCCCCACCTCCGTCCAACTGTTGCAATCTCAGCGACATTATTCCCGCCCCACCTCCTTCCCACTTCTCTCTCCACTACTGAGGCACCCTGCCTTATTCATGATGAAGGGCCTTTGCCTGAAAGTTCAATTTTCCAGCTCCTCAAATGCTGTGCTTTTCCAGCACCAGTTAATCTTGACTCTCATCTCCAGCATCTGCAGTATCCACTTTCACCTGGATAAAACCATTTAGCTGCTGCATTCCCTCACACCTCCTCCCTCCCCCTCTAATCGAACTGAGATGACTCTGACTGTGCTCCATCCCCGGGAGAGGTATGCCCGAGGTAGAGGGAGGGAGGATGTGGGCAGAGAAGGGGCTTTGAGTGAGAGACCTGCAGATACTTCAAACAGTTTCTGGCAACCAATTGTCCCTTTCACTGTGTGCACTGAGTAGGGGGTGATTATCGGTGTGTTTCTGTCGGTTTCTGTGTGACTCAGAGTGTGAGGAGTGTTGAACCTCAATTCCAGTTTTGATCCTTTAACCCAACCCCTTCCTGAAACAATCTCTCCTAAAGCAAGCCCCTGGAGCTGAGTCTGTCCCAAATAGAGAGAGGGAGAGAGTTTGGGCCAACTGAAATGGTGAATATCACCTCTTTAATCTTGCCATATATTTCCTTATCACCTGTTTGTATCTGTCTGACGTTTCCTTTTTTCCCCCTCTCTCTCTCTATGTCTCTATCTCTCACTCGCTGTCTGTATCACTCTACATCTTTCTCTCCCTCTCAATCTTTCTCTCTCACACTATCTTTCTCTCTCTCTGTTACGAACAGTCTCTTCATTTGCATTTTTTCTCCTGTCTCCACTTCCCACCTTTATCTATGTTCTTTCACACTCTTTTGCTGTTTCTTCTTCTCTCGCTTTCTCTCTCTCTTTCCTTTTTTTCCTTTTCTTCCTTATGTCTGTTTTCAATCCTGAAACAGCACCGTCGCTTTCAATTTTGGACACCCTCCCCCTCCCAAAGCACATTTAGCCTCAGTCCCTCTCAAGGGCCCCTGTCACCCTCCATGGCCCCTATCACTCTCCAAGGCCCCTGTCCCCCTCCAAGGCCTCTGTCCATTTGCCCCTCCCTGTGCAGCTTCATCTCCCCTAAACTGTCCCTCTGTAGTTCCTCGATTATACACCCACTGTATATAAAGGTCCCTTGGTATCTCCATCCATCACCAATAGCCTTCCCCCCTGCTGCGACCCAGCCGCTGGGCTGGAGGGCAAAGGGCAGAGACTGACATGTCTTTTGACTGCGTACCGTAATGTCATGGAGTCAAAGAGTCATGCAGCACAAAGTCAGACCATTCGGACCAACCAGGCCACACCGACCATGTTCCAAAATTAAATTATTCCCACCTGCCTACGCTTGGCACATATCCCTCTAAACCTTTCCTATTCATGAACTTATCCAAATGTATTTTAAACATTGTTACTGTACCTGCATCCACCACTTCCTCTGGTCGTGCATTACACACATGAACTACGAAAAATGCTGCCCCTCATGTCCTTTTTCAATCTTTTTCCTCTCACCTTAAAAAATACACCTCACAGGTTAAAACTCCCCCACCCGAGGAATAAGACCGCTGTCATTTCCTTATCTATACCCTCATGATTTTTTAAACATTCATAGGGTCGCTTCTCACCATCGAATGCAACAGCCCATTTTTATATCTGAAACTTTCCACTTCTGGCAACATCTTGGTAAATCTTTACTGAACCCTCTCCAGTTTAATAATTTCCTTCCTATAAGAGGGCGATGAGAATTGCACACATTAATCCAGAAGAGGCCTCATCACTGTCCTGTACAAGTTCAATATGATCTCAGAACTCCTATAGTCAAAGGCCTGAGCAATGAAGGCAAGCATGCTAAACATCTTCTTAACTACCCTGTATAACTGTGATGCAAATTTCAAAGAATTATGTCCCTGAAACCTGAGGTCTCTCTCTGCTCTCCCACATTACCCAGGGACCTACCGTTAAGTCCTGACCTTGTTTGTATTACCACAATGCAATACCTCACGTTTATCCAAATTAAAGTCCATCTGCTCCTCCTCAGCCCATTGACCCAATTGATCAAGGTCTCTTTGTAATCTTGGGTCACATTCTTCACTGTCCGATTTACCAATTTGATGTCATCCACAAACTTACTAAACATGCCTCCTGTATTCTCACCCAAATCCTTTCTATGAAAGACGAACAGAAGTGGAGCCAGTACCGCTCCCTGTGGGACACCGCTGGTCACAGGCCTCCAGTCTGAAAAACAATGTTCCACCATCACCTGCTGTCTTCTACCACCAAGCCAATTACATATCCAATTGGCAAGCCCAACCTGAATCCCTTGTGATCTAACTTTATTAAACTGTCTACCATGCAGAGCCTTGACAAAGGCTTTACTAAAGCCCAAGCAAACATAATCTAACACTATGTCCTCATCAATCATTTTGGTGATTTCTAAAAACAAACCTAATCAAGTGTGTGAGACATGATTTCCCTCACACTACACTATACTGACCATCGCTAATCAATCCTTTCCTCTCCACCCTGCGTAAATCCTATCTTTCAGAATCACCTCCAAGAACTTACCCACCACCGACGCCAGACGCTCAGGTAAATAATTCCCAGGCTTCTCCTCACATCCCTTCTTAAACAATGACATATTATCCACACCCCAATCCTCCAGTTCTTTCCCCATGGTTTATAGATAATACAAATATTTCTGCTCGGTGCCATACATTTTTCTCTCTAACTTCCCACAATGTCCTGAGACACACTTGATCAGGTCTTCAAGGTTTATCTATCTTTTTTTTTAACATCTCCAGCACTTCCTCTTCTGTTTCTAAAATATCAATATTTATTTCCCTGATTTCTCTCGCTTCCATTTCTTCCTCAACAATAAAAGCTGATGCAAGATATTCATTCATATCTCTCCCATCTCTTGAGGTTCAATACAAAGGCAATCTCGTTGGTCTCTAAGGGGTTATACTCTCTCTAGTGGCTCCCTCACGGTTAATGTATTTATTGTATCTCTTTGGCTTATCTTTACCTTACCTGCCAAGGCTATCTCCGGTCCCCTCTTTGCCTTCCTCATTTCCTTCTCAAGTATGCCCCTATACTCTTGATGCTCTTCAAGACATTCTGTTGATCTCAATTGTCTCTCTAGTCAATGATTAGTTTTGATTCTCAACTTGAACTTCAACATCTTCATTCATCAATTGTTCTGTAATCTTACCAACCTTGCCTTTCACTCTAACAGGAAACAGAATGCTTCTGAACTCTTGTTATCACACTTTTGAAGTCCTCCCACTTGTCAGTCATCCTTTTACCTGTGATCAGTCTACTCCAATCAACTTTTGAAAGGTCTTGTTTCATACCCTTTCATACCCATTTGCCTAACTCCAATTTAGAACTTTAACTTTTAGGGAAGACGTATCCTTTTACTTAACTATTTTAAAAGTACTGACATTATGATCACTGGTCCAAAAGTGTTCCCTGACAAACGCTTCAGTCACTTGCCTTGCCTTATTTCCCAAGAGATAGTGAAGTTTTGATCCGTCTCTCATAGGAACATTTATATATTGATAAAAAAACGTTTTCTTGCAATTGAACAAATTCTTCACATCAAAACATTTGATACCATGGCATTCTGATTCAATGTTTGGAAGATTAAAATTCCCTGCTTTTACAACCTTATTATTCGAAAATAGCTCTCTCTGAATATTTGTTTCTCAATTGCCCTCGGACTATTGGGGAATCGATACTACAATCCCATCAAGATGATCATTATTTTTTAATTTCTAATTTCAACCCGTATATTTTCACAAAATCATCCCTCAGAAATATCTTCCCGAGATACAGGAGTAATATTTTTCTTAATCAAAAATGCCAGTCCTCTCCTGCCTTGCCTCTGTCTGTCCTTCCTTTACCATCTCAGTCTCAGAACCATGAGCTGCCAGTCTTTTCCATTCCTCATCCTAGTTTCTGCAATAGCAATGAAATACCAGGCCCATGTTCCCTTACATGCTCCGAGTTCAGCAGCCTTATCCAAGAGACCTCTTGCATTGAACTAAATGCAGTTTAAGTGTTCAGTGTTCCTTTGTTCTCTGACTTGTTCTTGTTTGTATTTTCTCAATAACTTGTTGTTTTCTCATTCAGAATCAATGTTATCTTTCTTTCTATATTCACTGTTGTTTAGAAAGTCCTGCCCCACCCCTCTCAAATCTTACAATCTCCCGAAATAGAGCGAGCAAATCTCACACCAGGATATTGGTCTAGTTCAGATGAAACCCATCCTTTTAAACAGGCCTTTTCTGTCCCAGAAGAGATCCCAATGCTCCAAGAAAGTGAATCCCTGCACATTGCAGCACCTCGTCAGCCATTGATTTATCTGCCCTGTCCTTTTATTCCTTCCCTCATTAGAACTTAACACCAGAAGTAAACCAGAAATTATTACCTTTCATATTCTGTTTTTTTAACCTTCTAACTAACCAGTTACACTTTCCCTGACTATGTCATTCCTATCAATGTGTACAACAATTTCCGGCTTCTCACTCTCCCCTTTGACAATCTGCTTCAAACATTTTAAGACATCTTTCACCCTGGGACCAGAAAAGCAACGTATTATCCTCAATTCACACTCACTACGGCAGAATCCCCTGTCTATGCTCCTCGCAGGTGAGTTCCCCCAAACAATTGTTCATTTAAATCTTGTCAAACCCATTTAACATAAAATTCATTGTTAGCACCCAAGGTCTGATGACCATTTCTATTTTTCTCATTCAACAATATCCAAAATGGAATATCTGTCTGAGAGAGGAATGGCCACAGGAGACTTCTAAACCACCTTCATACCCTTCCTGATGGACAATTACCTATCTGAATGATCCTGCTGTGTAATCACTTCGTTAATCCCTTAGTCATCACACTCAAGATCTCTTGCAGGCCATCAGTAACATTCATCCAAAAGAGATCTCTCAATAGCACCTTAAATATCAAATTAAACTATCTTTGCTTACCCACAGATTTAATATGAAACATGCAAAGAAAAATTAACAACATAAATATTAAAAAGAAATCAAACACTTAACTGAACAAATGAAAAAACAAACTCCTCCTCAAATAATCCAACAGTCAGCTTTCACTCTCTGGATACAAAAACCTGTCCCAAGCCATCCCTATTGGGGCCTCTCCACAAGCTCCGTGTATAAACAATCGGTCCTTTATCAAGGACATTTTTAGCTTGATTTCTTTCTCAAAAGTCACCCACCACTGACAACAAGTTCACCCGTCTATAGTTCCCTGGCTTTTCCTTATCCCCTTTCTTAAATAATGGCATCAGATTAGGAAGGGATCTTTACCCTTTCTCCGTCCTGGACCTCTCCATCTCCATTTCCGGTGAATGACTCAACATGGACATCTATTTTAAACCTACAGACTCCCACAGCTACCTGGACTACACCTCCTTCAACCCCCACTCCTGTAAAAATGTCATCTTTTATTCCCAAGTTTGCACTTCGGCAGCATTTGCTCCCAGGTGGTCCAACCACCATCGAACATCCCAGATGGCCTCCATCTTCAAGGACCGCAGTTTCCCCTCCCACGTGGCTGATGATACCCTCCAGTGCATTTCCTCCAGTTCCTGCACCTCCGCAGTTGAACGCCATCACTCCAATCATACCAAGGACAGAACCCTTCTGGTCCTCACCTTCTACTCCACCATCCTCTGGATACAACACATCAGCCTCTGCCATTTCTGCCACCTATAAACAGACCCTACTACCAGGGATATATTTCCCTCCCCACACCTTTTCAACGTTCTGCAAAGACCATTCCCTCCGCGATTTCCTTGTTAGATCAACACCCCTACAAACCTACCCTCCCCTCCCGGCACATTCCCTGGCCACTGCAAGAAGTGCAAAACCTGCACTCACACCTCCCCCCTCACCTCGTCGTAGGACCCAGAGGATCCTTCCAAATCTGGCAGAGATTTACCAGTACTTTCACACACATCATCCATTGTGTCCATTGCTCTCAGTGTGGTCTCCTCTACATTAGGGAGACAGGACGCCTACGTGCGGAATGTTGCAGAGAACATCTCTGGGATACACGCACTAAACAACTCCACCAGTCTGGAGCTGAACACTTTAACTCCCCCTTCCACTCTGCCAAGGATATGCAAGCCATGGGCCTCTTCCGCCTCCAAACTTGAGCCACCCAATGCCAGGAGGAAGAATGCCTTATCTTCCACCTTGGGACCCTCCAACCACATCTGATCAATGTAGATTTCACTAGATTCTTCATTTCACCTCCCCCACCTTATCCCAGATCATCTCCAAAAACAGTGAATCAAACCATTATCTTTTGATATTCAATGGGCTTACCATTACTGAATCCACAACTGTCAACATGTTGGGGTAACCATTGACCAGAAATTGAATTGTACTAGTGATATAAATAAACTGACAACGGAGCAGGTCAGAGGCTATGAATACTGCAGTGAATGACTCACCTACTGATTCCCCACAGACCGACCTCTATCTCCAATACACCAGTAGAAATTGTGGAAGAATACTCCCCACAGGCCTGGATGGGGGCAGGTCCAAGAGTATTTTAGAAGCTTGGTACCAGTGGGAATAAAAGAGTCTACTTGATTGCCACGACATCCACAAACATCCATGTTATTTTCACCACTGACCTGCAGGAGCAGCAATGTGCACCAGTGACAAGGTGCCCTGCATAATTCCCAGAAGCTCCCTAGACAGCACTTTCCAAACCCACAGCACAATCTCAACAACCACTAGGGATGAGCAATAATGGACGGCCCAACCAGCAATGCCCAGGAATGCATTAGAATTCATTTAAAATGTTGTCCAATCAGCACCAATGGGTGGCACTGGGTTTTAGGTTTTGTGAGTGTAAGCTGGTTGGGCCCAGGCAGTAAGCTATTGTGAAGACCTGAAGAGAAATGCTGTTTGGAACAATCTGTCTCTCTTTCAGAGGCATGGCCTACAGGCATAGCATCACACAGACTCTGACATTCATATACCAGATTACTCACATGGGAGAGAAGTGGAAGCAATTTAAAATGTATTTGTATCTGGACTGAAGAATATTTGGAAACAGAATTAAAATATTGTCATGAAAATAATTTGGTAAGGAAGTTAATATCTGAATGAGATATTTTCAAAGTGCTTGAACTTTATAATAATCTGATTTTGGGTGGAATATCCAGGCACGTTTGTACACTTTGTTTTCAACAAATTTCAGTCTGAAAATTGAGTGGATATGTATTTATTGGACAATCAAGGTGGACATGGGGTTAGTATTGAAAACAATCATTGGACACGAAAGGTTACCTGTGATTTCTCTTCACAGAAGCTACTGAGATTTCCAGCAATTTTTGATTTTGTTTCTGATTTAAAGCATCTGCAGGTTTATTTTTGGATACGATCAAAAGATTTATGACCTTCAACAATTAGACTTTGCTGTTAATGGTCAGGACAATCTGGAAATCATTGACATTCTGGCACGAGTCACAGGCATGGATGTTGGCTGGGATTATGTCGGACATCAATATAGATGCACAATTCTATTTGGACACAGATGTTGTGGAGCAGACATACACTGGATATGGTTAATGAGAGATTCGATGTAAGACCTCATGTGCTGCAGGATTCCATTACGTTTGCAATACCTTCATTAAGGAGCTGGTCCAGGGTGCAGAAGTAAAGAGCCTTTATTGGTCAGCACATTGAGTGTAGGAGTGTGGCTGAACATGACATTGGTTAAGCCACTTTTGAAATGCTACATTGGATTGTGGTCTCCTTCCTATAGGAAAGATATTGTTCAACTTAAACATTGCAGAAAAGATTTGTCAGGATGTCGCTGGGGATCGTGGGTTTGAGCTATCGAAGGCTGAGGGGTGACCTCATCGAGGTTTGTAAAATCATGAAGGGCATGGAGAGGGTGAATAGCCAAGGTTTTTTTTTCCAGGCAAGAGCAGTTCAAAACTAAAGCGCTTAAATTTAAGTTGAGATGGGAAATTTTAAGAGGGGCCGATGGAGCAAATTTTCTTGTACAGAAGCTGGTGCTTGCATGGAATGAGCTGCCAGAGGAAGTGGTGGAGGCTGGTACGATGACAGCATTTGAAAAGAAGGATTTAAAGTGATGGGGCCAAATGCTGGCAAAAGGGACGAAATCTGTTCAGGGTGATTGGGTTGAATGGAAGGGCTGTACAAGTCTATGACAATTTAACTCTAAGTCATCAGCACAAAGAAAACCATGAGACATGGTTGTTGGCAGATCATTTTTTAAAATGTTGAACAGTGATTCGATCTACCCTTGACTGAGTTTTTTTGAAGAAGTAACAAAGAGGATTGATGAGGGCATCGCAGTAGATGTGACCTACATGGACTTCAGTAAGGCGTTTGACAATGTTCCCCATGGGAGACTGGAGAGCAAGGTCAGATCTCATGGAATACAGGGAGAATTAGCCATGTGGATATTTAACTGGCTCAAAGGTAGAAGACAGAGTGGTGGTGGTGAGGGTTGTTTTTCAGACTGGAGGCCTGTGACCAGTGGAGTGCCGCAAGGATCGGTGCTGGGCCCTCTACTTTTTGTCATTTACATAAATGATTTGGATGCGAGCATAAGAGGTATAGTTAGTACGTTTGCAGATGACACCAAAATTGGAGATATAGTGGACAGCGAAGAGGGTTACCTCAGATTACAACAGGATCTGGACCAGATGGGCCAATGGGCTGAGAAGTGGCAGATGGAATTTAATTCAAATAAATGCGAGGTGCTGCATTTTGGGAAAGCAAATCTTCGCAGGACTTATACACTTAATGGTAAGGTCCTAGGGTGTGTTGCTGAATAAAGAGACTTTGGAGTGCAGGTTAATAGCTCCTTGAAAGTGGAGTTGCAGGTAGATAAGATAGTGAAGAAGGTGTTTGGTATGCTTTCTTTTATTGGTCAGAGTATTGAGTACAGACGTTGGGAGGTCATGTTGCTGCTATACAGAACATTGCTTCGGCCACTGTTGGAATAGTGTGTGCAATTCGGGTTTCCTTCCTATCGGAAAGATGTTGTGAAACTTGAAAGGGTTCAGAAAAGATTTACAAGGATGTTGTAGGGTTGGAGGATTTGAGCTATAGGGAGAGGCTGAACAGGCTGGGGCTGTTTTCGCTGGAGCGTCGGAGGCTGAGGGGTAACCTTATAGAGGTTTCCAAAATTATGAAGGGCATGTATAGGGTAAACAAACAGAGTCTTTTCCCTGGGTTGGGGGCGTCCAGAACGAGAGGGCAAAGGTTTGGGGTGAGAGGGGAAAAGTAATAAAAAAGACCGAAGGGACAATTTTTTCACACAGAGGGTGGTTCATGCATGGAAAGAGCTGCCAGATGAAGTTGTGGAGGCTGGTACAATTGTAACATTTAAGAGGCATTTGGATGGGTATATGAATAGGAAGGGTTTGGAGGGATATGGGCCGGGTGCTGGCAGGTGGGACTAGATTGGGTTGGGATATCTGGTCGGCATGGACGGGTTGGAATGAAGTGGCTGTTTCCATGCTGTACATGTCTATGACTCTATAACTCTACCTAGGCCAGTGCTCGTTCATCTGCTCCATGCACTTGCTAGCTTTCATGGAGCGATAGTGTCATAGAGATGTATAGCACGGAAAAAAGAACCCTTCAGTTCAACACATCCGTTCCGACCAGATATTCGAAGTTAACCTCATCCCATCACCAGCAGTTGGCCCACAACCCTCGTAAGCGTTCCTATTAATATGCCCATCCAGGTGTCTTTTAAGTGCTATGATTTTGCCCGCTTTCACCACTTGATCTGGCAGCTTATTCATTTCACACATCACACTCTGCAAGAAAACAAATTCCACTTAGGACCCTCTTAAATCTTACCCCTCTAAACTTGAACCCAGGGCCTCTAATTTTAAACTCCTCTCCCCTGGGAAATAAATACTGGCTATTAAACCTATTCATGTTCCTCATGATTTCATAAACTCAATAAGATAACCTCTCAGCCCCCAATTCTTCAGGGAAAATAGCCCCAGCCTATTCATTCCCTCCCTATTGTTCAAAAACTTCAATCCTGGCAACAACCTTGTAAACCTTTTCTGAAATGTTTTAAGTTTCACATTATTCTTCCCATAGCAGGAAGAACAAATTTTAATGCAGTATTCGAGTGGTGGCCAAACCAAAGTCCGTCAAAGTCTCGATGTAACCTCCCAACTCCTGCTTCCAATGCACAAATCAATAAATACAAGCACTCCCGAGCAGTGCAGTGGAGAGAGAGAGTGAGAGCCGGCAGTGTGATGGAGAGAGAGTGGGAGTGGGCAGGGTGAGGGAGAGAGAGAGGGAGTGGGCAGGGTGAGGGAGAGAGAGAGGGAGCCGGCAGTGTGAGAGAGAGAGAATGGGAGCGGGCTGTGTGAGGGAGAGAGAGAGTGGGAGCCGGCAGTGAGAGCGAGAGAGAGTGGGATCCGGCAGTGTGAGGGAGAGAGAGTAGGAGTGGGAAGTGTGAGGTAGAAAGAGAGGGAGCCGGCAGTGTGAGGGAGAGAGAGAGTGGGAGCTGGCAGTGTGAGGAAGAGAGAGAAAGGGAGCGGACAGTGCGCGGGAGAGAGAGAGTGGGAGCTGGCTGTGTGAGGGAGAGAGATTGGGAGTGGGCAGTGTTAGAGAGAGTGAGAGTGGGAACAGGCAGTGTGAGGGAGAGAGAGATTGGGAGCGGGCAGTGTGGGGGGGAGAGAGTGGGAGCCAGCAGGATTAAGGAGAGAATGTGGGAGTGGGAAGTGTGAGGGAAAGAGAGAGAGTGGCACCCGGCAATTTGAGGAAAAGACAGAGAGTAGGAGCGGGCAGTGTGATGGAGAGAGAGAGTGGAAGCTGGCAGTGTGAGGGAGAGAGAGAGGGAGCTGGCAGTGTGAGGGAGAGAGAGAGGGAGAGAGCAGTAGGAAGGAGAGAGAGAATGGGAGCGGGTAGTGTGAGGGAGAGAGAGTGGGAGCATGCAGTGTGAGGGGGAGAAAGAGGGAGCCAGCAGTGTGAGGGAGAGAGAGAGTGAGCCGGCAATGTGAGGGAGAGAGAGAGTGAGCATTGGCAGTTTGAGGGAGAGATAGTGGGAGCTGGCAGTGTGAGGGGAGAGAGACAGTGAGAGCGGGCAGTGTGAGGGAGAGAGAGTGGGAGAGGGCAGTGGGAGGGAGAGAGAGAATGGGAGGGGGCAGTCTGAAGGAGAGAGAGAGAGGGAGCGGGAAGTGTGAGGGAGAGAGAGAGTGGGAGCTGGCAGATTGAGGGAGAGAGAGAGTGAGCCGGCAATGTGAGGGAGAGAGAGAGTGGGCATTGGCAGTTTGAGGGAGAGATAGTGGGAGCAGGCAGTGTGATGGAGAGACAGTTTGAGCGGGTAGTGTGAGGGAGAGAGAAAGCGTGGGAGGGGGCAGTGGGAGGGAGAGAGAGAGTAGTAGCGGACAGAATGAGGAGGAGAAATGAGTAGGAGCGGGTGCGTGAGGGAGAGACAGAGAGTGGGAGCGGACAGTGTGAGGGGAGAGAGACAGTGGGAGCGGACAGTGTGTGGGAGCGAGAGAGTGGGAGCGGGCAGTGTGGGGGTGAGAGGGAGAGTGGGAAATGGCACTGTGCGGGAGAGAGAGAGCAGGCAGTGTGAGGGAGAGATAGTGGGAGTGGACAGTGTGAGAGAGAGTGAGAGAGTTGGAGTGGGCAGTGACAGGGAGAGAGAGAGTGGGAGCGGGCAGTGTGAGGGAGAGACAGAGTGGGAGCACGCAGTGTGAGGGAGATAGAGGGCGAGCGGGCAGTATGAGGGAGAGAGAGTGGGAGCCAGCAGTGGGAGGGAGAGAGAGAGTTGGAGCGGGCAGTGTCAGGGAGAGAGAAATTGGCAGCGGGCAGTTTGGGGGGAGCGGGCAGTGTGATGGAGAGAGAGAGTGGGACCACGCAGTGTGGGAAAGAGAGACAGAGGCAGCTGGAAGTGTGAGGAAGGGAGAGTGGGAGCGTGCAGTGTGAGGGAGAGAGAGAGGGACCCTGAGGGTGAGGGAGAGAGAGTGGGAGCCAGCAGTGGGAGGAAGAGTGAGAGTGGGAGCAGGCAGTATGAGAGAGAGAGAGTGGGCGATGACAGTGTGAGGGAGAGACAGTGGGAGCTGAGAGTTTGAGGGAGAGAGGGAGTGGGTGCGGGCAGTATGAGGGAGGGAGAGAGAGTGGGAGCGGGCATTGTGAGGGAGAGAGACTGGAAGCGGGCAGTGTGGGGGAGAGAGAGTGGGAGTGGGTAGTGTGAGGGAGAGAGAGCGGGAGACGGCAGTATGAGGGTGAGAGACAGTGGCACCGGGCAGTGTGATGCAGAGAGAGAGAGAGTGGGAGTGGGCAGTGTGAGGGAGAGAGAGTGGGAGCAGGCACTGAGAGGAAGAGAGAGAGCAGGAGCGGCAGTGTGAGGGAGAGAGAGGTGTGAGAATGGGCTGTGTGAGGGAGAGAGTCGGAGCAGTCAGTGTGAGGGAGAGAGAGGGGGAGCCAGACGTGTGAACGAGAGAGAGTGTGAGTGGGCAGTGTAAGGGAGGAAGAGTGCGAGCCGGCAGTGAGGGAGAGAATGGGAGTCGGCAGAGTGAGGGAGAGAGTGTGAGCCGACAGTGTAAGGGAGATTAAGTGTGGGAGCAGGCAGTGTGAGGGAGACAGAGAGGGGGAGCGGGCAGTGTGAGAGAGAGAGACAGTGGAAGCTGACAGTGTGAGGGAGAGGGAGGGTGAGGGAGCGAGAGCGAGGGAGCGGACAGTGTGAGGGAGAGAGAGATTTGGAGCAGGAAGTGTCAGGGAGAGAGAGAGTGGGAGCAGGGAGTGTGAGGGAGAGAGAGAAAGTGGGCGCTGGCAATGTGAGGGAGAGAGAGTGGGAGCTGGCAGTGTGAGGGAGAGAGAGTGGGAGTGGGCTGTGTGAGGGACACAGAGTGTGAGAGCGGGCAGTGTGAGGCAGAGAGAGGGAGCGGGCAGTGTGAGGGAGAGAGAGTTGCGGCTGGCAGTGTGAGGGAGCGCGAGTGGAAGTGGGCAATGAGAGGGAGCAAAAAAGTGAGAGCGGGCAGTGTGGGGGAGAGAGAGAGTGAGCTGGCAGTGTGAGACGAGAGAGAGTGGGAGATGGCAGTGTGACGGAGAGAGAGACAGAGCAGACAGTGTGACGGAGAGAGAGACAGAGCAAACAGTGTGAGGGAGAGAAAGTGTGGGAGTGGGTAGTGTGAGGGAGAGAGAGTGGGATTGGACAGTGTGAGGGAGAGAAAGTGTGGGAGCGGGCAGTGTGATGGAGAGAGAGAGAGTGGGAGAGGGCCGTGTGAGGGAGAGAGAGAGTGGTAGTTGGCAGTGTGAGGGGGAGAGAGAGTGGGAGCAGGCACTGTTTGGAAGAGAGAGAGTGGTAGCGGGCAGTGTGAGGGAGAAATATGCGTAGGAGCAGGTTGTGTGAGGGAGAGAGAGAGTGGGCGTTGGCAGTTTGAGGGAGAGATAGTGGGAGCTGGCTGTGTTAGGAGACAGAGAGACAGTGGGAGCGGGCAGTGCGAGGTAGAGAGAGAGGGAGCTGGCAGTGTGAGGGAGAGAGAGAGGGAGAGAGCAGTAGGAAGGAGAGAGAGAATGGGAGCGGGTAGTGTGAGGGAGAGAGAGTGGGAGCATGCAGTGTGAGGGGAAGAAAGAGGGAGCCAGCAGTGTGAGGGAGAGAGAGAGTGAGCCGGCAACGTGAGGGAGAGAGAGAGTGAGCATTGGCAGTTTGAGGGAGAGATAGTGGGAGCTGGCAGTGTGAGGGGAGAGAGACAGTGGGAGCGGACAGTGTGAGGGAGCGAGAGAGTAGGAGCGGGCAGTGTGGGGGTGAGAGGGAGAGTGGGAAATGGCACTGTGCGGGAGAGAGAGAGCAGGCAGTGTGAGGGAGAGATAGTGGGAGTGGACAGTGTGAGAGAGAGTGAGAGAGTTGGAGTGGGCAGTGACAGGGAGAGAGAGAGTGGGAGCGGGCAGTGTGAGGGAGAGACAGAGTGGGAGCACGCAGTGTGAGGGAGATAGAGTGCGAGCGGGCAGTATGAGGGAGAGAGAGTGGGAGCCAGCAGTGGGAGGGAGAGAGAGAGTTGGAGCGGGCAGTGTCAGGGAGAGAGAAATTGGCAGCGGGCAGTTTGGGGGGAGCGGGCAGTGTGATGGAGAGAGAGTGGGACCACGCAGTGTGGGAAAGAGAGACAGAGGCAGCTGGAAGTGTGAGGAAGGGAGAGTGGGAGCGTGCAGTGTGAGGGAGAGAGAGAGGGACCCTGAGGGTGAGGGAGAGAGAGTGGGAGCCAGCAGTGGGAGGAAGAGTGAGAGTGGGAGCAGGCAGTATGAGAGAGAGAGAGTGGGCGATGACAGTGTGAGGGAGAGACAGTGGGAGCTGGGAGTTTGAGGGAGAGAGGGAGTGGGTGCGGGTAGTATGAGGGAGGGAGAGAGAGTGGGAGCGGGCATTGTGAGGGAGAGAGACTGGAAGCGGGCACTGTGGGGGAGAGAGAGTGGGAGTGGGTAGTGTGAGGGAGAGAGAGCGGGAGACGGCAGTATGAGGGAGAGAGAGGTGTGAGAATGGGCTGTGTGAGGGAGAGAGTCGGAGCAGTCAGTGTGAGGGAGTGAGAGGGGGAGCCAGACGTGTGAACGAGAGAGAGTTTGAGTGGGCAGTGTAAGGGAGGAAGAGTGCGAGCCGGCAGTGAGGGAGAGAATGGGAGTCGGCAGAGTGAGGGAGAGAGTGTGAGCCGACAGTGTAAGGGAGATTAAGTGTGGGAGCAGGCAGTGTGAGGGAGACAGAGAGGGGGAGCGGGCAGTGTGAGAGAGAGAGACAGTGGAAGCTGACAGTGTGAGGGAGAGGGAGGGTGAGGGAGCGAGAGCGAGGGAGCGGACAGTGTGAGGGAGAAAGAGTGGGAGCTGGCAGTGTTAGGGAGAGAGAGAGTGGGAGCAGGAAGTGTCAGGGAGAGAGAGAGTGGGAGCAGGGAGTGTGAGGGAGAGAGAGAAAGTGGGCGCTGGCAATGTGAGGGAGAGAGAGTGGGAGCTGGCAGTGTGAGGGATAGAGAGTGGGAGTGGGCTGTGTGAGGGACACAGAATGTGAGAGCGGGCAGTGTGAGGCAGAGAGAGGGAGCGGGCAGTGTGAGGGAGAGAGAGTTGCGGCTGGCAGTGTGAGGGAGCGCGAGTGGAATTGGGCAATGAGAGGGAGCAAAAAAGTGAGAGCGGGCAGTGTGGGGGAGAGAGAGAGTGAGCTGGCAGTGTGAGACGAGAGAGAGTGGGAGATGGCAGTGTGACGGAGAGAGAGACAGAGCAGACAGTGTGACGGAGAGAGAGACAGAGCAAACAGTGTGAGGGAGAGAAAGTGTGGGAGTGGGTAGTGTGAGGGAGAGAGAGTAGGATTGAACAGTGTGAGGGAGAGAAAGTGTGGGAGCGGGCAGTGTGATGGAGAGAGAGAGAGTGGGAGAGGGCCGTGTGAGGGAGAGAGAGAGTGGTAGTTGGCAGTGTGAGGGGGAGAGAGAGTGGGAGCAGGCACTGTTTGGAAGAGAGAGAGTGGTAGCGGGCAGTGTGAGGGAGAAATATGCGTAGGAGCAGGTTGTGTGAGGGAGAGAGAGAGTGGGCATTGGCAGTTTGAGGGAGAGATAGTGGGAGCTGGCTGTGTTAGGAGACAGAGAGACAGTGGGAGCGGGCAGTGCGAGGTAGAGAGAGTGGGTGTGGGCAGTGTGAGGGAGAGACAGAGTGGGAGCAGGCAGTGTGATGGAGAGAGTATGGGAGCGGGCAGTGTGAGGGAGAGAGAAAGAGTGGGAGTGGACAGTGTGAGGGAGAGAGAGAGTAGTGGCGGACAGTGTGAGGGAGAGAGATGTGTAGGAGCGGGTTGTGTGAGGGATAGAGAGAGTGTGGGAGCGGACAGTGTGAGGGAGAGAGAGAGTGGTAGTGGGCAGTGTGAGGGACAGAGAGAGGGAGTGGGCAGTGTGATGGTGAGGCAGAGTGGGAGTGGGCAGTGTGAGGGAGAGAGAGAGTGGGAGCGGGAAGTGTGAGGGAGAGAGAGAGTGGGAGCCGGCATTGTCAGGGAGAGAGAGTGGGAGCGGGCACTGTGGGGGAGAGAGAGGGGGAGCTGGTAGTGAGAGGGAGAGAGTGTGGGAGCGGGTAGGGTGAGGGAGAGAGAGAGGGACCCTGAGGGTGAGGGACAGAGAGTGGGAGCCAGCAATGTGTGGGAGAGTGAGAGTGGGAGCAAGCTGTATGAGAGAGATTGGGCGATGACAGTGTGAGGGAGAGACAGTGGGAGCTGGCAGTGTGAAGGAGAGAGGGAGTGGTAGCGGGCAGTATGAGGGAGAGAGAGAGAGTGGGAGCGGGCATTATGAGAGATTGAGAGGGGAAGCGGGCAGTGTGAGGGAGAGAGAGTTGGAATGGGTAGTGTGAAGGAGAGAGAGTGGGAGTGGACAGTGTGAGGGAGCGAGAGCGGGAGACGTCAGTTTGAGGGGGCGAGAGAGTGGGAGCGGGCAGTGTCAGGGAGAGAGAGAGTGGGAGCGGGCAGTGTGAGGGAGAGACAGAGTGGGAGCGGACAGTGTGAGGGAGAGGCAGAGTGGGAGCGGGCAGTGTGATGGAGAGAGAGAGTGGAAACGGGCAGTGTGGGGGAGAGAGAGGGGCAGCTGGCAGTGTGAGGGAGGGACAGTGGAAGCATGCAGTGTGAGGGAGAGAGAGAGTGGCAATAGGCAGTGTGAGGGAGAGAGAGTGGGAGTGGACAGTGTGAGGGAGAGAGAGCGGGAGACGGCAGTATGTGGGTGAAAGAGAGTGGCACCAGGCAGTGTGATGCAGAGAGACAGAGTGGGAGTGGGCAGTGTGAGGGAGAGAGAGTGGGAGCAGGCACTGAGAGGAAGAGAGAGAGCGGGAGCGGCAGTGTGAGGGAGAGAAAGGTGTGAGAGTGGGCTGTTTGAGGGAGAGATAGTCGGAGCGGTCAGTGTGAGGGAGAGAGAGGGGTGCCAGACGTGTGAACGAGAGAGAGTGTGAGTGGGCAGTGTGAGGGAGGAAGAGTGCGAGCCGGCAGTGAGGGAGAGAATGGGAGTCGGCAGAGTGAGGGAGAGAGTGTGAGCCGACCGTGTAAGGGAGAGTTAGCGTGGGAGCAGGCAGTGTGAGGGAGACAGAGAGGTGCGAGCGGGCAGTGTGAGAGAGAGAGAGTAGGAGTCGGCAGAGTGAGGGAGAGAGAGAGAGCCGGCAGTGTGAGGGAGAGAGACAATGGAAGATGACAGTGTGAGGGAGAGGGAGCGAGAGGGAGTGGGCCAGTGTGAGGGAGCGAGAGCGAGGAAGCGGACAGTGTGAGGGAGAGAGAGTGGGAGCTGGCAGTGTTAGGGAGAATGAGATTTGGAGCGGGAAGTGTCAGGGAGAGAGAGTAGGAGCGGGCAGTGTGATGGAGAGAGAGAGAGTGGGCGCCGGCAGTGTGAGGGAGAGAGACTGGTAGCTGGCAGTGTGAGGGAGAGAGTGGGAGTGGGCTTTGTGAGGGGGAGAGAGGGAGCGGGCTGTGCGACGGAGAGAGAGACAGAGCAGACAGTGTGACGGAGAGAGAGACAGAGCAAACAGTGTGAGGGAGAGAAAGTGTGGGAGTGGGTAGTGTGAGGGAGAGAGAGTGGGATTGGACAGTGTGAGGGAGAGAAAGTGTGGGAGCGGGCAGTGTGATGGAGAGAGAGAGAGTGGGAGAGGGCCGTGTGAGGGAGAGAGAGAGTGGTAGTTGGCAGTGTGAGGGGGAGAGAGAGTGGGAGCAGGCACTGTTTGGAAGAGAGAGAGTGGTAGCGGGCAGTGTGAGGGAGAAATATGCGTAGGAGCAGGTTGTGTGAGGGAGAGAGAGAGTGGGCGTTGGCAGTTTGAGGGAGAGATAGTGGGAGCTGGCTGTGTTAGGAGACAGAGAGACAGTGGGAGCGGGCAGTGCGAGGTAGAGAGAGTGGGTGTGGGCAGTGTGAGGGAGAGACAGAGTGGGAGCAGGCAGTGTGATGGAGAGAGTATGGGAGCGGGCAGTGTGAGGGTGAGAGAAAGAGTGGGAGTGGACAGTGTGAGGGAGAGAGAGAGTAGTGGCGGACAGTGTGAGGGAGAGAGATGTGTAGGAGCGGGTTGTGTGAGGGATAGAGAGAGTGTGGGAGCGGACAGTGTGAGGGAGAGAGAGAGTGGTAGTGGGCAGTGTGAGGGACAGAGAGAGGGAGTGGGCAGTGTGATGGAGAGGCAGAGTGGGAGTGGGCAGTGTGAGGGAGAGAGAGAGTGGGAGCGGGAAGTGTGAGGGAGAGAGAGAGTGGGAGCCGGCATTGTCAGGGAGAGAGAGTGGGAGCGGGCACTGTGGGGGAGAGAGAGAGGGAGCTGGTAGTGAGAGGGAGAGAGTGTGGGAGCGGGTAGGGTGAGGGAGAGAGAGAGGGACCCTGAGGGTGAGGGACAGGGAGTGGGAGCCAGCAATGTGTGGGAGAGTGAGAGTGGGAGCAAGCTGTATGAGAGAGATTGGGCGATGACAGTGTGAGGGAGAGACAGTGGGAGCTGGCAGTGTGAAGGAGAGAGGGAGTGGTAGCGGGCAGTATGAGGGAGAGAGAGAGAGTGGGAGCGGGCATTATGAGAGATTGAGAGGGGAAGCGGGCAGTGTGAGGGAGAGAGAGTTGGAATGGGTAGTGTGAAGGAGAGAGAGTGGGAGTGGACAGTGTGAGGGAGCGAGAGCGGGAGACGTCAGTTTGAGGGGGCGAGAGAGTGGGAGCGGGCAGTGTCAGGGAGAGAGAGAGTGGGAGCGGGCAGTGTGAGGGAGAGACAGAGTGGGAGCGGACAGTGTGAGGGAGAGGCAGAGTGGGAGCGGGCAGTGTGATGGAGAGAGAGAGTGGAAACGGGCAGTGTGGGGGAGAGAGAGGGGCAGCTGGCAGTGTGAGGGAGGGACAGTGGAAGCATGCAGTGTGAGGGAGAGAGAGAGTGGCAATAGGCAGTGTGAGGGAGAGAGAGTGGGAGTGGACAGTGTGAGGGAGAGAGAGCGGGAGACGGCAGTATGTGGGTGAAAGAGAGTGGCACCAGGCAGTGTGATGCAGAGAGACAGAGTGGGAGTGGGCAGTGTGAGGGAGAGAGAGTGGGAGCAGGCACTGAGAGGAAGAGAGAGAGCGGGAGCGGCAGTGTGAGGGAGAGAAAGGTGTGAGAGTGGGCTGTTTGAGGGAGAGATAGTCGGAGCGGTCAGTGTGAGGGAGAGAGAGGGGTGCCAGACGTGTGAACGAGAGAGAGTGTGAGTGGGCAGTGTGAGGGAGGAAGAGTGCGAGCCGGCAGTGAGGGAGAGAATGGGAGTCGGCAGAGTGAGGGAGAGAGTGTGAGCCGACCGTGTAAGGGAGAGTTAGCGTGGGAGCAGGCAGTGTGAGGGAGACAGAGAGGTGCGAGCGGGCAGTGTGAGAGAGAGAGAGTAGGAGTCGGCAGAGTGAGGGAGAGAGAGAGAGCCGGCAGTGTGAGGGAGAGAGACAATGGAAGATGACAGTGTGAGGGAGAGGGAGCGAGAGGGAGTGGGCCAGTGTGAGGGAGCGAGAGCGAGGAAGCGGACAGTGTGAGGGAGAGAGAGTGGGAGCTGGCAGTGTTAGGGAGAATGAGATTTGGAGCGGGAAGTGTCAGGGAGAGAGAGTAGGAGCGGGCAGTGTGATGGAGAGAGAGAGTGGGCGCCGGCAGTGTGAGGGAGAGAGACTGGTAGCTGGCAGTGTGAGGGAGAGAGTGGGAGTGGGCTTTGTGAGGGGGATAGAGGGAGCGGGCTGTGTGACGGAGAGAGAGACAGAGCAAACAGTGTGATGGAGGGAGAGAGGGAGCAAGCAGTGTGAGGGATAGAAAGTGTGGGAGTGGGTAGTGTGAGGGAGAGAGAGTGGGAGTGGACAGTGTGAGGGAGAGAAAGTGTGGGAGCGAGCAGTGTGATGGAGAGAGAGAGAGTGGGTGTGGGCAGTGTGAGGGAGAGAGTGGGAGTGGGCTTTGTGAGGGGGAGAGAGGGAGCGGGCTGTGTGACGGAGAGAGAGACAGAGCAAACAGTGTGATGGAGGGAGAGAGGGAGCAAGCAGTGTGAGGGATAGAAAGTGTGGGAGTGGGTAGTGTGAGGGAGAGAGAGTGGGAGTGGACAGTGTGAGGGAGAGAAAGTGTGGGAGCGAGCAGTGTGATGGAGAGAGAGAGAGTGGGTGTGGGCAGTGTGAGGGAGAGAAAGAGTAGTGGCGGACAGTTGAGGGAGAGACATGTGTAGGAGCGGGTTGTGTGAGGGATAGAGAGAGAGTGGGAGCGGACAGTGTGAGCGAGAGAGAGATAGTGGTAGTGGGCAGTGTGAGGGACAGAGAGAGGGAGTGGGAAGTGTGATGGAGAGACAGAGTGTGAGTGGGTAGTTTGAGAGAGTGGGAGTGGGCAGCATGAGGGAGCGAGAGGGTGGGAGCGGGCAGTGTGGTGGTGAGAGGGAGAGGGGGAGCTGGCAGTGTGAGGGAGAGAGAGAGGGAGCAGGCAGTGTAAGGGAGAGATAGTGGGAGTGGCGAGTGTGATGGAGAGAGAATGGGAGTGGGCAGTGTTATGGAGAGAGAGGGAGTGGTAGCAGGCAGTGTGAGGGAGAGAGAGAGAGTGGGAGCGGGAAGTGTGAGGGAGAGAGAGAGTGGGAGCGGGCAGTGTGAGGGAGAGACAGAGTGGGAACGGGCAGTGTGATGGAGAGAGAGAGTGGGAACGCGCAGTGTTGTGGAGAGATAGAGGGAGCTGGCAGTGTGAGGGAGAGATTGTGGGAGCGGGCAGGGTGAGGGAGAGAGAGAGGGACCCTGAGGGTGAGGGAGAGAGAGTGGGAGCCAGCAGTGTGAGGGAGAGTTAGAGTGTGAGCAGGGTGTCTGAGAGAGAGAGTGGGCGATGACAGCGTGAGGGAGGCACAGTGGGAGCTGGCAGTGTGAGGTAGAGAGGGAGTGGGAGCGAGCATTGTGAGGGAGAGAGAGGGGTAGCAGGCAGTGTGAGGGAGAGAGAGTGGGAACGGGCCGTGTGAGGGAGAGAGAGTGGGAGTGGACAGTATGAGGGAGCGAAAGCGGGAGACGTTAGTATGAGGGGGCGAGAGAGTGGCAGCGGGCAGTGTGATGGAGAGAGAAAGTGGGAGTGGACAGTGTGAGGGAGAATGATGTGTGGGAGTGGGCCGTGTGAGGGAGAGAGAGTCGGAGCGGGCAGTGTGAGGGAGAGAGGGGGGGAGCCAGTCGTGTGAACGAGAGAGAGTGTGATTGGGCATTGTGAGACAGAGAGAGTGCGAGCCGGCAGTGAGGGAGAGAATGGGAGTCGACAGAGATAGGAAGAGAATGTGAGCCAGCAGTGTCAGGGAGAGTGCACGTGAGACCGGGCTGTGTGAGGGAGACAGAGAGTGGGAGCGGGCAGTGTGATGGAGAGACAGTAGGAGACGGCAGAGGGAGGGAAAGAGCGGGAGACAGCAGAGCGAGGGTGAAAGTGAGAGCCGGCAGTGTGAGGGACAGAGACAGTGGAAGCCGGCAGTGTGATGGAGAGGGTGAGAGAGTGAGCGGGCAGTGTGAGGGAGAGAGAGTGGCGGCTGGCAGTGTGAGGGAGCGAGAGTGGAAGTGGGCAGTATGACGGAGTGGAAGACTGGTAGCGCGCAATATGAGGGACAGAGAGAGTGGGAGCGTGAAGTGTGTGGGAGAGAGAGAGTGGGAACGGGCAGTGTCAGGGAGAGAGATGGTGAGAGCGGGCAGTATGAGGGAGAGACAGAATGGGAGCGGGCATTGTGGGGGAGAGAGATAGAGGGACCCTGAGGGAGAGGGAGAGAGAGTAGGAGCTAGCAGTGTGAGGGAGAGTGAGAGTGGGAGCAGTCTCCATGCGAGAAAGAGAGTGGGCGATGGCAGTGTGAGGGAGAGACAGTGGGATCTGGCAGTTTGAGGGAGAGAGGTATTGTTAGCGGGCAGTATGAGGGAGATAGAGAGTGATAGCGGGCATTGTGAGGGAGAGAGTTGGGAGTGGGCTGTGTGAGGGAGAGAGAGTGGGAGTGGACAGTGTGAGGAAAAGAGAGCGGGAGACGGCAGTGTGAGGGGGAAAGAGAGTGCCAGCAGGCATTGCGATGGAGAGAGAGAGTGGGAGTGGGCAGTGTTAGGGAGAGAGAGTGGGAGCAGGCATGGAGAGGAAGAGAGAGAGGGAGCACGCAGTGTGAGGGAGAGAGTGAGTGGGAGACGGGAAGTGTGAAGGAGAGAGAGATTGGGAGCTGGCAGTGTGAGGGAGAGAGAGTGGGTGTGGGCAGTGTGAGGGAGAGAGAGAGGGAGAGGGCCTTGTGAGGGAGAGTGAGCGTGGGAGCGGGCAGTGTGAGGGAGACAGAGAGTGGGAGCGTGCAGTGTGAGGGAGAGACAGTAGGAGCCGGCAGAATGAGGGAGAGGCAGAGAGAGGGAACGGGGAGTGTGATGGAGAGACAGTGGGAGTGAGCAGTGTGAGGGAGAGAGAGTGGGAGCAGGCACTGAGAGGAAGAGAGAGCGCGCGAGCGGGCAGTGTGTGGGAGAGAGAGTGGGCAGTGTTAGGGAGAGAATGTGGCGGCTGGCAGTGTGAGGGGGAGAGAGTGGAAGTGGGCAGTGTGAGGGAGCGAAAGATTGGGAGTGGGCAGTGTGGGGGAGAGAGAGTGGGAGCAGTCAGTGTGAGGGAGAGAGCGAGAGTGGGAGCGGGCAGTGTGAGGGAGAGACAGAGTGGGAGCGGGAAGTGTGAGGAAGAGAGAGAGTGGAAGCTGGCAATGTGAGGGAGAGCGAGAGTGGGAGTGAGAATTGTGTGGGAGAGAGATTGGGAGCCAGCAGTGTGAGGGAGACTGAGAGTGGGAGCGGGCAGTGTGAGGGAGAGAAAGAATGGAAGCGGGCAATGTGAGGGAGAGAGAGAGGGACCTGGCAGTATAAGGGAGAGAGGGAGTGAGAGCCGACAGCGCGAGGGAGAGACAGAGAGAGTGTGAGCCTGCAGAGTAAAGGAGAGATCGTGGGACTGGGCAGTGTGAGGGAGAAAGAAATTGGGAGCGGGCAGTGTGAGGGAGAGAGAGAGTGGGAGCTGGCAGTGTGAGGGAGATACAGTGGGAGTGGACATTTTGAGGGAGAGAGAAAGTGGGAGCCAACAGTGTGAGGGAGAGTGAGAGTGGGAACCGGCAGTGTGAGGAATAGAGAGAGGTGAGCGGGCAGTGTGAGGCAGGGCGAAAGTGGGAGCCGGCAGTGTAAGGGAGAGAGACAATGGGAGCCGGCAGTGTGAGGGAGTGAGTGAGTGGGAGCCGGCAGTATGAGGGAGAGAGTGTGGGAGACCGCAGTGAGAGGGACAGCGAGCGTTGGAGCGCGCAGTGTGAGGGAGAAAGTGTGAGAGCAGGCAGTGTGAAGGAGAGAGATTGGGAGTGGGCAGTGTGAGAGAGAGCGACAGTGGGAACAGGCAGTGTGAGGGAGAGACAGATTGGATGCCGGCAGTGCAAGGGAGAGAGAGTGGGAGCCAGCAGTGTAAGGGAGTGAGAGAGTTGGAGCGGGCGGTGTGAGGGAGAGAGAGTGGGAGACCGTGGTGAGAGGGACAAAGACAGTTGGAACGTGCAGTGTGAGGGAGAAAGAGTGAGAGCAAGCAGTGTGAGGGAGAGAGAGAGTGGGAGTGGGCAGTGTGAGGTAGAGAGAAAGAGTGAACCGGCAGTGTGAGGGAGAGAGAGATTGCGAGCCAGCCGTGTGAGGGAGACTGAGAGTGGGAGCGGGAAGTGTGAGTGAGAGAGAGAGGGAGCTGGCAGTGTAAGGGAGAGAGAGTGGGAGCCGGAAGTGGGATGGAGAGAGATAATGGGAGCCAGTGGAGTGAGGGATAGAAAGTGGGGGCCGGCAGTGTGAGGGAGAGGGAGAGTGGGAGCCGGCAGTGTGAGGGAGAGAGTGGGAGCCGACAGCGCGAGGGAGAGACAGAGAGAGTGTGAGACAGCAGCGTTGGTGCGGGTAGAATGAGAGAGACAGAGAGAGGTAGCGGGCAATGTGATGGAGAGAAACAGTGGGAGCACTCATTGTATGGGAGTGAAAGTTGGAGACAGCAGAGTGAGGGACAGAGATTGGGACCAGGCAGTGCGTGCGAGAGAGAGAGTGGGAGCGGGCAGTGTGAGGGATAGAGACAGTGGGAGCGTGCAGTGTGAGGGAGAGCGAGAGTGGGAATGGGCAGTGTGAGAGAGACAGAGCATGGTAGTGGGCAGTGTGTGTGAGAGAGTGTGAACGGGTAGTATGAGTGATGGAGAGAGTGGGAACCGGCATTGTGAGGGAGAGAGACTGCGATCCGGCAGTGTGCGGGAAGGTAAGAGTGGGAGTGGGCAGTGTGAGGGAGAGAGAATGGGAGCCAGCAGTGTGCGGTAGCGTAAGAGTGGGAGCGGGCAGTTTGAGGTAGAGAGAGTGGGAGCAGACAGAGTGAGGGAGAGAGAGCGGGAGCGGGCAGTGTGTGGGAGAGAAGGAGGGAGCCTTGGTGCGAGGGAGAGACAGTGAAAGCGGGCAGAATGAGGGTGTGAGAGAATGGGAGCTGGCAGTGTGAGGGAGAGAGAGTGGGAGCGGGCAGTGTGAAGGAGAGAGAGAGTGGGAGGGGCCAGTCTGAGGGAGAGAGAGTGGAAGCTGGCAATGTGAGGGAGAGCGAGAGTGGGAGCGGGAAGCGTGAGGGAGAGACAGAGTGGGAGCTGTTAGTGTGAGGGAGAGAGAGAGAGGGAGCCAGAAGCGTGAGGGAGAGAGAGTGTGGGAGACAGCAGTGTGCGGGAGCGTGAGAGTGGAAGCAGGCAATGTGAGGGAGAGCGAGAGTGGGAGCGAGAAGTTTGAGGGAGATAGAGGGAGCTGGCAATGTAAGGGAGAGAGAGTGGGAGCAGGCAGTGTGAGGGAGAGAGGTAGTGGGAGCCAGCGGAGTGAGGGTTTAGAAAGTGGGAGCCGGAAGAGTGAGGGAGAGGAAGAGTGGGAGCCGACAGTGTGATGGAGAGATCGTGGGAGCGGGCAGTGTGAGGGTGAGAGAGAGTGGGAACCGGCATTGTGAGGGAGAGAGACTGCGATCCGGCAGTGTGCGGGAAGGTAAGAGTGGGAGTGGGCAGTGTGAGGGAGAGAGAATGGGAGCCAGCAGTGTGCGGTAGCGTAAGAGTGGGAGCGGGCAGTTTGAGGTAGAGAGAGTGGGAGCAGACAGAGTGAGGGAGAGAGAGCGGGAGCGGGCAGTGTGTGGGAGAGAAGGAGGGAGCCTTGGTGCGAGGGAGAGACAGTGAAAGCGGGCAGAATGAGGGTGTGAGAGAATGGGAGCTGGCAGTGTGAGGGAGAGAGAGTGGGAGCGGGCAGTGTGAAGGAGAGAGAGAGTGGGAGGGGCCAGTCTGAGGGAGAGAGAGTGGAAGCTGGCAATGTGAGGGAGAGCGAGAGTGGGAGCGGGAAGCGTGAGGGAGAGACAGAGTGGGAGCTGTTAGTGTGAGGGAGAGAGAGAGAGGGAGCCAGAAGCGTGAGGGAGAGAGAGTGTGGGAGACAGCAGTGTGCGGGAGCGTGAGAGTGGAAGCAGGCAATGTGAGGGAGAGCGAGAGTGGGAGCGAGAAGTTTGAGGGAGATAGAGGGAGCTGGCAATGTAAGGGAGAGAGAGTGGGAGCAGGCAGTGTGAGGGAGAGAGGTAGTGGGAGCCAGCGGAGTGAGGGTTTAGAAAGTGGGAGCCGGAAGAGTGAGGGAGAGGAAGAGTGGGAGCCGACAGTGTGATGGAGAGATCGTGGGAGCGGGCAGTGTGAGGGTGAGAGAGAGTGGGAGCTGGCAGTGTGAGGGAGAGAGAGAGTGGGAGCGGGCAGTGTGTGAGAGAGAGAGTGGGAGCGGGCGTTGTGAGGTAGAGAGGGGGGAGACTGCGGTGAGAGGGACAGAGACAGTTGGAACGTGCAGTGTGAAGGAGAAAAAGTGAGAGCACGCAGTGTGAAGGAGAGAGAGTGGGAGCCGGCAGTGTGAGGGAGAGAGAGTGATAAGCTGGCTGTGTGAGGGAGAGAGTGCATGGGAGCGGGCATTGTGCGGGAGAGAGAGTGGGAGGGGGCAGTGTGAGGTAGAGAGAAAGAGTGAGCCGGCAGTTTGAGGGAGAGAGAGATTGAGAGCCAGCAGTGTGAGGGAGACTGAGAGTGGGAGCGGGCAGTGTGAGGGAGAGAGCGATTGGAAGCTGGCAATGTGTGGCAGAACGAGAGTGGGAGCGGGAAGTGTGAGTGAGAGAGAGAGGGAGCTGGTAGTGTAAGGGAGAGACAGAGTGGGAGCCGGCAGTGGGAGGGAGAGAGTGGGAGCGGGCAGTGTGAGGGAGAGAGTGAGTGGGAACCGGCAGAGTGAGGAATAGAGAGAGCGTGAGCAGGCAGTGTGAGGCAGGGAGAAAGTGGGATCCGGCACTGTGAGGGAGAGAGACAATGGGAGCCGGCATTGTGAGGGAGAGAGTGGGAGCGGCAGTGTGAGGGAGAGAGGTGGTGTGAGCTTGTAGAGAGAGGGAGAGAGAGAGTGGGTGTGGGAAGTGTGAGGGAGAGATTGAGAGTGGGAGCCGGCAGTGTGAGGGAGAGAGGTGGTGTGAGCTTGTAGAGAGAGGGAGAGAGAGTGGGTGTGGGAAGTGTGAGGGAGAGATTGAGAGTGGGACCTGGCAGTGTGAGGTAGAGTCAGAGTGGGAGCCGGCAGTGGGAGGGAGAGAGTGGGAGCGGGCAGTGTGAGGGAGAGGGAGTGAGAGCCAACAGTGTGAGGGAGAGAATGAGTGGGAACCAGCAGAGTGAGGAATGGAGAGAGCGTGAGCAGGCAGTGTGAGGCAGGGAGAAAGTGGGATCCGGCACTGTGAGGGAGAGAGACAATGGGAGCCGGCAGTGTGAGGGAGAGAGTGGGAGCCGGCAGTGTGAGGGAGAGAGGTGGTGTGAGCTTGTAGAGAGAGGGAGAGAGAGAGTGGGTGTGGGAAGTGTGAGGGAGAGATTGAGAGTGGGAGCCGGCAGTGTGAGGGAGAGAGGTGGTGTGAGCTTGTAGACAGAGGGAGAGAGAGAGTGGGTGTGGGAAGTGTGAGGGAGAGATTGAGAGTGGGACCTGGCAGTGTGAGGTAGAGTCAGAGAGTGGGAGCGAGCAATGTGTGGGAGAGAAGGAGAGATCCGGCGGTGTGAGGAAGACAGAGTTGAAGCGGGCAGAGTGAGGGAGAGAGAGAATGGGAGGACCAGAGTGAGGGAGAGAGAGAATGTGTGCCGTCAGTGTGAGGCAGGGTGTGGGACCCGGCAGTGAGAGGGAGTGAGAGAATGGGAGCCGGAAGTGGGAGGGCGAGAGAGAGTGGGAGTCGGCAGTGTGTGGGATTGAGGGAGTGGGAAGGAGCAGTGTGAGGGAGAGAGACAGTGGGAGCGGGCAGTGTGAGGGAGAGAGAGAGTGGGAGCCGGCAGAGTCGGAGAGAGAGTGGGAGCCGGCAGTGTGAGGGATAGATAGAGTGGGAGCCAACAGTGTGAGGGAGAGAGAGTGGGAACCGGCATTGTGAGGGATAGAGAGAGCGTGAGCGGGCAGTGTGAGGCAGAGAGAAAGGGGGAGGGGGCAGTGTGGGGGAGAGACACAATTGGAGGCGTCAGTGTGAGGGAGAGCGAGTGGGAGCCAGCTGTGTGCGAGAGTGAGAGAGTGGGAGCCGGCAATTTGAGGGAGAGAGTGTTTAGAAGACCGCAGTGAGAGCGACAGAGAGAGTTGGAGCGCGCATTGTGAGGGAGAAAGAGTGAAAGCAGGCACTGAGAAGAAGAGAGATTGGGAGTGGGCAATGTGAGAGAGAGTGACAGTGGGAACAGGCAGTGTGAGGGAGAGACAGATGGATGCTGGCATTGTGGGGGAGAGAGAGAGAGTGGGAGCCAGCAGTGTTCGGAACAGAGAGTGGGAGTGGGAAGTGTGAGGGAGAGATTGAGAGTGGGACCCGGCAGGGTGAGTGAAAGACAGAGAGTGGGAGCGGGCAGTCTGAGGGAGAGTGGAAGCCGGCAGTGTGTGGGAAAGAGAGAGTGGGAGCGAGCAGTGAGAGGGAGAGACAGTGGGAGTGGGCATTGTGAGGGAGAGAGAGTGGGAGCCGGCAGTTTGAGGGAGAGAGAGAGTGGGAGCGAGCAGTGTGAGGGAGAGACAGTGGGAGTGAGCATTGTGAGGGAGAGAGTGTGGGAGCGAACAGTGTGAGGGAGAGAATGAGTGGGAACCGGCAGTGTGAGGGATAGAGAGAGCGTGAGAGTGCAGTGTGCGGCAGGGAGAAAGTGGGAGCCATTCTGTGAGGGAGAGAGACAATGGGAGCCGGCAGTGTGAGGGAGATAGGTGGTGTGAGCTTGTCGAGAGAGGGAGAGAGAGAGAGGGAGTGGGAAGTGTGAGGAAGAAATTGAGAGTGGGACCGGGCAGTGTGAGGTAGAGTCAGAGAGTGGGAGCGGGCAATGTGAGGGAGAGAGAGTGGGACCAGGCAGTGTGAGGGAGAGAGAGAGTGGGAGTGGGCAGTGTGTGGGAGAGAAGGAGAGATCCGGCGGTGTGAGGGAGAGACAGTTGAAGCGGGCAGAATAAGGGAGAGAGAGAATGTGTGCCGTCAGTGTGAGGCAGGGAGTGGGACCCGGCAGTGAGAGGGAGTGAGAGAATGGGAGCCGGAAGTGGGAGGGCGAGAGAGAGTGGGAGCCGGCAGTGTGTGGGATTGAGGGATTGGGAGGGGGCAGTATGAGGGAGAGAGACAATGGGAGCGGGCTGTGTGTGAGAGAGGGAGAGTGATAGCGTGCAGTGTGAGGGAGGGAGCGAGAGTGGGACCGGCAGTGTGAGGGAGAAGTGGGAGCCGTTAGCGTGGGAGAGATAGAGAGAATGGGAACCATCAGTGTGACGGTGAGATTGAGAGTGGGAGCCGGCAGCGTGAAGGAGAGAGAGAGTGGGAGCGGGCAATGAGAAAGAGAGAGAGAGTGGGAGCGGGCAGTGTGAGGGAGAGAGAGAGTGGTAGCGGGCAATGAGAAAGAGAGAGAGCGTGGGAGCGGGCAGTGTGAGGGAGAGAGAGAGTGGTAGCGGGCAGTGTGAGGGAGAGAGAGAGTGGGAGCGGGCAGGGTGACGGAGAGAGCGATTGGGAGCAGGCAGTGTGAGGGAGAGAGAGAGAGTGGGTGCAAGCAGTACGAGGAAGAGAGAAGTGGGAGCGGGCAGTGTGAGGGAGAGAAAGAGTGTGAGCTTACAGTGTAGGAGAGAGAGAGTGGGAGCCGTCACTGGGAGGAATAGAGAGAGTGGGAGCCGGCAGTGTGAGGGAGAGAGAGCGTTGGAGCGGGCAGTATGAGAGAGACAGAGAGAGGTAGCGGGCAATGTGATGGAGAGAGTGACAGTGGGAGCAGGGGGTGTGAGGGAGAGTCAGATAGGATGCGGGCATTGTGGGGGAGAGAGAGAGAGAGTCGGAGCCAGCACTGTTCGGGAGAGAGAGTGGGAGTGGGAAGTGGGAGGGAGAGAGCGATTTGAAGCGGGCAGTGTGAAGGAGAGAGACAGAGTGGGAGCCAGCAGTGTGAAGGAGGGAGACACTGGGAGCAGACTGTTTGAGGGAGAGAGAGTGGGAGCGTGCAGTGTGAGGGAGTGGGAGAGTGAGAGCAGGCAGTGTCAGTGAGGGAGAGAGAGTGGACCCTGCAGTGTGAGGGAGAGTGTTGGAGCCAGCAGTGTGAGGGAGAGAGTGAGAGAGTGTGAGCCGGCAGTGTGATGGAGAGAGAGTGTGAGCCGGCAGTGTGAGGGAGAGAGAATAGGACCCGGCATTGTGAGGGATAAAGTGAGAATGGGAGCGGGCAGTGTCATGGAGAGAGAGAGAGAGAGTGGGACCCGGCAGTGTGAGGGAGAGAGAGTGAGAGCGGGCAGTGTGAGGGAGAGAGAGTGGGAGCCAGCAGTGTGAGGAAGAGAGACTTTGGGAGCGTGCAGTGTGGGGGAGAGTGAGAGTGGGAGCGTGCAGTGTTGGGGAGACTGAGAGTTGGAGCGGGCAGTGTGAGGGAGGGAGCGATTTGAAGCGGGCAGTGTGAAGGAGAGAGACAGAGTGGGAGCCAGCAGTGTGAGGCAGTGAGAGAGAGCGGGAGCGGGTAGTGTGTGGGAGGGAGAGAGTGGGAGCTGGCAGTGTGAGGGAGAGAGAGAATGGGAGCGGGCAGTGTCAGGCAGAGAGAGAGTGGGAGCTTGCATTGTGTGAGAGGGACAGAGAGTGGTAGCGGGCAGTGTTATGGAAAGAGATAGTGGGAGACGGCAGTGTGATGGAGTTAGAGAGTGCGATCTTGCAGTGTGATGGAGAGAGACTGTGGGACCCGGCAGTGTGAGGGAGAGAGTGTGGGAGCCGGCCGTGTGAGGGATTGAGAGAGTGGCAGGTGGCAGTGTGAGGGAGAGAGAGAGTGGAAGCGGGCAGTGTAAGGTAGAGAGAGAGAGAATGGGAGCCGGCAGTTTGATGGAGGCAGAGAGAGTGGGAGCGGGCAGTGTGAGGGAGAGTGAGAGTTGGACCCAGCAGTGAGACGAAGAAAGAGAGTGGGAGCGGAGAATGTTTGGGAGAGAAGAAGTGAGCCGGCACTCTGAGGGACCCAGAGAGTGGGATCCGGTAGTGTGCGGGTGAGTGAGAATTGGAGCGGGCAGTGTGAGGGAGAGAGAGATTGGGAGCCGGCAGTGTGAGGGAGGGAGAGTGGGAGTGGGCTGTTTGAGGGAGACAGAGATTGGGAACGGGCAGTGTAAGGGAGAGAGAGAGTGGGAGCCGGCTGTGTGAGGGAGAGTGAGAGTGGGAGTGGGCTGTCTGAGGGAGAAAGAGATTGGGAACGGGCAGCGTGAGGGAGAGTGGGAGCCAGCAGATTGAGTGAGAGAGAGTGGGAGCGAGCAACGTAAGTGAGAGATAGAGTGGCAGCAGGTAGTGTGAGGGAGAGAATGTGGGAGCTGGAAGTGTGAGGGTGAAAGAGACTGGGAGACGGCAGTGAGAGAGAGAGAGAGTGGGAGCGAGCAGTGAGGGAGAGAGAGAGTGGATGCTGGCAATGTGAGGGAGAGCGAGAGGGGAGCGGGAAGTGTGAGGGAGAGAGAGAGGGAGCTGGCAGTGTGAGGGAAAGAGAGAGTGGGAGCCAGCAGTGGGACGGAGAGAGAGTGGGAACGGGCAGTGTGAGGGAGAGAGATAGTGGGAGCCAGCAGAGTGAGGAATAGAGCGACAGTGGCCGGCAGTGTGAGGGAGAGGGAGAGTGGGAGCAGGAAGTGTGAGTGAGAGAGAGTGGGAGACCGCAGTAATAGGGACAAAGAGAGTTGGAGCGCGCAGTGTGAGGGAGAAAGAGTGAGATCAGGCAGTTTGAGGGGGAGAGTAGGAGGTGACAGTGTGAGGGAGAGAGAGTGATAAGCAGTAAGTGTGAGGGAGAGAGAGAATGGGAGCGGGCAGTGTGCAGGAGAGTGAGAGTGGGAACAGGCAGTGTGGGAGAGAGACAGATTGGGAGTGAGCAGTGTGGGGGAGAGAGAGTGGGAGCCAGCAGGGTTAGGGAGAGAGTGTAGGAGTGGGTAGTGTGAGGGAGAGAGAGAGTGGCACCCGGCAATGTGAGGAAGAGAAAGAGAGTGGGAGAGGGCAGTGTTAGGGAGAGAGAGTGGCACCAGGCAGAGTGAGGGAGAGAAAGAGTGGGAGTGGGCAGTGTGTGGGAGAGAAGGGGTGAGCCGGCGTTGTGAGGGAGAGACAGTGGAAGCGGGCAGAGTGAGGGAAAGAGAGAATGGGAGCTGGCAGTGTGAGGGAGAGAGTGAATGGGAGCCGGCAGTGTGAGGGAGAGAGAGTGGGAGCCGGCATTGTGAGGGATTGAGAGAATGGGAGCGGGCAGTGTCAGGCAGAGAGAGAGTGGGAGTTTGCAGAGTGTGTGAGAGAGGGAGTGGGACCCGGCAGTGCGAGGGAAAGAGACCGTGAGCGGGCAGTGTGAGGGATAGAGAGAGTAGGAGCGGGCATTGTGAGAGAAACAGAGAGTGGGAGCGAGCAGTGTGAGGGAAAGAGATAGTGGGAGCGGTCAGTGTGTGGGAGAGATTGTGGGAGACGGCAGTGTGAGGGAGAGAGAGTGGGAGCGGGCAATGTGAGGGAAGAGAGAGAATGGGAGCCAGCAGTGTGAGGGAGAGAGAGTGGGAGATGGCAGTGTGAGGGAGTGAGAGAGTGGGAGCTGGCAGTGTGTGGGAGAGAGAGAGTGGTAGCGGACAGTGTAAGGTAGAGAGAGAGAGAGAGGGAGCGGAGTTTGTGTGGGAGACAAGGAGTGAGCCGGCAGTGTGAAGGACCCAGAGTGTGGGATCCGGTAGTGTGACGGAGAGAGAGAGTGGGAGCTAGCAATGTGAGGGAGAGTGAGAGTGGGAGTGGGCAGTGTGAGGGAGAGAGAGAGTGGGAGCCTGCAGTGAGGGAGAGAGAGAGTGGAAGCTAGTAATGTGAGGGAGAGCGAGAGTGGGAGCGGGAAGTGTGACGGAGAGAGAGGTAGGGAGTTGGCAGTGTGAGGGAGAGAGAGAATGGGAGCCAGCAGTGGGAGGGAGAGAGAGTGGGAGCGGGCAGTGTGAGGGAGAGAAATAGTGGGAGCCAGCAGAGTGAGGGATCGAGCGAGAGTGGGGGCCGGCAGTGTGAGGGAGAGGGAGAGTGGGAGCCGACAGCGTGAGGGAGAGAGAGAGTGTGAGCTGGCAGTGTGATGGAGAGATATTGGGATACGGCAGAGTGAGGGAGAGAGAGAGTGGGAGCCGACAACGTGAGAGAGAGAGAGTGTGAGCCAGCAGTATAAGGGAGAGAGGGAGCTTGAGCGGGCATTGTGAGGCAGGGAAAGAGTGGGAGCCGGCAGAGTGACGGAGAGAGAGTGGGAGCCGGCAGAGTGAGGGAGAGAGAGAGAGTGGGAGCCGGCAGTGCAATGGAGAGATATTGGGACCCGGCAGTGTGAGGGAGAGAGAGTGGGAGAGGGCAGTGTGTGGGAGAGAGAGTGGGAGACGGCAGTATGAGGGAGAGAGAGTGTGGGAGCCGGCAGTGTGAGGGCGAGAGAGAGAGTGGGAGCCGGCAGTGCGATGGAGAGATATTGGGATCCGGCAGTGTGAGGGAGAGAGAGTGGGAGAGGGCAGTGTGAGGGAGGGAGTGAGTGGGAGATGGCAGTTTGGTGGAGAGATTGAGAGCTGGCAGTGTGAGGGAGATAGAGAATGGGAGCCGGCAGTGTGAGGGAGAGAGAGAGAATGGGAGCCGGCAGTATGAGGGAGAGAGAGAATTGGAGCTGGCAGTGTGAGGAAGAAAGAGAGTGGGAGACCGCAGTAAGAGGGACGGAGAGAGTTGGAGCGTGCAGTGTGATGGAGAAAGAGTGAGAGCAGGCAGTGTGAGGGAGAGAGTAGGAGGTGGCAGTGTGAGGGAGAGAGAAAGTGATAATCCGGCAGTGTGAGGGAGAGAGAGAATGGGAGCTGGCAGTGTGCGGGAAAGAGAGAGTGAGAGCAGGCAGTGTGAGGGCGAGAGAGAGTGGGAGCCGGCAGTGTGAGTGAGAGAGTGGGAGGGGGCAGAGTGAGTGAAAGAGAGTGGGAGCGTGCAGTGTGAAGGAGAGGGAGAGTGAGAGCGGGCGGTGTGAGGGAGGGAGAGAGAGTGGGACCCGGCAGTGTGAGTGAGAGAGTGTGGCGGTGAGCAGTGCGAGAGAGAGAGTGATAGTGGGAGCCAGCAGTGTCAGGGGAGAGAGAGTTGGAAGCGGCAGTGTGAGGGCGAGGGAGAGTGGGACCCGGCATTGTGACGGAGCGAGAGAGTGTGAGCGGGCAGTGTGAGAAAGAGCGAGAGAGTGGGAGCCAGCAGTGCGATCGAGAGAGAGAGATAAGCCGGCAGTGTGAAGGAGAGAGAGAATGGGAGCGGGCAGTGTGAGGGAGGGAGAAAGACGGAGTGGACAGTGTGAGGGGTAGATTGAGCAAGTTATCCAAGATTGTGGAACAGGCACAGTCGTCCCATCTGCTCCTGGCTGGCCATATTCCTCTCCTTCTCGTATATTTTTTCCTTCCCTTCTGGAGTTCTGTCGAGAGGCAGCACTGGTGATGCATTGTGGGAAGTGTGCCAGCGACCGTGGGTCTTGAGTTCTGTCGGATGGCCATCTGGGGTGTGGATGTGGATGTGGGCGCGAGCCTAACATGGTCAGAGCAAGCCTGACATTTTTTTTTTGTTTTATTCACTTTTTTGTGTGTGTGCAGGTGTGAGACATAGTGAGAGACACAAAGTGCACGAATCTTTATTCAATTTTCACCACAAGGAAGATAGGAAAACACCCGAGTTGCCAGTGACAAGCACTGCCCTTCACATCAAAGGGCAATGCTGTGTGATCAAACAGTGACTAAATCAAAGTAGAGTCAGAGGAGGAAGTAATGCACTCCACTTCCTGCGGCGCCCACCTCTCCCTGAACAACTCCAGCATGTTAATGGACACCGCGTGCTTCTTCTCCAAGGACACCCGGGCCTTCACGTAACCGCAGAAGAGGGAAACCTGACATTTGAATGAGGGAGATACATAATTGTTGAAAAGAGGTGGACCCAGCACCAATCAACGTGTCACACCGCTGGTCACCGCTCCCCAGTCTGTAAAGCAATTTTCCATCACCACCCTGTCTTCGACCTTCTGTATCCAACTGGCTAGTATTCTCCTTGTATTCCACGTGACCTTATGTTGCTAAACAGTTGACCATGCAGAACTTTGTTTTACGTCTTTCTGAAGGACATATAGATCACATTCACCACTCTGTCTTCGTCAATCCTCTTCATTACATCTTTAAAAAAACTCAATTCGTTTGATGAAACATGATTTCCCACCATGTTGTCAA
The DNA here is from genome assembly GCF_047496795.1 of Chiloscyllium punctatum. NCBI lineage: Eukaryota > Metazoa > Chordata > Chondrichthyes > Orectolobiformes > Hemiscylliidae > Chiloscyllium > Chiloscyllium punctatum. The sequence continues at coordinate 77,357,071 of NC_092771.1, read as the reverse complement.
ACTCTGTTCTGTCCTTGTCCTTCCAAATTTATGCAAATCCTTAGGATCTCCCCTCAACATTTTGCCCACCACTGATGCCAGGCCCCCCCCGTCTATAGTTCCCTGACTTCTCCTTCCCACATTTCTTCAACAATGACAACACGTTCGCCAACCTCCAGTCTTCTGACACCTTATCAGTGACTATTGATGATATGAATATCTCAGCAAGGAGCCCAATAATCATTTCCCGAGGTTCTCACAGAGCATTAGGGTACACATGGACAGGTCCTGGGGATATATAAACCTTTTTATGTTTACAAATGTCCAGCAACTCTTCCTCTGTAATATGGGCATTTTGAAGATGTCCTTATTACAGATATTTATTTCCCCAAATTCTCTCACTTCCATACCCTTCTTCACAAGAAACATTGATGTGAAATGCGTGCGTAGTATCTCCCACATCTCCTGCAGTTCCACAGGTGGACAGGTTAATCTTTCAGGGGCCATATTCTCTTCATAATTACCCTTTTGTCTTCAATGTATTTGTAAAATTCCTTTGGATTCTCCTTAACCCTATTTGCCAAAGCTATCTCATGTCCAATTTTTACCTTCCTGATTTGCCTTTTATGTATACTTCTCCTGCCTTTACACTCTTCTTGAGATTCTCCCAATCCCTGCTTTATATACCTGACATATGCTTACTTCTTTTTCTTGAACAAAACCTCATTTTCTCTGGTCATCTATCTTTCCCTACACCTACCAGCCTTGCTCTTCACCCTAACAGGAAGATACCGTCTCTGGACTCTCATTATCTCGTTTTTGCAGGTTTCCAACTTTCGAGCCGTCCTTTACTTGCGAATACCTACCTCCAATCAACTTCTGAAAGTTTTTGCCTAATATCATCAAAACTGGCCTTCCTCTAAATTAAAATCTTTAACTTTTAGACCTGCTCTGTCTAATAGGATTAGGGTCACTGGCCCTGAAGTGCTCGCCTACTGATACCTTATGCACCTGCCCTGCTTTATTTCCCAAGAGGAGGTCAAGTTTTGCTCCTTCTTTAGTAAGTACATCCACACACTGAATCAGAACATTTGCTTGTACACAATTAAAAAATTTCTTACCAAGCAAGACCTTAACACTACGGTAGTCCCAGTCTCTGCTTTGGAAAGTTAACCCAGAAGAGATTCCAATGATTCAAAATATGAATCCTTCTCCCCAATACCAGCTCCTCAGCTACACATTCATCTGCTCTACTCTCCTGTTCCTACTCCCACTGTGACATGGCACTGGGAGCAATTCAGATATTACTGCTGTCGGAGTGACCGCTGTCTCTGAGGCAAGAAGACTGTAAAGGCCTGGGCAATTCAGCAGGAACAGCAGTTTATTCCAGCGGGAATCGATTACAGCCAGGAAAGGAGCTCAAGACCATCACACAGGACAATCGAGCTCTCTCTGTCAAACATACGCACAATACTAATCTTACACTTTCGGACATCAAAGTTATGTCAGTCGACAAACTAACTGTTCTTGTGCAGTTGATCATATCAAGTCCACAAGACAACCAACTGAGTGATGATTACATCAGGTCTGTAACTCAGTTGGCCAGGCAGTTAATTCCATCAGGTCTGTAAATCAATTACATCAAATTAATAATCCAATTAACTCGGCATTTTGATTACATCAGGTCACTGTCTATTACATATCTACCAGTCAGATTCAAACACACGGTGCCTGTTCGCTGATGTGGTCACTTGTTTATCTTGTAACCTTTGTCCCTGAATATCCTGTGATCTGCTGAGGTTCTGCCCTGCTCACCCATATCAGTTAATCATTACCAATGTCTCCGTGGGCTAGCTGGCGTGTCTTTACTGATGCAGAGAGTCAATCACTTCAAAACATTTTATTCTATGGTTGTGTAAGATATTGTGATGTAAGTATCTTTATTTTTATATTAACGCCCTTTATTTACCAACCCACTCACATTTGCTCGGTATTGACTCCTTCCTCATTTCATTCAGTCATTCATCAAACTGTGGTCTCCCCCACTCCCCAGCGCGCTATCTCACCCGAAACTATGACAAGATGAAAATACTAATCCCCCTCAGAACCATCTACCAGGACTTGAAAACCTTGCAGAACACCAAACAAGTTGTCTCCATCAGCAAGGACCTGTTAGATACAGATTGAATGGGGTCTCTGTCCCCTTTAAGAAATGATTTGGAGATGCTGGTGTTGGACTGGGGTGTACAAAGTTAAAAATCACACAACGCCAGCTTTTTGTCCAACAGGTTTAATTGGAAGCACACTAGCTTTCGGAGTGACACTGCTTCATCAGGTGGTATTGGAGGGCTCAATCGTCACACAGAATTTATAGCAAACATTTAAAGTGTGATGTAAATGAAATTATACATTGAAAAATTGATTGTCTGTTAAGCCTTTCATTTGTTACAATACAGTGATAGTTTCACTTCTTTCATGTGTAAATCACAAAACCTTTTTTAAAAAAGTTACATTATTCCATTAGCTGTTAACAATGGTGTTAGCTAGATAATATGTTGAAGGTGTTGGCTCCCTGTGTTTTTTGTCTATGCCATGATGTTTAGATTGATTCTAATCTAAAAAGTGAGATAACAGAGTTTTACATGAATTCATGCAGTTTTTGAGCAAAGTAGAATGTAACCCTGCATGTACAAATTCACCCCACAAAATATACGTGTGCATGTGAGTCTTTTTCTGTCTGTGTGTCTGTCTGGGTTGGGGGTTGTGAGTGTGAGAAAGTGTATGTGTGTGTAGTGAGTGCAGAGTGTCTTAAGTCTGTGAGGGGTTGTGAGTGTGTACAGTGCAATGGTCGTCACCTGTAATTTGACATGAACCCAAGGTCCCGGTTGACGCCCTCCCTATGGGTAACGAACTTAGCTATCAGCCTCTACTCAGCCACTTTTCTCTGCTGTCTGTCCCGAAGTCCACTTTGGAGGATGGTCACCCGAAGTTCCGAGGCTGAATGACCTTAGCTATACGCATACATCAGATGAGGAGGAATGTGATGGACACCTGAAGTACTCAGGGATACCCTCACAAGAACGGGGTACGATGTCCAACTCATCGATTGCCAGTTCCGGCGTGCCACAGCAAGGAACCGAAATGACCTTCTCAGGAGGTAGACACGTGCTGCAACCGATAGGGTACCCTTCGTATTTCTGTATTTCCCAGGAGCTGAAAACCTACGCAATGTTCTTCGCAACACATTATCAATAAGGATAAGCACCTCACCAAGACCTTCCCCACACCTCCACTACTTGCATTTAAATAACCGCCAAACCTCAAACAGATCGTTGTTCGTAGCAAGCTGCCCAGCTCTCAGGACAACTCCACACAACACTTTCACGGTAGGCGCTGCAAGACGTGTCAGAGTGTGGACATAGTTACCACCATTACACGTGGGGACACCTCCCACCTTCTACATGGCAGGTAGCCATGTGACTCAGCCAACGTTGTCTACCTTATATGTTGCAGGCAAGGATACCCAGAGGCATGGTACATTGGGGAAACCGAGCAAAGGCTACGACAAAGGATGAATGGGCACCGCCCAACAATCAACAGACAGGAGGGTTCCCTCCCAGTTGGGGAACACTTCAGTGGTCCAGGTCATTCAGCCTCGGACCTTCGGGTGACCATCCTCCAAGGTTGACTTCGGGACAGACAGCAGAGAAAAGTGGCCGAGCAGAGGCTGATAGCTAAGTTCGTTACCCATAGGGAGGGCGATCACCATTGCACTTCACACACACACACACAGATACTCCCACACACACAACACTCTCACACACTCAGAGGCAATACTATATACACATACACATGGACACAGGTACACACAGACATGCACACAGACACCCACACACACCCTTATAGACACACACACTCCCACACTCACACATGCATCGCCTCACAGACCTAAGACACTCTGCACTCACTACAGACACATACACTTTTCACACTCACAACCCACACCCCAGACAGACACACACACAGACAAAGACCCACATGCACACATATATTTTGTGGGGTGAATTGGTACTTGCAGAGTTACATTGCACTTTGCTCAAAAACTGCATACATTCATGTTGACCTCTGAGCTCAAAAATGGCATGAATTCATGTAAAACTCTGTTATGTCACTTTTTAGATTAGAATCAATCTAAACATCATGGCATAGACAGAGAACACAGGGGCCAACACCTTCAACATATTGTCTAGCTATCACCATTGTTAACAGCTAACCCGAGAATACAACTTTTATAAAAAAAACTTTTTGTGATTTACACATAAAAGAAGTGAAACTAACACTGTGTTCTAACAGATGAAAGGTTTAACAGACAATCAATTTTTCAATGTATAATTTCAGTTACATCACACTGTAAATGTTTGCTATAAATTCTGTGTGTTAGGATTGAGCCCTCCACTGCCACCTGATGAAAGAGGGTCGTTCTGAAAGCTAGTGTGCTTCCAATTAAACCTGTTGAACGAAAACCTGTTGCTGTGTGATTGTTTTTAACCCTTTCAGAAAGTTACTGTCAAATAGCGCCTCCATGAAACGGAATGAATGAGGGAGGAAACCGACAATAGGGAGTGAAATCTCTAAACCCAGCCGCGGAAATCCATTTACTAACCCCTCTGCTTTTACTAAGTATATCTATAATTTCTGATTGGGTTAAATCGGAGAAGCCTGATATTATATCTCGTACTCTCTACCCTAAAAGTACTCATACCCTCATCCCCCTCCTACAACTACCCTCAGGAATTGACTTTTTAAGTTCCTGCCTAAATTCCTATTTTCTCTCCTCAGAACCTCGTCCTTTCCCCATCCTGTATCATGAGTTCCCATGTGTACAGCAACATCCAGCTGGTCCCTCTCCCCTTTGCGACTATTCTGCACCCTCTCTGAGATAGTTCTGAATTGTCTATAGTGAGGGGGTATTTGAATAAATGCCTGGATCCAGTTTGGAAGCTCTCCGGACAGATTTCATAGACCATCATTGAATCACTCTTTATTGGAGGGACAGTGAGGTGCAGCAGCACTATATTTAAATTCAGGCCTTTCTGAAGCCATTTTCAATGTATTTGATCGGTCAGTGTGTTGGGAAGGTGACTCAGCTGTTTACTGCAGTTATTGAATTGAGTTGTGTACTCGGCTTATTGAAGTTAAAAATAGTTAAACTGTCTTCAACTGAAAAAGATAGTTTGGTCCGGCTTGATTTTAAAATTGAAAGAAATCAAGAGGTGTTAACTCTTTATTGTAGACAACATAAAACTGCCCTGCAGTATATTCCTCACAGACTAATCCAGCAACAATCGAACAGAATCCCACTTTACAGACAATGTCCCAGACAACACAATGATCATCTCAAGGCAGGTCCTGTCCCACTCGCAGGACAGAGCCAGCAGAGTCAACAGCTCTGTGGGATACAGTCAAGAGGGCTGTGCTGTGGAAGTGCTCAGCATTGATGAGCATAAACCCCATAAACCTTCATGACATCGGTTTAAACACAGGCACGGAAGCATTCTGTATGTCTTAAAATGTATTAAGGCAAATAAGTAAATGGGTCCTGATGGGATCGATCCCAGAATATTGTGGGAGACAAGAGAACAAATTGCTGCAGCATTGACAGACATCTTTGCAATCTCTCTGGTCACAGATGAGGTTCCAGAGAACTGGAGAACAGCTGATGTTGTCCCGTCGTTTAAGAAGGGTCGCAGGGATAAACCTGGGAATTACAGACCTGTGAGCCTTATGTCAGTGTTAGAGAAATAATTGGAAAAGTTTCACATGGACAAGACCTAGATGCATTTAGAAGAAAATGGATTTATTAGCGACAGACAACATGGTTTTGTGCAGGAGAGGTCGTGCCTTCCTAACTTGACCATGTTTTTTTTTGAGGTGACGATGAAGATGGTTGATGAGGGAAAACCAGTTAATGTTGTCTACATGGACTTCAGTAAAACATTTGACAAGGCCTGCATGGCACACTGGTACAAAAGGTGAAGCCACATGGTATCGGGGTGAGCTGGCCGGATGGATTTTCCTATTTAGAACTGATTCAATCATAGGAGACAGAGGGGAGTGGTGGAGGAAGCTTTTCAGAATGGAGGGCTGCAACTAGTGGTGTTCCATAGGGATCATAGCTGGGACCTCTACTGTTCATGGCCTTTATAAATAATTTGGAGGAAAATGTGGCTGGTTCATGTGTGCAGACAATAAAATGATTGGGATAATACAAAGATTTATGGAGTTGTAGATATTGAGGAGGATTGCCAGAGGATATTACAGTATATACATCAGTTGGAGGCATGGACAGAAAAAAATGGCAGATGGAGCTTAATCCAGAGAAATGTGAGGTGATGCATTTGGAAAGTAAAGTACAGTTGGAAATTATACAGTGAATAGCCGAACCCTTCAGAATATTAACATGCAGAGGGATCTGGATGTGAAGGTCCACAGATCACTGAAGGTGCCAGTGCTGGTGGATAAGGGGGTTCAAAAGGCCTACGGCAAGTTTGCCTTCATTGTAAGGAGCATTGAGAATATGGATAGTACAAAGATGTGCAGTTTAGGTGACGTGGCCAAGCTAAATTGCCCATGGTGTTCTGGGATATGTAGGTTAGGTGCATTAGTCAGGGGAAATATAGAGTAATGGGGGCGGGAAGTGGACAGGGTGGGATCCTCTTCACAGGATCGGTGAGGACTTGTTGGGCCAAATGGCCTGTTTCCACACTGTAGACATTCTATGATTTCTATGTTCGGAAAGCTATGCTACGGATTTGTAGAACTTCAGTTACACTATACTTAGAATATTGCGTCCAGTTCTGATCACCACACTGCTCGAACGATGTTGATGCTTTGGAGGGGGTACAGAATAGGTTTCCTCGGGTGTTACATTGGTATGGGGGATTTTGAAGAAAGGTTATATGGACTGGATTTGTTTTCACTGGAATTCAGGACATTGAGGGCTGACCCAGTAGGAGTTTATAAGATTATGAATGGCATTGGATGAAGTGGAAATCTGAAGCTTTTTCCCAGGGTTGTGGGGTGAATTACAGGTTCAAACCACAAGGAGGGAAGTTTAAAAGAAATGTGAAAAACCCGTTTTTCACACAAAGGGTGGTGAGAGCCTGGAATGCGCTGCCAGAGGAGGTGGTGGATTCAGACGCATTAGCGGCATTCAAGGAATACCTGGACCAATACACAAATATGAAGGGAATAGAGGGATACGGATCCTGGAAATGAAGATGGTTTTAATATGAAAGGGTATAATGTGTCAGCGCAGGCTTGGAGGGCCGAAAGACCTGTTCCTGTGCTCTATTTTTCTTTGTTCTTCTTTGTTCAGTGTGCTCTTCCTGCAATTAAAACACTGCAACAGGGATGATATGAAAGAGCAGTAACCAGGAAACAACTCCAGTCACTGAGATACTGACCCAACTTGGAGGATACAGTCCCAAATGTGGTTTTCCCAGACTAATGCACGTGAAAGTTTGAGTATTAGGTTTACTTCTAAAAAGACCCCTCCTCTGGATACTATTGAGATAAAAATATCTATGCAATCATATTTTCACAATTCCAGTGTCTTTCCAGTCAGATCGCTACTCCAAACCCCTTGATTAGATTCTAGTCTGTAACTCACTCCAGGATTTTTACTATTCGATATAGAAACTTGTTACAAAAAACAAGAAATAAATCACTGGAGAAACGCAGCAGGTCAGGCAGCACCTGTGGGGGGATAAGAGAATTAACGTTTCTAATCCAGTGTCACTGGGTATTTGAAACAAGGATCCCTTCCTCCCCGGATCTGAGACTTCTCTGAACTGTTTCCAATACAAGTATATCCTTTTAATAAAGGAAACTAAAACTGAATGAAATACTCAATGTGTGGTCCGAACAGTGACTGTGCGGTTGTAAGACCTCCCTCCTTTTATACATTACTCCCTTACATTAAAGGTCAATATTCCATCTGACTACCGTGTTCTTTGATGTGCCTGTATGCTACTCTTTTAGAGTCCTGTACAAGAACAGGCAGATCCTCCTTCTAAAAATTCTGTAGACTCTCTTTTTAAATAATGTTCTGCTTTCTGTTATTCCTGTCAATCAAACAACCTCATGCCACAGCCACATTATACTCCAGGTTCCTTTCCTTCCCATTTGCTCAATCCAGTAGTTTAATGTGATTATAAATAGTTGAGGTCACAGCATTGATCCCTGTGACCCACCATTAGTTACGAGTCTGAAACTGAAGCCTTTATTTTGATTCTCTGTTTCCGGGTAATCAGGCTTTCATCTTCTACCCTGCTTATATATCATCAATGGCAAAATGCAACAATATCTTATGCAGCATCTTTTACACAGCTTCTTGTACAGAACTTTATAAAATCATGAGGGGACAGAGACAAGATGAATAGCCAAGGCCTTTTCCCAAGGGCAGGGGAGTCCAAAACCAGATGGCACAAGTTTAAGGTGAGAGGGGAAAGATTTAAAAGGGACCCGAGTAGCAACATTTTCATGCAGAGGAGGGGTCTGTATGGAATGGGCTGCCAGAGAAAGTTGTCCAGGTAGGTACAATTACAACATTTGAGAGACATTTGGACAGGGACATGCATAGGAAAGATTTAAAGGGATAAATAAATATTCTACTGTTTCCAGAACACTGAAAGTAAATGTAATTTTGAACAACTCTATTTCAATCCTTGTCTAGAATTGCATGTGAGATAATCTATTTTACTGAATTTGCCTGTGCCAAGTATGTGTTTATGAGATGTTACTCCAATGGATCAGTTGCTGTTTATAAAATAAATAACCCATTATCCTGCTAAGTTTTCCAATCGTAATTCCAACTCTTCTTTCTTTTGTCTGTAATTTGATTTTGATTTTATTGTTACATGTACTCAGTACAAAGGTACAGGAATACCGTGAGAAGTGTATAATGTCACCACAAAATGCACTATCTTAGGGACAAATACCTCGGCACAGAATCTTATGAAGAAGGTAGAAAGAAAAGAAAGAACAAACTTTAATATTAAACGTTTTTTATTTTTACATTAATAATAGTACTGCATAAAATATATGACGTCAGGAGTGTGATGGAATACTCCCCACATGCCTGGATGGGTGCAGCTCCAATAACACTCAAGAAGCTTGACACCATCCAGGACCCGCTTGATTGGCACCACATCTACAAACCTTCAATCCCTCCACCACCGGTGCTCAGGAGCAGTAGTGTACCTATCTACAAGATGCTCCACAGCAATTCACCGAAGATCTTTCGACAGCACCTTCCATACCCACGACTGCTTCCATCTAGAAGGACAAGGGCAGCAAGTACCTGGGAACATCACCAGCAAGTTCCCCTCCAAGCCACTCACCACCCTGACTTATAAACATAACGCCATTCTTTCAGAGTCGTTGGGTCAAAATCATGGAATTCCCTCCCTACCAGCATTGTGGGTCAACTCACAGCAAGTGCACTGCAGTGATTCAAGAAAGCAGCTCACCACCACCTTCTCAAGGACAAATGGGGACGGGCTATCAATGCTGGACAGCCAGTGATGCTCAGGTCCCACAAAATGATTTTTTTTTTAATGAAGTGAGGCTAAAAACTATGTGTTGCAGACCCTCTAAGTTTTAAAAAGAAAATAAATAATTAAGTGCAAGTTCAAACATTACAGCCTTTCTTAAGTGCTTAGCCTCATTGAGATCAGAGGTCTACGCTAAGGACATGGCTGGCCAATATCCTGCACATGCTGGGCCGAGAGATCACCACACTAGACTGAGAGATCACCACACTGGGCTGAGACATCACGACGCTGTGCCAAGAGATCATCATGGCACATTGAGAGATCACCACACCGGACCGAGAGATCATCATGCCAGGCTGAGTGATCACCACACCGGGGCTGACAGATCATCATGCCGGGCTGAGAGATCACCACACCGGGGCTGAGAGATCATCATGCCGGGCTGAGAGATCACCACACCGGGGCTGAGAGATCATCATGCTAGACTGAGATATCACCACACCTGGTTCGAGAGATTATCGTGCCAGGCTGAGAGATCACCGTAATGGGCAGAAAGGTAGTTATGCTGGGCTGACAGATCACTGTGCAAGGCTAGGAGATCCTCAGTCCCTGCTAAGGGATCACTATGCTGGGCTGAGAGATCATCACACCAGTCCGAGAGGTCCCCATGCTGGGCAGAAAGATCATCACGCCGGGACGAGAGATCATCACCCTGGGCTGAACGATGACTGTGCTGGGCTGAGAGATCATCATGCCAGGCCGAGAGATCACCATGCCAGGCTGAGAGATCACCACACCAGGCTGAGAAATGGCTATGCCAGGCTGAGAGATAATTGTGCAAGCTAAGAGATCCACAGGCCAGACCACACCAGTCTCAGAGATCACTGCCATCCCTAAAGAACACCATGCCGGGATGGGACATCACCATGCCAGGCCAAGTGACACCATGCCAGGACGAGAGATCGCCGCACCAGTCTGAGAGATCTCCAGTGCCATGCTTCAGGTTACCACACCAGGCTGAGAGATCACTGTTCTAGGCCGGGATATCACTGTGCAAGTCTGAGAGATCTCCATGACAGGTTGACAGAATACCATACCAGGCTGAGAGATTACCGCGCTAGGCTGAGACATCTCAATGTTGGGCTGAGAGTTTGCCACACTTGAATCGTTAAAAATTGCAGCATGTTGCTTTGCAGAGGGCCCAGGGTGTCTTTGTGCACGAATCACAGAAGACTGGTCTGCAGGTGGAACAGGTGGAATTTTGTCCTTCATTGCTAAATGGATTGAGTTTAAAAGCAGCTGGATAGGATGCCGGTGAGGGCACAGTTGGAGTACTGTGTGCAGTTTTGGTCTCCTTGTGAAAGGATGGACTGGCACTGGAGGGGGTGCAGAGGAGGTTCATTAGGTTGATTTAAGAGTTGAGGGGTTTGGTTTCTGAGGAGAGCCTGAGTAGACTGGGATTATACGTCTTCTTTAAACTCTTGCAGTGGCCTTGGATATATTGGTCACGACCAGGAGACTGATCCACCTTCATACGTTCTAATACACTCAACACTTCCTCACTGTGATACAGACTGTCCCAAAGATATCACCGCTAATTCTCCAAGTTCCCAATCTTCATGTCTTTCTCCACGGTAAACACAGAGGAGAAATGTTCATTGAGAACCTCACCCATCGCCTGTGGTTCTGCACATACATATCCACTTCGGTCCTTAAGGAGACTTCTTACTTAAAGAGTCTCTTTGGAGGTTTTGGTGGTTGTTTAAAAGTGAGAAGTGGAGGTGTGGGGAAACTCTTGATGAGGTGCTCATCCTCATTGATAATGTGTTGCAGGCTGTGAACAACATGGTGTCGTCTTTCAGCTCCTGGGAAGTACTGGACAGTGAAGGGTCCCCTGTCGGTTGTAGCCTGTGTCTGTCTCCTGAGGAGATCATTACGGTTTCTCACTGTGGCACGTTGGAACTGGCGGTAGATGAGTCGAGCATCGTATCCCGTTCTTATGAGGGCACAGCGATAAATCGTAATGATTTACTCAGGAGACAGACACGAGCTGCAACCAACATTGTCCAGTACTTCCCTGGAGCTGAAAGACTACACCATGTTCTTCGCAGCCTGCAACACATTATCAATGAGGATGAGCACCTCATCAAGAGCTTCCCTTCACCTCCATTGCTAGCCTTTAAACAAATACCAAACCTCAAACAATTCATTGTTCATAGCAAACTGCCCGACTTTGCCCGACAACACCATACAATCTTGTCACGGTGAACACTGCAAGACGTATCAGAGTGTTGAAACGGATACCACCATTACTTGTGGGACACCACCCACCAGGTACATGGCAGGTAATCATGTGACTCGGCCAGCGTGGTCTGTCTCCTCCGCTGCAGGCAAAGATGCCCCGAGGCATGGTACATTGTCAAGACTGATCAGAGGCTATGGCAACGGATGAATAGACACCACACAGCAATTAACAGACAGGAGTGTTCCCTCCCAGTCAGACAACACTTCAGCGGTCCATGACATTCGACCCTCAGACCTGTGGCTGACCATCCTCCAAGATTGATTTCGGGACAGGCTACAACACAAAGTGGATTAGTGGTCCTGGAAGAGCACAGCAGTTCAGAAAACATCCAAGGAGCAGCGAAATCGACGTTTCGGGCAAAAGCCAGTTTCCAGCATCTGCAGTCATTGTTTTTACTACACAAAGTGGGCGCGCAGAGGCTGATAGCCAAGTTTGGTACTCATGGGGAAGGCCTCAACTGAGACTTTGGGGCCATGCCATACTCCAGGTGATCCTACTGCACTACGCACACTCTCCCACAAACACACACACTCCTACAGAGCCATACACTCACGCAGACCCTCCCTCACACACAAGCTCTATCTCATGCACTCATACTTACACACCCACACTCACACATATACACCCCCTCTCATAGACTTTTACAGCTTTAACACTCACACTCAGACACATGCATACACTCTCACAAGATATTCATACACCCCCTCCCCCCACCACACACACACACACATACACACACACACACACACACACACAAACACACACATACACACACACAAGTACACAAGCACACAAGTATGTGGGGGGAATTTGTACTTGCAAAATTACATCTTATTTTGCTCAAAAACTGCATGAATCCATGTGGGATTCTGAAAATCTTTTTTTTCAGAAATAGAATCAGTCTGAACATCTGGGCACAGACAGCCTCCCACAGGGTACCTCAGACCTTCAACCTGAGCTGACATGGCATTTGCTGGTAAAGTTCACTTGAAAATGTAACTTTTAAAAAAAAATGGGATTTTCATATGAAACAACTGAAAACAACATGGTCATTTTGAAAGATGAGAGACATAACAAACAATCGAGGTCTTTTTCAATATATAACTTCAGTTGCATCACACTTCAAACTTTTACAATAAATTTGTGTCTTATGGTCTTATATTCCACAACTACCTGATGAAGGAGCAGCGCTCCCAAAAGCTTGTGCTTCCAAATAAACCTGTTGGACTATCACCTGGTGCTGTGCGATTTTAAACTTTGTTCACCCCAGTCCAACACCGGCAACTCCAAATCAGGATTGATGAAGGCAGTGTGGTGAAAGTGATCTATATGTACTTCAGTAAGGCGTTCAACAAAGTTCTACATAATAGATTGGTGAGCAAGATGAGGTCACAGGGAACACAAGGAGGACGAGCCATTTGGAGACAGAAGGAAAGAGACAGAGGATGGTGATGGAGGCTGCTTTCCAGACTGGAGATCTCTGACCAAGGTTGGGACATCGCTTTTTGTCATTCATAAAAACAATTTGAATGTGAACATTGGAGGTAGAGTCAGTAATTTTGCAGATGACACCAAAATTGAATATCTAGTGGACAGCAAAAATCAGATGGGTTACTGGGCTGAAGAATGGCAGATGGAGTTTAATTTAGATAAATGTGAGGTGCTGCATTTTGGAAAGGCAACTCAGGGTGGGACATATGCACTTAATGGTAAATGTCCTGGGGAGTGTTACTAAACAAAGAGACCTTGGAGTGCTGGTTCATAGATGTTTGATAGTGGAGTCACAAGTAGACAGGGGAGTGAAGAGGGTGTTTGGTATTTAGATTCAGATGTAAACTTTATTGTTCCGTGTTCTCAAGAACAGGAGTACAGTGATATGTGCACAATGTCATTAAACATTGTAGGCACAGTATTACAAAAACTAATTTGGAGGGAAAGCATTATTATGTTTTTTTATTATAAGTACGAAAATCAAAAAATAAAGTTAAATGTTAACATTACAGTCTTTCGTAGTGTTAAGTGGAACAATAAAGTAATAACAGGAAACGTTGCCCAGGGTTTCTGAAGTGTACTCCCTGTGAAGGCTCAAGCCCCTTTACTTGGGCCAGCTGTTTGGGAAACCTCCATCTCCCTGCTCTCGATGCTGCAGATGCTGGGGGTAGGGGTGGGGGGTGGGGAGTATCTCCCTCATTGACACTTCCGGCTTGCTCTGACCATGTTAGACTCGGGCCCACAGCCACAATCACGCCCCAGATGATCATCCGACAGCACTCAGGACCCACGGCCGCTGGCACACTTCCCACAATGCATCACCTGCCTCTCGACAGAACTCCAGAAGGGATGGAAAATATATACTAGAAGGAGAGAGAAGGAAAAGAAATATGGCCAGCCTGGAGCAAAAGGGCCGAATGTGTCTGTTCCATAATCTTGGGCATAACTTGCTCACTCTCTCCCTCACACTGCCGGCTCCCACTTTATCTCTCCCTCACACTGTCCGCTTCCACTCTCTCTCTCCCTCACACTGCCCGCTCCCACTCTCTCTCTCCCTCACACTGCCCGCTCCCACTCTCTATCCCTCACACTGCCGACTCCCACTCTCTCTCTCCCTCACACTGCCGACTCCCACTCTCTGTATCTCACGCACTGCCGGCTCCCACTTTCTCTCTCCCTCACACTGTCGTCTGCCACACTCTCCTCCTCACACTGTCCGCTCCCTCTCTCTCCCTCACACTGCCCGCTCCCAATCGCTCTCTCCATCACACTGCCCGCTCCCACTCTCTCCCTCACACTGCCCGCTCCCACTCTCTCCCTCACACTGCCCGCTCCCACTCTCTCTCCCTCACACTGCTGACTCCCACTCTCTCTCTCCCTCACACTGCCGACTCCCACTCTCTCTCTCCCTCACACTGCCGACTCCCACTCTCTGTCTCTCACGCACTGCCGGCTCCCACTTTCTATCTCCCTCACACTGTCGGCTCCCACACTCTCCTGCTCAAACTGTCCGCTCCCACTCTTTCTCCCTCACACTGCCCGCTTCCACTCTCCCCATCACACTGCCCGCTCCCACACTCTCTTTCACACTGCCCACTCCCACTCTCTCCCTCACACTGCCCGCTCCCACTCTCTCTCCCTCACACTGCCGACTCCCACTCTCTCTCCCTCACACTGCCGACTCCCACTCTCTCTCTCCCTCACACTGCCGACTTCCACTCTCTGTCTCTCACGCACTGCCAGCTCCCACTTTCTCTCTCCCTCACACTGCCCGCTTCCACTCTCTCCCGCACACTGCCCGCTCCCACTCTCTCTCCCTCACACTGCCCGCTCCCACTCTCTCTTTCACACTGCCCGCTCCCACTCTCTCCCTCACACTGCCCGCTCCCTCACACTGCCCACTCTCTCTCTCACACTGCCAGGTCACACTCTCTTTTCTCTGCAGTGCCTTGCTTTTCTTGATCAGTGCATTGAGTGTTGGAGTTGGGAGGTCATGTTGTTTCTGTGAAATCATTGGTTAGCCCACTATTGGAAGACTGCATTCAATTCTCGTCTCCCTTCTACAGGAAGGATGTGAAACTTGAAAGAGTTCAGTAAAGAGTTTCAAAAATTTTGCCAGGGTTAAAGGCATTGAGCCAACGGGAGGGGCTGAATAGGCTGAGGCTATTTTCCATGGAGCACAGGAGACTGAGGGGTGACCTGATACAGATTTATAAAATTATGAGGTGCAGCGATAAGGTAAATAGCCAATGTCTATTTTTCAGGGAAAAGGAGTCCAAGACTGGAGGTCAGAGGTTACGTTTGGGGAGGAAAGATTTAAAAGGAACCTCAGGAATAGTTGTCCTCTTGCAGAGAGTGATGTGGTGAAAGCAGGCACAATGATAACATTTAAACGGCATCTGGCTGGGTATATTAATAGGCATGGTTGTGAGGGATGTGTGGTAAGTGCTGGCGAATGGAACTAGATTATTTGTGAATATCTTCGAGAAGAAAGTGAGGACTGCAGATGCTGGAGATCAGAGCTGAAAATGTGTTGCTGGAAAAGCGCAGCAGTTCAGGCAGCATCCAAGGAACAGGAGAATCGACGTTTTGGTCATTCC
Organism: Chiloscyllium punctatum; assembly: GCF_047496795.1. Taxonomy (NCBI): domain Eukaryota; kingdom Metazoa; phylum Chordata; class Chondrichthyes; order Orectolobiformes; family Hemiscylliidae; genus Chiloscyllium; species Chiloscyllium punctatum. Next base: position 77,341,139 of record NC_092771.1, on the reverse strand, counting down.
TGAAGAAGGGCTGATGCCCGAAACGTAGATTCTCCTGTTCCTTGGTTGCTGCCTGACCTGCTGCACTTTTCCAACAACACATTTTCAGCTAATTGCGGATATCTGGGCAGTATGGATGGGTTGATCTGAAGGGTCTGCTTCGTGCTGTACATCTCCATGACAATGTGTCTCTATGAAAGCTAGGAAGTGCATGGAGCAGGTGAACTAAACATTGGCGCAGGGCTGATCTAAACACTGTTCAACATTTGGACCAATGATCTGCCAAAACCATGTCTCCTGGTTTTGTCTGTGCTGATGACATAGGGTTAAATTGTCATAGACTTGTACAGCACAGAAAGTAACCCTTTCATTCACCATGAACAAATCTAGTCCCATTGGCAGCATTTGGCTCAAATCCTTCTAAACCCTTCCACGTCATATACCCAGCCAGATGCCTTTCAAATGCTGTCATTGTACCAGCCCCCACTTCCTCTTGCACCTTTATCCATGCACGCACCAATTTCTGTATGAGGAATGTTGCCTCTTAGTTGCCTCTTAAATTTTCCCACCTCAACCTAAACCTATGCGCTCTAGTTTTGAACTCCTCTTCCCTGGAGAAAAGACCTTGCCAATCACCCTCTCTATGCCCTTCATGATTTTACAAACATCGATGTGGTCACCCCTCAGCCTCCGATACATCAAACCCTTGGGCCCCAGTAACGTCCTTATAAATATTTTCTGCAACATTTCAACTTTAACAACATTTTCCCTATAACAGGGAGACCAGAACTGAATGTAGTATTTCAAAAGTGGCCGAACCGATGCCATGTACAGCCACACTCCTACACTCAAAGCACTGACCAAGACAGGCTCTGTAATTTTGCAACCTGGACCAGATCTTGAATGAAGGTGTTACAAAGGTGATGGAATACTGCAACACATGGGGTCTCACATTGAATCCCTCATTAACCATACCCAGTGAATGTCAGCATAATGGTAAATCAGAAACAAAAGCAAAAATTGCTGGAAAAGCTCAGCAGCATCTGTGAAAAGAAATCAGAGTTAACCTTTCATGTCCAATGATTGTTCTTCAATACTAACCGTGTCCACTTTAATTGTCCAATAAACACAGGTCCACCAATTTGTTTGGTTTAATTTTCAGACTGAAATCTGTTGAACGCAAAGTGTACAAATGTGCCTGGTTATTGCAACCAAGATCAAACTATTATAAAGTTCAAGCACTTTGAAAATATCTCATTCAGATACTGACTTCCTTACCAAATTATTTTCATGACAATATTTTTAATCGTGTTTCCAAATATTCTTCAGTCCAGATACAAATATGCTTCCACCTCTCTCCCGTGTGAGTAATCGGGTATATGAATGTCAGTGTCTGTGTGACGCTATGTATGTAGGCCATGCCTCTGAAAGACTGACAGATTGTTCCAAACAGCATTTCTCTTCAGATCTTCACGACAAACAGGTTACTGCCTGGGCCCAACTAGCTTACACTTACAAAACCTAAAACCCCCAGTAACCCCCATTGGTTGTGGTTGGGTAACATTTTAAATGAATTCTAATTCATTCCTGGGCATCGCTGGTTGGGCCGGCCATTATTGCTCATCCCTAGTGGTTGTTGAGAATGTGGTGTGGGTTTGGAAAGTGCTGTCTAAGGAGCTTCTGTGAATTTCACAGGGCACCTTGTCGCTGGTGCACATTGCTGCTTCTGCGGGTCAGTGGTGAAAATAACATGGATGTTTGTGAATGTCGTGGTAATCAAGTGGACTCTTTTATTCTGGCTTGTGCCAAGCTTCTAAAATACTGTTGGAGCTGCCCCCATCCAGGCCTGTGGGGAGTATTCCATCACAATCCTGACTGGAGTATTGGAGTAGAGGACGATCTGTGGGGCATCAGGAGGTGAGTTATTCACTGCAGTATTCCGAGCCTCTGACCTGCTCCGTTGTCACTGCATTTATATCACTCGTACAATTCAGTTTCTGGTGAATGATTACCCCAACGTGTTGACAGTTGAGGATTCAGTAATGGTAATCCCATTGAATATCAAAGGATGTTGGTTTGATTCTCTGTTGTTGGAGATGACCTGGGATAATGTGGGGGAGGTGAAATGAAGAAACTGGTGAAATCTACATTGATCCGATGTGGTTGGATGGTCCCAAGGTGGAAGAGGAGGTGTTCTTCCTCCAGGTATCAGGTGGCTTGAGTTTCACAGTGGAGGAGGCCCAGGACTCGCATATCCTTGGCAGACTGGGAGGGGGGGTTAAAGTGTTCAGCCACAGAGAGGTGTGGGGGGGGCTGTTTAGTGCATGTATCCCAGAGAAATTCTATGCAATATTCCACAACTAGGCGGCCTGTCTCCCTAATATAGAGGAAGCCACACCGAGAGCAATGGACACAATGGATGATGTGTGTGGAAGTACAGGTAAATCTCGGCTGGATTTGGAAGGATCCTTTGGGGCCGAGGACGGAGGTGAGGGAGGAGGTGTGAATGCAGGTTGTGCACTTCTTGCAGTGGCCAAGGAAGGTGCCAGAAGTGGAAGGTGTGTTGGCAGGGGATGTGGATCTGACAAGGGAGTCACAGAGGGAATGGTTTCTGCGGAACAAAGATAAGGGTGGGGAGGGAAATATATCCCTGGTAGATGGGGTCTGTTTGTAGGTGGCACCAATGGCAGAGGATGATGCGTTGTATCCGGAGGATGGTGGAGTAGAAGGTGAGGACTTGGGGGTTCTGTCCTTGGTGTAATTGGAGAGGTGGTGTTCAAGGGCAGAGGTGCAGGAAGTGAAGGAGATGCACTGGAGGGCATTGTCAACCACGTGTGAGGGGAAACTGTGGTCATTGAAGAAGGAAGCTATCTGGGATGTTCAATGGTGAAATTGGTCCACCTGGGAGCAAATGCGGCAGAGGCAGAGGAATTGGGGAGGAGGGAAGTGGGGGTGAGAGGAGGTGTTATCCAGGTAGCTGTGGGAGTCTGTGGGTTTGAGGTAGATGTCCGTGTTGAGCCTGTTGCCGGAAATGGAGATAGAGAGGCCCAGGAAGAAAAAGGGGAAAGATTCCTTCGGAACATGGTGCCATCATTTAAGAAGATGGTAAGGGCATTATAGACTGGTGAGTCTGTTGTCAGTGATAGGTGAGTTTTCAGAAAGACATAATCAAGTAAAAACAGTAGATGAAGAAGGACAGATTGTTTATACACGGAGCTTGTGGAGAGGCCTGTAAAGGGATGGCTCGGGAGAGGTTTTTGTATCCGGACAGTGAAAGCTGAATGTTGGATTATTTGAGGAGGAGCTTGTTTTTTCATTTTTTCAGTTAAGTGTTTGATTTCTTTTTAATATTTATATTGTTATTTTTTCTTTTCATGCTTCATAATAAATCTTTGGGTAAGGAAAGATAGTTTAACTTAACATTTAATGTGCTATTGAGAGCTTCTTCTTTGTTGGATTAATGTTACTGATGGCCTGTAAGAAATATTGAGTGTGATGACAAATATACTGAGCGAAGTGATTACACAGCAAGATCATTCAGATCGATAACTGTCCATCAGGCAGGGTTTGAAGGTGGTTTCGAAGTCTCCTGTGGCTATTCCTCTCTCAGACAGATATTCCATTTTGAATATCGTTGAATGAGAAAAATAGAAATGGTCATCAGATCTTGGGCATCATATTCAACTTGTTTGTCAAGATTTAAAAGAATAAGTGTTTTCGGAACTCTCCTGAGAGGGGCACCGTCAGGAGATTCTGCGGGAGTGAGTGTGAATCGAGGATAGTAGATTGCTTTCCCACTGCCAGTGTGAAGGATGTCTCAAAATGTTTGAAGCAGATTGTCAACTGGATGAGTGGGAAACCGGAAGTTGTTGTCCACACTGATAGGAATGAAACAGTTAGAGATAGGGTTAAGGGGTAACAGAGTGGCATGGGGGCAGTACGGTGGCTCATTGGTTCGCACTGCTGCCTCACAGCACCAGTGTACCAGGTTTGATTCCAGCCTCGGGTGACTGTCTGTGTGGAGATTACACATTTCCCTTGTGTATGCGTGGGTTTCCTCCGGGTGCTCCGGTTTCCTCCCACAGTCCAAAGATGCGCAGGTCAGGTGGATTGGCCAAACTAAATTGCCCACAGTGTTAGGTGCATTAGTCAGAGGGAAATGGGTCTGGGTGGGTTACTCTTTGGAGGGTCGGCATGGACTTTTTGGGCCGAAGGGCCTGTTTCAACTCTGGAGGGAATCTAATCTAATCAGTGCATATAACTGGTTAGGTCGAAAGTTTAAAAAAGAATATTTAAAAAAAGTAATCTATGGTTTACTTCTGGTGGGGGAAGAAATAAAAGGACAGGGCAGATAAATCAATGGTTGACGAGGTGTTGCACTGTGCAGGGAGTCAATTTCCTGGAACATTGGGATCTCTTCTGGGACAGAAAAGACCTGTTGAAAAGGATGGGTTTCACCTGAACTAGACCAATATCTTGGTGGGGAGATTTGTTCGCTCTATTTCAGGAGATTGTAAGATTTGAGAGAGGTGTGGCGGGGGCTTTCTAAACAGCAGTGAAAATAGAAAGACAGATGACAATGGTTCTGAATCAGAAAACAGCACGTTCTTTGGAAAAGACAGTCAAGAACATGTCAGAGAACAAAGGGACACTGAACACTTAACTGCATTTATTTCAATACACGAGGTCTTATGGAAAAGGCTGATGAACCCGGAGCATGGAAGGGAACATGGGTATGGGATATCATTGCTATTACAGATAATATCTTCTCTTGGGAAATAAGGCGGGGCAAGTAACTGAAGTGAGAGTCAGGGAACACTTTTGGACCAGTGATCGTAATGCCAGTAAATTTAAAATAGTTGTGTAAAAGGATAAAAGTTAAAGTTCTTAATTGGAGTGAGGCAAATGGGAGGAAAGGGTATGAAACAAAAACTTTCAAAAGTTGATTGGAGCAGAACGATCGCAGGTAAAAGGATGACTGACAAGTGGGAGGCCTTCCAAAGTGTCATAACAAGAGTTCAGAAGCATTCTGTTCCTGTTAGAGTGAAAGACAAGGCTGGTAAGATTACAGAACAATGGATGAATAAAGATGTTGAAGTTCAAGTCAAGAATAAAAATAACCATGTATTAGAGAGACAATTGGGATCAACTGAATGTCTTGAAGAGTGTAAAGATTGTAGGGACATTCTTCAGAAGGAAATGAGGAAGGCAAAGAGGTGACAGGAGACAGCCCTGGCAGATAGGGTAAAAATTATCGAAAGAGGTTCATTAAATACATTGAGTGAGGGAGCACCTGGAGAGAGAGTAGGACCACTTAAAGACCAATGAGGTTGTCTTTGTGTTGAACCTCAAGAGATGGGAGGGATATAAAAAATATTTTGCATCCTTTTTATTGTTGGGAAGGAAATGGAGGCTGGAGAAATCAGGGATATAAATATTCATGTTTTGGAAACAGTTCATAGTACAGAAGAGGAAGTGCTGGAGATCTTAAAAAAAGCATAAAGACAGATAAACCTGATCAAGTGTGTCTCAGGACATTGTGGGAAGTTAGAGAGAAAATTATACGGCCCCGAGCAGAATATTTGTAACATCTGTAAAGCATGGGGAAAGAACTGGAGGACTGGGGTGTGGCTAATATGTCATTGTTTAAGAAGGGATGTGAGGAGAAGCCTGGGAACTATCGACCTGTAAGCCTGTCCTCGATGGTGGGTAGGTTTTTTGAGATGATCCTGAAAGATAGGATTTACAGAGGGTGGAGAGGAAAGGATTGATTAGAGACGGTCAGTCTGATTTAGTGTGAGCAAAATCATATCTCACCTTTGATTGGGTTTGTTTTTGGAAGTAACCAAAATGAATGGTGAGGACAGAGAGTTAGATATTGTTTGGTTGGCTTTTAGTAAAGCCTTTGATGAGGCTCTGCATGATCGACTAATTGGTAAAGTTAGATCACATAGGATTCAGTGTGGACTTGCCAACTGAATACCTAATTGGCTTTATGGCAGAAGATGGTGGATCATTGTTTTTCAGACTGGAGGCCTGTGACCAGCGGTGTCCCACAGGGATTGGTACTGGCTCCACTTCTGCTTGTCATTTATACAAAGGATTTGAATGAGAACGTAGGAGGCATGGTTAGTAAGTTTGTGGATGACACCAAAATGGTAAATAGACAGTGTAGAATGTGACCCAAAATTACAAAGAGATCTTGGGCTGAATTGGGCTGAGGAGTAGCAGATGGTGTTTAATTTGGATAAACGTGAGGTATTGCATTGTGGTAATACAAACAAGGACTTAATGGTAGTGCTCTGGGTTAGTGTGGGAGAGTAGAGAGACACTTCAGGGTTCAGGGACATTCTTCTTTAAAAATTGCATCCCAGTTAGACAGGGTAGTTAAGAAGGTGTTTAGCACACACACCTTCATTGCCCAGACCTTTGAGTATCAGAGTTCTGACATTATATTGAACTTGTACAGGACAGTGATGAGGCCTCTTCTGGATTAATGAGTGTAATTCTCATCGCCCTGTTATAGGAAGGGTATTATTAAACAGGAGACGGTTCAGTAAAGATTTACCGAGATGTTGTCAGGAATGGAGGGTTTGAGATATAGACATGGGCTGTTGCACTGGAGTGTGAGGGGTGACCCTATTGATGTTTAAACTATCATGTGGGGCATAGATAAGATGAACCATAAGGGAGTTCAAACCTGGGGGGTATATTGTTAAGGTGAGAGGAGAAAGATTGAAAAAGGACATGAGGGGCAATGTTTTTAGAATTTTGGATGTGGAATGAACTATCAGAGGAAATGGTGGATGTAGGTACAGTTACAATGTTTAAAATACATTTGGACAAGTTCATGAATAGGAAGGTTTGGAGGGATATTGGCCCAGCGCAGGCAGGTGGGAATAGTTTAGTTTTGGAACATGGTCGGTGTGGCCTGGTTGGTCCAAAGGGTCTGTCTCCGTGCTGTATGACTCGTTGACTCCATGACATTACGGTACACAGTCAAAAGACACGTTAGTCTCTGCACACGTTCACTTTGCCCTCCAGCTCATGGTCTGGGATACAGCAGGGGGAAGGGTAATGTTGATGGATGGAGATACTGAGGGTCTTTTATACACAGTGGATGTATAATGGAGGAACAAAAAAGGGACAGATCAGGATTGATGAAGCTGCACAAGGGAGGGCAATTAGACAGGGGCCATGGAGGGGGACAGGGGCTAAATTTGCGGTGGGGGGGCGGGATTGTACAATATTGAAGGGGGGGTGGAGAAAACATCTCAGGATTGAACAACAAAACCAGGGAAGGAAAGAAGGAAAAGAGAGAGAAAAATGAGAGAAGAGGAAAGAGCAAGAGAATGGGAACGAACACAGATAAAGGTGGGAAGAAGAGACAGGAGAGAAAATACAAAAGAAGCGGCTGTCATTCAGAGAGAGAGAGAGAGAAAGGTTGAGAGGGAGAGAGAGGTGCAGTCTGATACAGACAGAGGGTGAGAGACAGAGGCAAAGAGACGGACAGAGAGAGAAAAGAGGAAAAATCAGACAGATATAAGTACGTATTAGGAAATATATGGTGAGATTTAACAATTGATATTCACCATTCCAGTTGGTCTAAGCTCTCGCGACGGTCTCTCACACTCTTTCTCTCCCATTCAGGACAGACTCTGCTCCAGGGGCTTGCTTTTGAGATTCAACCATTCCCCACACTCTCACACATAGAGACAGACAGAAACTCACCCACTGCTCAGTGCACACAGTGAAAGTTGAGTAGGTTAGGATAGTTTTCATTAGAAAAAAGAAGATTGAGAGTAGACCGGTGAGGTCTACAAAATTATGAAGGATATAGACAGGGCAGACAAAGATAAGCTTTTTTCCCAGAGGGAAGGATTCAATAACGAGAAGTCACACTTTCAAGGTGAGAGGTGAAAAGTTAAATGGGGATACACGCGGCAAGGACTTCACACAGAGAGTGGTGGGTGTCTGGAACACGTTGCCAGCAGAGATTGTAGAGGCAGGCACGGTAGTTTCATTGAAGATGCGTCTGGACAGATGCATGAGTAGGTGGGGAGCAGAGGGAGACAGATGCTTAGGAAATGGGCGACAGGTTTAGACAGAGGCTTTGGATTGGCTCAGGCTTGGAGGGCCGAAGGGCCTGTTCCTAGGCTGTAAATGTTTTTGTTCTTTGTTGTTTGAAGGGAAAATGGCTGCCAGAACCTGTTTGAAATATCCCCAAGTCTCTCAGTGAAAGCACCCTCTCTGCCCAAGTCCCAGCTCATCCAGTCAGCTCCCAGCTTCTCTACCCAGGGCACACCTCACTCAGGGATAGAGCACAGCCAGAGTCATCTCAGTGGGATTAGAGGGGGGAGGGAGGGAGGGAACGAGGAGGTGTGAGAGAATGCAGCAGGTAAACAGTTTCATCCAGTCTGCCTTTGTCTACTCCTGCTTTGAATTTTGTTGTCTTGGAATAAAAAAAATGTATTTTCAAACTGATCAATTCCTTTTGTCTTTGTGGTTTCCTATTGATCAATGTGACAAATCTCAACTTGCAATTGTCAGGAATCTAACCCAGGTCACCTGTTTGGAAGACAGCTACACTAACCACAATAGCACCACCACCGTGCACTTGACCACAACACAGTCCCCAAACATAGTTAAAAAGACCTTTCTCATGACAAATCAAACAGAGTTCATGTTGATTCACTGAAAGTGATATTGGGTCAGGTGACGATAGCTTATATGAAGATGTAGATTTGAAGGAGCATCTGAAATCGGAGAGGGAGCTGGGTCATTGGGGGGTGTGTACAGGGAGGGAGTCCAGAAATCCCTCCGATTGGGCTTGTATTCCCCCGGCAACGCATCAGCTGGTTCATGGAAAGGAGCAAATAAAGAAACAGGATGATGTCAGAGAACTGGTTTAGTCCAGACTGCCTTGGTCTCCTCCTGCTTTGCATTTTATTGTTTTAGAATGAAAGCCACATGTATTCACAAACTGACCCAATTCCTTTCTCTTTGGGGTTTCCTGTTGATCAATGAGAAAATCTAAAAGTGCGATTGCCAGAAAACAACACGAGGAATTGAACAGAAACAAAGTAAATTATTGTTGAAAATAAAGGTGCAAATAAAGACACAGAATCTTTACAATATTTTATTTCCTTTTTCAACAGGAGACTTCTCGTTCTTAAAAAGAAATGTCTCGATGTGTGGGTCAGAGAATTCAGTGAGGAAGAGTGGACAGGAGCCTGTTGTTGCATTTCCCTCTCTGGCCTGCAGTGAACAATAACACCTTCCTCCACATCATTTATGTTTCTACCCACTTCACTCAATGAGAATGGATTACTTGGGATAAATGTAGCTTTTGTGTATATTTGGGCTTGCTTTTGTGATCCTACTTCCTACTCATTGTTGCTGATTACGAACAGCACTTTACACTGGCTTTACACCTCCAGTCTCTATCATTTTGCTCCTCAGATGGAGTCATTCCTTGCCCATTAGGAAAGGAGTGTTATCATGTTGCTGCTCCTCCTTCTCCTTTCGGTCCATTCCTCACGTGGACTCCTCGTTCCGTTCTCTGCTGCACCTAATGTTGGCTCTGAGTTTCTTGGATTGATTCACCAATTGAATTATTTTTCTAACTGGATATGTCATGGCATACTTTAACTGGTTTCTGAAATGTTTTTGTGTCACCACATAAATAAGGGCATTTGTGCAGCAACTTCAGTTCCTCAGCATATATCCAATCTGATCAAAGAGACGATAAGAAACAGAATCCAAGGAATAACCAGCATTAAAGAAATCTAAGATATGCAACAACCTGAGTAGTATGAAGCTGGCAGATATTGCAAAGTGTAAAATCACAGAATTCTTCCTGCTCTCTACCTCTGGATCATTCTCTGTTTTTCTCTGACCTCTCAGGTCTTTCCACACCTGAATGGCCTCAAAGATATGTCTGACAGTCAGAATGTTGATAAAGAGAATAAAGCTGAATGGGAACATTGGTGTTAAAAAAGTCTGAAAATATTTAAAACCTATCCACCGACGGTCATTATAATAACCAGGCCTGATATTACAGTACCATGGAACATTGTTGATAATCTTTCCAGGGTAATACACAAAGGAGTTGGGAATGTTCTTTAAACAAAAGAAGATGCAGATTATTGCTAGAACCCTGGTTGCAGTTTTCCCTGTGCAATACTTAGTTTTCATCTCATGAAAACAAATGGCAACAAATCGATCAAAGGGAAAAGCAATGGTGAACCACACAGAACAATCAATGCTCAAGCGGTTGAGGGCATAGATAGCACCACAAACAGGAGTGATTTGCAGGAAACACAGTGGACAATAATATTTTCGAAATTGGTGAAGGATGATATAAAAAACAATGAACAGTAGATCTGACGTTGTCATGGCCACCAGGAAGCGAGTGCTGCACACAGAAAGACCACATTTGCCCCGAGCTAAGATTACAATCACCACGAGACTAACTGTAAATGATAGGAAAAATAGATTTGAAGTTACGAAGGAAACATTCTCTGTGCGCGAACCCAGACTGAAAGGAATGACACAAAGATAATTGTTGTTCCATGTTATATGATGTTTAAAGAATCTCTCTCAATGAATCATTTACTCTTTTAAAGGACATAGGGAAGAATGTGAGCCGCAGATTACTCACAGAAACACGGTCATATACTCAGGATGTTTTTGGATCAGCAGCAGTCGATTTCGCCTGCTCCTCAGATGCAATCTTGCCTGCTGTGCCTTTTCCAGCACATCGCCCTATCAGCAGTCCCCATTATTTCCTAATTCCTAATGACCTGCTGAACCCACACATTAGCTTGTTGCATATGAGCTCCCATTTGGAGCAAGCTGCCTGAACAAGATCCACAACACAATCCCTTTTTATCAAGGAATGGGAAACACCATGTGTCACTGCGAGGTGGGTTGTTACAAAACCCATCTGACCGATAGCAGGCTGTGAACTACCACAGAGAGAGGGTGGTCTTCCGAAACCCTTTCTAGACCAGCCAGGGCCGGTGCTCAGCCAAACTCCATCAATGTGGCCTCAGTGTAAATTCATTCTGCTCAGTATAGGGAAACACACAATGCTGCACATTACTGAGGAGCCTCCGAACTGACAAACTATTCACTTTAATCTCAGTCAGGGAGGACACTAATGTCTGACATCAGGATTTGCCTTGCTACATGGAAATGTAATAATTTATCAGTTATCTGTAGAAATAAGGATGATTCAATGCAGTGGTTTATGTAAGTTGTTCCAAAGCTTACCAGGAACACCAACAGCAACAAGGATGGTCTCGTACACTCTATTGATCCTTTCCCTGAGAAGATGCATTTCGTTGTTTATGACACAACCTGTCGCTTCCTGCTGCTACCAATCTGTTGGAATTGGAGAATTCTCTCAGAGATGGAGTTGGGAGAATTTATTTTATATTGTGTGGTATCTCCACTGGGAAACCGTGATTATATCTTCAATTTTTTTAACGCATTTTGAACAAACAAGTTACGACACGAGGTTTATTTTATTGATGATAGCATTGAGAATAACAGCTATATTTGAATACCCCAAAGGCTGGATTGATCTGATCCCGTTAAGTCTCAAACTTTCATGTTTTCAACTAACAATATTTGCAATATTTCACTCACTATCAATCCCATCAATATCTAAGTACCTTTTCATGTTCTTTTCAGTGATGACCTTCGTTTTGCTGAGGTTATTCAGTCGTTCAATGCCTCATGCTGTTGAAGTTTTTGAGAGCTGTTCTCCTGCACACTGTTATCCCACAGCTTTCCTTGTTAATACAACTGATTTGGGATATTATTTCTGTGAATGAGCACTCGAATACAGAACCTGAAGCTGATACTGATCATACCAACAGCTGGAACTTCTACTCGGTGACATTGTTCTCAAAACAAAGACAAAAATAATCAGATCCTTCAGTTCCAAATCATAGAATGATGACATCATACAGGATAGCATGGCCCTTCGCTCCGTCGAGTTTTTTTCTCTAAACTCACACTCAGGGCTGGACAATGGGAAGCCTTCAAACATGAGATAATGAGAGTCCAGTTCCTGTTCGGGTGAACGGCAAGGCTGGTAGGTGCAGGGAATACTGGATGACTTGAGAAATTGAGGTTTTATTTGAGAAAAAGAAGGAAGCATATGTCAGGTACAGGCAGCATGAAATCAAGTGAATCCTGAGAAGAGTATAAATGCAGTAGGAATATATTTAAGAGGAGAATCAGGAAGGCAAAAACGGAACATGAGAGAGCACTGGCAAATCGGGGTAAGGAGAATCCAAACAAATTCAATAAATACATTCAGGATAAAAGATTAACTGGGGAGAGAACAGTGCCCCTCAAAGATCAGCAAGCCAGCCTATATGTGGAACCACAGGAGATGGCGAGATACGAAACAAATATTTTTCAAAAGTGTTTACTGTGGAGAAGGTCATATAAGATATAGAATGTGGGGAAAGAGATGGAGATATCTTAAAAAATGTTCATGTTACAGTGGACATCTCAAAATGCATAAAGATAGATAAATCCCAGGACCTGATCAGGTGTACCCTAGAAATCAGTGAGAAGCAAGTAAAGTGAATGCTGAGCCTCTTGCTGAGATATTTGTATCATCAATAGTCACAGGGGAGGCGCTGAAAGACTAAATGTTCGCTAACAGGATGCCACTATTGAAGAAAGGTGGTAAGGAAAAGTCAGGGATCTATAGACCAGTTAGCCTGATTGATGGTGGAAAAGTCGATGGAGGTAATCCTAAGGGATAGGGTTTACATATATTTGGAAAGGCAAGGACTGTTTAGGGATAGTCAGCATGACTCTGTGCGTGTGAAGAGGATTGATGAGGGCAGAGCAGAGGCTGTGATCTACATGAACTTCAGTAAGGCATTCAACAAGGGACTTCACGGTGGACTGGTTAGCAAGATTAGAGATCATGGAATGCAGAGAGAACGAACTATTTGGACGCAGATCTGGCTCAAAGATAGCAGACAGAGGTTGTTGATGGAGGGTTGCTTTTCAGACTGGAGGCCTGTGATCCATGGTGTGCCACAAGGATCAGTGTTGGGTCCATTGCTTTTCATCATGTTACAGTTGACATCTCAAAATGCATAAAAATACATAAATCACAGGACCTGATCAGGTGTACCTTTGAAATCAGTTAGAAGCAATTAAAGTGAGAAGCAAGTCGGAGTGGCACGGTGGCATAGTGGCACAATGGTTAGCACTGCTATCTCACAGCACCAGAGACCCGGGTTTAATTCCTACCTCAGGCAACTGCCTGTGTGGAGTTTGCACTTTCTCCCCATGTCTACCCGGGTTTCCTCCGGGTGCTCCAGTTTCCTCCCACAGTCCAAAGATGTGTAGGTTAGGTGAAGTGGCCACGCTAAATTGCCCGTAGTTTTGGGTGAAGGGTGAAATGTAGGGGAATGCATCTGGGTGGGTTGCTCTTCGGAGGGCCGGTGTCGACTTGTTGGGCCAAAAGGCCTGTTTCCACTCTGTAAAGAATCTAATCTACTCATGAATCGAATCATTTTCATAAATGATTTGGATGTGAAAATAGCAGGTATTGTTCGTAAGTTTGCAGATGACACCAAAGTTGGAGGTTACCTGAGAGTACACAGGATCTTGTTCAGATGGGTCAATAGGCCAAGGAGTGGCAGATGGAGGTTAATTTAGATAAATGTGAGGTGCTATATTTTGAAAAGACAAATCAGAGCAGGAGTTGTACACTCATGGGTTGGTTGCTGAACCTCCTTCCAAGGCTCTAAAGGAGCCTTCCACATCCATCAAAGTTTTACCTGCACATCCACCAATATCATTTATTGTATCCGTTGCTCCCGATGCGGTGTCCTCTACATTGGGGAGACTGGACGCCTCCTACCAGAGCGCTTTAGGCAACATCTCCGGGACACCCGCACCAATCAAGCACACCGCCCTGTGGCCCAAAATTTCAACACCCCCTCCCACTCTTTCAGACATGGAGGACCTGGGCCTCCTTCACCGCCGCTTCCTCACCATTAGACGCCTGGAGGAAGAACACCTCATCTTCTGCCTTTGAGCACTTCAACCCCAGGGCATCAATGTGGACTTCAACAATTTCCTCATTTCCCCTTCCCCCACCTTACCCCAGTTCCGAACTTCCAGCTCAGCACTGTCTCCATGACTTGTTCTACCAGCCTATCTTCTTGTCCATCTATCCACTCCACCCTCCCCCGCCGCCGACCTGTCACCTTCATCCCCTCCCCCACTCACCTATTGTACTCAATGCTACTTTCTCCCCAACCCCAACCCTCCTCTCTTTTATCTCTCCATAAATTGTTGTTGAAACCGATCTGCTTCTCTAAAGCCCTTCAAGGATTAGGGCTGTCCTTGTCTTCTCTGGGCTACATTTTGACTCCAGACCCACAGCAATTGGTGCGGTTGGAGGAGGTCAGCCATCTAAGCTCCAGGGCCTCACAACAGGAGGTCCTCAAGATTGTATCCTAGCCCTAACTATCTTTAGTGACTGTACAACTGACCTTCACTCTGGCAGAATGTCATGAGTCCGAGGGTTCGCTAATACCCACACAATGTTCAGCAGCATTCTTCCCTCCTCAGATACTGAAACACTCCATGTGGCTCTGCAGCAAGATGCTGGCAACTTCACCTCCTCGGAAACGGTGTTAGGGAACTGGGGCCAGAGCTGGATGAACGTCGGATCATTCGGGAGGCTGAGGGAGTAATTGAGAGGAGTTACAGGGTGGTAGTCACACCTCAGGTACAGGGGAAAGGTAGATTACAGTCATGAGACAGAAAGGAATAGGCAGAAAATGCAGAGTTCCCCTGTGGCCGTTCATCTCAATAACAAACATACTGTTTTGGTTACTTTTGGGGAGGGCCAACTTACCAGGGGTAAGCAATGGGGCACAGGTCTCTAGCACAGTATTTGTCCATGTTGCTCAGAAAGGAAGGATTAGTAAAAAGAAAATTGAGGGGGGACCTGATTGAGGGTATGAAGGGTATAGACAGGGTAGATAGAGATAAGCTTTCTCCCAGGGTGAATGATTCAGTAATGAGAGGTCACGCTTTGAAGGTGAAAGGTTAAAAGTTTAAGGGGGGATACTCACGGCAAGTACTTTACACGGAAGATGGTAGGTGTCTGGAATGCATTGCCAGCAGACGTAGTAGAGGCAGGTTCATTTAAGATGCGACTGGACAGATGCATGCGTAGGTGGGGAGCAGAGGTATACAGATGCTTAGAAACTGGGCGACAGGTTTAGACAGTAGATTTGAGTTGTCTCAGGCTTGGAGGGCCGAAGGACCTGTTCTTGGGCTGTAAATGTTCTTGGCTCTTTATTGTTTGAAGTGAAAGGGGAGCAGAGCATTAGTCATTGGGGACTTCACTTTGAGGGGACAGATAGAAGATTCTGTGGGAACAAGAGAGAATCAGGGTTGATGTGCTGCCTCCCAAGTGCCAGGGTTCATGATGCCTCAGATCGTGTTTTCGGGATCCTTGAGGTGGAGGGGGAACAGCCCCAACTCATGGTCCACATTGGCACCAATAACATGGATAGGAAAAGGGATGGGGTTTTAAAGCAGATATCCAGGGAGTTAGGGTGAAATTTTAGAGCTGGAACAAACAGAGATGTCAACTCTAGTTTGTTACCTATGCCACATGCTGGCAAGGAATAGGGGGAGAGAAGAGTTGAAAATGTGGTTACAGGGATGATGCAGTAGGGAGGGATTTAGATGCCTGGATAACTGGGGCTTATTCTTGTGTAGGAGGGTCTTCTACAAACAGGATTGTCTACACCTGAACCAGAGAGGTACTCTAACCTGGGGGCAGGTTTGCTTATGCTCTTTGGGACGGGTTAAACTAATTCAGCAGGAGATGGGAACCTGAATTGTAGCATCAGAGCACAGGAGTTTGAGAACAATGAGGTCCTGAATAGGGTTTCAAGGTCACGGGAGTGCAGCGGCAGACAGGAAATTGGTTTCAAGTGTGTCTACTTCAATGCCAGGAGCATCCAGAATAAGGTGGGTGACCTTGCAGCATGGGCTGGGACTTCGATGTTGTGGCTATTGCAGAGACCTGGATCGAGCAGGGACAGGAATGGTTATTACAAGTTCCGGGGTTTAGATGTTTCAGCAAGAACAGGGAAGGTGGTAAAAGAGGGGGAGGTGTGGCTCTGTTAGTCAAGGTGTGTGTTATGTTGGCAGAAAGGACATTTGTTGAGGACTGGTCCACTGTGGTAGAATGGGCAGAGGTTAGAAACAGGAAAGCAAAGGAGTTTTCTGTAGGCTTCCAGAGATGTAAAGGAAAGGATTGCAAAGATGAATCTAGATAGGAGAGAAAGTAGCAGGGTCGATGTTCTGGGGGCCTTTAACTTTCCAAATATTGACTGGAAACATTGTCGTTCGAGTACTTTAGATGGGTCAGTTTTTGTCTAAAGTGTGCAGGAGCATTTCCTGACACAGTATATAGACAGGCCAACAAGGGACGAGGCCACATTGGATTTGGTACTGGGTCATGAACCCAGGCAGGTGTTTGATTTGCAGGTAGGTGAGCACTGTGGTGATAGTTACATTTACTTCAGTGATAGAAAGGGACAGGGATATATCGTAGGGAAAGTGATATAGTTGGGGGAAAGGCAATTATGCTGTGATTTGGCAAGATTTAGGATGCATAGGATGGAAAGGAAACTGTAGAGGATGGGCTCAATTGAAATGTGGTGCTTTTTCAAGGAACAGCTACTACATGTCCTTGATAAGTATGTACCTGTCAGGCAGCGAGGAGGTGGTGGAACAAGGAAACCATGGTTTAGTAAAGACGGTGTATCTGTTGTTAAGAGGAAGAAGGAAGCCTATGTGAAGATGAGACATGAAGATACAGTTAGGTGCTTGAGAGTTACAAATTAGCCAGGAAGGACCAAAAGAGAAAGCAAAGAAGGGCCAGGAGGGGACATGAGGTCGCATTTGGCAGGTCGCATCAATGAAGACCTTAAAGCTTTCTATCAGTATATCAGGATTAAACAAAAATGGCGAAAGTAAGATTAGGACCATTCAAGGACAATAAGTTGAATGTGAAGTCTGAGGAGATAGGAGAGGCGCTAAATGAATATTTCGCATTCGTATTCACACTGGAAAAAGACAATGTTGTCGAGGAGAATACTGAGATCCAGATTATTCGACAAGACGGGATTAAGGGTCATAAGGAGGAAATGTTAGCAATTACGGAAAGTGTGAAAATAGATAAGTCCTCTGGGTTGAAGGGGATTTATCCTAGGATTCTCTTGGAAGCCAGGGAGGAGATTGCAGAGACTTTGATCTTTATGTCATCAGCGTCTCCAGGAATGGTGCCAGAAGACTGGAGGACAGTAAATGTTGTTCCCTTGTTCAAGAAAGGGAGTAGAGACTATCCTAGTAATTATAGACCAGTGAGCCTTATTTTGATTTTTGGTAAAGTGTGGGAAAATGTAATAAGTGTTCAGATTTATAATCATCCTTCAATCATCCAGAAAGGATGAAGTTGATTAATGCTCGTCAACATGGTTTTGTGAAGGGTAGATCGTGCCTCCCAAACCAAGCAGCAGATTCGTTGGTCAATGTCGTGTATATTGGTTTCAGTCAGGCTTTTGATAAGGGTCTCCATGATCGGCTATTGCACCAAATACGGAGGCACGGAGACATGGGATTGAGGGTGATTTAGCTTTTTGCGTCAGCAATTGGCGACCTGTCAGGGTGGTTGCTGATGGGAAATGTTTATCCTGGAGTTCAGTTACTGGTGGTGTACCGCAAGGATCTGTTTTTCGTTCACTGGTGTTTGTCATTTTTATAAATGACTTGGATGAGGATGTAGAAAGATGGATTCCTTAAATTTGCGGATGACACCAGGTCAGTGGAGTTGTGGACAGTGCAGAAAGATGCTGCAGGTTACAAAGGGACAAAGATAAGCTGCAGAGCTGGGCTGAGAAGTGGCAAATGGAGATTAATGCAGAAAAGTGTGAGGTGATTCACTTTGGAAGGAGGAACAGGAATACGGAATACTGGATTAAAGGCAAAATCCTTGGTGGTGTGGTGAGCATAGAGATCTCGATGTCCATGTACATAGATCCCTGAAAGTTGCCACCCAGGTTGATAGGGTTGTTCAGAAAGCGCACAGTGTGTTAGCTTTTATTAACAGAGGGATTGAGTTCCAGAGCCATGAGGTCATGTTGCAGCTGTACAAAACTCTGGTGTGGCCGCACTTGGCATTTTGCGTCCAGTTCTGGTCGCCGTATTAAAAGTAGGATGTGGAAACATTGGAAAGGATGCAGAGAAGATTTAACAGGATGTTGCCTGGGATGGAGATGTGGTCTTATGAAGGAAGGCTGAGGGACTTGAGGCTGTTTTTGTTAGAGAGAAGAAGGTTGAGAGGTGACTTCAGAGAGACATATAAGATGATCAGAGGAGTAGATAGGGTGTACAGTGAGAGCCCATTTCCTTGAATGGAGATGGCTGGTACTAAGCGACAGAGCTTTACTGTCAGAGGTAGTTTCCTTACTCAGAGAGTAGTCGGGGCATGGAACGCCCCGCCTGCAACAGTAGTAGACTTGCCAACTTTAAGAACATTTAAATGGTCATTGGATAAACATATGGATGATAATGGAATGGTGTAGGTTCGATGGGCTTGAGATTCGTTTCACAGGTCGGCACTACATCGAGGGCCGAAGGGCCTGTACTGTGCTGTAATGTTCAATGTTCTATGTTACAGGCCTGGGCTGACAAATGACAATTAACATCCGTGCCACACAAATGCAAAGCAATTATCACCTCCAAGAAGAGATCACATCGATAACACCTTTTGACATTCAAGGCTTTGCTGTTGCTGAATCCCCCACAATCAACAAGCTGGGAGTTCCCATTGAGCTGAATATGAAATGGATTTACAATGTATGTACTGTGGCAATAAGAGCAGCTCAGGGTGCAGGAACACTTCAGTGAGGGATGTACCTCATGGCTCCAAAAGCCTCTCCACCATCTCCAAGGCACACGTCAGGAGTGTGATGGAATACTCCCCACTTGCCTGGATGGAAATATCTCCAAGATCCCTCAAGAAATGGGATCCCAGCATGACAAGCAGCCATATAAAAGCACAAGGTTGCAGACACTCGAAATCCGAAATGAAATCAGAACGTGCTGGAGAAATTCAGCAAATCTGGAAACACCTTTGGAGAGATACATAAAGTTAAAATTTTGAGTCCAATATCACCCTTCTACAGAACAGGCTGATCAGGAATCATGTCGGACTAGAAACATTAATTTTCTTTCTCTCTTCACAGTTGCACCAGGCCTGCCGAGTTTCTCCAACATTTTCTCTTTTACGATGAAGTACCCAGTTTGATCGCAACCACATCTACAAACATTGTCTATCCACCACCGGTGCTCATTCGCAGCACTGAGTATCATTGACAATACACACTGCAGAGACTCACCAATGCTCCGTAGACATCATCTTCAACATCTATGAACATACCTTCCTAAAGACAAAGGCAGTAGATGCATGAGAAGACCATGAGATGCATGTTCCCTTCCAAGCCACTCACAATCCTGACTTGTGTATATATTCCTTCAGTAAAGTCCCTGAAGTCCCAGTGGACCATAGGGCTGCTCTCTCATTAGTGAGAAACGACTGGCTGTGAGTTTAACCTGAGGGTCACCGTGCCTCAGGGGAACGGTGAGGTTGGAAAGGTAGGACCTTCATGATGATCTCAGCCAGTGTGTGGATAGAACCTCTGCTTTTAACATAAAACATACTATAATACATCAAAGCACAGGCCCTTCGGCCTTCGATGTTGTGCCGACCATTTATCTCAGTCTATTGTTCTCTCTTCTATGTGCCTATCTATGAGTTGCTTAAATTGCACAAAATATAGAGACATGGGATTGAGGGTGTTTCAGCAGTTTGGATCAGAAGGTAGCTAGTTGAAAGAAGACAGAGGGTGGTGGCTGATGGGAAATGTTCACCCTGGAGTTCGTTCGTCGTGGTGTATCACAACGATTTGTTTTGGGTCCACTGCTGTTTGTCATTTTTATACATGACCGAGATTAGGGTGTCGAAGGATGGGTTAGTACATCTGTGAATGACAATAAGGTCGGTTGAGTTGATGATAGTGCTGAAGGATGTTGCAGTCTCCAGAGGGACAGAGATAAGCTGCAGAGCTGGGCTGAGAGGTGGCAACTGGAACTTAATGTGGAAAAGTGTGAGGTGATTCACTTTGGAAGGAGGAACAAGAATACAGAGAACTGGGCTAATGGTAAGGTTCTTGGTAGTGTAGATAAGCAGAGAGATCTCAGCTTCCAGGTACATAGATCCCTGAAAGTTGCCACCCGGGTTGATTATGTTGAGGCTCTTTTCATTCGAGAGAAGAAGGCTGTGAGATGACGTAATTGTGAGATACAGATAATTACAGAATTAGATAGGGTGGACAGTGAGAGCTTTTTCCTCGCCTGGTGATGGTTAGCACGAGGAGACATAGCTTTAAATTGAGGGATGATAGATATAGGACAGATGTTAGAGGTAGTTTCTTCACACAGAGTGTGTTAGGGGCATGGAACGCACTGCCTGCAACTGTCGTAGACACCGACTTTCAAGGCATTTAAATGGTCATTGAATAATCATATGGACAAAAATGGAATAGTGTAGGAAAAATGGGCTTCAGATTAGTTACATAGGTCGGCACAACATCAAGGGCCGAAGGCTCTACTCCGCTGTAATGTTTATGTTCTATGTTCTAATTGTTCCTAATCTATCTGACTCTGCTGCCACTGCTGGTAGTGTATTCCACACACCCACCATTGTCTGTGTTAAGAACCTACATCTGACATCTCCCCTAAAAGTTCCCCTAATCAGTTTAAAACGATACAGCCACCCCCCCCCCCCCCCATGATGACTCTTTCCACCCAGGGAAAGAAATCTCTGTCTATTCCCTCTGTCTGTGTCTCTCATCACCTTGTACACCTCCATCATGTCAGCTCTCATCCTTCTTCACTCCAGTGAGAAATACACTCGATCCCTCAACCTTTCTTCATAAGACATGCCATCCAGTCCAGGCAGCGCCCTCTCTTAAGCTCCCACATCCTTTCTATAATGAGGCAACCAGAACTGAACACAACATTCCAAGTGTGGTCTAAGCAGGGCTCTATAGAGTTGCAGCATAACCTCGCGGCTCTTAGACTCCATCCCTCTGCTAATGAAAGCAAATACGCTATAAGTTGCCTCAACAAATTTGGGGAGCACTGGGTGACTTTGAGGGATCAATACGCATGGACCCCAAGGTCCCTCTGTTCCTCCACACTGCCAAGAATGCTGCCTTTAACCCTGCAGTCTGCATTTAAAGTTGACCTTCCAAACTGAATCACTTCATGCTTTTCCAGGGTGAACTCCATCTGACATTTATCAGCCAAGTTCTGCATCCTGTCAATGTCCTGTTGCAACATAGGGCAGTCCGGCACACTATCCACCACTCCACCAAACTTCATGTCATTGGCAAACTTACTAACCAACCTTCCACTTCCTCATGCAGATCATTTATAGAAATACACAGAGAGCAGAGGTCCCAGAACCGATCCCCGTGGAACATCACTGGTCACCAAGCTCCAGGCTGAATACGTCCCATCTACTACCAGCCTCTGTCTTCTGTGGAGAAGCCTGCTCTGTGTCCAGACAGCCAAATTTCCCAGTATCCCATGCCTCCTTATTTTCTGAATGAGCCTCTCATGGACAACCTTATCAAATGCCTTGCTAAAATCCATGTGCACCACATCCACTGCTCTACCTTCCTCAGTGCATTTTGTCACATCCTCAAAGGATTCAATAAGGTTTGTGAGGCATGACCTGCCCTCACAAAGCCATGCTGACTATCTCTAACCAAGCTATGGTTTTCCAATAAATCATAAATCCTGTGTCTCAGAATCCTCTCCAATAAGTTGCCCAACACATAAGTAAAACTGACTGGTCTGTAATTCCGAAGATTAGCCTATTCCCTATCATGAATAAGGGAATACGTTTTGCCACCCTCCAATTATTTGGCGCTACTCCAGTGGACAATGAACACACAAAGATCATTGTCAAAGGCACAGCTATCTCTTCCCTCGCTTCCTGTAGTAACCTTGCGGATATTCCTTCCTGCTGGGGGGAGTTAGCTATCCTTAAAGCTTTCTGCGCATCCTCCTTTTTAACACCAACCTGTTTGAGCATGTCAGCCTGTTTTCTGCTGTCCTCACAAACATCAAGTTCCCTCTCATTAGTGAATAATGAAGCAAAGTATTAATTGAGGACCAACACTACCTCCTCCTCCGACCCCAGGCACAAGTTCCATCCACTGTCCCTGATTGGCCCTACCCTCACTCTGACCATCCTCTTGTTCCTCACATCAGTATAGAATGCCTTGAGTTTTTCCTTCATACTGCCTCCTAAAGCCTTTACATGTCCCCTCCTGGATCTATTGTTCAGTTCCGTCCTGGCTACCTTGTAACCCTCTAGAACCCTGTCTGATGCTTGCCCCCCCAACCTTAAGTATGCTTCCTTCTTCCTCTTGACGAGATGTTCCACATCCCTTGTTACCCAAGGTTCTTTCAGCCCACCATCCCTTCCTTGCCTCAGTGGGACAAACCTGTCCTCCTAAACAACCTCCACATTTCTGTCGTGCATTTCCCTGAGAACTTCTGTTCCCAATTTAGATGTCCCAGTTCCTGCCTAATAGTATTGTAATTCCCCCTCCCCCAATTAAATACTTTCCCATACCATCTGCTCCTATCCCTCTCCATGAGTACAGTGAAGTTCATGGTGTAATGATCATTATCAACAAAATGCTCTCCTCCTGAGAGATCTGACACCTGGCTGGTTCGTTGCCAAGCAACAAATCCAACATTGGATGTTGGTATCTCTCTTCATCACAAACCAGTCGTCCAGCCACCAGTTAGCACAGTTGGCTGGATGGCTGATGTGAGATGAAGAGAGGTTAGGTGGTACTTTGATTAAACTCACCATCAGTTGTCTCTCTACCTCTCTCAAAGACAGAGCAGCCTTTTGAATTGTGCGATTCCTTCGGTATCCCTCTGTCACAATCCTAGAGAGAAGGCTGAGAGACGACCTAATTGAGACATACAAGATGATCAGGGGTTCAATAGGGTGGACACTGAGAGCCTTCTTCCTTGGATGGTGATGGCTTGCACGAGGGGACATAGCTTTAAATTGAGGGATGATAGATATCGGACAGATGTCAGAGTAGTTGTGGCATGGAACACCCTGCCTACAACAGTTGGAGACTCACCAACTTTAAGGGTATTTGAATGGTGATTGGATAAACATATGGATGAAAATGGAAAAGTGTCAGATCGATGGGCTTCAGATTGTTCAAAAGGTCTGTGTAACATCGAGGGCCGAAGGGCCTGTACTGTGCTGTGATGTGCGATGTTCTATTTTAGTGACCAGTTGATCACTAAAAGGCTGAAAGGTAAGAGCAATGGAGAGACCCGCAGAGACCCAGAGATGGAGAGCAGAAGGAAAACTGTGATTCTGCTCTTCACCATCTCTGGGAGCTTCACCCTCCTGTGTTTAATCAATGTTGTAGATTTCTGATATTAAGCCAAGCGAGGCATCAATCCTGATGATTACCCACTGTTTATGATGATTACCCACTGTTCAAATGTATTCATTTTAATTGTGGTGTAAGAATTAAGTGTGTTTTGTGTAAAGCTCAACATTCTGACCAATCGAATTCCACCCAGAACAGAACACTCTAGAACTGTCCATGATGCTACCAGCGACGTCTAAGGTTCGACATGACCGTTCTCAAACTCAACTTGAAATATTGGCCAAAAGAGTTCTGTACATGCTAGAAGGGATGTGAGTGCATTGGAGAGGATGCAGAGGAGATTGACCAGGACGTTCCCTGGGCTTGGAGAGTTTAGTTCTGAAGAGAGTTTGGACAGACTGGGATTGTTTTCATTAAAGCAGAGGTGATGGAGAGAAGTCAGGACTGAGATGTATAAAATTATGATGGCCACAGGGTATGCAGGAAGAGAACATTTCCCATGGAGGGGGGAATTAAGGACCTGCATAGAGCTAAGTGAAGGAAACTGAACTCTTTAGTTGAAGGAGGAGTAGAGTGTCAACAACTAAATAGCTGGAGGATAAGAGAAAGAAAGTAACGTGGGCGTCTGGAAAGCACAGCCTAAATGGGTGGTAGAGGTGTGAACCCTGAAGACAATTCGGAATTATATGACTGATACTGTGAAATGCCACAGTGGACAAGGCTGCAGACTGATGTCGACAGTGAAGCAAGAGGATATGACAGACAAGGAGTGAAACCACACCTCTCTGTATAGTGGGCACAGACCCATACCTTCCCTGGTCTCACCCCTCCATCTCCCTTCAATCTACTCCATCATCAGGCAGCTGTTTTGGGTTTCTTCACTGAGCATGCCCAGTACACTGCAGGGAACAAAGAATGATTCATTCCCAGCTGCTGCGAGACAGAGCATGAGTGTCTCAGATTCAGCTCTGTGACATCTCCTGGGCAGTTTCAATCTGAATCTGTGTGTCTCTGACCCCGTGTCATTGAGCATCATCCGTACACCCTAATGTCTATGTCTAGAACTGCTTTGTATATTCTGGAATATGGACACATTGTAACCTGAGAAAGGGGAGGGTTTCGGTCCTCCCTGGATTATTTCCTGTTTGATTGCAGTGAGGGCACTTTAACTGGACAGATCAAAGGCTCTTCCAGTCATTGTATAATTCAATCTAGAATTAGTCTTGCCGAAATGCATCACCTCTGGATTGAACTCCACCTGCCACTTTTCCGCCCAACTCTCCAGTCTGTCTATATTCTCCTGTATTCTTGGACATTCTCTTATGCTTTATGCTACTCCACCAATCTTCGCGCCATCTGCAAACTTGCTGATCATACCAACAGTGCCCTCTTCCAGATCATTTATGTAAATTACAAACAACAGTGGCCGCAACACTGACCCCTGTGGAACACCACTGGTCACCTTTCTCCATTTCGGGAAACTCCCTTCAACTACTACTCTCTGTCTCCTGTTGCTCAACCAGTTCTTTATCCACCGAGCTAGAACACCCTGCACACCATGTGACTTCACTTTC
The DNA here is from genome assembly GCF_047496795.1 of Chiloscyllium punctatum. Taxonomy (NCBI): domain Eukaryota; kingdom Metazoa; phylum Chordata; class Chondrichthyes; order Orectolobiformes; family Hemiscylliidae; genus Chiloscyllium; species Chiloscyllium punctatum. The sequence goes on along the minus strand of NC_092771.1, from coordinate 77,316,004 downwards.
TCTGTTAGTTTACCATGAGAAACCTTATCAAATGCCTTACTAAGCTCCATGTATGTGACATTAACAGTCATATACATCCCAGTCAAGATTGGGAAACTTAAAATCTCCCATCATTACTACCCTACTGCCTCGACGTCTTTCCATAATCTGTTTACCTATTTGTTTTCTACCTCATGCTCACTGTTGGGAGGCCTGTAATACAGCCCTAACAATGTAACTGCATCCTTCTTATTTCTCAACTCCACCCGTCTTGCCTCACTACTCAAGCCCTCCATAGTGTTCTCCTTTAGCACTGCCACGGTATCATCCCTGATCAACAATGCAACTCCACCCCACCCCCACTTTGACTTCCCTCGCTGTCTTGTCTGATGCATCTATATCCTGGAACATGCCAACCATGCCCTTTCTTCAAACAAGTCTCTATGATCACAAAAACGTCATACTCCCAGGCTCCAATCCAAACCCTTAAGTTCATCTGCCTTATGCACTATACACCTTGAATTAAAGTATATGCATTTCTGGCCACCAGTTTTTTTTTTTGCATTCATCTGGTCTCTGCGTACTCTTCCCTTTATTAATGCTATCTTCAGTATTCTTACCATCTCCAGTCTCCACTTCGCTGCCTACTTATTATCTCTTCTGGTTCCCAGCCCCCTGCCACATTAGTTTAAAATCTCCCCAACAGCAGAAGCAAAACCTCTCACAAGGACATTGGTTCCACTCTGGTTCAGACATAGACCGTCCATTTTGTAATATTCCCACCTTCCCCAGAACCGGTCCCAATGTCCAACAAATCTGAACCCCTCCTTCCGACCCATCCCTCCAGCCACGTGTTCATCCTGCCTATTTTTTCCATTTCTACTCTGGCTAGCACGTGGCACTGATAGCAGTCCCAAGATCAGTACCTTTGAGGTCCTTCTCTTTAACTTCTCTCCTATCTCCCTGAATTCTGCTTTCGGGACCTCATGTTGTTTTTTTACTTATATCATTGGTGCTTGTATGCACCAAGACAACTGGCTGTTCACCCTCCCCTTTTAGAATGCTCTGCAGCCGATTGGTGACATCCCTGACCCGAGCACCTGGGAGGCAACATACCATCCAGGAGTCCTGTTTTCGGCCACAGAACCGCCGATATACTCCCCTCACAATAGAATCCCCTATGACTATGGACCTATGAGTCTTTTTCCCGCCATTCTGAACAGCAGTGCCCACCACAGTGCCGTGATCCTGGCACTGCCCGGTCGGCCATCCCCCTATAGTTTCCAAAATGGTAAACCTGGTTTGGAGGGAGATGAGCTCAGGGGACACCTGCACTGCCTTACTACTCTTTCTCTGCCTTTTGGTCACCCATTCACTGTCTCCCTCAGCAATCCTAACCTGCGTGTGACCAGGTCACTAAATGTACTATCCACGACCTCCCCAGCATCACGCATCCTCCACAGTGAGTCCATCTGCAGCTTCAGAGCCGTTATACGGTCAAAGAAGAGCTGCAGCTGCACATACTTCTTGTAAGTGTAAGGGTCAGGAACGTCAGACACGTCCCTGAGCTCCCACATCAAGCAAGAGGCACAGGGCATCGTTCTGAGGTCCCCTGCCATTGTAGGCTTCGCTTTATATCAACTAACTAAAACCAAACAATGCACTTGAATATATGAAAAAGAAAGATAAAAGGAATTAAAAGCTTTATCTTACAGAATCTTTTTCTTCCGGTTCGAGGTGGGGGGTGTGCGGGAGGGAGATACTACACGTGTAGTATCTCGGGTACAGCCACTGCCCAAATATAAATTAAGCCCTTACCTTCCCAGCAGCCCTTGCTTCACTCCACCTTCTCTCCTCGCCGCTCTGTCAAAATGGAGGCACAGCCAATTCCATTTTCATGTGTCGCCCCGTGATCAGCTTTTCCTTTCTCCCTGCCTCACAATTATCGGTCCCCTTTATCTGTCTGACTGCTCTTCTGCCTCTTTCTGGGCTCCATCTTCACCTATTGCAGCAGTGAGATGTCACACCCCCCCCCCCCCACCCCACCATCTGCACCTTTTCCGAGCTCCTTTCAGTTACGATGAAGGATTACTTGATCTGAAACGTTAACTCTGCTTTAACTCCAAAGAATCTGCCAAACCTGCTGAGGTTCTGAAGCGATTTCTCTTTTCATTCACATTCACACCCAGACGACGTTCCCAAGGTGGGAACGAACTTCCTATTGGCGAAAAGCTCGAGATGGACTATGAGTTATAAAGTAATCTCACACCTAACAACAGGACAATTCCAAACAACTCTTTCATACATACTGCCGCCTTCGTGCACCACCACTTCCCAGACAATGCTGAAAAGAGAGAAAGAAAGAACATAATAAGAATGGGCCATAAAAAGTGAATTTCACCAATCGCAGTCTCGATTACGTTACCTATCCCTTCGGAAGTCTCCAGGACGGAAATCAAGGAAATGAGAGAAATTCAATAATATATGACATCGAAATTCATTGGAACTATTTTCCCATTGGTCAGAAAAAAAAAGACGAGTCGAGTCACTACAGGAATTTGTTTCACAACAGTGATGAAATAACAGTCTCCATTCGGTTCCATTAAAATCTCAACTGACCTGGAACAGCAGGGCTGCTTGCGATTTTCCGCACAGAAGGCAAACACGATCATGACAGCAGAGACACTTTGAAATATTTGGCACCACCATTCGCCACAGTGAATTCCCCAGGCAGCAAACGCATTTTCCTTTTGTTTTCAACATTAATACAGTGGGGACCGAAAGAACACGTTAACAAGGTGCAGCGTTGGAGTTGATCAGCTGAAATGGCAGCGGTGGGATTCGAACCCACACCCCTTTCAAGAGAGAAAGCGGCATCCAGCGACGGAGACCACTCAGACACACAACCAGACAGCTGGAGCCATCCTCCATTTTCTTGCATTGCCAATAGTGCTCCTGCATAACAACAGATGCAAAGTCACATGAAAAGGGTTCCATGATCCCTCTCCGACTCGCACAACTACTGGCATGTGCCTGTCAACAATATCAATTTCGCAGCAGACAATGATAGCCCATCAATCCAGACAAAAATCAATGGTAAGCTGAGTCTATCTTCTCAGTCTCTTTTCAGCTACAAATGCATCTGTGAGTGCGTGAGGATATATGATCGGGTATGATTGGGTCAAATTACCATGAGCTACTTGACATTACTGCAATTTCGATTCTTACTTTGCTAAATGATTTCACGCATTGCTCGAAACAGGACGACTTTCACGTTTACACGGAACAGGAAACACACCGGACTACAGGGAAAATGCACAAAGCTGAGCAGGCCGTGCTCCACATCATACCGTGCAGCATAGTTTCAGTCACTCTGCCTGTTTTGCAGAATAAGAGTCCCAAAGAATGTTCTCCACCCTAAAACCGGAGGTAGCAGTATAATCCGAGAACGACAGATCACATTGTGAGGATACTCTGACCTCGGGTCCAGTTCGAGATGCCACTTTCCTTGCCTTTTACCTGAACCGTGCAATTTGATGCAGAGATGTTCACTCTTGGACATGAGCCACATGGATACCAACTGAGTTGGAAACCTGTGTGGGAATCGACAAGGAGCGACTCAATGAATTTTGCTAAATTCCATGCTGTTTATGAGAAATGCAGTTTCTGTTCACCTCAATCTAAAAGGCAGTTTCTGAACATAGTAACAGAAGTCAAAATGTAATTACCTCACCCCACCCCCCACTGCGGAAGAGGTGCGACTGCACTTGAGTGCTTTTTATTCTCGATGTGAAGAGCTCTCACGCCTGACTCACCCTCACATCTCTGGTTGCTGAGTGAATCACAAGGAAGGAGTTTCACCAGAGCTGCAACTGCATCACTTCCCCACTCGCCTTCCCCGTTTACATTTTGCTGCTCGTCAGTGATTTAAAGAAAACCAAATGGATGCAATGCAGTTACAACATGACATAGATCTCGGGGTGCACCTTAATACTAGCGGCTCTATGAAAGCACAAGTCCAAAGGTTCCTTTGAGAGTGTAATTTCTTTCATTGCTGTTGCTGATTGAATGAGACATTAACGTGCGAACTGCTCCAAAACATGATTCTGGACATCTGGTGCCAATTCTCGCAAGTTGAATAACGACAGACAGCTTCCAAACGAGGCCTTTCAGAGAAGACTTTGGGGTACATTTGACAAACAGACAAGTTCAGGAATTCGTGGTGCGCCGTGACACCAGCGCATCAGCTTCTTCCCTGCCTTTGAACCGGGCCGCCTGCACAAGGAATGCAAATGCGGTACTGCTTTTCGTGGAATGATCAGAAGGGGGTAACTACACTCTCAAACAGAATGGCATATGATCAGAACCAGGTTGCAGAAAATCTTTACAATGCTTTGCACAGTCATTACATGGAATTGCATTGCATTTCACTCCGAGAACAGATTTGTTCAAGCAAATTCGAAGGCAGGTTTGCAGATGGGAAAGCAAGCAAGAAAGCTCCGTTCTTCCATGTAAAAGGCTGCAGTTGAAGAACAAAGCAGTTTCGGCACAGTTTCGCACAGGGGACCTTTCGCATGTGAGGCGAATGTGATGTCCACTACACTAATGAAACGAGCCACAGGCTCCAGTGATGTGGCTCAGTGGCATCCAGCACTGAAAGTTGAAGTCATTCCACGTTTCACCTTTCTGTTTTCAATAGCCCGTTGTTGTCCGGCGTAATTGACATCATGAAAACGTAAAAAGAAAGACACGTGAAATTGATGACAAAATATAGACAAGGATGTCATCAATGTTTGGACCGTAGGGCGAGGTGGAATAGGCTGGGACGACCTTCCCTGCAGCGTAACGGCTGCGACATGATCTAATGGAAGGGTTGGAAACTGAGTATGTACGTGGGGAGAGTTGAAAACTGAAGATTTTAAGGTGAGTGGGCTGAAATTGACAAAGGACATGAGGAACATTTCTCACTCAGAAAGTTGTGCGTGTTTGGAATGAGCTACCAGAGGAGGTGGAGGAGGCCATTCCACTCAGAAAATTGCAAAGGTAATCGAATGAGTTTCTGGATAGGATTGGTTTAGATGGATTGGGACCAAATGCAGGGGAACGGGACTTGATTAATTTTGGCTATATGGCGAGCATGGACGAGATACACTGAAGTATCTGTTTCCACGCGGTTTACCCCAATAACGTTGTGTTGCTTACACCGACTTTAAAGGATTACTTTTTAGCGGAGCTTGTCATCGCTGTCTGTGGCACGATCATTTAGTCTGTTCGACTGCTCACGGGAAAGGTAGTATTGTGAAACACTGCAGAAATGAACGACTTCCTTACTTTTGCTCTGACTGACCATACTCTGTGAAATTTTCTCAGATCCTCAGTTGAGGATTTGTGCTGCTGGAAGTTACCTCAGAAACCCTGTTAACTCGTAATGTGTTGAGCGAATCGCAAAACAGAAAGCATTTAACACGGAACACAAACAAAACTGGCAAACCGAATACATTTTGCCGCATGGTGTCACAGTGCTTAGCACTGCTGCCTCATAGCGCCGGAGACCCGGTTTCAATTCCCGCCTCAGGCGACTGACTGTGTGGAATTTGCACTTTCTCCCCGTTTCTGCGTGGGTTTGCTCCGGGTGCTCCGGTTTCCTCCCAAAGTCCAAAGATGTGCAGGTCTGGTGAATTGGCCATGATAAATTGCCAGTAGTGATAGATAAGAGGTAAATGTCGGGGTATGGGTGGGTTGCGCTTCGGCAGATCGGTATGGACTTGTTGGGCCGAAGGGCCTGTTTCCACGCTGTAATGTAATCTAATCTAATAAAAATCTAATCTAATCTAAATCCAATCTAATCTAATTTTCAGACACAGAGATGCAGGAATGCTAAACGTGAGACAGTCCAAGGGCATGAGTTATAAAGTAATCTGACAACTAACAACAGGGCAATTCCAAACTACTCTTTCAAACATACTGTATCCTTAGTGCACAACCACTTCTCAGACAATGCTGAAAAGAGAGAAAGAAAGAGCATAATAAGAATGAGCCATAAAAAGTGAGTTTCACCAAACACTGTCTCGATTCGATTACCTTTCCCTTCCGATGTCTCCAAGATGGAAATGAAGGAAATGGGAGAAATTCAATACCATAGCACATCGAAATTCATTGGAGCGATTTTCCCATTGGCCAGAAAACCAAATAACGACGAGTTGAGTCACCACAGGACTTTGTTTCACAAAAGCGATGAAATAACAGTCTCCATTCGGTTCCAGTCTAAGCTCAACTTGCCTAGAACAGCAGAGCTGTTTGCGATTTTCCGATCAGGAGGCGAACACGTTCATGACAGCAGAGACGAATTGAAATATTTGGCACTATCCCACACCACAGTTAATTCCCCGGGAAGCCAACCTATTTTCCTTTTGTTTTCAAGAACAAAACAGTAGGGAAAGAAGCAGCATTTGAACAGGCTGCAGCGTTGGATTTGAACAGCAGAAATGACACTGACGGGATTCGAACCCACGCCCCGATTAAGAGTGAGAAACTGGATTTAGCGACGTAGACCACTCTGCCACACGACCAGCCAGCCGGGTGCCTCATTTTCTTGCATTTCCAATCGTGTTCTCCTGCATAACAACAGATGCAAAGTCACATGAAAAGAGTTCCATGATCCCTCTCCGACTCGCACAGCTGCTGGGATGTGCCCGGCTACAATATCAATTTTGCAGTAGATAATGATAGCCATCAATCCAGACAAAAATCAATGGTAAGCCGAGTCTATCTTCTAAGACTCTTTTCAGCTACAAATGTATCTGTGAGAATATATGTTCGCTTATGATTTGGTAAAATAACCATGAGCTGCTTGACATTACTGCAATTTCGATTCTTGCTTTGCTAAATGATTTCACCCATTGCTCGAAACAGGGCGACTTTCACGTTTACACGGAACAGGAAACACACCGGACGACAGGGAAAATGCACAAAGCTGAGCAGGCCGTGTTCCACATCATACCATGCAGCATTGTTTCATTCACTGTGTCTGTTTTGCAGAATAAGAGTCCCAAAGAATGTTCTCCACACTAAAAGCGGAGGTAGCATGACAAGTTGGAAACCTGTGTGGGAATCGACGAGAAGTGACTCAATAAATTTTGCTAAATTCCATGGTGCTTATTAGAAATGCAGTTTCTATTCAAGTCAATCCAAAAGGCAGTTGCTGAACATAGTAACAGAAGTCAAAAGGCAATTACCTCACCCCATCCCCACTCTGGAAGAGGTGCTAACTGCACTTGAGTGCTTTTTGTTCTCGATATGAAGTGCTCTAACGCCTGAGTTAACTTCACGTCTCTTGTGACTGAGTGAATCACAAAGAAGGAGTTCCACCAGAGCTGCAACTGCCTCACTTACCCACTCCCCTTCCCCATTCACATTTTGCTGCTCCTCAGTGATTTAAAGAAAACCAAATGGATGTGATGTCATGTCTCTCTGTCGGTTCCCCAGTTTCAGTTCCAACATGACTTAGATCTCGGGGCGCACCTGAATACTAGCGGCGCTATGAAAACACAAGTCCAAAGGTTCCGCTGAGAGTGTAATTTCTTTCATTGCTGTTGCTGATTGAATGAGCCACTAATTTGCGAACTGCTCCAAAACATGATTCAGGACCTCTGGTGCCAATTCTCACACGTTGAATAACGACAGACAGCTTCCAAATGAGGTCTTTCAGAGACGACTTTGGGGTGCATTTGACAAACAGACAAGTTGAGGAATCCGTGGTGCGCTGTGACACCAGAGCATCAGTTTCTTCCCTGTCTTTGAACCGAGCCGCCTGCGCAAGGAATGCAAATGCGGTACTGTTTTTCGTGTAAGGATCAGAAGGGGGTAACTACACTCTCAAACAGAATGGCATATGATCAGAACCAGGTTGGAGAAAAACTTTACAATGCTTTGCACAGTCATTACATGGAATTGCATTACATTTCACTACGAGAGCAGATTTGTTCAAGCAAATTCGAAGGCAGGTTTGCAGATGGGAAAGCAAGCGAGAAAGCTCCGTTCTTATCCATGTAAAAGGCTGCAGTGGAAGAGCAATGCAGATTCGGCCTAGCTTCAAACTGGGATTCTTTCGCGCGTTAGGTGAACGTGATGACGACTACGCTACAAAAACGAGTCACAGTCGCCCCTGTTGCTGCCCAGTGGTGTCCAGCACTGAAAGTTGAAGCCATTCTACGTTTCACCTTTCTGTTTCTAACAGCTCGTTGTTATCCAGCGTAATTTACATCTTGAAAACGTAAACAAAAGACAGGTGAAATTGCTGACAAAATATAGACAAGGACGTCGTCAATGCTTGGACTGTAGGGCGACGTGGAATAGGCTGGGGCAACTTTCCCTGCAGCGTAACGGCTGCGGCATGTTCTTATGGAAGGGTTGTAAACTGAGTATTTACGTGTTTTACCCAAGTAGGGGAGTGTTGAAAACTCCAGAGCAAAGGTTTAAGGTGAGTGGTCTGAAATTGACAAGGACCTGAGGCACATTTCCCACACAGAAGGTTGTGCGTGTATGGAATGAGCTCCCAGAGGAAGTGGAGGAGGCTCAGGAAATTGCAAAGGTAATCGGATGCGTTTCTGGATAGGTTGGGTTTAGAGGGATTGGGGGAAATGCAGGGTAATGGGATTTGATTAATTTTGGCTACGTGGTGAGCATGGACGAGATACACCGAAGTATCTGTTTCCACGCGGTGTAACCCAATAGCGTCGTGTTGCTTAGACTAGGCTTTAAAGGATTACTTTTTAGCGGAGCTTGCCGTCGCAGTCTGTGGCACAATTATTTAGTCTGTTCAACTGCTGATGGAAAAGGTAGTATTGTGAAACACTGCAGAAATGAACGATTTCCTTATTTTTGCTCCAATTGACGATACTCCGTGAAATTTTCCCAGAATCACAGTTGAGGATTTTTGCAGCTGGAAGTTACCTCAGAAAACCTTTTAACTCGTAATGTATTGAGCGAATCGCTAAACAAAAAGCATCTAACACGGAACACAAACAAAACTGCCATGCTGAATGCATTTTCAGAATCAGAGATGCATGAATTCTAAATGTGAGACAGTCTGGGGGCATGAGCCATAAAGTAATCTCACAACTAACAACAGGGCAATTCCAAACCCCTCTTTCAAATATACTCGAGCCTTAGTGCACCACCACTTCCCAGACAATGCTGAAAAGACAGAAAGAAAGAACATAGTAAGAATGGACCATAAAAAGTGAATTTCACCAATCACAATCTCGATTAGATTCCCTTTCACTTCCGATGTCTCCAGGACGGAAATGAAGGAAATGTGAGAAATTCAGTAACATATGACATCTAAATTCATTGGAACGATTTTCCCATGCGCCAGAAAACTAAATAACGACGAGTCGAGTCACCGCAGGACTGTGTTCCACAATAGCGATGAAATAACAGTCTCCATTCGGTTCCAGTAAAAACTCAACTTGCCTGAAGCAGAATGCAACAGTAGAGCTGCTTGTGATTTTAAGCACGGGGGGAGGGGGGGGGGGGGGCGAACACAATCAGGACAGCACAGACACTTTGAGAAATTCGGAACTTCCCACACCACAGTTAATTTCCCAGGAAGCAAACCCATTTTTCTTTTGAACATCAATACAGCGGTGATCGATGCAGCATTTTAACATGCTGCAGCGTGAGAGTTGATTGACAGAAATGGCAGTGGTGGGAGTTGAACCCCCGCCTCCGTCGAGACTGGAACCTGTACCTTGCGATTTAATAGCGTGCCAAGTCAAAACTACGCGTTGAAGCATACTGGATCCTGAGTGCAGCAACACTTCCCAGAATGTGCTGAAAAGAGAGAAAGAAAGAACATAATAATAATGGGCCATAAGAAGTGAATTTCGTCAATCACAGTCTCGATTAGATTATCTTTCCCTTCTGTCTCCAGGACAGAAATCGTGGAAATGATGGAACACACAACATTGCAAACATTTTCCCATTCGGCAAAACTCTAAATAACGACAAGTTGAGTCACTGTAGGACTTTGTTTCACAATAGCGATGGTCTGCTTTCGGCTCCAGTGAAAACTCAACTTTTCTGAAACGAAACAGCTGCGGTCGAGTTGCTTGAGCCCGCGATTTTTCGTTTGGGAGACGAACATTGTTACATCAGCACAGGCACTGACTCCTTTGCCTGAGTCTATATTCGCACCCACCACTGCCAAGTCTTTGAGAAGCAAACCCCAACTTTTTAACTTTGACCCACATTTCAACATGCTGTAACATTCCAGTTGATCCACTGAAATGGCAGCGCAGGCATTCTAATTCACATAACCGAGATTCAAAAACCTCAACGCAACTGTTTAGCCCAGTCCACCATGTGACCTTGCTGGAGGCTTTCATACCTTTTCGCACATGCGTCTGCAAAGTAACAGAAGCCCGTTCCCAGGGAAAGGGTTCCGTAATCCCTCTCCTGCTTGCACAGCTGCTGGGAAATGCTGGCTACAATATCAATTTCGCAGCAGATAAGGATAGCCCATTAATCCAGACATAAATCAATGGTTATCTGAATCTATCTTCTGAGACGCTTTTCAGCTGCAAATGTATATGTGTGTGTCAGAATGTATGAACGGTTTTGATTTCATAGAATAACCGTCAGCTGCATGCGTTCGAGGTGCACTAGATAAAGTTGGAGCTCCCAGCCTGATGTTCCAATGCTCCCTGCTCCATGTCAATCAAATCTGCTCCAGGTGAGTTTGGTGATCCCAGGTTGATGTCCCAATGCTCCCTGCTGCTCAATGTCAATAGAAGTTGCTCCAGATGAATTTGGAGCTCCCAGCCTGATGTCCCAGTGTTCCCTGCTCCATGTCAATAGAAGCCTCTCCAGGTGCGGTTGGAGCTTACCGTCTGGTGCCCCAAAGTTTCCTGTTGCGCCATGTGAATAGAAACTGCTCCATGTGAGGGTGGAGCTCCAAGCCTGATGTCCCAATGCTCCCTGCTGCTCCATGTCAATAGAAGATGCTCAAGGTGCTATTTGAGCTGAGCCCCGGCATCTCATGCGCCTCTATACGATCATAGAAGTACCGTGCGCTCACTGATTGCATCGCTGGGGGCCACAGAATAGTTGCACTATTAAAGTTGCATCCAAATACAGGTGTATTTTCTGCAACATGAGAAACTTACCTTATTTTTAATCACCACCCAAGTATACTTTGTGAAAGGCTTTCTTTCCAATGCCTTGTTTAGCATGTGCCTATCGCTCTCAATGTGACATAAGGTAATAGTGCTAATTGGCGAATTTTCAATAAATAATACGTCATATGATTCATGCTGTGTAACTGCTATTTAGCAAGGAGAATGTATTTGAGGAAATCAGCAGTTTTATTTCCTGTGAGGGAATGGGGTTTGTACTCGTTAAATTGAATTTGATAAATGAGTAAAATGATCACAATAGATCTAATTTGAAAAAAAGTTTGATAATGTTATTATCCAACGTGAAATGAGGCATTGTCTTGTATTGGCAACACCATTGTTAGAACTAACTACCTATTAATGACAAGAGAATAAATGAAATTTAAATAATTTCAAGTGTTTGTTCTACATTAGTCAGCGGTTATTGATCCACAGTTTTGGTCAGTCCCTGCAGTTAACTTGATGTCTGCTCCAATTGTTCATAAAGAGAAGGAGCTTGCTTCCCACTTCTTGTCTTTATCTGCGTCTCATGTTCAGCATTCATCACTGGCAGGAGCAATGAGAAAGGGAGAGACTAATGTGTAACTGTGTCCATGACCATGCGCAGTATCAAAATTAGCATGTTCTCTGATGTGCATTGGTGCCAGCACTTGGTGTCCCTGAACCCTTCCTCGGCCCATTCGACATATCTCCATTATTTTCTGCTGTCTGTCTGTGCTTTTGTCACTAAGATGAATCACTTCTCCCCACTCTGCTACAGGTTTCATCTGACAAAATACTCATTAACAATCCATTGGATAAACATGCGCTTGCAATCTCTCGTTATTTGCTTTTCCTGGCTCTCATTCATTCGATAAAAGCTCACAATACCTTGTCTTCGTAAGGAAAACCGTGTTCCTTTTCATTATCCGAAGTCAGTCTGCATTTCAATACCATTTAAGCGACAGATTTGACTAATTAATGGAGACTTGACTGCAGCGTCGATGGCGATAAACTCCATAAGCGACGAGAGTCCGATTTGATACCACACCTGCAGAGGCCATTAAGTCAGTGATCAGTCACTTTAACCTCTCAGACACACCGTCGCCCATTTTTTGCACATCTGACCATATGTTTAACTGAGTTGAGTAAATTGTGCATAGAAGCGGATTCTTCTCCCTGCTGTTGGTGATCTGATAAATAGCACAGTCCAGTTCACAAAGAATGGCCTCACCTCTGCTCGATGGGGCAAGCGCATTTCCAATGTGGCATTCTGCTCACATGATCTGAACAGAAATAAAGAAATGACTCAGTAACAAGATCTGTTGAATTGAATTCTGTCAAGAATTGGAGCTGATGGAATGAAAAGCCTCCTGACGGGGGCGATGTAACACTGTCTCTGAAGAATTGTTTTCCCGACTCGAGGACAGTCCACAGTGCTCAGTGGCAGAACTAGCACTCCCTCTCTTCTGGACAGATATTTTTGACCAATCACACTTATGTACAGAGCGAGCAATTTCAAAATCTTAAATAAGACTAACTGATAATTGAATTGAATCAACGCAAAAAACGACAGGAGCGACACTTTACAATAAAGTTTGTTTTGCTCAACCTTGGCCTGTGTTCTTTTCCTGGGCCGGGTGACACCAAGTCACTGTACGATCACAACAACACAGTGAGAAAATGGCAGAGGGAAAATGTTTGTAGTACCACAGGGCATGCTGGGAGCATCAGCAGATACACAGGGAAGTGAATTTCCCACAACGGGAACACTTCCCAAACAGCAGACTGAGATGGAAAAACTCAGAGTGTTATGACATTTAAATTTGATTACGCAGGCACTGTGGAGATCAGTCATTAGGTATGTTCAAAATAAAAATTATAATATTTCTACAGATTAAAATCAAAATAAAATAAGTCCAGGGGGAAGTGGACGTAAAATTATGCAATTATATTATTAAATAATTAACTCATTTCAGCAATGAGCAGCTCATTCATTTCCTCATAGAACGTTGGAGCCACTGGAAAAGGCGTTAAAATAATTCCGGGTACCAGCCGTGGAAGCAGAGATACTCGTTTTCCCATCCGTTTTGATACAACCAGGAATGTAGCTCTAAGCATTAATGGGTGGATCACTTGCAGTAGGTAATCAGTGGATGGTATCTCTGCGCCAATGTAGTAGGCTGTATTGAGTGGAGGTTTTAAATTTGACCCTCACATGGAGCTGCTTCAATTTGTCGTTCTGTTGAAGTTTCAGGATGGAAGGCGTTGAGCAAAGCCAAGCTGATTGGAAAGTACCTGTTTTTTGAATTGAAAAACGACCTTTTTCTGGAAAATGACTCAAATTTTTAAAACGTGACAACATGCGTGGACAGAGAACAGAAAATATTTTTTTCAACAAATGGATGGCGTATGCCATGCGCACTGCCTTAAATTCAGAGAAAACAAAACATGTTGAGCCCGTTTCATGTTACTCAATTTGCTGTAAACTCGCAAAAGTCATTTTAATAATCAACACGGAAGTAGATTGATCACAAGGGACCGTTCGAATATTGCATTCAGTTTTGAACCTGAGAATCTATTTATTGATTTACTCGAAAGAGGGAATACCGCTGATTTAGTCGCTTCAAACCCTTGTGTAATGTGAAAGATATCTTTCGTTTACTTGCCAAACTTGCATGTTTCCGGTAGAGCATTTTCAAAATCATGTGAATAAAATCCCTCATTTTACCATCCTCATAAAACTTGTTTGTGTCATTTATAATGATTTTATGCCTCAGTAAACTTCAACCCTGAGTTTCCTCATGCCTTTCCATACAGGAAATTGTAGCTGTGCCGTTTCTAATGTCTACTTTTTTTTTGGAGAGTGAGGACAAGGATTACAACGATCATTATTATGTAACCAGTTCCACGTACAACCTCGCCATGAAAACCTCCTTTGTACTTACAAGGAATTTGGGAAAAGGTTTCTAAGTGCAGCATCCCTAAATCCCCTTGACCTGAGTGAGTCTCAGCTTTTTCTAAAGGTAACTGAGATTCAATCACATCACAGTGGGGCTGCAGTCGTTTTCTGTGCAGACTGGTTGTGGACATGAAATATCCGTCGCCAAAGACCACGGTGGATCCAAACTCAAAACTTTCCAAAAATTAATTATCATATCTATTATTTATCATCTTTCTGTGTTCTTGTCTGGTTTGTTCGTGTGTCCCTGTATTAAATACTACCCAAAGTTTAATTTGTGAATGGAGACATTCCCTTCACCACTGATGTTTGGAAACCCCATTCGACATTGAATGATTTTACTCATATGCTCCCAGAGGACAGCCCTCCCAGTACTGTGATGAATCCAGTGAACATTCTCAACGCATCTTCAAAGCCAAGGATTCCCTTCTCCGAGTTGGGAATCGGTTCTGCATTGAACTCAATGTGTGTGTTCATTAAACGCAAAACAATTGCAGCAAGATTTTCAGACTAAGATTTTGCAATGTGCTTGCATTATATTCCTTCTTGTCGTTTGTTTGTGGATGATAAAATTTCCTGAATCTTTCTGTTTTTATTTCATATTGGTGGATGATGCATCAATTTATAAGCATGGTGATTTCTAGAAGCAACCACAGAGAACGGTAGCTGAAAAATGTGAAATGAGATAGCAGTACTGATTGGCCTCAGAATGAAGGTGTCGCTGATTTGCAGTGATAACAGTGTGGCTGAGTTTGGTATTTATTTTGTAGCAGGACAGGTTGGGTCTAAGACGAGCGCTTAAAACCGAAGCAAGGGGAATGGTATCAGATAACGAAGTTAGGGTAAGCTGAACTGAAGTGGAAAATCGCATTAGAGGATGGGGCAGTACAGCTTCATCATGTCATTCAGACTGTAAAAGCCACGCAGAAGAAACAAAACCCCTTCAGTGCAGGCACAATGACAGGTCAAGTGGGAAGGAAACAAAACAACACACTAAGATGGACTGCAACAATTTATGTGAAAGGATTCACAACATTTCCTTTGTTAAATGCTGACTGCTCTCTCCTTGGAAAATGGAATTTCCTGCAGTGTAACGGAGCTATTTGCCTCGCTACAACACAAGGCCAAGAGACAAGGATACATTACCTTTTGTAACAGTGTGGCCTTGTGAAAGCACGCTAGGCCCATCTTCCAGAATTCAAGACTTCAAAGACCTCCTCTGTGCTGTCCACCGCATTTGCTGCTCCAGTAGTCAGATCTCAATAGCTTTACCATGTGTCTTCCTCAGCTCCCTGCTTCCCGTAAACACATCAAATGTGAACAATTCACTAGTAAATCCACTTTCAATCATTGTTTGTAACTCCCGTCCTGACAAAACTTACAATTAACCAATTTGCCGTCTCTGGCTCTCACTCTGGTATAATCTGAATAGTGAAGTGTACAGTGTCTGATCCCCAGGACACACTGCAGGATTTTCAGACAGCGCCATCCTCCCTGTGACATGTACCTGCTGGGTAATATTCTGTGGTGTAGATGTGCCCCGGCTTTGCCAATAGCACCATTATCTAACTCCTTACAAACTGTTGGTCGAATTTTGATTCCACTCAGAATCACAAATGTGTTAAAAAGCCCCTTAGCTGTCAACAGAGATAAATGTGCTTCTCTGTTGGTATAATTCTCTTGCCTTCACCCTGAAACTCTGCACACTGTTACTTTCAACATAAACATCGAATTAGTTTTTAAATAACTCGATTGCAACTGTGTCTTTGTCAGTATCAGGCAGTGGTTTGCAGATACTAACCATTCCTCATGTACATTTTTCTTCTTTTACTAATGACTTTTAAAGTCTACCGAATCGTTCTCGATCCTTTCAGGCGTAGGGAGCATTCTCCCTTCCTTATTTCCTCTGTCTAATCCACTCATGTCTTGGAAAGGTTTAACAAGGCCAGTTTTCGGCCGTCTGCTCTCCAAGGAGAACTGTCCCTACTCTCCAAATGACCTTTATTGTTGCTATTCCTCATACACCACACCATTACCATCAACCTGTTCAGCGCTGTTTACAATCATTTCACGTTCCCATTTCCTAAAGGTCAACCTTCAGAACTGTGCGAACATCCACATGGTGGATTTATTCAGAGTGGGATTGTGTGTATGAACATCCTGAATCATTTGTTTAGCTTTCACCCCATATGGTACTGTGTAATGCCCACCACAATGACACTTCTGATCCAAAACACAAAATTATTTCAAGGGGTGCAACTTCATAATTTTCACTTTTTAAAAGTATAACAGTTGATATGGCAACCGGGCAAAAGTGAGATCAAACAACCAAGGCTCGAAGGCGACTTGAAGTACGAATTCTCACATGCCAGTATTAACACAAGCTGTGAAGCGAACATCATACCCCCAAACACTCTTACATTTCCAACACTAAACCAGCTGAGAGTCACTTTGATCCAACTACGTCCCACTTTGCTCTAGTATTTCGAAGCAGCAAAGAGTTTCAAGAACATCACCTACTCATTCCCTCCCCTTGTTCGCGGGACGGTGCTGTTTATCCCTTCCGTTTGGACTAAGCTGTGCCAATCGGCAGATTATTCATCTATTTCCATCCACCTGCAGGTAGTTTGAGGTGAGGCAAGCGCGAATACGCTGTAAAGATCTATCTCATCGACACAAAAAGGTCCCTCATGTGCTGGAAATCAGCAAGTTTGATTGGGAACTTCCTCCCAATATCATTTATCTGAGAGAGCGCCAAAGATGTTGTGATAGTGGGAAATACAGAAATGTACTCCGGATACTCTTCCCTCAGGTAAATTCATGTGAGGGCATTTTTGTCCAACCTGTTTGGTGTTCAGAAATCCTGCAGAGAAGTTTTTCTAATACGGACATTTGTTTCTTTGCTGCAATCGGGCAGCAGTAAGCATCTGAGCCCCAACTATCCAAAATGAAGACAATCTGAGTAAATCCCTCACTCACTGAGGGCCATTCCCACAGCAATGAGCTGCGGTCTGCAGATAATCTAACGCGGAAAGTGGGTTAAAGATAAGACATTGTTTCACCCTCAGCCACTCTGTCCCAGGGACAGGAGGGACAGTATCAATATGTGGCATCACTCACGCGCCGGCAGAAGCCGTTCAGCCCATAGAGTCCACTGCAACTGTGTGTCGCTTGTGTATCTGTGGTTATTCATAATTGGTGATGTATGTCCTAATAATGCGGAAATGTGTTTGTGTCGTGATGCTGTCTCCAACAAGATGATCCAATTGCGATTCATGGCTTTTCATTTCACAGGGAGGATACTGCTGTGTGAAACAGCTTGGGGATTAAATGCAAGGCGTCATGCATAGAGCACTCTGCAACTGATATATCTTACCTACACCAGTTTATTCCCAATTCTGGCAAGTGATGTTGCGAATCAAATCAGAGAAGACAGATGGAGAACATGAAAAGAGCTTCCAGACATTCACAAGTGTGTTTCCTCACCTGTGTAAAGTTGGCGGGTGTATCAGGACGCGATATTCATTTCAGATACATTGAGAGAAAGGACGTGGAAATTGAAACAACATGCAATACGTTGAATGGGGCTATATTATGGAGGAACACTGGCGGGGAGTACACACACTGAAACCTGGAATTATCGGCGAGCAGAGGATGTTTTCAATCCATAATTTCTGGGTTATGAGCCCAGTACGCTCCCGCTGGATCGACCTGTTAGCATTGACTTCAGCAGTTTCCCGCGGTCTTCAGCTTTTAATCTGGCGTGTGGCATGTGCCTCAGTAGACGAATTCAAGAAAGTTTTCACGATTATTATGTGATACACTGTGGCGCAGATGTGTCCCGGCTGTGTCAATATAGCCTGTGAGTAACTTCCCATTTTCTGTTGATTTAACTGTGATTTCACTCAGAAACACGAAATAGTGCAAAGTGAGGCCATACAGTCCACCTTCGCTATGCTGGATCCAAACAATAAGGAAATGTCTGTGTCATTCGATTGATTGATTATATTTGATTGATTGATTGTCACATTTAACTGAGTGCAGTGAAAACGTTTGCAATTGGTAAAGGCAGATCATAGTAATCAAGGACATGCAGAACACAGCGTGAGAAAAAAAGGCATTCAGGTTACTCCGTATAGGACTTGCGCTCGGCAAGATCCACATTAACAGGATCAACATCATTTGAAGTTGGAGAATACATTTTTAGTCTAGAAACGGCATAAAAGAAGCTGCTGGTGTCTGAGTTGAAGATTCACTATCTTGATCTGACCTCGATCTAATGGAAATTATACTTTCTGAGTCAAAAATGGGACCGGATGCAAAATTCCAGGGCTCAACTGTCACTCCTCTCACGTACATCACCCACCTGAGGCGATATCACACCCAAGACCAACTTGACAGAACTGCACCTGAAGCGTGATCTATAAATCAGGTGAGTCTCTTTGTTTAAAAATTTTTTTTTTCGTTTGTTTCGGAGTGAAGGCAGCACTGAGTTTTAATAATAGCTCCTTGCCATTCTGACTCCCGTTTCCCAGGAGGCTGCCCTAGCCCTTCTTCCACTGGCAGTTGGACGAATTCATCTTCTATTGGAAATCAGTGTTGTGGGAGAGCAAGGTGAATGCGCTCTTCAGCTTCCTTTCAAACACCAGCTTCTGCAGCGGGGGAGGGGGCTAGTTGGAGTTATGAAATTCTGGAAAGCTGTACTAAAGGGAGATCTTGCATGCACAGGAACTCATATTCTTTTGGGAACCTTGTCCAAATAGATAGAAAAGTGCAGGAATGCTGGGAACGAGAAAAACATCTGCCAGTAATCGGGAACAGAGTCGGTGGAATTCTCGAATTCACAGCAAGGGCTCTGCTGTCTAAATCAGCAAGGAAAGTTACTGCAGCGATTCCTGTCGCTCAGGCACATTGCACCTGATGTGTATAAACTTTACCACGTTACCCCCAGCTCAGAGAAGAGTTTTCACAGCTCACACCATCCCAGAGTGACAGGGGACAGAAGAAAGCGATTCAAACTAGCACCTTACCACCTGCTGGGGAGAAAAGGGATTTGGGAGAGCAGACAATCTCGATCAGTGCGTGTTTCCATCATTTACAATCTTGGTCTGTGTGACAACAAAAGTAGGAACCAGGAACTGTTTATCTTGCTTCTTAAAGCAGGCGTGAAAAATTTGCAGAGCAAAGATGCATCTAGTTGCTGTTAGTGAAATGATGAATAGCAGAGTACAGTGCACAGAGTATGGTCTGACCTCTGTTTTATGGGACCAGCACTCTCCAACTGTGACCCTTTGCTCACATGATTTGAACACAAACAAATAAATGACTCAGTGACAAAACTTGTTAAATCGGATTCTGTGAGGAATTCAAGGCGATAGAATGAAATCTCCTTGAATGCGGGAATGTTACATTATCTTTGAGGGAATTGTTTTCCAAACTCGAGGAGAGAGCACAGTGCTGCTTCCATGGATCAATACCAGGATAGATAAATTGAATCAGCGTAGGATGTTATTGTAGGGAGCCCTGTTGTACGGCACCTTTTATACAATGGAGCAAAAGCACGGAACTTTTGTGTCGCGGGGACAACTTCAAAATGCACAAATGAGCGAAACAACAAAGCAACCACAGTAACTGGTGTTACGTAACGCGGTAAACCCCTCTGCTAATGTAAACCAGCAACACAGAAAGCATTCAACCTGTGCTGTATTCTGTTAAAATTCAAGAGGCAAAGAACTATGGCAAATATTAGTATTTAAAGTTAAAAATAACAACTTTATTACTTTTTAAACTTTTTTTTACCGAGAATAATTAACTTACAACTACTTACAACTCCTTTCTCTAAACCTGTCTTTAACCTTCTGCTCCACAATACTGGTCTGAAAAGCCTTCCCCAAATCCCGACCCCATTAATATTTACAAAAATATTCAAATTTTTAAACCAGCCAGTTGTCGAATCTTCTCATTGTATCTTCCTCTGTAGATTTTCTCTCCAGATTGGTGTCGATGGTTTTTTCTATGCAATCTCTTTCTCCAGATAGGCACTTCCCGGAGATCTTACTAACATCCGACATCTGTTGGACTTTTACCTGTTCTCTTTGCTGTTCTTTGCCACTCTGGGTAACTGTTCAACATGTCTGATATGTGTTCCATAAACCATCGCTCGTTTCACTGGTTTTAATATTGCTCAAATATCATATTCAAACTTGATTGGGGCATAATTTAATCTGATTAGGTGAATTCGAATTTATCTTTTTATCCATGTAACAATGCTGTTCGTTGTTTCGACCAAATATTATGTTGCTACCTTGTTCTGGACTCCTTGTGCTATCAGAAATTTCAGCACCCTTTAAGGGACATTACACCCACAACTTCATAACACTGGTATTTGCCAAGACAGTCTATTTCGCTCAACATCGTTCTCTGTCAATCTCATGAGCCTGAGATTTGAACAATCTCTGGTGCACGTTAATCAAAACTACCCTGATCTCATAACTTCACATTTAACACGCCACCTTATGTATGTCTTATAATATTAAATGATGCCTCACTGTGTTACTTCAGCATACGTTGATAAGACACTAAAATGAGCACAACCTTCACATATGTGACTGCGATTTGAACCAATGTTGCTGCAGCCAACCGATTCAGCTGGAAGTGAAATAGCCCACGTCTTTCCTGTTGCGGTAATGAGATTGCAAAGCATAGTGGTAAGTTTCCATGCTTTAAATTAGACCCAATATCATTTCTCAGAACGAAATTTACTGGGATATAAAGACATGTAGAATACACGGGGTTTGAGGTTGGAATATGGTTAGGAAGGATAGGGTAAGAATTCCCTTGATACAAAATCGTTCGAGACGACGGAAATGAGATTTACTGGGAGATAAAGCCAAGTGAAAACTAATCAAGGGGTTGAATGAGATGGTGGGATAGATGAAGAATAAGTGGAACAAATCAGGAATGACTGAGTTGTGTCCGAATGGAGGTTTTTCAGCTTCTGTGAGGTAGATCAGGGTAAATAGGAGGGAAATTCCATCGTTGAGGTGAGTCTGTAACTAAAGGTTAGACCTTCAAAACCAGCGGGGAACGACAAAGAAATTTACAGCAAGCACCTTTTATTCTGAGAGTTATTTAAATCGTTGATGATTGTTGCGAAAGAAAAAAAATTAGAAGCTGATTCCAGAATATTTGAAAAGCCACATGCAGACACACAAGTAGCGAATTTAACAGGGACAGGAATTCTGGGCTGCCAGGATGGGAATGCAAAAGTGGCACACTCACGAATTATTTAGCGTTCATTTGAAAGAAATTGTATAACACCTGCAACTGAAGAAGTGAAGTATAAGAAGTGTTGGTGGTGTTGAAAGGTGTCGTGGCTGGTTCTACGTGAACTACTACAAATTGTTAATATACTGATCTGTATGGTATAGCTTTGCTGTAAACAGAAGCCAGTTAGCTCACTCCGCTAGCTAACTGGTTTATGGTATAGAGTGAGACTAACAACGTGGGATTAATTGTTGCACTGTCTCAGGTTGACATAAGGATCATCATCTCTTCCACTCACCTGATCTGTAACACAACGGTGACTCTAATGAGTAGGAATGATCCTGTAGATGTCAAGCATCATCACCATCATTGCCATCTGTTGCCTTGAACATTTGGTCACAATGACCAGGAACGGAACTGATTCCACTGATAAAGGGGAGGTTCTTGATATTCCGTGGTGTACCTTCACATTGTCGTCATCATGTTATTGTTTAATACTCTCTGTCAGAAACAATACAGACAGGAAGAGGAACAAAAGGAGGCAATTTCACCTGCAGGCGCAACCCCGTCATTTGATATCATTATGGCTGACCAAACACATCAATATCTTTTCCCCACCCATCCACATCAATCTGTGACCCAATGGGAAAAAGACACTGAATAAACAGAAAAACTCTGTGCAACTGTGGGTGGGAAATGTGTTTAGAGACAGTGGGCTTCTGCAGTGGATTTTGTGAATGAGCAGCCGATTCTGGTCTGATCATGTTTCAAATGATACGATACCATCAAAGCTCACCAAAAAGAAGGCGAGGAATCTCCTCTGGTCAGTCGCAGGGACGAGAATTCCAGATGACTGGACTTGACGATGAATCAGTAGAACAATCATTGATTCGGTTGAAATGAAAAATAAATTGAGAAGCACATGGATGATTTTAGGATAATGTAGGGAGACTAAATGAGAATAGTTCACAGGTCGGCGCAACATCGAGGGGCAAAGGGCCTATTCCTGTATTGCTCTATGTTGCATGTTCTAAACTCTGAATCTGGTGGGACTCAAACAAACAAACTTTGAATCACAATCTTAACAACGCAGTGGAAGTCTAAAACATCTTTCATTTCGCCACAGAGCTGCGCTAGCCTCCATTTTGCTGCACTCAAAGATACGGTGTCAAGTTTTTCATCGAACATCTGTTTGTCCTTGCCCCACTTTCCAGTACCTCGTCATTAAGGGCTAGCTCCTCAAGTGTTCGGCTAAATACTCCGGAAATGTTCTGATGACTCTGAGCTTTACCACACGTTCAAACGGGGAGTTCCAGACAAACAACGCTCTCAGGATGAAAGCATTCTTCCTAAATCTTTTTTCAATATCCTCTCACTTGCTCTATCCCTGGTTATTAACCATTCCCGTAAGAAGTTTATTCCTATCACATATATCTATCCGCTTTCTGTGCACGTTAATCAGTTCCTATCTCAGCTTTCCCCACTATCAGATAAAGAGCCCCAGCCGAGCTCATCAATCTTTGCAGTGGCCACAGTTTAGTGCTTTAAAAGCACAGCGTGTCAGGCAGCATCTGTGGAGCAGGGGAATCGACGTTCTGGGCATGAGCCCTTCATCAGGAATGAGACTTGTAGATCGGAATTGAGATATAATTGTGAGGGGAGTTATGTTGGTGGTAAAGTATCTGGGAACAAGTGGATCAAGGTGAGGGAGACGGTGATATTCCAGAGATATGTTTGATTGACGGGTGAAGAGAGTAGTGCCTAGTTGGAGGCTTGCGACTGGTATAATGTGCAAGGAAGTGAAATGAGGAAGCTGTTCAAGTACACATTTATCCCGAGTGGTTGCATGGTCTGAAGACAGAATATGAGACGTTCTTCCTCCATGCATCAGGTGGTAATGGAATAGCGGTCATTTGTGCCAGAAACGTTGCTTCTCCTGCTCTTCAGATGCTGCCTAACCTGCTGTGCTTTTCCAGCACTACACTGTCGACTTTGAGCTCCAGCACCTGCAGCCCTCACTTCCACCTATTTTCGCAGGGGGAATGGTTGAGCCCTAGAAACACCTTGGTAAATCTCCTCTGAACACCCTCTCATGCAAACACACGCTTTCAAAAGCCTGGCGATCAGAACAGAACAATTTCTCAAAAAAAAAGCAGAAATATCTGAACACAATCAGCAGGTCTAGTGCATCTGGGAGAGAGATTTTTCAGCCTAACGATCTATCTTTGGAACTGATGGTGCGTGTAGGTGGGGCAGCAACGTGAAAGAAAGTGGACAGAGTCTAAAATGATAGGACTCGATGTTGGATACTGAAGATTGCACGGTTTCTCAGTAGGAAATGATGTGCCGCTCTTCCAACTCGCGCTGTGCTCTGCGGGAGTTCTGCAGCAGGCCAAACTGAAATGAAGGCATGGGACCACAGTGGGATGTTGCAGTGACAGGAACCTGTAAGCTCAGTGTCTTTTTTTGCATGCAGACAGAACGTAGGTGGACTCACGCTTGTCACCCGCTCAGTTTTTTTCTCTCCCCAATCTAGACGATATCACATTGTGAGCTGGAAATGTAGTTTGCTAAATTGAATGATGGTCAGACAAGTCACAGGAACCTTACACAGTGAGAAGAGACATCGTAAACGAGCAGCATTACACCTTCTGGGATTTCATGGAAAAATATGCCATATGGTGAAGTGCTGGGAATCCAGAAGGATTGGACCAGGGTGCATACAGAGAAATTTTCCTGCATAATGTCGATAATGGGTGGTATTCAGTGGGATGAGCTCGTGTGGAAAGTGCAGTAGAATGCATACCTTCCTGAGGTTCCTGCTATTAGTACGAAGCAAAACTATCATTCCAATACAGATACTAGGTACAGCTTGCAGAAGTCACGTCTTTGCACTTTCACTGTCACTCTGTCTCCCCGGGATTTGTAATAGTTCCCCACGCTGATTCAGAGAGCACTGTGCAACATGTGACATGCCAAATCGAGAATGGAAGGACAGCTATTCCTAACCCGCACTTAGGAAGAGAGTATTTGTACTGTTCAATAACAATCACTTACTATCCTAACTCCTTTTTAAACCAATTGACCCATAGCCTGATATGTCTTGGCATCACAAATTCACATCTGAATACTTCAGAAAGTTATGTGGCTTTCTGCCTCCCAGTTCCTTTCATACACTGAGTTCCAGATTTCAACCACCCACTGGTTGAAAACGTTTTTCCACGCATTCACTTTAATCTTTCCGTCTCTGACCTTAAATCGATAGCCCTCTGTGATCAAAATCTCTATCGAAACCATTGTTATTGAAACACAGTTTTTCAGTGTAGGCTATCCATATCCCTCGGTATTTTGTACATCTGAATCATAACCCCTCTCAATCTTCTCTGCTCTAAGTAAAACAACTCCAGTTTGGCCAATCTCCCTTGTTCAGCCCAGACAATATCCTGGTAAATCTCCCCTGCATCATTTCCACTGCTATTACATCTCTGGTATAACCTGAATTGCATAACTACACACAATAGTCTCGCTGGAGCCGAATGAACGCGTGAAATAAATGACGTGGAAATCCACAGAAACTGATGCTTTTTGAATAACTGTTGTTATCCTCAATGCTGCCCTGTGCCCTTTTCCTGAGCCTGTTGTTTAAATAATCGCTTGTCCATGTCAGTTAAATGCTGCTGGGTGAGGATTGAACTCACAACCGCGGAATTGAAATGGATCAACTAGTTTGAAGGTCCTGATAATGAAACTTGGTCATGGACGCCCAGCAACAGTGATCACAGCAGCACAGACTGAACAGGGGGCAATGTGAAAGTGATTGTAAGGGAAATAGGAGGGAGAACTTAAAGAAGGTAAATGATTGTGGGATGGAGAGAATTCTCCGAGGATGAGTGAGTCCGAATCCTGGTACATGACTCTCAGAGGTGTGTGAGAGAGGGGATTGATGGAAAATGTCATTATCTCGGAGAATATTTTCACGTAAAGTCAACTAATTCCTTTGTGTGTTTCTTCAGCATATGTCACAAGGTGTAAAATGGGGGGAAAGTTGCCTGCAGTGACTCGGATTCGAAAGAGGTTACTGCAGCAAAAATGCAGAATATTTTAACATTAAAACCATCACTGAGTCATGCAATTACATCTGTTAAAGCCAGCAATAATTACAGTGACAGTGGATATGTTAGGAATAATAGCAGATTCACAACAGGAATATGAAGCGAGTGAAAGCAGACATTTAGGAATTCATTATTGGCTGAATCGTCAAATTCGATATTTCAAAACGCATTGGTTGTTCCATAGAGTATTGCATGTTGAATAATGAGTTTGCTGGATTTCTAGTAAAAATGAAGGTTCAGGAGATAGTGCGGGATATTGTTGCACTGTGTGTTTCATTAACAATGTGTTGTAAAACCGTTGCTTCATCAACTTCCCCACACAAGGAAGCACCCAATGCTATAGTCGGTCACATAATCCCAGTTCCAAGAACTGGTATCAGTCAAACCTCGTGGCGCAGCCGTGAATACCAAATCGGTAGTGGGGGTGGAAATGAGCACGTGGAGCTATTCTGTGGCACCAGTAATGTGATTGGTAAAGGTGCAGTCCTATGACGGGATAGAAGCGCATAAAATGCTGAGGCTGGGAGTGCTCCTTGTCAAAGGCGGGGTGGAAAGGCATATTGGTCTCCATTTACTATATTATTAAGATTGTGCAGTAGCATTAACCCGCACTGAAGATTGGCTCACAGGAGGCGTACTGGAGCCTTAAGAGAGTGGTCGATCAATTGAAAGCATCCTATGAACTTTTCCTTAACAAGCAGTGCTTAGTTAGTTTGACAGTAAGAGTTGCGTTTGTTCACATTGTCCCCAAATCAGTCTCTTGCTCCAGCAAAAACTCAAATCCAGCGTAATTATTTCCACTTGGGATAATCTGAATTGACAAAGTCGTTCTTTGAATGGAGAAATGCAGCAGTGGCGATATATTCGGCTAGAAATCTTTGAAGACTGGAACATGGCAGCTGCTGTTATTTAAATCCATGAATAAAATATGGAAAATAAACCCAATCGCAGAAACAGAGACGATAACGTTAATTTACTGAAAACTCATTCATTCATGTCCCTTTGAAAGGGAAATCTGCTGACTGCAACGAGCCCTGCCAACATGAAACTCCAGATCAACAACAGTGCGGGTCACCCATAAGTGCTCTCTGACTGAGTTCAAGGGGAATTAAGAATGAACAACAAATGGTCTTCAAGCCAATGACAGCCACATTCCGTGGAAGAATAATGAGAATAAAAATAAATGGACGACGGGGACAATCGGAATTGTCACTGTGTGTACTCGAATTCAACTAATTATCCAAACTAAATAGAAACAAGGAAACCCATGCCGCCAGGAAGTCAGGTCCATAGGATGACTGCAGGATGGGATTTAATTACCTGCTGAGGATCAAACTCACTTGCAAAGTCATAATGCGCAACACTTCAATATGTGAGAAGTGATCACTCAGGAGACCAACTGACAGAATCACCAGCAAGTTTACAAATGACAGCAGGGGATCGATTCTGCTATAACTCATTGGAACGATTTTCTCATCGGCCAGAAAACCAAATAACGACGAGTCGAGTCACCGTAAGACTTTGTTTCACAACAGCGATGAAATAACAGTCTCCATTCGGTTCCAGTAAAGACTCAACTTGCCTGGAACATGAAGCAACAGTAGAGCAGCTTGCGATTTTCCACGTGGGAGGCGAACACGACTATGACAGCGAAGACACATTGGAAAACTCGGTACTTTCCCACACCACAGTTAATTCCCGGGAAGCAAAGCCATTTTCCCCCTCTTTTAAGCAGGAATCGAAACAGCATTTTAACAAGTTGCGTCGTTGGAGTTAATCAGCAGAAACGGCAGCCGTAAGATTCGAACCCACCACCCAGTTGAGACCAAAGCGGTAATCCAGCAACTTATACCACTAGTGCTCACAATCAGCCAGGCGCGCTCTCCATTTTCTGGCATTTCCAATTGTGCTCCTGCATAACAACAGATGCAAAGTCACGTGAAAATGGTTCCACGATCCCTCTCCGACTCGTACAGCTGCTGGGATGTGCCCGTCTACAATATCAATTCGCAGCAGATAATGACAGCCCATCAATCCAATCAAAAATCAATGGTAAGCTGAGTCTATCTTCTCAGACTCTTTTCAGATACAAATGTATCTGTGTGATTAATATATGTTCGGTTACGATTTGGTCAAATGACCATGAGCTGCTTGACATTACTGCAATTTCGATTCTTGCATTGCTAAATGATTTCACCCATTGCTCGAAACAGGACAACTTTCGCATTTACACGGAACACGAAACAGACCGGACGACAGGGAAAATGCACAAAGTTAAGCAGGCCGTGTTCCACATCATACCGCGCAGCATAGTTTCAGTCACTGTGTCTGTTTTGCAGAATTAGAGTCCCAAAGAATGTTCTCCACCCTAAAACCGGAGGTCGCATTACAATCCGAGAGTGAGAGATCACGTTGTGAGGATGCGCTGACCTCGGATCCAGTTCAAGATGTCACTTACTTGCCTTTTAACTTAACCGTGCAGTTTGCTGCAGAGATATTCACCCCTGGACATGAACCACATGGATACCCACTGAGTTGGAAACCTGTGTGGGAATCGACGAGAAGCGACTCAAGAAATTTTGCTAAATTCCATGGTGCTTATGAGAAATGCAGTTTCTGTTCACATCAATCAAAAGGCAGTAGGTAACTACCTCACCCCACCCCCACTCGAGAAGAGGTGCTAACTGCGCTTGAGTGCTTTTTGCTCTCGATGTGAAGAGCTCTCACGCCTCTGAGTCACCTTCACGTCTCTGGTTGCTGAGTGAGTCACAAAGAAGGAGTTTCACCAGAGCTGCAACTGCCTCAATTCCCCACTCGCCCTCCCCGTTTACATTTTCCTGCTCCTCAGTGATTTAAAGAAAACCAAATGGATGCGATGTCATTCTGCAGCCTCTCTGTCGATTCCTCCGTTTCAGTTCCAACATGGCTTAGATCTCGGGGCGCACCTTATTGCTAGCGACGCTACGAAAGCACAAGTCCAAAGGTTCCTCTGAGAGTGTAATTTCTTTCATTGCTGTTGCTGATTGAATGAGCCACTAATGTGCGAACTGCTTCAAAACATGATTCAGGACCTCTTGTGCCAATTCTCGCAAGTTGAATAACGAGAGACAGCTTCCAAACGAGGCCATTCAGAGACGACTTTGGGGTGCATTTGTCAAACAGACATGTTCAGGAATCCGTGGTGCGCTGTGACACCAGAGCATCAGTTTCTTCCTTGTTTATGAACCGTGACGCCTGCGCAAGGAATGCAAATGCAGTCGCTTTTCGTGGAAGGATCAGAAGGCAGTAACTACACTCTCAAACAGAATGGTATATGATCAATACCAGGTTGGAGAACAACTTTACAATGCTTTGCTCTATAATTAAATGGAATTGCATTACATTTCACTACGAGAGCAGATTTGTTCAAGCAAGTTCGAAGACAGGTTTGCAGATAGGAAAAAAAGCAAGCAAGCTCCGTTCTTGTCCTTGTAAAAGGCTGGAGTTGAAGAACAAAGCAGTCTCGCCCCAATTTCGAACTGAGGACTTTTCGTGTGTGAGGCGAACGTGAGGACCACTACACGACAGAAGCAAGCCCCAGCCGCTCTCGCTGCGGCTCAGTGGCATCCAGCAATGAAAGTTGAAGCCATTCTTTGTTTCACCTTTCTGTTTCCAATAGCTCGTTGTTGTCCAGCGTAGTTGACATCTTGAAAACGTAAACAAAAGACAGGTGAAATTGATGACAAAATATAGACAAGGATGTCATCAATGTTTGCACCATAGGGCGAGGTGGAATAGGCTGGGACGACCTTTCCTGCAGCGTAACGGCTGCGACATGATCTTATGGAAGATTTGCAAACTGAGTATTTACGTGTTTTACCCAAGTTGGGGTGAGTTGAAAACTCGAAAACATAGGTTTTAGGTGAATGGGCTGAAATTGACAAAGAACCTGAGGCACATTTCCCACACAGAAAGTTGTGCGTGTATGGAATGAGCTACCAGAGGATGTGGAGGAGGCCATTCCACTCAGAAAATTGCAAAGGTAATCGGATGAGTTTCTGGATAGGATGGGTTCAGAGGGATTGGGGCCAAATGCTGGGGAATGGTACTTGTTTAATTTTGGCTATGTGGTGAGCATGGACGAGATACACCGAAGTATCTGTTTCCACGCGGTGTACCCCAATAACGTTGTGTTGCTTACACCTGCTTTAAAGGATTACTTTTTAGCGGAGCTTGCCGTCGCAGTCTGTGGCACAATCATTTAGTCTGTTCGAATTCTCACGGGAAAGGTCGTATGGTGAAGCACTGCAGAAACAAACGACTTCCTTACTTTTGCTCCGACTGACCATACTCTGTGAAATTTTCTCAGATCCTCAGTTGAGGATTTTTGCAGCTGGAAGTTACCTCAGAAACCCTGTTAACTCGAAATGTATTGAGCGAATCGCAAAACAGAAAGCATTTAACACGGAACACAAACAAAACTGTCAAACCGAATGCATTTTCAGACACAGAGATGCAGGAATGCTAAATACGAGACAGTCCAAGGGCATGAGTTATAAAGTAATCTCACAACTAACAGCAGAGAAATCCCAAACTACTCTTTCAAACATACTGCAGCCTTAGTGCACCACCACTTTCCAGAAAATGCTGTAAAGAGAGAAAGAAAGAACATAATAAGATTTGGCCATAAAAAGTGAATTTCACCAATCACAGTCTCGATTACATTAGCTTTCCCTTCCGATGTCTCCAGGACGGAAATGAAAGAAATGGGAGAAATTTAAGTTCAGATGGCATTGAAGTTCATTGGAATGATTTTTCCATTCGCCAAAAAAAACAAATAACGACGAGTCGAGTCACCACAGGACTCTGTTTCACAACAGCGATGAAACAACAGTCTCCATTCGGTTCCAGTAAAAACTCAACTTGCCTGGAACAGAAAGCAACAGTAGAGCTGCTGGCGATTTTCCCCGCGGGAGGCGAGCACTACCATGACAGCACAGACACTTTGAGAAAATCTGCACTCTCCCACACCACAGTTAACACTCCAGGAAGCATACCCAATTTGTTTAAAAGTCAATTTGCCTGGAACGTAAAGGAGCTTGAGCCCACGATTTAACGTGTGGGAGGCAAACGTGATCATGATAAGATGGACACTGACCGCTATCTCCATGATGCAAAGTCTCGTTTCTGCTTTTTATTTGAACTCGCCGCAGCCACAGAAATTGCAGCTGCGGGATTCGAAACTAAGCCTCATTTGGAACTGAGTTCTGAATCAGGCGCCACCAGCTCCTTGGGCACACTTCATAGCACTGATTATTGTCAAATAAAGAAATGTGCTGTGTCTGATCCGCAGGACACCCTGCAGCATTTTAAGACAGCCCCATCCTCCCTGTGACATGTACGTACTGGATAACATTCTGTTGTGTCATGTGTCCCGGCTTTGCCAGTATCACCGTTGTTTAACTCCCTATATCCTGTTGGTCGAACTGTGATTCCAGTCAGAATCACAAATGTGTAACAAAAAACCTTAGCTGTGGTGGCCCTCTTCAGAGATAAATGTGCTTCTCCTTTGGTATCATTCTCTTGCCGTCTCCCTGTAACTCTACACATTTTTACTTTCAACATGAACATTGAATTAGTTATCGATAACTCGATTGAAACTGCGTCTTTGTCAATGTCAGAAACTAACCATTACCTCTGCGAAAACGTTTCTCCTCATGTATATTTTTCTTCTTTTACTCATGGCTTTAAAACTCTGCCGAATCGTTCTCGGTCCTTTCAGGCATATTGAGCATTCCCCCTTCCTTATTCCCCATGTCTAACCCACTCCTGTCTTGGAATGGTTTAACAAGGCCAGCTTTCGCCCTTCTGCTCTCCAAGGAGACCTGTCCCAACTTTCCAAATGACCTTTATTGTTGACATTCCTCGTACACCACACCATTCCAATCAACCTGTTCAGCCGTATTTCCAATCATAACACGTCCCCACTTCCTAAAGTTTCCCACCCAAAACTGTGCGAATATTCAGATGGTGGATTTACTCAGAGTGGGCTTGTGTGTGTGATCATCCTGAAACACTTGTTTCACTTTCACCACATGTGGCACTATGCCATGCCCACTACAATGACACTTCTGACCCCAAATCCCAAAGGTATTTCAAAGGGTGCAACTTAATGATTTGCATCTTTTTATCAAATAGTTCATCGGACGACCGAGCAAAAGTGAATTCAAACAACCAATGCTCGATGGCGACTTGAAGTCAGACATTCTCCCATGCCAGTATTAACACAAGCTGCTAAGCGAAGATCATGCCCTAGACACTCTTACGTTTCCAACACCAGATAAGCAGGGAGTCGCTCAGGTCAAACTACATCCCAATTTGTTCTCGGATTTCTAAGCATCAAAGTGCTTTTAGAATATCACCTTCTCATTCCGTCTCCTTGTTCACGGGACAGTGCTGTTTATCCCATCTGCTTGGACTAAGTTGTCTCCATCGGCAGAGTATTCAGCTATTTCCCTCCACCTGCAAGCATTGTGAGGAGAGGCAAGCGCGGTTACACTCTAAAGCTCGCTCTTTTCGGCACAGCCAGTTCCATCAAGTGCTGGGAATCAAGAAGTTTGATTGGGAACTTCCTCCAAATATCGCTTACCTGAGAAGTGATAGAGATGTTGAGTTGGTGGGTAAGACACAAATGTACTCTGGACTCTCCACCCTCAGGTAAATTCATGTGAGGGCATTTTTGTGCAGCCTGTTTGCTGTTCAAAATCCATCTTCACACAACAATCCTGCAGAAAGGCTTTTGTAACAGTAACATCGGCTTCTTTGCTGCAATCGGGCATCTGAGCCCCAACTGTCCCAGATAAAGACAATGCGAGTGAAAGTCTCACTCACTGAGAGCCATCCCCACGTCCCTGAGCTGCGGGGCTGCAGACAGTTTAACGCACAGATGATAGGGTTAACAATGAGACTTTGTTTCACCATCAGGCACTCTGTCCCAGAGACAGGAAGAGGGACAGCATCAATGCGTGGCGTCACTCACGCGCCGACAGAAGCTGTTCAGCCCATCGAGTCCATAGCGACTCTCTGAAGCTTGTATATCCCTGTGGTTATTCATAGTTGGTGATGTATGTCGTAATCATGCGGAGCTGTGTCTGTATCAACAACTTGAGCCAATTGCAATTCACAGCTTTTTATTTCACAGGGAGAACACTGCTGTACGAAACAGCGTGGGGAATAACTGCAGGGCGTCATGCGCATAGAATACTCTACAACTGATGTATCTCACCTTCACCAGTGTATTCCCAGCTCTGGCAAGTGATTTTTCGAATCAGATCACAGCACACCGACAGAGAACAGGAAAAGAGCTTCTGGAACTTCACAAGTGTGTTTCCTCACTTGTGTAAATTTCCCGGGTGTATCAGTATGAAACATTCATTTCAGATCCATTGAATGAAAGGAAGATGAAGTGAAACAACATGCAATGCATAGAACGGAGATCTATTATAGAGAAACACTGGCGGGTACAGTGCACACAGTGAAACATGGAATTGTCAACGAACAGAGGATGTCTACAATCCATTAATTTCCGGGTTATGAGACCAATACGCTCCCGCTGGGGCACTCTGTTATCACTGACCACAGCATTTCACACAGTGCTCAGCTTTTCATCTGGCGTGTGGCATGTCCCTAAGAGGATGATTTCAAAAGGTCTTCACTGTTATTGTGTGACACTCTATGGCGCAGATGTGTGCCGTCTGTGTCAATATAACCTGTTACTAACTTGCCACATTCTGTTGGTTTAACTGTGATTTCACTCAGAATCACAAAATGTCTTACAGTGCAAAGTGAGGCCATGCAGCCCCCAAACAATCAGGAAATGTCTATGGCGGTCGATTGATTGACTTTATTTCATTCATTGATTGTCACATGCACCTCAGTACAGTGAAAACTTTTGTTTGCAATTGCTTAAGTCAGATCATACTAATCAAGGACATGTAGGTCATAGCATGAGTAAAACAAAATTTTGGACAGATGAAGGCTTTCAGGTTACTCCGCACAGGACGTGCACTCGGCAAAATCCACATTAACAGGATCAGCATCATTTGAAGTTGGGCAATCAATTTCTCAGTCTATAAACGACCTCCAAGAAGTTGCTGTTGTGTGTCTTTAAGCTTCGATACCTTGATCTGAACTCGATCTCATCAAAATTTTACATTCTGCGTCAAAACTAGAACCAAATGCAAAACTCCAGTGCTCAAGTGTAACTTCTCACACGTACGTCACCCACCCGAGGCGATATCACACCTAAGACCAACAAACCAGAACCGCAACAGAAGCATGATCCAGAAATCAGGTGAGTTTCCTTGTTTAAAAAAAAGGGGTTTTCTGTTGTTTCGAAGTGAAGGTTACACTGGGTTTTAATAACAGCTCCTTGCCATTCTGACTTCCGGTTCCCCGGAGGCTGTGCTAGCCACTTCTTTCGCGAGCGGGCTCCCATCATTGGCAGCTGGACGAACCCATCTTCAATTGGGAATTAGTGTTGTGGGAGAGAAACATGAACGCGCTTTTCAGCCCACTATCAAACACGGGGTTGTGGAGCGCGGGAGGGGGTTAGAGGTGGTGGGAGTTATGGAAACTCTGGAAAGCTGTAGAAAAGAGAGATCGCACATGCAGAGGACTTAATATTCTTTAGGGAACCTTGTGCAAATAACGCCATCTGAGACAGATCAAAATGTGAAGAACTGCAGGGAAAGAGAGAATCTCTCCCAGTCATCTGTGTGTGTGTCATTCTCGAAGTCACAGCGAGGGCTCTGCCGTCTGAATCAGCATGGGATGTTCGTGTAGCGAGTCCTGTCGCTCAGGCACGTTGCACCTGATGTGTATAAGCTTTATCACGTTACCGCCAGCTCAGAGAACAGATTTCACAGCTCACATCATCCCGGAGTGACAGGGAACAGAAGAAAGCGATTCAGACCATCATCTTACCACCTGCTGGGGAGAAAACGGATGTGGGAGAGCAAACAGTCCCGACCAGTGCATGTTCCCAGCATTTACAATCTTGGTCTGTGTGACAACAAAAGCAGGACCAGGAACTGCTTATCTTGCTTCTTAAAACAGGCTTGAAAATTTGCAGAGCATAACTACGTCTACCTGCTGTTAGTGAAATGATGAACAGCAGAGTACAGTTCACAGAATATGATCAGCCCTCTGATTTATGGGCTCAGCACGCTCCAACTGTGACCCTCTGCTCACAGGATTTGAGCACAAAGGAATGACTCCGTGACAAATTCTGTTGAAACGGATTGTGTGGGGAATTGACAGCGATGGAATGAAAAGCCCCTTGAGAGCGGGATGTAACATTAACTGTGTAGGGATCGTTTTCCAGACTCGAGGAGACTGCGCAGTGTTGTTTCCATGGATCAATATCTGGATAGATAGTCTGAATCAGCGTCGAATGTTATTGCAGGGAGCCCTGTCGCCGAGACCCACTGTTCCTTTTGTACAATGGTGCAATAGCACGGACGTTTTGTGTAGAGGGGACAACTTCAAAATCGTTAATGAGGCAAAATGCACAAATGAGCGAAACAATAAAACAACCACAGGAACTGGTGTTACGTTTCGGGGTAAACCCCTCTGCGAATGTAAACCAACAAGCCAGAAATGATTCACCCCGTGCTGTCTTCTGGTAAAATTCAACAGGCAAAGAACTAACACAATAATCATTACTTAAAGTTAAAAATAACAACTTGATTGTTTTTTTATTGACAGAGAACAACCAACCTACAACTCATTTCTCTAAACCGTATGCTCTACAATACCTTCCCCAACCTCGAACCCAATAACTTTAAAAAAAAACATTCAAATTGAGAAACTTGCTAGTTGTTGAATCTTGTATTAGTATCTTCCTCTGTAAATTGTTTCTCCAGTTTGGTGTTGATGCTTTTTTTCTATGCAATCTATTTCTCCAGATAGGCACCTCTTGGAGATTTTACTAACATCCTACATCTGTTGGTATTTTAGCTGCTCTCTTTGCTATTCTTTGCCGCTCTGGGTAATTATTCAAAATGTCCGATATTTGTCCCACACAACGTTGGATCGTTTCATTGGTTTTAACATTGGAAAAATCCATTTAACACAGCTCTTAGTTGTTTTGAGCAAATGTTATGTTGTTACCTTGTTCTGGACTCCTTGTGCTAGCCAGACATTTCAGCACCATTAAAAGTGCATTACACCCACAAGTTTATAACACTGGCATTTGCCAAGACAGTCTATTTCACTCAACATCGCTCTCTATTAATCTGATGTGCCTGAGATTTGAACAATCTCTAGTCTATGTTAATTAAAACTGCCCTATTCTCATAACCTCAGATTTAACACGCCCCCTTATGTATGCCTAACAATATTAATTGATTTTTCACTGTGTTACTTCAGCACACGCTGAGAAGAAATAAAAGTGAGAACAGCAGTCACCTATGTGACTGCGATTTGACCCAATGTTGCTGCAGACAACAATTTAGCTGTAAGTGAAATAGCCCTCATCTTTCCTGTACCGTTAATGAGATTGCATTGCAAAGTGGTAAGTTTTAATGAGTTGAATTAGACCCAACATCATTTCTCAGAACGAAATTTCCTGGGATATAAAGACATGATGAAATACACGGGGTTTGGGGGGTTCAATTTGGTTAGGAAGGATATGGTCAGAGTTCCCTTGATACAATATCGTTTGAGACGAATGAAATGAGATTTACTGGGAGATAAAGACACGAGAAAAGAAAAGAAAGGGGTTTAATGCGATAGTGGAATAGATTAAGATTCATGCGACATAAATCAGGAATGATTGAGTTGTGTCCTAATGGAGGTTTTCTCGTAGATGTGAGGTTGGTCATGGTAAATAAGAGGGAAATTACCTCGTTCAGGTGAGTGTATAACTAGAGGTTAGAGTTGCAAAACCAGCGAGGAACGACAAAGACGTTTGCATCAGGTACTTTTATTCCTGAGCTTTTGAAATCGGTGATGATTTTTCAGAAAGAAAAAAAAATTTAGAAGATTATTCCAGCATATTTGAAAGGCCACATGCAGACACACAAGGAGCGAATTTAACAGGGACAGGGATTCTGGGCTGCCTGGATGGGGAGGCAAAAGTGACACCCTCACGAATTTTTTAGCTATCATCGGAAAGAAATTGCATAACACCGGCAACTGAACATGGTAAGTATAAGAAGAGCTGGTGGTGTTGAAAGGTTTAGCCGCTGGTTCGACGTGAACTATTACAAATTGTTAATGTACTGAGCTGCTTGTTTTAGCTTTGCATTAAATGGAAGCCGGTTAGCTCAGTCCGCTGGCTAACTGGTTTATGGTATAGAGTGAGACTAACAACGTGGGATCAATTGCGGCACTGTCTCAGGTTGCCATAAGCATCATCTTCTCCACCACTCATGCGAACTGTAATACAATTGTGAGTCCAGTGAGTAGGAATGGACCTGTCGATGTCAAACATCGTTATCTTTGCCAGCTGTTGCCTTGAACATTTCGTCACAATGACCAGGAACGGGACTGAGTCCATTTAATACTCACTGATCTCCTCCCGAAAAATCCAGCGACAAGATTCGTCCTTATTCTTGCTGGAATCCTCTGTTCTGCACAGCAGCAAAACTATTTGTCATGACTTTACCAGATTCACTGACAACATTCAGTCTACCCAAAGAGATAAATCTAACTCCTTTCGAACGGTTTAATGAGCTGTGTGAGTTTGCAGCAAACAGGATTATAGGAAACGAGTTTAAGACCTTTTCAATAATGTAATCCAGTGCAGTGTCAGAGGTTTGAAAAAGGTCATCAAGCTAAAATATCACCTCTGTTTCTCGATCCACAGATGGATAATCACTTGGGGAATATGCGCAGTTTTACGGTTAATAATTGATACCTTTCCCAACGACAGAACAATCCCTCAAATCAGAAACTGGAGTTATAGAATAGATGCTGCTTTATTCGACATTATTCTTCAACTACGGTTCAGTCTGATGCTCCAATATTTCCTGATCAACGTCAGAAAAGCAAGTTTTAGATAAGGATTGAAGTTACAACTGTGGCATTTTAACACATCGTTAAGTACCAAGCGCTGATCAGTTGCTCCACTGGAGCCGCCGGCAGCAAGCCGATACCGTGCCCTACTCGGACCACTGGGACCTTCGGCTCACCTGTGCGACTTTTGATGTGGTTCTGAAGTTAAGGTTTCGGCAGAGGTGGAGGAACTGTTGTGGACCTGTGACTTTTCGAGCATCAGGTTCAGAAATGGGACACAGAAAAATGACGCGCAAAATAGACTCGATTGAAAACTGGATTTCTGTCTGTCGCTGCGTTGTTTATAGACAATGTTATATTGTCGCTGTCACAGGGCTTCTCATTCGGTCTGTTTCAATTTAGCACAGGATTCGATTCAACGACACTTAATTAACTTCCTTCTGCAGGTCCTACAGACAATATGAAATATACTGCGCTCATCATCAATCTTCACCATGGCTACATCCAAGGACATGATGCACAGTTGTCATGAATACTGAAGATATAAGAATGTCATGCAAGAGTAAATTGTATTTCAGTTTAAAATGTAAAATGATAAGAATCCAGAGTAAGATACTGAATTTCCCAAATTCATGATTATTACCGTGGCCAGAACTGTAGCCAGGCAAAGGGGAAATCTGTCCCTGAATCACCAATATCCACCCTGTCGTTTGCTCCACGTGTCCAGTTGGAAACTTGTGTGAAGGAGCATGCAGTCTGACACAGCGCCTGGGAGAATCCTAAAGGGATAAAGGGGAGGACCTTGGTATTCCGTGGTGTAGATTAACAGGGTCCTCATCATGTTATTGTTTAAAACCCTCTGTCAGAAACAGCACAGACACAGAGGAACAGGAGGGGGCCATTTCACCCGCCAGCGCTACCCCACCATTTGATGTCATCATTGTTGAGCGAACACGTCAATGTCTTTTCCCAGCCCATCCACATCAACCTGTCGCCCAAAGGGAAAGAGACACTGAATAAACTGAAAAACTCTGCAACTGTGGGAGGGTACTACGTTTAGAGACAGTGGGCTTCTGCAGTGGGTTTTGTGAATGCGAAGCCGATTCTGGGTTGATCATCTTTCAAGTGATATGATTCCCTCAAAACACACCACCCAGAAAGTGAGGAATCTTCTCTGGTCAGTAGCAGGGAGGAGACGTCCAGACGATGGGAACTGATGATGAATCAGCAGAACAATCATTCATTCAGCTTCAATCTGAACTAAACTCCGATTCTGGTGGGAGTCAAACCCACAAACTTTGAAACACAATCTTAAAAATGCAGTAATAGTCCAACACGTCTTTCACTGTGCCACAGAGCTGTACTAGCCTCCATTTTACTGCACCCAAAGTTACGGTGTTCAAGTCTTTCATCAAACATCTGTTTATCCTCGCCCTACTTTCAAGTACCTGATCCTTATCCATGCATGCTCTAGCTCCTCAAGTGTTCGGCTAAATACTCCTGA
The DNA here is from genome assembly GCF_047496795.1 of Chiloscyllium punctatum. Taxonomy (NCBI): domain Eukaryota; kingdom Metazoa; phylum Chordata; class Chondrichthyes; order Orectolobiformes; family Hemiscylliidae; genus Chiloscyllium; species Chiloscyllium punctatum. The sequence continues at coordinate 77,277,025 of NC_092771.1, read as the reverse complement.
AGTGTTTTGATGACTCTTAGCTTTACCACACGTTCAAATAGTGAGTTCCAGACAAACAACACTCTCAGGATGTAAACATTCTTCCTAAATCTTCTCTGAACATCCTCTCTCTAGCGTTTCATCTATATCCCTGTTTATTTACCCTTCCCATAAGAAGTTTGTTCCTGTCACACATATCTATCCCTTAATGTGCACGTTAATCAATTACTGTCTCAGGTTTCTCCGCTCTCAGATGAAGAGCCGCAGTCATGCTCATCTATTTTTGCATTGGCGAGAGTGCAGTGCTTTCAAAGCACAACAAGTTAGGCAGCATCCGAGGCGCAAGAGAATCGATGTTTCGGGCATAACCCCTTCATCAGGAATGAGACTTTTGAGTTGGGGTTGAGGGAGGGGAATGGAATTGGTTGTCGGTTAGCTGGGAAAGCGACAGGTGGATGAAGAGGATGGATGTGATAGTTCGGGGGGGGGGGAATAGATGGCCGCGTCCAGAGAGCATCGCCTAGTTGGAGGCTTTGCACTGGGATAATGTAGGGGTAGGTGAAATGACGAAGCTGTTGAAATGCGCATTTATCCCGTGTAGTTGCAGAGTCCTAAGGTGGAATATGAGACTTTCCTCCTCCAGGCATCGGCTGGTAATGGAATGGCAGTGGCTTGCGCCCGAAGCATCGATTCTCCTGCTCCTCAGATACTGTCTGGCGTGTTGTGCTTTTCCAGCTCTACAATCTCGACTCTGAGCTTCAGCACCTGCTGCCATCACTTTCGCTTATCTTCGTAGGGGGCATGGTCGAGCTCAGATACCACCTTGGTAAATCTCCTCTGACCACCCTCCCGTGCAAACACACGTTTCCTGAAGGCTGGCGATCAGAACTTAATAAAGTTATCCAAAGAAAAGCAGAAATATCGGAACAAAATCAGCACGTCTAGTGCATCCTGGGATAGATGTTCGAACCAAACGATCCGCCGTTGAAATGAATGGTATGTGTAGGTGGGGCAGGAACGTGAAAGAAGGTGGACAGGGTCTAAAATGATTGAATTCGATAACTGGGTATTGAAGATTGTACGGTGTCTCAGCAGGAAATGACTTACCGCTCTTCCCACTTTCTCTGTGATATGCGGAATCTCTGCAGCAGACGAAACTGAAATGGAGGCATGGGAACACAGTGGGATGCTGCAGTGACAGAAATTGGAAGCTCAGGGTCTTTTTTTGCTTGCAGACAGAATGTCGGTGTACTCACGTTTGTCACCCGTTCTGTTTTTCTCTCCCCAGTCTAGATGAGATCAGATTGTGAGCAGGAAATGCAGTTTACTAAATTTAGTGATGAGCAGATAAATCATTGGAACCTTACACAATGAAGAGAGGCATCGTAAGCGAGCAGCATTACACATTCTTGGATTTCGTGGAATGGTGCTAGATAGGGAAGTCTGGGGTGGGGGTGGGGTGATTGTGGATTAATAGTGCTGGAAGAGCAGAGCAGTTCAGCCAGCATCCGAGGAGCAGTAAAATCGACGTTTCGGGCAAAAGCCCTTCATCAGGAATACAGGCAGAGAGCCTGAAGTGTGGAGAGATAAGTGAGAGGAGGGTGGGGGTGAGGAGAAAGTAGCATAGAGTACAATGGGAGAGTGCGGGAGGGGATGAAGATGATAGGTCCGAGGGTGGAGAGGATAGGTGGAAAAGAAGATACGCAATTGGGACAAGACATGGGGACAGTGCTGAGCTGGAAGTTTGGAACTAGGGTCAGGTGGGGGAAGGGGAAATGAGTAAACTGTTGAAGACCACATTGATGTCCTGGGTTGAAGTGTTCAGAGGTGGAAACTGAGGCGTTCTTTCTCCAGGCGTCTGGTGGTGAGGGAGCGGCAGTGAAGGAGGCCCAGGACCTCCATGTCCTCGGCAGAGTGGGAGGGGGAGTTAAAATGTTGGGCCACGGGGCGGTGTGGTTAATTGGTGCTGGGGGCCCCGGAGATGTTCCCTATAGCGTTCTCCCCAATGTAGAGGAGACCGCAACGGAAGCAACGGATACAATAAATGATATTGGTGGATGTGCAGGTAAAACTTTGATGGATGTGGAAGGTTCCTTTACGGCCTTGGATGGAAGTGAGGGAGGAGGTGTGGTCGCAGGTTTCGCAATTCCTGCGGTGCCAGGGGAAGGTGCCAGGATGGGAGGGTGGTTTGAAGGGGGGCGTGGACCTGACCAGGTAGTCACAGAGGGAACGGTATTTGCGGTAGGCAGAAAGGGGTGGGGAGGGAAATATATCCCTTGTGGTGGGGTCTGTTTGGAGGTGGCTGAAATGTCGGCGGATAATTTGGTTTATGCGAAGGTCAGTATGGTAGATCATAAGCACCGGGGGCCTCTGTCCTTGTTACGGTTGGAGGGGTGGGCTCTGAGGGCGGAGGGGCGGGATGAGGACGAGATTCGTTGGAGGGCATCTTTAACCACATAGGAAGCGAAATTGCGGTCTCTAAAGAAGGAGGCCATCTGGTGTGTTCTGTGGTGGAACTGGTCCTCCTGGGAGCAGATTCGGGGGAGGAATTGGGAATACGGGATGGCATTTTTGCAGGAGGTAGTGTGGGAAGAGTTGTAATCCAGGTAGCTGTGGGAGTCGGTGGGTTTGTAAAAAATGTCAGTGCCAAGTCGATCGTCATTAATGGAGATGGAGAGGTCCAGGAAGGGGAGGGAGGTGTCAGAGAATATCCAGGTAAATTTATGGTCGGGGTGGAATGTGTTGGTGAAGTTGATGAATTGCTCAACCTCCTCACGGCAGCATAAGGTGGTGCCAATGCAGTCATCAATGTAGTGGAGAAAGAGGTGGGGAGTTTTGCCGGTGTAATTACGGAAGATCGACTGTTCTACGTAGCCTACAAAGAGAGAGGCATAGCTGGGGCCCCTCCGTGTGCCCATGGCTACTCCTTTGGTCTAGAGGAAGTGGGAGGATTTGAAGGAGAAATTGTTAAGGTTGAGGACCAGTTCGGCCAAACGAATGAGAGTGCTGGTGGAAGGGTACTGTTGGGGACATCGGGAGAGGAAGAAACGGAGGGCTTGGAAGCCCTGGTCATGGCGGATGGAGGTGTAGAGGGATTGGATATCCATGGTGAAGATGAGGCATTGGGGGCCGGGGAAACAGAAGTCTTGGAGGAGGTGGAGGACGTGGGTGGTGTCTTGAACATATGTGGGGAGTTCCTGGACAGGGGGAATAGGACAGTGTCACGGTCGGTGGAGATGAGACAATGGGTCGGCTGGGGTGGTCATGCTTGTGGATCTTGGGAAGAAGTTAGAATATGGCGGTGCAGGGTTCCTGGACTATGTGGTTGGAAGCTGTGGTTGGCTGATCTCCTGAGCTGATGAGGCTGATTATGGTCTGGGAGATCACGGTTTGGTGATGGGGTGAGGTCATGGTCAAGGGAGCGGAAGAAGGAGGTGTCTTCGAGTTGGAATCTGACTTCAGCAGTGTAGCGGTCATTGCACCAAACTACCACTGCGTCCCCTTTTTCTGCTGGTTTGATCGTGAGTATTGAATTGGAGCAGAGGGAGTGGAGCACTGTGCGTCGCGATGGTGAAAGTTTGGAGTGGGGGCGGGGGTAGACAGGTTGAGGTAGTTAATATCTCAGCGGCAGTTAGAAACGAAGACATCTAGGCCAGGTAATAGGCCAGGTGTCCAGGTGGATAGAGTGTGTTGGAGGCTGGCAAAGGGGTCCTGGGAATGTGGGCGGGAGTCCTGATTGCAAAAGTGAGCACGGAGGTGGTGGAAGAAGTGTTTGACATCACAGCTTGTATTAAATTCATTGATGCGTGGATGGAGGGGGATAAACGTGAGGTGCTATTGTCTTGGAGATAATCCTGATAGACAGCCTCCATTCAAAGCCATAAACCACAGAGTACTTTTTTCAGTCACACTGACATTTGTAATAATCATCCACAGACGGAATACACACCTTTCCTTCCTCAAGAAAAGGTCAATGATATTCAGATGGCACAAGAATTAAGATTAGATGTAAGGTTTTGAGACAGCGGGAGATGAGCAAGTGTGCCTGCTGACTGCATTGGCTGGAAATATGCAGAACATGCTGCCTGTTATGGTGATGTAAGTAGAGAAGATCAATGATTGATAAAAACAATGATATCAGGTCTGAGGGAAATGAATTTGCAGAGTGTCGGGGACATATGGGGCATGAGAATATGGGATTCTGCTACAGAGAGCCAGCTTGGATTTGATGAGCCCCCTTTTGTGGTATAATGCATTTTGTTTGGACTTGCTTAACTTGCTCTGGTCACTTGCCTTCATGGGGTTAAATTATCATTGAGGTAAATCTGCTTAGTGTTCCTTCTCAGACTAATGCAGGCTGTCCTTCCACAGCAGGAGATAATGTTTACTGCTTTATGCTGGGTTGTTGGTTGGGCGGGGCGGGCAGTTAGGGTACACTGAACTGAACACCTGCTCCAGGATGGTCTACCCAGGATTGTAAATATCTCAGAACATCTACAGCCACACCAATAACTGAAATGCTTTCTGACAGATTGAGGAAATGAACAATGGCTCCTTCCACAGTCATCAGGGCGATGATATCCATACCCTGGTGCAAGGAGTCACGACATAATGCCTGTTTGGAGTCTGCAAATCCATGTCATTTCATAGAGACGTGCCTTGAACTGTCCCAATCCTGTGAAGGGCTGAGTCAAAGGATTCAGGCAAAACCACATCCAGCTCTGACAGTCACTCTGTTTATCATTGTCAAAATGTGTAGTGCTGGAAAAGCACAGCCGGTCAGGCAGCATGTGAGGAGCAGGATAATCGATGTTTCAGGCGTAAACCCTTCATCAGGAAATGGGGGGGTGGTGAGGGGGGGTTCCACGGCCGCTAACAGATCATTGGAAACTAATTATCAAAAGGTTTTCAACAGGAAACAGAAGCATTCAGACTGGGCAGTAACACCCCTACACGGTGTGTGTAACAATCTGCCAGCATTTCTCTGAAAGGGCAAAACACCAGTGCAGCCACACCAGGGAGAGACTGTGGAAATGTGGGGAATGCCAGAAGGGAATTCTTTACCTATCCCACCTGGAAACTGGCCAAACCAGTCAGACTGGGGAGAAGCTATTCACCTGCTCTGTGTGTGGGGGAAGGGATTCACTCAGGCATCCATCCTGCTGAAACACCAGGGAATTTACTCATAACCACAGGAGAAGGATTTTTTTCTCTTGTTCACACCAAGGAGTGAACAATAATTTTGGCAGTTGTAATGTTTATAAAGTTTTGTATATAGAGAATTAAGTTTTGGAAATGTTCACAACATCGTTGAACTTGTACAGATTCACACTGGGTAGAGACTTTTATTTTCTTTTATTCATTCACAGGGTGAGGGTGTCGCTGGCCTGGCAGCATTTACTGCCCATCCCTAATTACCCAGAGCGCAGGTAAGAGTCAACCACATTGCTGTGGGTCTGAGGTCACAATGTAGGCCAGGCCAGGTAAGGATGGCAGCTTCCTTCCTGAGAGGGCATTAGTGATCCAGATGGGTTTTTTCTGACAACCGATTATTGGTCACCATTAGATTCTGAAATTCCAGAGGTTTTTATTGAATTCAAATTCCCCCATTGCTGCAGCAGGCTTTGGACCCAGGTCTCCAGACCTTTATCTGGCTTTCGATTAACTGTCTCGCGATAATACCACTAGACCAATCCTTCCACACATCGCTGTCTATCAGCACAGAGTGAACAGCGGTTTTCTGGTTCATCAGGACTGGTTCATCACGCATAAGTTTGCTGAATGATTACAGGAGTTTGAATGTTGATGGGCTATTAACATCCATCTCGGAACCGTGTATTCTCGGGTTTGTTTCTGTTGATGATTGGAAACACTGTCAGTTTTGTTATCTTTTGTGAATAAAAACAGTTTCAATTAGCTTTCTGTTAAATGCATGGCAATCAAGTCAATCCTACAACTCTCAGGCAGATTAGTTTCTTTTGAAGGGCTCTCCATCTCCCCAACCTCCTCCATCCTCACCTCCAACAATACAATAATCTCACAGAGTCTCTTTGTGACTATGAATGAGACAATCTGACCAGCTGCTTCTTTCCCTACTCCTATGTCAAGTTGGCTCTTAATCTCGCCTTGCTGCAGTTGTGATCCTGCATTATTGTACAGTGATGCTTCTTCATTTCATTCCTTGGCCTATCAGTGTTCATGATACTGCACGTAGCTTCTTGTATATAGGGCCTACAGTGTAAGGGTTTCGCTCTTTACTTCCATCAATAGCAGTAGAATTGTACGCCAACAAAATTTACAGAATCATGGCCCCGCATATCCCCCAACTTACCTCTTACCATAAAACAAGAGGATCAATCAACTGTGAGAATTCAGGAGGGCATGCCAGTAACAGCAGCATGAATACCTAAAATGAGCTGTTAACCTGATGAAGTTACCAAAGAGGACTACTTGTGTTCCAAACAGCATAAGCAGCAAGTGATAGACAGAGCAAAGCAATCCGGGAAACAACAGAACAGATCTAAGATCTCAGTCCATCCACATCCAGTTGTGATTGAAGTCAAAGCACAGCTGGAGTTCTGAGGACAATTCTCTATAAGATATTAATCAGCAAGAATGTCAGACTGGATTAGTTAGGATACAACTCAAGTCCATTTGATATTCATACAATTACAATCAGTGTTCAATTCACCAGATGTAGCTGAAGGTAAAGATAACCTTCATGTGATTGTAACAGTGAATACACCTGAATAATTGTTCATCAAATTAAACCCTGTTGTGTTTAGATAGCAATAATTTTAAAGAGATTTTAAGAAGTAAGGTGACTTGAGTATAATGAAAGAGGTTGATTGGTGGGTAGCTGATAATCTTGTTTAAATCTGAAGTTAATTTATGATTAGTTAACAATAAACACATGGTATGGAATCCCAGTACCATTGAGTGCACATCCAGTTCCATGCGGGAAAACCAGGATACTTCTTGTGACAGCGACAACCACAAGAACACAGAGGTGACACTGGAAATGGCAGGAACACTGGTCTGACCACGGCTAAAGTCCTGCACTCACTCCTAGTCCCCACATTCCAGGGTTATTGTGTTCTGACCAGAGAGGGTACAGACGAGATTGATCAGATTGTTACTCAGATTGGACAAATTCTGCTCTAACGAAAGATTGGATAGGCTGGGGGTGGGGAATGTATCCAAGGAAGATGTGCTGAGATTTAATTGAAGTAATAAAATGCTGAGGAATCCAGGTAAAGTGGAGAGGAAGCAGTCATTCATTAAGAGAGCTGTCAGGAACTGAAGGTTTTAGATTGAAGGTAATTCTCAGAAAAAAAGGGAAGGGAGAATTAATTTCCCTCAGAGATGGTGGGGAGCAGGAACTCACTGATGGGCTGATAGAGGCAGTAACATGCATCACATTAGAATAAAAGGATATGGATGTAACTGAAATGCTGGAACATGAAGGGCTATGGACTAAAGTCTGCAGAATGGGATCAATGCGAGTTATTTGACATTTCTCCAGAATATTAAACTCCAGTCCAATTTGAGAAGTTAAACCTCATCTGACCTGAATTCCAAATGTCACAATAAAATTATCAGAAAATTATAGCACAAATCGAGGCCACTTGGCCTATCCTCTATGTGTTGGCTGTCAGATAACTACCCCTGCTTTACGGCGTTCTGTACTCACCAATGAGAGCAACAATTTCAGACTGTGAACTCTGCCTTCTATGTTGTTATAATCTATTTTCTCAATGTATTTCTTTGGCAGCTGCACACCTTGTTTCCTTGTTTCTTTCTCAACCCTAACTCTATTCCCCGTGGCCTTGAGGGACTACCATTTCTGCTGTTTAATCTCTCCTGCCTTCCCCCGTGTGACAGATTGTCTTTTTGTCCTTGTCTCACCCCCACCTTACTCACAACCTGTTACATTTCTGATGGTTCCCAGACCTCTGTAACTTACACTGCACCCCCGGGTCAGTGGCTCGAGTTTTGAATTCTCTTCCTCTAGAGATAATTGGAAATCTTACTGGTTGCAGTGCCCCCCCCCCCCCCACCCCCAGATTTTATTTTGAAAAATACAGCATTTGCATCAGACAAAACTATTTGTGAGCCTTCATCACAATTCTGAGCATTTGGATGTAATCTGTGACCCTCCCACAGATGTGCAAGTTTGCTCTATTAGTCATGCTAACATGGTCTGTAGTGTACAGTTTAGGTGTATTGGGTTAGCCATGGTTAATGTGGGGTTATGGGGGTAGGGTGGGACAGCAGGCCATTGCCGACTCGATGGACCGAATAGCCTGTTTGTGTGCCTAAGGGATTGTGTGACTCTAACTCGCTTTGATTGCCGTCACGTTTTCCTCATGCCAGGTTCATTCAGCTCATGTACACAAGCTGCCTTTGTGTTTCTGTGGGTTCTCACTCATTCCACTCCTAATGTTTACAGCAATTTCACACTGTACGTGAGGGTGAGAATGAATTTGTAAATACAAATACTCCAACTGAAACTCCTCACAAGTCAGGACCTGTTTCTGCTGATGGCATCACTCACAAGGATCAGGAAAATAAAGTTTCAGTCACAAGTTCTACAGGAACATAGATGTTATAATCACAAGGAAAGGCTAGACAACCAAAAACAATTTTCGAAAGAAAAGAGGAGGTTGAGAGACAGCTTAGTACAAATAGGAAGCTTTGTGCATGTGTTTTCAGAAATTTGAGGTTGAAATCATTGGCTGGAAACATGTTATCTTAACCCAGCTCATCAAAGGTGCTATCTAAATGTGTATTCTGCTTTATGTCTATCTAACTGAGTTAACAATCAGATGGATAGGTCAGTGTCTGAGTGTTTTCCCAAATCCCTGATTGAATCTGCCTCCCCCACAATCTCGGGTGCCTCACCACTCACTGGGTCATGGAGAAACTCTGCCGTTCCAATGAGAACTGTCTTTGCTGTCGCCTCTCCTCGTGCTTCCGCCTAATCCCCACTTCCCTTCATTAAATCCCAGCTGCCTCTAGTCCACCCACATGGGCATGTTGAAGAGCATGACAGGAGAATGGATTGCAACCAAGAGTTCAATAACCAGAATGAGAGAGGAAGAAGGAAATAAACGGGCTTGTGGATCCAAGGGGATACAGACTCTAGGCTGAGTCCTTTGTGGGTATTCCCGCAGTAATACGAGACAGCATTCCATGATGAGAGTTAAACCCGGGTGGTAGGAGAGGGAGCCACTGAACATGAGCAGGTTTAGTTCAAACACAGGAAGATTGTTCATCAGTAACAGTGTGTTAGACATGGAGGTGAAGTGAGCAGTGAGGGGAAATGTTACCACAAGCTACAGATGGATAACTTTCATCGAAACAGGAAGAGGCCATTTAGCCCCTTAACCCTGCTCTGCCATTCATGATCATCATAGCTGATGTGTGTCCTGACGTACGATTTTCAAAAGCCTCTCAATTCATCAATAAACTCCTTTGCAACAGACAAGATGAGTACTGGAAAACTAAACATCTGAAAATGCTGGAATATCAGAAACAAAGACCGAAATGGCTGGAAAGATACAGCAGGTCTGGCAGCATTTGTGGAGAGTGAACCTTTCGGGTCTGGTGACTGGTCAGGTGACCAGCTGCAGCTGACCATTCTGCCTTTCCTGTAACACTCTCTGGAACAGGTTCTGGTCCGAGCAGAATGAGATTGGGCTCAATTAGAATTAGGAATTCACTTACCCCTCCCAGTGGGAAATTCACCGACTCGGTCTCACTGGGGAGAGGCCGTACACCTACCCCACGTATGGGAAGGGATTTACTCGATCTTGCAATCTGCTGAGGCACCAGAGATGGCACAGTGGATTTAGATTCTTCATCTGCCTCATGTGTGAGAAAGAATTCATTCAAATCTCTTACTAGCCGAGACATCAGTGCATTCCCACCGGGGAGAGGCCATTCACCTGCTCCGTGTGTGGGAAAGGATTCACTCAGTGACCTGCTGAAACACCAGCAATCTCACTCTGGAGAAAGATCATTCACTTCCTCCCTGTGTGGGGAGAGATTCACTCATATGCAGCACCTGCTGAGACCTCAGTAAGCCCACACATGGGAGAGACCATTCAGCTGTTCAGTGTGTGAGAGGGATTCATTGATTCATCCTGCTTCGCTGAGAGACCCCAGTGAGCCCACACAGGGGAGCGGCGATTCAGATTTTGTGTGTGTGAGAATGGAGTCAGTCACTCATCCTGCCCCCGAAGACAGGATAGGAATTGTTTACCTCTCTGTGTGACAAGGTATTTGCACAGTCTTCAACACGACTGAGAGACTAGTAAGTGCACTCAGGGAAGTGGTCATCTCCCTGCTCCGTGTGAGGTAGAGTTCACACATCACTGCAGGACTCTGATTCTGGAGTTACTGTTCATCAGAGTCAGGACTGGACCTTGTACATGATGACATTGTTGGAGTATTGATGTTGTTGTTAATCACGTGAACTGGGCTGGAGTTGACTGAATTTATATTGCCACTTTCTGAACCTCAGGGTGTCTCTCTGGGCAGTAAGTCTCCACAAACAGCAATGTACAATGAGCAATGATCATCTGTTTTGATTTAAATTATGATCGTAGCACTGCTGCTTCACAGCACCAGGCACAGGGTTGGATTCCAGCCGTGGTCAACACCCTTTTTGAGTTCCCACATTCTCCCCAGGATAGCGGGTCCCCTCCAGGTGCTCTGGTTTCCTCCCACAGTCCAAAGATGTGCAGGTTAAGTGGACCAGTCATGCTGAATTGTCAACAGTGTCCAGGAATGTGCCGACTAGGTGGATCAGCCATGGGAAATGCAGTGTTACAGGGATGGAGTTGTCTGGGCGTGATGTTCTTCGGATGGTCGGTTAGGTTTGATGGGCCAATGCTCTCGTTCCACACTGTAGGGATTCTATTCTACGATTGAGGATAACGACGACACATCACAGTGTCCTTGGAGAAGGAGCATTTGGTGTATATCAATACCCTCGGTTCCTTGAGATAGAGGTGGGCACCGCAGGGGATACAGTGCTTTATCTCCACCGCTTCCCCCTCCCCTCAACTCTACTTTGATTTAGTCCCTTCCCACTCTGTCACTTGCAATGGTTTGCTTTGCCCATAATGGGCTTTGTTTGTAAATATTCAACTGATGACACTGGTATGCTACTGCCGGTGATTATCGGTTAACAAAAAGCAAAATAATGCAATAATGATGTTGATGCTGGGAAGGTTGCTCAGCTCTGTGAGACAACACTTCTGGGGAAGAGAAATGGGGAAAAAAGAACACTTCACAGCTCACAGAACGAGAACAGAAAAGCAGTTAAATCAAACCAAAGGCTCAGACAGGGAGGGAATATTTCCCTGGAGTTTGAGTAACTGGAAAGTGGTGGTGTCCAGGAATAGACAGGATTTTGTTATCAAGTGAATTTTAAATATTAAAAGCTGTTATATGCAGATAGTTTCGATTCTTTTACTTTTATTTATTGTGGAATAAACTTGTACATTTTCTTTAAAAAACAAATTCACAAACCTTGTGTTAAAGACAAAAGTTAAATAAAATCCATCAAACCATCCCTCACTGAAAACTGATGTGGAGGTGCAATCGCCTGGAGAATCCCTGCCCACTTCTTCGTACCCGGGCTCCATAGCTATATACATACCTGGGAGATAGCAGCAGGAGAAGGCCATTCGGCCTTTTGATCTGCTCCACCATTCAATGGGAAACAGCTGACCATCCAGCTCAGTCTCCTGTTCCTGCTGTACTCTAATCCCCTTTGATGTCTTTACCTCGAAGAACTATATCTCAGTCCTCCTTGGGCTTCACTGCCTTTTGTTGCAGTGACGTTGCTGTGTTACAGTGTGGGTGTAGGCAGGGGGTAATGTGATGGTGCTGCCTCCTGGAGGATACACTCAGCATCCCTCATCATCCTGCAGTAACATCAATCGAGTTTCAGTAAATAGATATAGAAACCATTCCCAGGATATGGTCATCACTGGCTCAGCCAGCATTTATTCCCCATCTCTCGTTACCCTTGAGAAGATGGTAGTGAGCTGCTGTCTTGAACCATTCACAGTCCATTTGGCGCAGATAGACCGACAATGCTGGGAGAGAGAGTGTTGCAGGATTTTGGCCCAGTGATTCTCCATCTTTGGTTCTTCAAATGCTGGTTAACTTAATCACAATCTGCACATGATTTTGAGATTTCAGTCTGCAAATCTTCACCATCTAGCACCCTGTATAAAGGAATATGTACCGATTAGAAATTCAGAACAGACAATTCTAGTTTCTATGGAATATCTTTTTACCCTTTCTTCCCCCAAAACTGTAACCCTCCAGTCCACTTACTCTCTCCCGCCGTTCTGACTCTGCTACCACTAATGTACACCGTCCACATTCTCATGGAGTTACTGATAAACAGATGCATGCTACCAATTCCCTCCCTGGTTAGAATCTGCACCGTTCTTGATTCACTTCTTTTCCCTTCAGTTGCTGCAAGTCAATAATGTAAGAGCAGAATGAAACAGACGGAAACAGAAAGGGAGGTGGCAGATCCTGGACAGAAGAGGAACCTTCAGTCTGGGAGAATGGGTCAGATCCTTCTTTGTTTCCCATTGGTCGATTCCAAGCATGCAATGAGTTGGGGGTGGAACTTGGTCCCACATGGGTGTGGTGACACTTTGAACCCCCGACAGATCAATACTACAAGCAGATGCATTCCTCCTCCAGCCACTCACAGTATGAAATACTTTCCGCTTTTATCCCCAAAGCACATGCTCCAAAATGTGCAGTGCCGGGTTCCACGTCACACGTGTAGTCCCTGCCTCAGGGATTGTGTGAGTTGTAGTCCCCATGAAGCCACTGGAGCCCTGTCTCTGGAAAGTGTGGGCTGTATGTTGTTGTGTATAAAATCCCCATTCAGACGCGCAGGACATATGTGTTGTCATTGGGTTTTACTGAGACATCTGCTTCCAAAAACTGATTTCTGACATAAGCAACATACATTCAACCAATTGTGGGGGTGGGGAGGTAAATGTGGAAAAGTAGATTTGTAGCAGACGTGGCTCAGTGGACAGCACTGCTGCCTCAGAGCTTCAGGGACCTGGGTTTGATTCCAGCCATAGGCGAATGTGTGGAGTTTACACGCTCTCCCCATGTCTACGTGGGTTTCTTCTGGGTGCTCCAGTTTCCTCCCATAGTCCACAGATGTGCAGGTTAGTTGAATTGGTCATGCTAAATTGCCATACATTTGCAGGTTAAGCCATTAGCCATTGCAAAAGCCGGGTTACAGGAACGAGTGGGTCTGAATGGGATGCTCATCATAGGGTTGGTGTGGAATCGATGAACGAATACCCTGTTTCTGCACTATAGGGAATCTATTCTATTCTCATGAGAAAGAATGTACTTGTCTCAATGTGCTGTGAATCTGTGGAATCCCCTGTTCAAAATGTGGTGGATGTCAGGGCAATGCGCAAATTTATTGAAGAGATAAAGATATTTAATTTGCAATGGGTTGAAGGGTGAGAGAGAGCAGGCGGGAAAATCCAGCTGAGCCAGAGGCAAGCTCAATCATCACCATATTAAATGGTGGAGCTGGTTCGAAGGGCTGCATTGCCTCTCTTGTGCCCAGTGCTTATCTTCTTACGGTAATAAATGCAAAGCTGAATCCAAAACTCACCACCTTCACTAAAGGAGATTTTCGGAAAATGCAGGATAGTAAGGTGGATTAGCGTTCCAAACTTAGATAGTGAGGAAGTGTGTAGGAGATAATGATTTTGCAATTTTAAATTGAGGGGAGACAGTGATTTATGGTTTTAGACTGCGCAGTACATTCACAGTGTCCAGAATACTCTGTTGTGAATATCTATCCTGTGCTTTATTACAAAGCCAAGGTCTCTGACAATGAAAACCAAAACACCCAGGAAACATCGTCTCACCTCGTAATCTGATAAAAGACGCGTGAGAAGTCTGGTTGAATTTATAACACAGATGGCAAACTGGAAGATTAAATCCAACCCCAAGATCCTGTGCTTAAACAAAGTAGACTACAACAGGATGAGGCAGTAATTTTTCAATGTGCACAGCAAAATTATATATATTAGTGAAAATGAAGGACTGTACGAAAAGGAGTAATCTGCCGTGGGTGGCTAAGGAAATAAGGGAGTCTATCAAATTGAAACAGAAGGCATAGAAATTGGCAAAGACCAAGGAGAAATTAGGAGATCAGAACAACTTTATAGATCAACAAAAAGCTTGATGGGATTTTGACTGGGTCTACAAATGAGTAGCTATCCCCAGGGCAAGAATAGCTGTTTACACTGCTCGAGGGAACCTATTGCGTGGGGAACATATGGCCTATTCAATTGTTGAAGTACTTATCTGAAGAAGTCTGTCAGCATAGAGATGAACCTAATAAAGTTAAAAATTACATCATGCTTGGAATGCTAGTGCTTCCTAATAAACCTGTTGGACTATAACCTAGTGTCGTGTGATTTTTAACTTTGTCCACCCCATTCCAAGACCGGCTCCTCCACATGAGAATCCTGACAGACAACCCCACCGAAACTGAAGCACCTGTCAAGTACTTGACTGAGCCACGGAGGTGTTGGGGAGGGGTGTGTTGTTTAAACACAAAGTGCTGAGCTGAACTAGACTTTTTAAACTGCCGTTGCCACGGAGATAATCCTGATAACCAGCCTCCATTCAAAGCCACAAAGCACTCTAACATGGACTTGGCTGTGTCTCAGTACTTTTTCCAGTCAAACTGACATTTGAAATATTCGCCCACGGACAGAATGCACGCCTTTCCTTCCAGATGAAAAGGCCAATGATATTCAGATCGGCACGGATCAAGTAACGATCAGATCTGAACATGAAGTTCAATTTGAATTTCTCATCTGCAAATCCACCCTTTCCGTACCCTACAACAGAGAAAATAAGTCACCATTGTAAATGCAGGATGGAACTTTATAAGACAACGATAGTATTAAATTGTAGTTCCCTTGTTCCCCCAAAGCTTTAAAGCTCAGTCTCACAATTTCTCTCTCTTGTTAACTGAAATCCAAACCAATCTCGTCCCTCCTTTCCTCCACACCCAGTTCTCACAATCTCTCTCCTCGCCTTGAATTCAGTTTCCGAGCTGCTGCCTGCTGACTAAGAAACAAATCAACGAGTTTGACTTCGAGTCTCCAGGGTGTTCGTGAATCCTCCCCCCATCTCCAAGAACCCCCATTCTCTGATGAGAACCATTCTGCACACACTGGCCAAATCATATCTGGTTGAACTAAAATTAACCAAATTAGAACTCTAATTAGAGGCCCATCCTTGTCATTTTCCATAACAATCCTGACTCTTCATAAGAGTTCGGACAACTTGCTGCAAAATGCTCCCCCATTGATACTTTGACCACTCGTCAGGACACCAGGCAAAGGGCTATTCCCCTGGGTCGGGGTCTCAGAGGAAAGAAGGAAGGGAGCTGTCAATGACAGATTAATCCCACAGCGTCCCTCCCTGGCACTGATCCGCCCTGCTCATACGCCAACAACTGGCCAGCACTGCGCCCGTGCACTGATCTCCCTTCCTACGGAACATGCTCTAGATCACACAGGAGGCTGGATGATTGAGATCAGCTGCTGCCCAATAGAGTGAAGGGGGCGGGGCTGGAGGACGGAAAATAATGGGATTGTAAACAATGAATGAATGTGGAAGACACTGGGGGATGGACAGGTCAGTGAGGGACAGGTTCAGTGCAGCAGCAGTAGGGGATACTGGACAAACTGAGTAATGGGCGAGTCTGACAGGAGAGAAACTACAGGAAGGTTCTGTTTGGATACTCAGGTAGGGATAGCTGGGAGACAGTATGGCATGGTGGCCTGGGCATCTTTTCTAATCATCCTCTTCAAAGCCGCTGTTACCAAACCCTGAACCCGATCCTCTTGGTCCAGAGGAAAGGACATTACCACCATTTCATGGTGGGCAAGTGGAAAGAAAGGAAGATTTTCTCAACCTCACTCACATGGAAACTCCATGAGCTCCTCGTACTTACTGCCTCCGGTGGGAAAGGAGGAGACAGAGCAGGTGGGAGGGGGTAGGGATATAGGGACTGCCTTTCAAAAGGAACTCACCTGTGTTGGTGTTATTAACAAGACTCAATACACAGTCACTAACACAAAGGTGGTGTACATGAACGTTATCCAGAATATTAACTCCTATAACTGGGCGATACAGACCCCAATGTACAGTGTTAAGGCCTGGATATTAATAACGGCTTCGCGTGTGAGAAATCATGTCTCATGAACTGGACTGAGTTTACTGAAAAAGTAACAAAGCGGATTGATGAGGGAAGAGCGGTGGACATGACCTTCATGGACTTCAGTAAGGCGTTCGACAAGATTCCTCATGGGAGATTGGTTCGCAATGTTAGATCTCATGGAATACTGGGAGAACTAACCATTTGAATATAGAACTGGCTTAAAGGTCGAAGACAGAGAGTGGTGGTGGAGTGATGCTTTTCAGGCTGGAGGCCTGTGACCAATGGAATTTCACAAAGATCGGTGCTGAATCCACTACTGTTTGCCATTTATATCAATGTGAACATAAGAGGTATTGTTAGCATGTTTGCAGATGACACCAAAATTGGCAGTGTAGTGGACAGTGAAAAAGATTACCTCAGAGTACAACGGGATCTGGATCAGATGGGCGAATGGGCTGTGGCGTTCAGTTTAGAAAAATGTGAGATGCTGCATTTTAGGAAAGCAAACTTTAGCTGGACTTTTGCAGTTAATAGTAAGTTCCTGGGGAGTGTTGCGAAACAAAGAGACCTTGGAGTGCAGGTTCATAGTTCCTCGAAAGTAGAGTCACAGATGGATAGGATAGTGAAGAAGGCATTTGGTATGCTTTCTTTTATTGGTCAGAGAGTTTAGTTTCGGGGTTGGGATGTCATATTGTGGCTGTCCAGGACATTGATAAGGCAACTTTTGAAATATTCCGTGCAATTGTGGTCTGCTTCCTATCGGAAGGATGTTCTCAAACTTGAAAGGGGTCAGAATAGTATTACAAGGAAGTTGCCAGTGTTGGATAGGTTGTTTTCCCTGCAGAGTCGGAGGCTGAATGGTGAACTTATAGAGATTTATAAAATCAGTCGGTCATGGGTAGGGTAAATAGACAAGGTCCTTTCCCTGTGGTTGGGGTATACAGAACTAGGGAAGAGGGAGGGGAGAGTAGGCAGAGAGGGTTGGCTGAGGGTGGGGGGAAAGAGAGGATGTGGGGATTGAGAGGGGTGACACAGGTGAGGACAGAGATGGGGGCAGGGGAGGACAGGCAGAGGCAGGGGAGGACAGGCAGAGGCAGGGGAGAATCAGAGAACGGGGAGTGGAACAGAGGGGGAGGGAGACAGAGGGGGGAACAGAGAGTTATTTTATAGATCTACAACTCAACCCTGTTCCTGTTTTCTCCTCCTCACTTTCAATCCCTCTGAAGAGCTCAGAAATGCATAGTTCCTGGAAAGTAGAGTTTCAGAGAGACTGGGTACTGAAGACTGCATTTGGGACGCTGACCTTTATTGGTCTGTGCACTCATCAATAATGGGATCTGGGTTCGATTCCACTCTTTGTCGTGTTGGCACATTCTCCCTCTGTGTATTTGCACGGGCATCCTCTGGGCACTTTGGTTTCCTCAGAAAATCCAAAGACGTGCAGGTTAGGTGGATTAACTGTGGGTAATGCTGGGTCACATGGTTCAGGTGGGATGGTATTCCGATGGTTGGTAAGGTGTCATGGGCTGAATGGGCTGCTTCCACACTGTATGGATTCTGTCACTGAGTATAAGAGTTAGGAGGTCACGTTGTGGCTGCACAGGGCATTGGTGAGGCCAGTTTTAGAATACTACATTCAATTTTCGTCTCCCTGATTTCAGGAAGATAGGACTCAGCCCCATAATAACAAGTTCCTGGGAAGTGTTGACGAGCAGATACACTGTGCAGAGTGGTTTGATAGTTCCTTGAAAGTGGGTTTGAAGGTAGACAGGTCGGTGAATGTGGTGTGCGGTATGCTAGCTGTTATTGAGCAGTGCATTGAGGGTAGGAGTTGGGAGATCATGGTTCGGTTGTACAGTTTATTGGCTCAGCCACTTTTGGAATGCCCAGACTGCTTTACATTCTAGTCTCCCTGCTATAGGAAAGATATTGGGAAACCTGAAAAAGTTCAGAAAAGATTGAAAAGGGTGCTGCCAGTATTGAAACATGTGAACCAAAGGAGGGGCTGAGGACATTTTGCCTGGAGTAGTGGACGTTGTGGGATGGCATTATACAACGTCTTCAAAACTGCAATGTTTCCTGCAATTGTCACCATTTCAGATGCTGCCAGACCTGCTGAGGATCTCCAGCAATTGTTTTGGTTTTTATTACAGATTTCCACTATTTTGCTGAGGCACTTAGAGTCATAGACAATTAAAAGGCTTCATATTTTGTTGACTCTCACCCCTGGGATGGCAGGACTGATGGATGAAGAGGACTCAATATTCGTTTAATTGTCCTTTCCTTTGTCTTTCTGAGCTGTTGCCTGCATCACGAATACTCTATCTCTCATTCCCTGACCTGAATCTGGCCCATCTAAGCCACTCTTTTGCTCCCGACCTCTGCCAGACTAGTTACAATCTCACCAATGGAACTAGCAATCACCCCACCAAGAGATTTCTCCCATCCCTGCCCAGGGGTAACCAGTCAGGCTGGTACAAGTCTCACCTCGCCCAGAAACAGTCGCAGTGCCTGGAAAATCTAAACCTTTCTCTAGTACACGACTTCTCCAGCAACACATCCAGCTGATCTATCCTCCTGTTCCTGCTCTCACTAGCACATGGCACTGGGTGTAAGTCTGACTATTACTTTTCATTTTAATATATCTCTGATTTTCCTTTATACATATTTCAGGCCATCATCCCTTTGTTTCGCGATGTCGTTGATTTCTGTGTGTTCCACAACCATTGCTTATTTACCCTCCAGCTGCAGAACTCACTGTAGCCATTCCATGCTATTACAGATCGTAGCACCAGGGAGGTAACATGCTATCCTTGATTCATGTCTGTAGCCACAGAAGTACCTGCCCTAACTCTGACCATTGATCCCATGTCACTATAGCCCTGCGACAGTCTTTCCTCCTGTTCTGTGCAGCAGAGCTATCTGTGGTGTCATGACCCTGGCTGTTGCTGATTTCCCCGAGAGGCCACCCCACCCATTCACTCCCAACTGAATTCCAACCAGTATACAATATCTGTTTGAGAAGGGGAAGATCACTGGGTAGTCCTGCACTCCCTTGCTGAGCCTTTGACTTGATGTGATGGTCACCCATTCCCTTTGTGCCTGTGTAACCCTCACCTGCAGTGTGACAAACTCACTAAACGTGCTGTCCAGAATATTCTCAGGATCATAGATGGTCCACAGTGAGTCCACTCACAGCTCCAGGTGTGAAAAGTAGTTTCCCAGTAGCGCAGATGGACACACTTCCTACACACATAGCCGTCAGGAATTCTGGAAGCGTCCCTTATTTCCCAATTGTACAAGAGGAGCCCACCACGGGTCTGAGGGTTCTTGTCTCAATGTCTCTCTAGATTCAGCTAGTTACTCCCATTAAGAGAATTTAAAAGAGCTTTCAACCTTCCTTCACTTCAAACATGTCCATTATAATCAATAGCCCCAATATTTACTTAAGCTGATATATTATACTTTAAAAATTGTTAACAAATACTCCGCAGTATCCAATACAAATTGGCTGTTCCCATTGGGACCATGCGAAATTCTGAATGGCCTGAACTAAAACTGGGATTCAGCTTCACCTTCTCCCTGTCTCATCTCCCTCTGTTTTCACCCAACTCCAAAACATTCTCATTGAGCCAAGCAGCACTCAGTGCAGTCCTGTCATTTTCATTGTCTGCTCACACCTACACTGCCCTCAGCCTCCTGTCCTGTTCCAATGCATCTCAATGGGAGCTCAGGGACAGCACCTCATCTTTCAATTCAGCCATTTGTAACCCCAGTGTCAACATGAACTTCAGCAATTTCTGTATGAACAGATAATTGTCAGAATCTGGAACATTCCACCTGAAAAGGTACTGGAATTTGTGTCCATAAGAAATTTTAATGGGGAATTGACAGGGAATTGAAAATAAGGGGTTCACAGGTTAAAGTCATGAACTGGCTGACTGGGTCTAAATATGACAGTTCCTGCAAAGAGTCGAGGTGCAGTTTGGATAAATCTATGTTCCCTCTCAGACCAATATCTCCTTCCCGGGCTGCACAGCCCAGAACAGAGCACATACCCCAAGGGTGATCCAACCATGAATTTGTACATCTTTCTGCTATTTGCTTGACAAAAATATGAGAGTCTGGAATAGGGTGGTTCTCGAAAAGCACAGCAGTTCGGGCAGCATCCGAGGAGCAGTAAAATCGAAAGTTTCGGGCAAAAGCCCTTCATCAGGAATAGAGACTTTGCCTGCAGGGTGGAGAGATAAATGAGAGAGGGTGGGAGTGGGGAGAACGTAGGAAAGAGTACAATAGGTGAGTGGGCTGATGATGAAGCTGATGGGTCAGAGAGGAGGGTGGAATGGATAGGTGGAAAAGAAGATAGGCAGGTAGGACAGGTCATGGGGAAAGTGCTGAGCTTGAAGTTTGGAACTGGTGTGAGGTGGGGGGAGGGGAAATGAGGAAACTGGTGAAGTCCACATTGATGCCCTGGGGTTGAAGTGTTCAAAGGTGGAAGTTGAAGTGTTCTTCCTCCAGGCGTCGGGTGGTGAGGGAGCGGTGGTGAAGGAGGCCAAGGACCTCCATGTCCTTGCTCAGTGGGAGGGGAGTTGAAATTTTGGGCCGCAGGACATTGTTTTTACCTAAAAATATGAGCTACTTTTCGACAGACAGAACAGACAAACCTTTCTCGTTCCATAGTTAAATGCCAATGATATTCAGATCCTGATGACTCCGCTGACTGTAGAAACATGCTTTTGAGATCCCGGTCTCAATTATTCTCAATTAATATCTCATAAAAATATTCAAAAGACAAAACTTACACTCAGTGCAAGATGAATATTAAAGACAAATATTTCCCTGGTATGTGTCTGATGTGTAAATGCTTCTCTTCAAATCGCCCCGCCCCCACCCAGGAAGAGGACATGTCCATGCGCGTCGCTGTGCCTTGCCCCCAATAAAGATGGCGGCTATAACCCAGGACCTATCACTGCCTGAGGGCCGCAGACATTTTTCCATTTGCTGCAAACATGGGAGCAGGAATTTCTAATGCAGGTCTAGCGACCTGTACAGAGTGTAATTAAACCCCTCCCAGTCTAAACTGATACATTTCATTCGGTTTCCGCTGCCACTCCCCCTTTCCCGTTTCCATCTTCTTCACACACCAAGGGTCATTTCGATACCTGTGACCCTTCCTTAGATTCGATCGTCGGAATTCTAAATTTTCCCAGCTAACGTGTGGAATCAGGGCCATCGGCCCAACAAGCTCACACCCACCCTCCGATGATTATCCCATCCAAACCCATTCCCCGACCCTATTACTCTACATTTCCCCTGACTAATGCACCTCAACTATGCATCCCAGAACACTACGGGAAATGTAGCTTGGCCAATTTACCGAACCTGCATATCTTTGGACTGCAGGAGATAGGGGATAAAGAGCAAATAATAGGTTGAGATGGAGTGCAAAGAGAGACAGGAACATTTGGAAAGACAAAGGAGTGGATAATGATCTTGCTGGGAGGGTGCATCGCTGTTAATGGAGGGGACAGGAACCTGTGTCTGGCAGCATCTCAGTGGCGGTGGTGGAAATGGTGGCTGATGATCTACGTTCTGCTGAAAAGAAGACCCTGAGCTTCCAGTTGCCTGCTCCTTAACACACAAGACTGTTCCCTGGCCAACATCTCTGTCTCAAGCTTACTGCAGTGTTCCAGTGAAACATGATGCAATCTGGCAGAACACTCCAGAACATACCAAATTGCCTCCTCTTTCAAGGATTCACAATTTCCCCTCCCATGTGGTCAACAGTGCCCTCCAGTGTATCTCCTCCACTTCCTGCACCTCTACTCTTGAACCCCACACCTCCAACGCAACAAGGATAGAACGCCCCAGTCCTCACCTTCCACAACACATCATCCTCTGCCAGTTCCACCACCAGAGATATATTTCCCTTCCCACCCCTTTCAGCATTCCACAAAGACCACTTCCTCTGCGACTCCCTCATTAGATCCATGCTCCCCACCAACCCACCCTCCACTCACAGCACCTTTGATTGCCAGTTCAAGATGTGTAAAACCTGTGCCCAGTGGGCGGCACGGTGGCACAGTGGTTAGCACTGCTGCCTCACAGCGCCAGAGACCCGGTTTCAATTCCCGCCTCAGGCGACTGACTGTGAGGAGTTTGCACATTCTCCCCGTGTCTGCGTGGGTTTCCTCCGGGTGCTCCGGTTTCCTCCCACAGTCCAAAGATGTGCAGGTCAGGTGAATTGGCCATGCTAACTTGCCCGTAGTGTTAGGTAGGGGTAGATGTAGATGTAGATGTAGACGTAGGGGTATGGGTGGGTTACGCTTCGGCGGGGCGGTGTGGACTTGTTGGGCCGAAGGGCCTGTTTCCACACTGTAAGTAATCTAATCTAATCTAATCTAATCTTCACCTCACGTCAATCCACGGCACCAAAGGATCCTCCCACAGCCAGCAGAGATTTCCCTACACGTCCAGATACCTCACCTATTTTATCCTTTGCTCTCGATGTGGTCTCCTCTACATTGGGGAGTCAGGACGCCAGCTTGATTCAGAGAACATTTCTGGAACGCATGCACCAAACAACTCCACCACCCTGTGGCCGACCACTTCAACCGCCCTCTCCACCAAGGACATGCAGGTTCTGGGCTGCCTCCATCGCCAAATCCCAGCCACCTGACGCCTGGAAGAATAACACCTTATCTTCCACCTTGGTACCCTTCAACCACACGGCATCAAGGTTTGCTCATCTCCCCTCCCCCCACCTTATCTCAGATCCAACCCTCCAACTCGACACTGGCCTCTTGAACTGTCCCACCTGTCCATCTTCTTTCCCAATTAATCACTCCAACCTCTCATCATTACCTCCCATCTACATCTACCTATTGCCTTCCGAGTTCCCATCCCACCAACCCCACACACCCCTCTTATTTACCTCTCAGTCCTCTTACCTTTGGAGAGCTGATGACTGAGGCAGCCTCCTTTCCGCATTAACAATTCTGTGAACATTTCATTCTGAGTCCTCTAAGGAAATATCAGGGCAGGGTTTGTAAAGAGGTCAGGTTGAATGATGGTCTCAGTGAACAGAAGTGAGACACAAATACAGAGAAGTTTTGGATGGATTGAATCAAATGTTATCAATTTGCACGGCTGCCAACATTACAGCAGTTACAAGTGGGAGTGATCAAGAGAGTGGAATTAGAACAGCAAATAAATCTTAAACATATATGCAGCTAAAGGGGATGCTGGGTAAAAATACCACAGTTAGTGCTTATTTCATTCCAGACACACTAGCCAGGGCACACATCCTTGCTGTGTCTACCATATTGATCTCTTTAAGATTTTTGTTCATTTGAAGTGTTTCATGTTTAGATAGTCCAGAGAAGTTCATTCTCCTCAATCTCTTCTGCCAAGCCAATGCTGCTGTTAGAATTCAAGTCACTATGGCGTGTTACTGGCTGCTTCAAGGACTGGAACTGGCAATTGAGACTGAAAGGCTACTGTATAAAATATCTTTGATTGTATTGCCAGATTGCCAGACACATGAGGGGCTTCCAGAAAAAGAACGTAAATGATGGGCACTGAGTGTCAGAGTGCCTACAGTTGTGGGGGCATCCCGTTCAGATACAATCTATTGGTAATTGTCAGAATTAACTCATCCTGGCACCAGAGAAGTGGGCAGAGCATTACAACGGCCATCGAAGATGGTAAGAAATTTCCCAGAGGTTACAAATCGTAAATGACAGAGTAGGTATGAGTTCTGCTGGTAAAGTGTATAAATTTATTCAAAATGCCTCCAATTTACTTTCAGAAACAAGTGAGAGAAAAGGACATTACTGAGGTCTTTGCATTCGTCCAAATTTAGACATTCAGGAGAGCTGAAGGGAGAGCTGGTGTTGGGAGTTGTAGTAATGATAGGGAAAGACTTGTTTCACAGAGAGTGAGAGTTCACAAATGGAAAACTCAGCTTTAACATCACATCAACTGCAGAGTCGTCCAATTGTGCAGGTCCTGACCCGTATCAGTAATATAAAAGGGGAAAGCAGCATTCCTAGCTCAGAGAAATCATACACATGTTAGGCAAGTTGTCGAGTATTTAACCGGTCATGTGATCTGGGAAGACACCAATGTAACGGGACAGGGCGAAGCTGTGTAAATGTGGGGACTGTGGGAAGAAATTTACTTACCCCTCCCAGTGGGACACTCACTGACACAGTCGCTTTGGAGAGAGGCTGTTCACCTGCCTCACGTATGGGAAAGGATTTACTCGATCTTACAATCTGCTGAGGCACGAGAGGGGGCACAATGGATTTAGATCCTTCACCTGCTCCATGTGTGGGAAAGGATTCACTCAGTCCTCTGATCTGCAGTTACTTTTCATCAGAGTCAGGAGTGGACCTTGAACATGATGACATTGTTGGAGTATTGATGTTGTTGTTGTTAACCACATTAACTGGGTTGGAGTTGACTGAATTTATATTTCCACTTTTTGAACCTCAGGATGCCTCTCTGGGCAGTAGGTCACCACAAACAGCAATGTGACAAGGAGCAGGGTTCATGTGTATTGATTTCAATTGTGATCATAGCACTGCTGTCTCACAGCACCAGATAAAAGGTTGGAGTCCAGCCTAGGTCAACGGCCTATGTGGGGTATCCACATTCTCCCCATAATAGTGTGGGTCCCCTCCATGTGCGCTGGTTTTCTCCCACAATTCAAAGATATGCAGGTTAGGTGGATCGGTCGTCATAAATTGTCCACAGTGTTCAGAACTTGCAGACTAAGTGAATCAGCCATGGGAAATGCAGTGTTACAGGGATGGAGTGCTCTGGGCGGGATGTTCATCAGATGGTTGGTGGCATTTCATGAACCAATGCTCTCCTTCCACACTGTAGGGAATATATTCTATGATTGAGGATAAAAAAAATGCTCAGGTTCTCATTGGAGGAGGAGCATGTGGTGTGTATCAATGCTCTCTATGCCATTAGATAGAGGTGGGCACCGCAGGGGATACAGTGCATTATCTCCACCGCCACCGCCACCCCCTCACCCCCAACTCTACTTTGATTTAGTCCCTTCCCACTCTGTCACTTGTCATGGTTTGCTTTTCCCATAATGGGCTTTGTTTGTAAATATTCAACTGATGCAACTGGTGTGCTACTGCTGGTGATTATATGTTAACAAGAAGCAAAAAAATGGAATAATGATGTTGATGGTGGGAAGGTTGCTCAGATGTGTGAGATAACACTTCTGGGTAGGAGAAATGGGATTAAAAATGCTTGACAGCTCACAGAACGAGAATTGAAAGTAGTTAAATCAAACCAAAGGTTCAAAGAGGGAAGGAATATTTCCCTGGAGTTTGAGTAACTGAAAAGTGATGGGGTCCGGGAGTAGACAGGATTTTGTTTAAAGGGCATTTGAAATTTTAAAAACTGTTATATGCAGATAGTTTCGATTCTTTAAGTTTTATTTATTGTGGAATAAACTTGTACTTTAAAAAAAAAACAACTTCACAAACCTTGCGTTAAAGTCAAATGTTAAATAAAATCCATCAAACCATCCCTCACTGAAAACAGAGGTGGAAGTGCAATCTCCAACCCGGAGAAGTGCACTTCTTCCTACCCGGGCTACATGGCTATATACACCTGGGAGATAGCAGCAAGAGAAGGCCATTCGGCCTTTGAATCTGGCTCCATCATTCAATGGGAAACAGCTGACCATCCAGCTCAATCTCCTGTTCCTGCTCTGTTCCAATCCGCTTTCATGAATTTACCTTGAAGAACTATATTTCAGTCCTCCTTGGGCTTCCCTGCCTTGTATACCAGCGATGCTGTTGTGTTATTGCGTGGGTATAGGCAGGGGTAATGTGATAGTGCTCTTCCTGGAGGACATACTCAGCGTCCCTCATCATCCTGCAATAACATCAACCGGGTTTCAGCAAATAAAGATAGAAACCATTTCCAGGATATGGGCATCACTGGCTCAGCCAGCATTTATTCCCCATCTCTAGTTACCCTTGAGAAGATGGTAGTGAACTCCCATCTTGAACCATTCGCAGTCCATTTCGCACAGATAGACCGACAATGCTGGGAGGGGGAGTGTTGTAGGGCTTTGTCTGATTGGTTCTCCATCTTTGGTTCTTCAAATGCTGATTAACTTAATCACAATCTGCATATGATGTTGAGATTTCAGTCTGCAAATCTTCTCCATCTAGCACCCTGTATAAAGTAATATGTACAGATTAGAAATTCAGAACAGACAATTCTAGTTTCTCTGGAATATCGTTTACCCCTTTCTTCCCCCAAAGCTGTAACCCTCCAGCCCACTTACTCTCTCCCACCATTCTGACTCTGCTGCCACTAATGTCCACCGTTCTCGTTCTCATGGAGTTACTGATAAACAGATACATGCCACTACTTCCCATCCTGGTTAGACTCTGCACCCTTTCTGGGTTCACTTGCTTTCTCTTCAGTTGCTGCAAGTCAATAATGTAAGAGCAGAATGAAACAGACGGACACAGAAAGGGAGGTGGCAGATCCTGGACAGAAGAGGAACCTTCAGTCTGGGAGAATGGGTCAGATTCTTCCTTGTTTCTCATTCGTTTAATCCCAGCATTACAATGAACAGGGGATGGAGAGTGGTCCCACGAGGGTGTAGTGACACTTTGACCCCCCCCAACTGATCAATACTACAAGCAGAGACGTTCCTCCTCTAGCCAAATACTTTCCCCTAATTACCCCAAAACATGTGCTCCAAAACCCGCCCACATTCTGTACATGTACAGTGCCGGGTTTCCCCACACACCTGTGGTTCCTGCCTCAGGAATTATGGGAGTTGCAGTCCCCATGAAGTCACTGGAGCCCTGTCTCTGGAAAGTGAATGAAACTTGTGGGGTGGAAGGGTGTTGTGTATAAAATCCCCATTCAGTCAGACAGGACATATGGCTTTTCACTGGGTTTTTCTGAGACATCTGGTTAGACAACCCAATTTCTGACGTAAGGAATATAGATTCGGTCAATTGTGTGGTGGAGGGGTCAATAAGGGGAAGCAGTTTTAGGCAGAGGTGGCTCCCTGGCTGGCAACTCTGCCTCACAGCTTCAGAGACCCTGCTTTGATTCAAGCCTTAGGTGACCGTGTGGAGTTTACACGTTATCCCAGTGGCTGCATCGTTTTGTTCGGTGTTCCAGTTCCTTCCCAAAGTCCAAAGATGTGCAGGTTAGGTGGATTCCCCATGCTAAACCACAGTGTCCATGCATGTGCAGTTTAAGCCATTAACCATGGGAAATACTGGGAATGGGTGAGTCTGAATTATAGGATTGGTGTAGAATCGATGGATGAATACCCTGCTTCTGCACTGTAGGGATTCTATTTTATTCTCATGAAGAAGAATGTACCTATCTCGATGTGTTGTGAATCTGAGGAATTCCCTATTCAAAACGCAGTGGATGCCATGACAATGAGCAAATTTAATGGACAGATACAGATTTTTAATTTGCAATGAGCTGAAGGGTGAGAGAGAGAGAACAGGCGGGAATATCCAGCTGAGACCGACGTGAGCTCAGTCATCATGGTATTAAATGGTGCAGTTGATTCGAAGGGCTGCATTGCCTCTCCTGTGCCCAGTGCTTATCATCTTACGGTAATAACTGGAAAGCTGAATCCAAAACTCACCACCTTCACCAAAGGAGATTTTCGGAAAATGTAGGATAGTCAAGTGGAATAGTATTCAAAACTGAGCTAGTGAGGAAGTGTGTAGAAGATAATGATTTTGCAATTTTAAACTGAGGGGTAACAGTGATTTATGGTAATAGACTGTGTCTTACATTCACACTGTCCAGAATACTCTGTTGTGAATATCTATTCTGTAGTTTATTACTAAGCCAAGGTCACTGATAATGAAAACAAAAACACCCAGGAAACATCGCCTCACCTCGTAATCTGACAAAAGCCGCGTGATAAATCTGGTTGAATTTAGAACACAGATGGAAAGCGGGTAGATTAAATCCAGTCCGAAGATTCTGTGCTTAAACAAAGAAGACTACAATAGGATGAGGCAGGAGTTGGTAATGTAGACTGGGAGCAAAGACTTTACGGTGGGATAGTTTACAGAGTTTAGAATATCAAAGTAATTTTTCGAAGTGCTCAGCAAAAGTATATATATGTGAAAAGGAAGGACTGTCGGAAAAGGAGTAAGCTGCCATGGGTGTCTAAGGAAATAAGGGAGTCTATCAAATTGAAATAGAAGGCATACAAATTCGCAAAGACCAAGCAGAAATTAGGAGATTAGAAAAACTTCAAAGGTCAACTGAAAACTTGATGAGATTGGGTCGAAAAAGTGATGAGTAACTATGCCCAGGGACAGAATTGCAGATTACACTGCTCGAGGGAAACCTATTGTTTGGTGAATATATGGCCTCTCTAATTGTTGAAGCATTTTACAGTTACCAGAGACATAATCTGATCAAGTTTAAAATCACAGCACACTCTAAAAGCTTGTACTTCCAAATAAACTTGTTGGACTATAACCTGGTGTTGTGTGGTTTTTAACTTTGTCCACCCCACCCCAACCCCGGCTCCTCCACATCAGAATCCTGATAGAGAGCCCCACTGAAACTGAAGTGCCTGTCAGGTACTTGAGGGATCCACGAGGGGGGGGGGGGGGGGGGGGGGGGGAGTGGTGTGTGGTTTAACCACAGAGTTTAACTGAACTAGACTTTTAATTGTTGTTGCCATGGAGATAACCCTGATAGACAGTCTCTATGCAAAGTCATAATTCACAAAGGTAGAAGAATGGCAGCCATACATCGGACCTGATGCTGCCTAAAGGCGTTTTGCACGTAAAATACCCAGGTAACTACCATGTCTTATCAATAAATACTCAAAGAAGACCTCTCAGAATTCTGTGCCTTGTAATTCCTATCCAGCAGGGTTCAGGAAGATGAGTACACAGCAGTCAGTCTTCACAATGGAGGATACGAAGAACATGCCAGTAATTGATAAGGAGACTGGGGAAGGTGAGGACCTAGATAATAGCCATGATCGTGAAAGAGTTAGAGCTGGGCAAGCTAATGGAGTTAAAGGTACACAAGTCTCCTTCCCCTAATGGAATACATCCCAGGATACCAACAGAGTTCGTGGGAGAAATAGCAAATGCACTTAGTTACAGCATCCTACAGCAGAGACAGGCCCTTTGGCCCAAAATGGCCCATGCCGATCAGAATGTCCATCCACGCTGACCCCACTTCCCTGCACTTGGTCCATCTGCTTCTGAAACTTTGCTATCCGTGTATTTGTCCAAATGCCCTTTACATGTTTTTAGTGTACCTGCCTCAACTACTTCCACTGGCAGCTCATTCCATATGCGTACCACCCTCTGTGTAAAACAGTTGCCCCTTAGCTTCCCTTTTATTCTTTCTCCTCTAACCTTTAACTGATGCCCTCCAGTCCTTGGTTCCCTGGGAAAAAGACTGAGTGCATTCACCTTACCCATGCCTCTCATGATCTTATACACTTCTATAAAATATTCCCCCCTCGGTTTCCTCTGTTCCAAACAAAAAAGCCCTCGCTTGTACAACCTCTCCCTGTAACTCAGATCCCTGAGCCCTGGCATCATCCTTGTAAATTTCTTCAGCACCTTTTCCATTTTAATAACTGAAACCTACACTGCATTCATCACATTTCCAGTGTTTCCCCACGGCAATGGAACTGACGGGACAACGCCAATGGATTACAGTCCATGATCGATAATTCACTCCATTTCAACAATCCAATTTTCATAGTTTTTTTTCCGGGATACAGGAATCCTTTTGTCTTCTGGTTTCATGGTTAATTGTCCTCATACAAATCCAGTGGCTTAACTGTTCCTGGGAAACGTGCCATGATTTTTTAGACTTTCAAGAACCAATGAAATCTCTCTCCACAGTCCCCACGCTGACATGGACTTCACTGTCTCAGTAACTTTTTCCCCAATCACACTGACATTTGAAATATTCGCCCACGGACAGAATGCACACCTTTCCATCCAGATAAGGCCAATGATATTCAGATCGGCACGGATCAAGTAACTATCAAAACTGAACATGAAGTTCAATTTGAAATTCTCAACTGCATATCACCCCTTTCACTACTGCACAACAGAGGAAACAGAAAGTGCTGGATATCCTCAGCAGGTCTGGCAGCATCTGAAATGCTGACAGATGCAGGAAACATTGCAGCCTTGAAGAAGTGGTTAGATGATCACACCAGGCACGTGCGCTTGATGGCCAGTATGTAGAAGATGGGGGCATTGTGTGCAACAGTTTTATACCAGAGACTCTGACCTCATTTGATTCCATGTTTCTCTGCGATTCCATCTTTTCGGAAGCGGGCAGGAGTGGGAAGCAGTGGAGAATGTAAATGATGGGTGACCTTCCTAGTGAGAGGATTCGTGTACAGTAGCAGGGGACCCTTTCTGGAAGGGCCTTGGTGAGACCACACCTGGAGTACTGTGTATACCTTTGTTCCCCTTTCCCAAGGAAGGGTCTCCTGGTTATTGAGAGAGTAAAGGAGGGTCACCAGCCTGAGTTCTGGGATGTGGAGATAGTTATGGGCTGCAGATGCTGGAAGTCAGAGTCCATACAATGTGGATCTGGGGAAGTGTAGCAGGTCAGGCTGCATCACAGGAGCAGGAAGGTTGATGTTTTGGGTCGGAATTCTTTGTCAGCCCTGATGAATAGTCCTGACCCGAAATTAGATTAGATTAGATTAGATTAGATTACTTACAGTGTGGAAACAGGCCCTTCGGCCCAACAAGTCCACACCGCCCCGCCGAAGCGCAACCCACCCATACCCCTACATCTACCCCTTATCTAACACTATGGGCAATTTAACATGACCAATTCACCTGACCTGCACATCTTTGGAGTGTGGGAGGAAACCGGAGCACCCGGAGGAAACCCACGCAGACACGGGGAGAACGTGCAAACTCCACACAGTCAGTCGCCTGAGGTGGGAATTGAACCCGGGTCACTGGCGCTGTGAGGCAGCAGTGCTAACCACTGTGCCACCGTGCCGCCCACAAACTTTCCAGCCACATCGTATTCATGCTGGTCATCAAGCACCTATTAATTTTAGTCCCACGTTCTAGCACTCAGCGTGTAACCGATATTGTAGTGCCTGGTGTGATCATCTCAACACTTCTTCAAGGCTGCAATGTTTCCTGCCTCTGTCGCCATTTCAGATGCTGCCCGACCTGCTGAGGATCTCCAGCACTTTTTGTTTTTATTGTGGATTTCCCCCATTTTGCTCAAGCACTTAGAGTCACAGAGCTGTACAGCCCCATATTTTCATGACTATAATTCCTGGGATGGCAGGACTGATGGATGAAGAGGGCCTCAAACCTCATTTCATCCTCCTTTCCTTTGGCTTTCTGAGCGGCTGACTACATCACTAATATTCTACCTCCCATTCCCTGTCCTGAATCTGACCCATCTAAGACTACACTTTAGTTCCCATCCCTCTGATAGACTAGTTAAAACCGCACCAATGGGACTGGCAAAAGACTCCACCAGGAGATTTCTCCCAGCTCTGCCCAGGGGTAAGCGGTCAGGCTGGTACAGGACCCACCCGGAAACGGTCCCAGTGCCTGAAGATTCTAAACCCTTCTCTGGTCCACCATTTCGCCAGTCACACGTCCAGCTGATCTATCCTCTTATTCCTGCTCTCACTAGCACATGGCACTGTAAGTAAGTCTGACATTATTTTATTTCAGGAGCTACATTTTACTGTATCCCAGATCTCCCTGTATCCAGCTTTGAAGACCTCATCCCTTTGCTTCGTGATGTCATTGGTATCGGTGTGTTCCACAACCACTGACTTTACACTCCAGCTCCAGAATGTCCTGCAGCTGCTCCATGATATTCACGGATCCTGGCACTAGGGAGGTAACATACCATCCTGGATTCATGTCTGTGGCCACAGAAGTGCCTGCCTGTACCCCTGACCATTGAATCCCCTGTCACTATAGCCCTGCCACTGTCTTTCCTCTGGTTCTGTGCAGCAGAGCTATCTGTGGCATTCTGAACCTGGCTGTTGCTGATTTCCCGAGAAGCCACTCCACGCATTCATTCCCAACAGAATTCCAAGCAGGATTCAGTATCTTTTTGAGAAGTGGATGATCACTGGGGATTCCTGCACTGCCTTCCTGAGCCTTTTATTTGGTTTGATGGTTACCCATTAATTTTGTGCCCTTGTAACCCTCACCTGCAGTGTGACGAACTCACACAATGTGCTGTCAATAACATTCTCAGATGCTCCACAGTGAGTCCACTCATAACTCCAGGTGTGAAAAGCAGTTTCCCAGTAGCTGCAGGTGGGCCCACTTTCTGCACACAGAGCCGTCAGGGACACTGAAAGTATCCCTTATTTCCCACATTGTACAAGAGGAACACACCACGGGTCTGAGGGCACCTGTCACAATGTCTCTCTGGATTCAGCTAATTACTCCCATTAAGAGAATTTAAAAGAGCTTTCAACCTTCCTTCACTTCAAACATTTCCATTATATATCAAAAGCCCCAATCTTTACTTAAGCTGATACATTATATTTTAAAAAAATTAACAAATACTCTGCAGATATCACGTACAAATTGACTGTTCCCATTGGGACCATATGAATTTCTCAATGGCCTGAACTAAACCGGAGTTTCAACTTCTCCCTATCTCACCTCCCTCTGTTTTCACCGAACTCCAAAACACACTCATTGAGTCAAGCAACCCTCAGTGCAGCCCTGTCATTTTCATTGTCTGGTCACACCTCCACTGCCCTCAGCCTCCTGTCCCGTTCCAATGCATCGCAATGGGACCTCAGGAACTGCTTCTCATCTTTCAGCTCAGCCCTTTGTAACCCCAGAGTCAACATGGACCTCAGCAGTTTCTGGATGAACAGACAGTTTTCAGAACCTGGAACATTCCACCTGAAAATGTGCTGGAATTTGAGTTCACAAAGAATTTTAATGAGAATTTTGCAGGGAGTTGAAAATTAGGAGTTTACAGGTTAACATCATGAAGTGAGTGATTGGGACTAAATCTGACAGTTCCTGCAAAGAGACTAGATATAATCTGGATGAATCTGTGCTCCCACTCAGGCCAAATCGTCCATGGGCGATTCAACTACAAATTTGAACATCTTTCTGCATTTTGCTTTACAAAAGTATTTGAGATATTTTCCCAGAGACAGAACAGACAACCCTTTCTCCTTTCACAGTAAAATGCTAATGATATTCAGATCCTGATTACTCGGCTCAGTGCAGAAATCTGCTTTTTTGAGATCCTGTCCTCAATTATTCTCATTTAATATCCCATAAAAAGAATTCACAAAACAAATCTCAGCCAGTGCAGGATGAATTGGAAAGACAAATATTTCTCTGGTATGTGTCTGATGTGTAAATGGTCCTCTTCAAATCACCCCTCCCCCACCCAGGAAGAGGACATATCCATGCACCTTGCTGTACCGTGCCCCCAATAAAAATGGCGGCCATAACCCAGGACCTATCACTGACTGAGGCCCACAGCTGTTTTCCCATTTGCTGTAAACGTGGTACCAAGAGTTTCTAACACCCTGTACAGACGTGTAGATAAAACCTCCCAGTCTAAACTAAATCATTTTCTCCCGGTTTCCGCTGCCACTCCCCCTTCCCAGTTTCCGGCTCCTGCACACGCCAAGGGCCATTCCGGGTCCAGTGACCCTTCCTCAGAATCGATGGCAGCTAGGAAAATTAGACTACCTACTGTGTGGAAACAGGCCATTCGGTCCAACAAATCCACACTGATCCTCCGAAGAGTATCCCACACAGACCCATTCCGCTACTCTGTTATTCGAAATTTCTCCTGAACAACGCATCTCACCTACACATCCCTGAACACGACGGGAAATTTAGCTTGGCCAATTCACCTAACCTACACATCTTTGGACTGCAGGAGATAGGGGTAAAAGAGTAAATAATAGGTGGGATGGAGCGACCCTTCAACAACATTGCAACATTTACTCATCTCCTCTCCCCAATCTTGTCTCAGATCCAACCCTCCAACTCAGCACCGCCCTCAAACTGTCCCACTTGTCCATCTTCCTTCCCAATTATGCACTACACCCTCTCACCATTACCCCACCTGCATTTTCCTTTCGCCTTCCCAACTACCTTCCCACCAACCCTACACACCCATCCTATTATGTACTCTTCCCCACCCTCACATTCCTGAAGAAGTGCTTAGGCTCAATATGTCAATTCGCCTGCTCCTTGCATACTGCCTGACCTGCTGTGCACATCCAGCGCCACACTTTAACACAAGCTGGAAGAACATCACCTCATCTTGTACCTGGGGACCCTTCAGCCCTCTGGCCTCAATATTGGATTCCATAATTTATGTCCTAAGTCTCCTACGTACTAGTGTCCTAGCCCCCATCCTATAGACCAAGCCCTGTTATTACATCGCCTGCAATTACACACTACCTATGGTTAGTCACTGACAGTCTCCATAAACAACTATTCACCCTCCCCCAGCCAGATCGTTATCCACTCATTTGTCCAACTGCTCCCATCATGTTCTTTGGAATCTATCACCACCTATCATTTACACCTTAACCCCTACCTTCTCTATATAAACCGACATTGTTTCTCAGGAACATAAGTTCTGACGAAGGGTCACTGGATCAGAAATGTTAACATTGACTTCTCTTCACAGATGCTACGAGACCTGCTAAGCATTTTAAGGATCTTCTGGTTGTTGTTTCTGATTTACAGCATCCGCAATTCCTTTGGTTTTCATTTACTGGGAGTTTATAATTCAGGTCTAGCAGCCGACATCGTGTGTTTATCAACCCACCTAGTACACAAACTCAATTTCTCTCCCAGTCTCTGCTGTCTCTCCCACTCCCTTCACACTCACTGGGTACCCCCTCACAGTGACATTGCACCTGCACAGCTCATGGTCACGTGTTGGCCTGCTGGCCACAACCCTCATTCACTCCCATTGGCGGGAGGATTACACCAACATCCCTATTGGTCTGAAGCTGCCATCAATCAGCCAGGTCCCATTGTGACTAGAGTGGTAGGAGGCTGAGGGGTGACCTCAGAGGATTATAAAATCATGAAGGGCGTGGATGGGATACAGAGACAAGGCCTTTTCCCTGGGGTTAGGAAGTCTAGAACGAGGGGCCATAGGTTTAAGTTGAGAGGAGAATGATATAAAAGAGACCCAAGGGGCAACTTTTTTCATGTGCATGTATGGAATCTACTGTCAGGGAAGTGGTGACAGTTGGTATAGTTCCACCATTTGAAAGGCAGCTGGATGGGTATATGAAAAGGAAGGGCGTAGAATGATATGGGCCAACTGCTGTCATAAAGGACAAGATTAGGTTGGGAAATCTCGTCGGTGTGGACGAGTTTGACTAAAGGGTCTGTTTCCTTGCTGTACATGACTGTGTCTCTGCCCTGGGATGAGCTTCATCGTTCAGTGAATGGGGTAGTATCACAGAGCACAGGGGCAGGGGGCTATTCAGCCCATTGGGGCTGTACTTTCTTCCTCTGGAGATGCTGCCAATCTGCCCTTACTCCACTCCCATTTACCAGTAGCCCTCCACATTTATCCTCAAATAGTACATTCCAAATCTGTTTTGACAATAACAAAAGCTGCATCCAGATGTGGTTCAAACTGTTCCAGATGCTCAGAACCTACTGAGTAAAATAAACTTCACATTTTTAACCTGCATTATTTGCCAATTACCTGAAAGTAGTTCCGAAAAATTGTGGCAATAATTTCTCTCAGTGTCTCTGTAAATTAAATATCCTGGAAACAAATCTATTTCTGTTTGAAATCACTGATTAAGTTTCTCAGCTCCAAGGAGAATTGTCAGGTCTTTTGCTAACTCTCCATAAAAGAGAAGTCTATCTTAATTTGAATTTATTAGTGTCATAGAGATGCACAGCACAGAAACAGACAGTTCGGTCCAACTCGTCAATGCCGCCCAGATATCCGAAATTAATCTTGTCCCATTTGCCAACACTTGGTCCATATCCTTCTAAAGGTTTCCTAAACACGTATCCAATCAGATGCCTTTTAAATGTAATCGTACCAGCCTCCACACTTCCTCTGGCAGCTCATTCCATACACGTACCATATTCAGCTTGAAAACATTGCTCTTTAGATCGCATTTAAATCTTTTCCCTCACACCTCACGTCTGTGCTATCTGGTTTTGGACTCACCTAACCTGGGAATAAGACCCTGGCTGTTCACTCTAACCATGTCCTTCACGATTTATCAACCTCGAAGGTCACGTCTCAGCATCCGATGCTCCAGTGAAAACAGCCCGAGCCTATTCAGCCTCTCTGTATAGGTCAAACCCTCAACCCTGGAAACAGCTTTGTACATCTTTTCTGAATCCTTTCAAGTTTTATAATATCATTCAGATAGCAGGGAGACCAGGACTGAAAGCAGAATTCCAGAAATGGCTGAATCAATGTCCTGGACAGCTGCAAAATAATGTCCCAACTCCTGTCCTCGATGCACAGACCAATAAAGGCAAGGAAACCAAACGCCTTCTTCACCACCCTACCTATTCCACTTTCAAAGAACTATGAATCTGTACCTCAACGTCTCTTTGTTCAGCAACACTCCCCAGGCTCTTCCCATTAAATGTATAAGTCCTGCCCTGATTTGTTTTTCTAAAATGCAGCACCTCAGATTTATCTGAATTACACTCCATCTGCCACACCTCAGCCCAGTTGATTGAAGTCTCATTGTACTCTGAGGTAACTTTCTTCCCAGTCCACTGCATCTCCAGTTTTGGTGTCTATGTAAAGTCACTAATCATAGCTCCTACATTCACATAGAAATCATTTATATAAATGATGAAAAGCAGTGGACCCAACACCAATCCTTACACCATTTTGCTCATCACAGTCCTCCAGTCCGAAAAGCAACCCGCCATCACTAACCTCTGTCTCCAATTTTCCAGCCAATTTTGTATAATTTGTTAACCAGTCTGTTATGTTGAACCTTGTTGAACGTCTTTCTGAAGTCCAAGTTCGTGATTTCCATGCACAAGGTTATGCTGACTATCCCTAAGTATTTCTTGCCTTTCCAATTACATCCAAATCCTGTCCCTGAGAAGCCCTGCCAACAACTTGCCTGACTTGAGGCTCACCGGTGTATTGTTCCCTGGACTTTCCTCATCACCTTTCTCAAATAATGGCGCCCGTCTTACAGCACCTCACCTGTGGCTATTGGTGATACAAATATCTCAGCGAGGGGCCCGGCAATCACTTCCCTAACTTCCCACAAAGTTCTGTGACACACCTGATCAGGTCCCAGGGATTTATTCACCTTCATGTATTATAAGATATCCAGTACCTCAGATTATGTAATATGGATAGTTGTCAAGTTATCACTATTTATTTTTCCAAACTGTCTCTCTCCCACATCCTCTTTAAGTAAAAGCTGACATGACATCCTCCCACCTCCCATGGTTCCACAGACAGCCTTGCTGATCTTTGAGGGTCCCTATTCTCTGCCTGGTTACTCTTTTGTCCTAGGTGTATTTGTCGAATCTGTTTGGGTTCTCCTTAAACCTATTTCCCAAAGCTATCTCATGTCCCCTTTTAGCCCTCATGGTTTCCCCCGACTATACTCCTACTGCCCTTTTACTCCTGGAGGGATTCACGCAAACCCAGCTGTCTGTACCTGCCATATCCCTCCTACATTTTCTTGACCAGGCCCTCAATTTCTCTCGACAGGCAGCATTCCCTACACCTAGCAGCCTTGGCCTTAGCAGGAACATACTGTCTGTGTACTCTCGTTGTCGCAGGCCTATGGAGTCAATGTCAAATGAGGATACAGAAGCAATCATTCTCAGTAAAGAGGTGGTGTTGGGAAAGATAACAGCCTAAAGGTAGATGGGTCGGCTGGCCGTGATGGAGTGCATCCCAGGGAACTATAACAGATGGCAGAGGCTAAATAGCAAACGCACTCGTGATAATTCACTAAAATGTGCTGGACTCTGGGACGGTTCTGACAGATTAGATAGCTGCAAATGTGATGCCAATATTTTAAAATGGACCTGTTAGCATAACTTCTGTAGTGGGGGAAATGCTCGATCTCTCAAGGAAGAAATAGTGAGCTAGCTGGATAGAAATTGTCCCAGAGCAGACACAGTATCGATTCATGAAAGGTCGACAACACTAAGCTGAGTGGTAGAGCAATGTGTGCAGAGTCCACTGTAAGTCTGCAGAGGGATATGGATATGTTAAGTGAGTGGGTACGGGTCGAACAGATGGAGGACAATGTTGGGAAATGTGAGGTCATCAATTTTGGTCGGACTAACAGCTCACTGATGAAATGGTGAAAACCTGCAGCACGCTGCTGTACAGAGGGAGCTGGGTTTCGTTGTGCATGCATCACAGGAAGTTGGTTTGCAGGTGCAGCAGGTAAATAAGACAGTGAAGGGAATATTGTCCTTCATTGGTAGCGGGATGGTTACGCTGCAGCTGTACAGGGTGCTGGTGAGGCCACACCTGGAGTGGTGTACAGGTTTGGTCTCCCTATTTCAGGAAGGATGTACTGGCACTGTAGAAGGTGCAGTGGAGGCTCACAAGTTTGAGTCCGGATTTCAGAGGGTTAGTGTATGCGGAGAGATTGAGGAAACAAGTTCTATGCTCATTGGAATTTCCAAGTATGGGGGGTTGGATAGGAAAAAAATTGAAATTATGAAGTGAGTAGATAAACTAGAAGCAGTGAGGTGATTTCCACTGGGGACGGATCAAACTAGGGAGCAGAGAGTCAAAATAAGGGAATATCAGATTTAGGACTGAGTTCAGGATGGACTTCTTCAGATAAATCTGTGAATCTGTGGAATTTGCTGCTGAGTGCAGCAGCTGACGTTATCAACTTGACCATCGTTAGGTCAAAAGGTAGATTTGTGAACAGGAAAGGAATTAAGGGTTATGGTGAGAGATCAGGAAAGTGGAGCTGAGGCCATGAAAAGATCAGCCCTGATCTTATTGAATGGCAGAGCAGGCTTGAGGGGCCACATGGCCTACTCCTGCTCCTCTTCCTTATGATGTTTCGTTCCCACTTTTCAGCTGTCACTTTACCTGGGAATAGCAAAGAAATATTGAAGGTTCACGCATTGTACCGTCAAAATTCGCCTTTGTCAAATTTAGAACACCATTTAGATCTGGTTTATTATTTTCTGTAACTATTTTAAAACTAGTAGAATTATCAGAGAATCCTGAGAGTGTGGAAGCGTGCCATTCGGCCCATCACATCCACACTGACCCTCAAAGCCTCCTACCTTAAACCTGTAATGCTGCATTTCCCATGGCTAATCCACCTAGCCTGCATATTCCTGAACAATATGGGCAATTCAGCCTGGAATATCCACCCAACCTGCATATCTTTAGATAGTGGGAGGAAACCACAGCAAACAGACGAAACCCACACAGGTAATAACAACAAGGTGATCATCCCTTTCTTATTCCCCAGGTCAACCTAAATCACTTCGCTGGACGTAATCTCAGAATATCATCCCTCAGCACAACTGTAATGCTACCCCTAATCAAAAAGGCCACTCCGCCTCCTCTCATGTCCCCCTTTCTATCCTTCCTCTTGCATCGATACCCTGAAACATTACGCTGCCAGTCCTACCCATCTCTGAGCAATGTTTCTGTAATACTCATGGTATCTCAGTGCCACATTCAAAACCATACCCTGAGCCCATTGCCTTCCCTGTCAGGCCTCTTGCATTGAAGTAAATGCAGTGTAACTTGTCAGTTCTACCTGGTTCTGTGCCTTGCCCTTGCCTGCCTTGACTGTCTGACTTCTGAACTGTACCAGCCTCAGACTTACCTCTTTTCTCAGTATCTCTTTGAGTTTACCCACATTCCCTCACTGGTTTAATGACTCCTGAGTAGCACGAGCAAATCTTTCTGCCTGGATATCAGACATTTTCCAATTCAGGTACAATCCATCCTTCTTATGCACATCAACTCTACTCCAGAGGAGATTACAATGATCAAAAGATGTGAATCCTTCTGCCCTACACAAGCTCCTTAGCCAATCATTCATTTCCTCCATCCTGCTATTCCTACTCTCACGAGCATGTAACACTTGGCGTAATCCACATATTATGACCGAGGACCTGGTTTATTATATTCCAGGCTAATTTGCTATATTCTCTCAATGGGACTTCATTTTTTCAACTTCCTATGTCATTGGTACCAATGTACAATGACCTCCCACTGGTCATTCTTTCCTTTGAGAATATTCTACTACCTGTCCGAAACATCCTTGACCCTTGCACCACGGAGGTACCACCCCATTCTGATGTCTCACTATCAGCTGCAGAAACAGCAGTCTGTACCCGACTAGAAAGTCCCTTAACATCCTTGAGCGTTTGAAATCTGATAAACCTCTCATTATAGTGGAGTCAATCTCAGTACCAGTAACTTGGCTGTCAGTGCAACATTCCCTCAAAGTCTATGACCACCTACATTATCCAAAACAGTAAACTTGTTTGAGATGGGGATAGCCACAGGAGACTCATGGCTGAAAAAATGTGTTGCTGGAAAAGTGCAGCAGGTCAGACAGCATTGAAGGAGCAGGAGAATCAACGTTTCGGGCAGAAGCCCTTCTTATGCCCGAAATGTCGATTTTCCTGCTCCTTTGATGCTGCCTGAACTGCTGCGCTTTTCTAGCAACACACTTTTCAGCTCTGATCTCCAGCATCTGCAGTCCTCACTTTCTCCACAGGAGACTCATGCTCTACCTACCTCCCTCTCCTACCTTTCCGAGAGGTAACCCATCTACCTGACTGTATCGGCAGTTTTCCGGCCTGAAACTGCCACCTATCACACATCCTGACTCTTGTAAATTCTTCATTACCATTAAGCACCGCTCCATCTGATCCATGTGATCCAAGAGGATTTGCAT
The DNA here is from genome assembly GCF_047496795.1 of Chiloscyllium punctatum. Classification (NCBI taxonomy): domain Eukaryota; kingdom Metazoa; phylum Chordata; class Chondrichthyes; order Orectolobiformes; family Hemiscylliidae; genus Chiloscyllium; species Chiloscyllium punctatum. Next base: position 77,235,827 of record NC_092771.1, on the reverse strand, counting down.
CACTTCCTGCAGGCTATCATCAGGATCATTCAAACTCCCCTACTCTCCTCCAGGAAGTGCACATCACTGTACGAATGGCCATCTCTGCACCTTAATCTGTAGACCCAGAAAAAGGCAATCTTACAGCTTTACAAAGACTACTTTCGAATACATTAGAACCTGTATTTTATATTCAAAACATTCAACCAAAAGATCATAACAGAGGCACTTAAACTAGTAAACACTCACCCGACTGAATGTTGCGGATTTTAAAAAGTAAAGCAGAGTAAGATTTACCTTTTATGAGACTGAAACCCACTGAGCTGATCCCCGGCTGTGAGTCACAGACATACAGCACGGAAACAGACCCTTCAATCAAACTCGCCCATACCGACCAGATATCCGAAACTAATCTCGTCCCATTTACCAGCACCTGGTCGATATCCCTCCAAACACTTCCTATTCATATACCCATCCAGATGCCTAATAAATGTTGCAATTGTACCAGCCTTCACTACTCCCATCGGCAGCTCATTCCATAAACGCAACACCTCGCATGAAAATGTTGCCCCTTAGGTCCCTTTTATATCTTTCCCCTCTCAGGCTAAATCTATACCCTCTAGTTCTACACTCCCCCACGCCAGTGAAAATACCTTGTCTATCTATCCGATCCATGCTAATGATTTTAAAAACCTCTGAGATCACTCCTCAGCCTCTGACACTCCAGGGAAAACAGCCCCAGCTTGTACAGCCTCTCCCTATATCTCAAACCCTCCAACCCTGGCAATATCCTTATAAATCTTTTGTGAACCCTTCAAGTTACACAACATCCTCGTGATAGGTGGAGAACAGAATTATGCACAATATTGCAAGAGTGGCCAAACCAATGTCCTCAACAGCTGCAACATGAACTCCCAACTCTCTTACTCAATACTCTGACCAATAAAGGAAATCATACCAAACACCTTCACTATCCTATCTACCTCTACTTTCAAGGAGCTATGAACCTGCACAGCAAGGTCTCTTTGTTCAGCAACACTCCCCAGGACCTGACCATGATGTGTATCAGTCCTGCTAAGCTTTGCTTTTCCAAAATGCAGCACCTCGCACTTATCTGAATAGGACTCCATCTGCCACTCCTCAGCCCATTTGCCCAGCTGATCAAAATCCCATTGAAATCTGAGGTAACCTTCTTCACTGTCCACTACACCTCCAATTTTGATGCCATCTACAAACTTACTAACTTTACCTCCCATGTTCACATCCAATTCATTTATATAAATGATGAGAAGTAGTGGACCCAGCACCAATCCTTGTGGCATTCCACTAGTCACAGGCCTCCAGTCTGAAAAATAATCATCCATCACCACCACCCTCTGTCTTCTGCCTTTGAGCCAGTTCTATATCCAGATGGCTACTTCCGTGAGATCTAACCTTGCTAACCAGTCTCCCATGGGGAACCTTGTCTTCCTGAAGTCCATATAGATCATATCGACTGCTCTGCTCTCATCACTCTTCTTTGTTACTTCTTAAAAACCAGACAAAGAACGTGACACATGATTTCCCATGCAGAAAGTTATGCTAACTATCCCGATTCAGTCCGTGCTTTTTCAAATACACGCAAATCCTTTCGCTCAGGGCTCCCTCCAACACCTAGTCTAGCACAGCGTCTGTAGTTCCCGGGCTTGTCCAAACCGCCTTCGTTAAATAGTAGCACCATATTAACCAACTCGCAGTCTTCTGGCACCTCAACTATGATCATCAATAATACAAAAATCTCAGCAAGAGGCCCAGAAATCACTTCCCTCGCTTCCTACAGGATTTTGGGTACACCTGATCAAAGCCTGGGGATTGATGCACCTTTATGCGTTTCCAGACATCCAGTACTCTGTAGTATGGACATTTTTCAAGATGTCACCATTTATTTTCCCACATTCTACATCTCCCGTGTCGTTCTCCACAGTAAATACTGATGCAAAATATTGCATCTTGATAAAACAAACGACGGCAGGACTTACACTAATTAAAAGTAAGGCTTTGAGTAGTGATATGGAACAAAGAGACCGAGGGGTTCAGGTCTTCTTAGTCTGTGTCACATGTAGACAGGGTGGTTAAGAAGGTGGTTAGCACACTTACCTTCATTGCTCAGACCTCTGAGTACCGGAGTTGGGAATTTAGGTTGAGGCTGTACGGGACGCTGGGGAGGCCTCTTCTGGAATACTGTGTCCAGTTCTGGTTGTGCTGTTATTGGAAGGATATTAAATTGGAGTGGATTCGGAAGAGACTAACCAGGATGTTGCCATGAATGGAGGGATTGTGTCACAATGAGATGCTGGATAGGCTGGGATGCTTTTTCACTAGAGTGTAGGAGGTTGAGGGATGACCTTAGAGGTTTCTAAAACCATGAAGAGTGTAGCTAAGGGGGTAGGGAGGGATTCAAGACCTGGGTGCATACAATTTGAAAATAGATGAGAAAGGTTTAAAAAATAAATTGGGGATTTATTTTTACCTTTCATGTGTGAAGTGAACTCCCAGAAAAAGAGGCATCTGTGAATAATATTACACCGTTTAAAATACATTTAGACAAGTCCATAAATAGGAAATATTTGGATGAATGTGGACCAAGCGGAGGCAGTTGCGATTAGATTAGTTGGGAATTATGGTCGACACGGACTGGTTTAACCACAGGGTCTGTCTCTGTGCTGTATCACTTTATGACTCTAACCTTCGCTATCTCTGTGAATTCCTCCATCCTCATAACTCCCCACATCACTGTCACCTCATCCAGACTAAACTCTTCCTTATCTCTAGAAATACTCTCTGGCCTCAGAACCATCACTATCTCTGGTATCACAAACATCTCAATCTCTGTAACATCCTCCAATCTCCTCCCGTCTCATCACCCTCACGATCTCTAATCTTGACAACCCCCACAAATCTGTCCTTCTCCACAGTAAAAACTGATGCCACTCGTTTAGTATCCCCCCAACAACCCCATCTCCTGCGTCTTCACACATAGGCTGCCTTGCTGATCTTTGAAGTGGCCTATTCTCTCTCTAGTGACCTATTTACTCTTAATGTATTTCTAAAAACCCTTTCCCTATTCGCCAGAGCAGTGTCCTGTCCCCTTTTTGCCTTACTGATTTAGCTCTAAGTATAATCCTCTTGCCTTTATACTTGAAGGATATTTGTGATTTTTGGATTTGAATAAATGCAAAATATTACATCTTGGTAAAACAAATGAAGGCTGGACCTACACTGATTAAAAGTTGGGCCTCGGATAGTGATATGGAACAAAGAGACCGAGGGGTTGAGGTCTTTGAAGTATGTGTCACATGCAGACAGGGTGGTTCAGAAGGGATTTAGCACATTTGCCTTCATTGTTCAGATCTTTGAATATAGGAGTTGGGACGTTATGTTGAGGTTGTACAGGATGTTGGGGAGGCCTCTTCTGGAATACTGTGTCTAGTTCTGGTTGTGCTGTTATAGGAAGGATATTATTAAATCTGAGCAGGTTCAGAAGAGATTTACCAGGATGGTGATGGGAATGGATGGTTTGAATTATAAGCAGAGTCTGGATAGGCTGGGTCCTTTTTCACTGGAGCACAGGAGGCTGAGGGGTGACCTTATCAGAGGTTTATCAAATCCTGAAGAGTTTCGGTAATGTGAACAGCAGATGGCCTTTCCAAGAGGGGGCGCGATTCAAGATTGTGTACATCCTTTTCTCATGTTAAAAAGTAAGGCTTTAAAAAGAAGTTCCAGATTTTATTTTTTGTTTTTGCACAGAGTGTGGTTCACATGTTGAATAAACTTGCAGAGGACTGGTAGCTGTGAATTAACATTCAAATTCAGGGTGGCACAGTGGCTCAACGGTTAGCACTGCTACCTCTCAGCACCAGGGACACAGGCTCAATTCCTGTATTGGGTGACTGTCCATGTGGAGTTTGCATATTCCTCCCCATGTCAGCGTGGGTTCCTCCAGGTTCTCCCGTTTCCTCCCACAATCCATAGATGTACAGGGTAAGTGAACTGGCCGTGCTCAATTGCCCATAGTGTTCAGGGATGATTGGGTTGAGTGAATTAGTAAGGGGTAAATATAGAGCAAAAGGGTAGTGGAATGGGATTCTAAGAGGAAAAAAAACATTTGGACCAGTATATCAATAGGGAATGCTAGGATGGACTTGGACCAAGTGGACGCAGGTGCGATTAGTTCAGTTCGAATTTATGGTCGACACGGACTGGTTGGACCACAGGGTCTGTGCCGATGCTGTGTAACTTTATGACTCGTTATCTATATAAATTCCTCTATGCTTGGAACTCTCCCTATCAGTACCACCTCATCCAGCCTTACAAATCTTCATCATCTCTATAATTCCTCTCCAGCCTCAAAATCCAAAAACCTCTATCGCAAACATCTCTATCTCTGTAACATCCTCCATCCTCACAATCCTTTCCAACTTGCATCTCCTCCAGCTTCATTATCCTCCCCATGTCTAATCCCCTCAAGTCTCTCAAAGCTCTGCAATATGTGCCTTTCTTTATTTCCAGCTTTCAGGATGCCCAATGTTTATTTCTCACTTGATAATGGCCCTTTTCAATTCCTGCGCTGAGCTTCTGAATTTCCTCTTAAATCTCTGCGTCTCACTTTCCTCCCAAGAAAATCAACCAATCACGTGTCATCTATTCTAGTATCACCTTTTCTGACCTGATGTCCAATGGAGCCTGTCATAGTCCTATAATAAACATCTCAGCGGTCTACAGAACAGAAAAACGCACTGGTGGTCCATCGGGTCTGAGACAAAGAAAACTACCACCAAACTATCCTCATCTATTTTCTCGCACTTGTGGAAAAGTGTCATCTGTCATGGCATAGCAAATGCACACTAAATACATCTCAAATGTTTTGGGGAATTGTGTCTCCCACCCTCACAGACAGTGAGGTTTAGTGCAACTGTTGCTCGATGATGACCTCACCCACAGGAACACAGAGCAGCTGGGTTTGTGCAAACGAGAGATCGCCCATACATTGGGAAGGATGGCAGGGTCCCTGAGAGGGTGCACAGGAGAGTTACCAGGATGTTTCAAAGAATGGGGGATTTTAGTTGCAGGGACATGGATTTTGTTAATACATATCAAGAATATCCATCTACAATAGATGGACTCTCGTTCTCAACCTCTCCCCTTGTCTGGGCTGTGGTAAACTTCAGGTTAAACCACTACCAGACATCTCTCCCTAATAAGAGAGCACCCCTATGGTCTGGTAGGACAATGCTAACTTCACCTTTTACACAGTGATGCCACTGTGCATCGGGGGTGGAGAGAGGGAATGCTGAAGGTGGTGGATGGGACACCACTGAGGCACAGTGCTTTGTCCTGGAGGATGTTCGCTTTCTTTAATACTGTTGAGGGCTCCACTGATGTAGGAAAGTGGACACTGTTCCAACACGATCCTAATGTGTGTCTTATAGAGAGCAAACAGACATTGGGGAATCAGGGGTTTGGGAAAACTGAGATTGTTCTCCTTGTAGCAAAGGAAATTGAGGGGAGCTGAGAGATAAGTGCTTACAAAACATATACATTAGGATGTTAAACCTTACACTCATCAACTCATTATAAAAGGATTACTGGACACATATTGAAGATTTCGGGGAGATCGATTGACAGGATGGTTTTATTCAAAGGAGAATTTTTATGCAGAAAATGGAATTGTGCTTGAACAAAATACTCACACACAGTGCAAATATCCAGGTCCTGATGAACGGAGTAATTCAATCAGAGTTTGGCGTTACAATTACTGAGATTCCCATCTGAATATTCACCTGTAGTATCCTGTAACACAAGATTATAAAATCTGTCACTGTCAGGTCAGGTTTGAAACTCAAATCATTCCCTCCTCCTGGTCCAGGATGACTGTACATATTACCCCTTGTGGAGACCAGCAGACAGTTCAGGGGGAAATCTATGGGATTCTATGAATTTCCATATTGGGACTTCATGTGACTGAACAGGGCAGATCTTTGAGACATGGGACAGAATGTTCCAAGAGTCAGTGAGATGCGGACAGCAGGATTTGCTTCCTTTTCGTTCCTTCCGTGCTTCCGCCTTGCCTCATCAATAAGACATTGGGTGTGAAAGGCTCATGCAGCTTGATGGGCACGTTCTGACCAATAGGCAGCAAGATCCTCCCAGTCATTCCAAAGAGTCTCTCTGAAAAGACAGCAACTCAGCATGCTTCCCACTGTTCGGGTGCTCCCTGGAAAGGTTTAGAAGAATGAGGGGGGAATCTCCGAGAAAATGCAGACCAGTAAACTTCCAAAAGGATTATAAACTGTTTACAGAGAGGGATTCGTTGGAGAAGTGGACACCAAGTTGGCAAATGGAGCATAACTTGGGATAATGTGAAGCTGTTCATTTTGGAGGAGGTAATAAAAGAACAGAGGACTATTTAAATGGTGGAAACTGTACAAAGGTGCAACACAAAAGAGACCAGGATGTAATTGTGCAGGAAACACAGAAAGCCAGCACACAGTTACAACAGGTCATCAGGAAGGGAGATGAAACGTTGTTCCTTGTTTGAAGGGATTTGCAGTATAAGAGTTTGGAGTATTTACCTGAGAGCAACTGTATAAAGTGCGAGTCAGACCACATATGGAGTAATGAGAGACGTTTTAGACCCTTTATTTAAGGAAATACATCACTTCATCGGAGGCATTTAGAGAAGATTGACTGGGATGATCCCTGGTTTGCAGGGACTCTGTTTTAAGAAAAGGCTGAAGAAGTTGGGACTTGACTCACTGGATTTGGGGGAGAATGAGAGGGGATCTTATTGAAACATATAGGTTTATTAAGGGGTATGACAGGGTAAATACTGAGAGGATGTGTCCCATCATGAGGGAACTTGGAACCAGACTCTGGGTCAGTTGCAGAATCAAGGGTTCTGTTTTAGATTTGTCAACATTAATGCAACACAGACATCGGTAAGGGGTTTCAGTAGCAATGGAGCTGGGGTGGAGGTGGAGAAAAGCAACTTTTTAGAGATTGGAGTTCCTGGTGTTTCCGATTGTGTAGATGTCTGATCAGAAGATCACCTTGGGGTCAGAATATGAGAGCAATATTGTGAAGAGTGTAGTTCTGCCTCAGGCATTTCCCAGTGAGAGGGAGGGGCTCAGCAGTAAGGGAAAGGAATTTGAAATAGCAACTGAAGACAATGGGTTTAACCATGCAGTGTTTCATTGGAGGAAATCGCAGCCAATCGAGTGGTAAGCAGTTTGATGAATGAGTAACAGTGGAGCAATCGAGAGGGATGATAGGGAGAGAGAGCTGGGCATTGTCAGTGTACATGTGAAACCAATACGATGTCACCTCCTGGCAGTATGTAGGTGAGATACAGGAGGGGACAAAGATAGATCCTGGATGGACACCACATATGAGGAATTCAGAAAGGAAAGGGAGAGTGGAGATGGAGCAGGAATTTCCAACAACCTTGAGGTCAAATATTAGTTCTTAGCAGAATTGGAGAGAAGGACATAACCAGAAAAGACAGACAGAACAAGGAACAATATTTGTGAATTGGTGAGGGGGAGTGATGAGGAGGAGCCAGACTCCAAAACTGCTATTTCTACATCAGTGACATCACCCAACTCCACCCTAGTCTCAGCTCATTTACTGAAATACTCGTCCATCCCTGTGTTATCTCCAGACTTCATTATCCAGACACACTCCTGGCCAGCCACCCACATTCAACTTCCATGCAATCTCAAGAGTATCTAAAACCCTACTGCCCAAGTGCTCACTTGTACCAAAACTTGTTGATTCATCAAAAGGCTCCTATTTACAAGCAACAATTTAAAATTCTCTCCCTTAATGTAATTCCTGGCTGTGAACATCCCTGTCTCCCTAAACCACACAACCTGTGAGACCTCGACAACTCATTTTCTTTCAGACTCCCAAAGATTCATTTATTCATTGCTTCACCAGTCTGGCTGTTTCGACAGTTGCCAAGATAACACGGTCTGGAATTCGCTCCCTGACTTTCTCAGACCTGCTTTCCTCCTTTAAGTTATTCCTGAAAACCTGCTTATTTGGCAATACTTTTGACCATCTGACTTAATATCCCCATCTGTGGCTTTATGGCAGAAATTCTCAATTTCAGTGAAATTATAAAAATCATAAAAAAATAAATTGTTGTTGATTTGTACACACATTGTCAACACTTCACTGTGCTGAGTGAATAATCTGTAACATCTCTTACCCAAGAACATTGTGGGAGCACCTTCACCACACGAACTGCAGCTGTACAAGGAAGTCAAACATCACCCTCTCCACAGGCAATGGGGCTTTGGCATTAATCACTGGTGTCTGTGGAGAGAGAAACACATAGTTGATATTTCAGGGAGTGCGAAATGCATTACAGAAAGTGAGTATGTTGCAGAATTTGATGGTCAGAAATGGAATGAAAATGCACTCTTTTGTTGAAAAAAAGAATTATTCACTGTCAAAGATACTGTGGAAAATTTAGTCCGTTTAGAGAGCAGCACATTGTCAAGGGTTGGGCAGCAGAGGAAAATTAACTTACAAAAGGTCTGTGAAAGTAACAGTAAAACACTAAACAAGCCAAACAGCCTGTGCCCAAAGACTTTAACTCCTCTTCCCGCTCCACCAAAGATATGCAGGTCCTGGGCCATCTCCACCGCCAAATACCAGGCATCTGATGCCTGGACGTAGAACGCCTCATCATCTGTGTTCAGATCCTCCAATCACATGGGATCAATGTGGATTTCACCAGTTTCCTCAATTCCACTCCACCCACCTTATCCAGATCCCAGATCCAGCCTTCCAACTCGGCACTGCCCTTTTGACCTGTCCTACGTTTCCATCTTCCTTCCCACCAATCGACTGCTGCCTGACCTGCTGCGCTTTTCTAGCATCACACTCTTTGACATTGAAAACATCCTGACTCTGACACTGTGTAAATCCTGCTCTATCACTCCCTGCCAAGGAAGGCTGCGCATGCGTCCCCCTACAGCTTGCCCCTCTCAAAGTTGGCAGCCACACACGTGTCCCATGGATCACTGGAACCAATAAAGATGGCGGCGATCATTCACGCCTTTCACCATTTGAAGCTTTTTCCCGTTTGCCACAAACATGTGCCTGCGATTTTCAAATTTGTGTTTTCCGATGTGCACTAAGTTCTGTAAAACGTCTCAGCCCGTTCCATTAAAATTTACTTCTCTTCCTGGTCAATATGTCTTTCCTTAACCATGCCCTGCAACATCACACATGTTCAATGCCTTGGTCACAACATCACAGTGCTGCCAGTGAAGCTTATCACGTGGTATCACTTTATTTCTGATGAAGGGTTTTTGCCCGAAACGTCGATTTCGCTGCTCCTTGGATGCTGCCTGAACTGCTGTGCTCTTTCAGCACCACTAATCCAGAAACTTATCACATGGTTGAGTGTAGCCACGCCCCTCATTCACTCAGACCAACCGGCACTACCTTGTCTTCCAGCCCCATCCCCATCCTCTTCTAATCCTGCACTGAGATCAATCACCAGAGGCCGTTTGTGGGCTGGAGCATGCTCAGTGCTTCCTGCTTTTGCTGCTGTTCATCAGGTATAAGAGAGAGTGTTCATTCCTGTTTCTCCTAATGTCAGACATTAACAACGAACTGCATTGTATGGAGCCTTTCGCACTGACAAATCTCCTAAAGTGCTTCACGAATGCTGGAAACGTTGATTAAAGAGAATAACTTTAAGGTACATCTTTGAGGAGTACAGAGGGGGTTGGGAAGGATATTGAAGAGGTTTTTAGATCAGACAAACCATCTAAGGAGCAATCCACCCAGACCCATTCCCCTACATCTAACACTTCGGGCAATTTAGCATGGCCAATTCACCTGTCCTGTACATTTTTGGACTGTGGGAGGAAACCCACGCAGACACTGGGAGAATATGCAAACTCCACACAGACAATTGCCTGAGATGGGAATAGAACCCGGGTCTCTGGCGCTGAGAGGCAGCAGTGCTAACGACTATGCCACCGTGCCGCCCATCTGCAGCTATCCTCTGCAGCTCCAATCATGGAGTGATGTCTGTGGAGAACAGCTTACAACGGAGACAGTTAGTGGCTAACCATAGTTTAGCAACCCCATGTGCTAGCCCCCCTACCTCACACACCAGTCCTTGTTCTCACAGCCTGTCATTACACACTACCTATGGTTAGCCAGTAACAGTTTCCATTAACAGCTAGTCGCCCTCCCCCAGCCAGATCGTTATCCAATCCTTTATCCAACCCTTCTTTTCTCTCTATCCCTACCTATCCTTTACTCCTTACATCCTCCCCTAAACCCTACCTTCTGCATATAAACCAACATTTTTTCTCTCAGTATCAGTTCTGAGGAAGGGACACTGGATCTGAAACTTTAACTCTGATTTTTCATCACAGATACTGCCAAACCTGCTGAGCTTTTCCCGAACCTCCTGGTTGTTGTTTCTGATTTACATCTTCCGCAGTTCTTTTAGTTTTAATTTACCGGGAGTTTGTAATTCAGGTCCTACAGCCTCTGTCCCAGTCTCCGCTGTCTCTCCCAACCCCAAACAGTGACACTGCACCTGCACAGCTCATGGACATGTGTCATCTTGCTGGCCACACCCCTAATTCACTCACATTGGCTGCAGGACCACACAGACTCTCCTCCCATTGGTCTGGAGCTGCCGTCAATCAGCCGGGCCCCATTGTGATGAGAATGGAGGGCTAATCCCTCTCTCTGCCCTGGGATGAGCTTCATCATTCAGAGTGAATGGGTCAGTGTCACAGAGCACAGGGCCTGGGGGCTATTCAGCCCATTGGGGCTGTTCTCTCTCCCTCTGGAGACGCTGCAAATCTGTCCTAATTCCCCTCCTATTTGCCCACAGCCCCCCAAATCTTTCCTTACAAATTAAAATTCCAAGTCTCTTTCAGAATTCCTGCTGAATCTGTATCGTTCAGAATGTTCCAGATGCTCAGAACTTACTGAGTACTATAATGTCCACATTTTCACTTTGTATTATTTGCCGATTACTTGAAAGTAGTTACTAAAAGTTGTGACAGTGTTAACAATTCCTCTCTCTCCGCAAACTCAAGACCTTGGAACCAAATCTGCACCTGGTCAAAATCACTGCTTCACCTTCTCAGCTCCAAGGACAATTATCTGTGCTGCAGCTTGCTCTCCACAAAAGAGGAACGCATCTTAATTTATTAACATCATAGATATGTGCATCACAGAAACAGAACTTCGGTCCAATTCGTCCATGCCAACTAGGATTCCTAAACTACTGAAGTCCCATTTGCCAGCTATTGGCCTGTATCCATCAAAACCCTTACAGTTCACGTACCCAATCGGATGCCTTTGAAATGTTGTGATTTTATCAGCCTCCACTACTTCATCTGGCAGCTCATTCCATACACACACCACACGCAGCTTGAAAACGTTGCCCTTAGATTCCTTTTAAATCATTGCCCTCTCAACCATGTGCTCTAGTTTTGGACCCACCTAACATCAGGAATAAGAACCCCGTCTGCTCACCTTATCCATGCTCCTCGTGATTTTATAAATCTCCATGAAGTCACCTCTCAGTCTTGGACTCTCCAGGGAAATTAACCCCAGCCTATTCAGCCTCTCGCTGTAGCCCAAATCCTCCAAACCTGGCAACGTTTTTGTAAATCTTGTCCGAACGTTTTCACGTTTCACAACATCCTTCCCAGAACAGGGAAATTAAAACTGAAAACAGAATTCGAGAAGTGGCTTAATCAATGTCTTTTAAATGTTGTAATTTTACTAGCCTCCACCCCTTCCCTTGGCAGCTCATTCCAAACATGCACTGCCCTCAAACTATCCAACTCTGGAAAAGTCCTTGCAAACATTTTCTGAAATGTTTCAAGTTTCACAACATCATTCCTGGAACAGGGAGATTGGAACTGAAAACAGAATTCCAGAAGAGCCTTAATCAATGTCCTTTACAGCCACAACATGACGGAGAGCATAACAAACGCTGCATTCATTCCCTTACCTACCTGTGACTCTACTTTCAAGGAACTATGAACCTGCACTCCAAGGTCTCTTTGCTCAGCAACACTCCCCAGGACATTACCAGTAAGTGTATAAGTCCTGCCCTGATTTGCCGTTACAAAGTCCAACAGCTAACATTTATCTAAATTGACCTCTGTCTGCCATTCCTTGCTCCACTGGCCCATCTGATCAAGATCCTGTTGTATTCTGAACTAACCTTCTTCGCTGTCCACTACACCTCCAATTTTTGGTGTCTTGTGTAAAGCTACTAATCATACCTCATATTCACATCCAAGTCATTTATTTAAGGACCCAATAATCGATCCTTGTAGCACTCTGCTGCTCACAGTCCTCCAGTCCACAAAGCAAACATCCATCATCACCCACTGTCTCCTACCATCAAGCCAGTTTTGTACCCAAATGGCTTGTTCTCCCTTCATTCCATGTTATGTAAACTTGCTAACTAGTCTGCTTTGTGGAACCTTGTTGAATGTCCATATAAAGAACGTTCACAGCCTGGTTTAATCAATTTTCTTTGTTACTTCAAGTTAGTGAGACACGTGTATGCACGTACAAAGCCACAATGACAACAGGAGAAAGTGAGGACTGCAGATGCTGGAGATCAGAGCTGAAAATGTGTTGCTGGAAAAGGGCAGCAGATCAGGCAGCATCCAAGGAACAGGAGAATCGACGTTTCGAGAAGGGCTGATGCCCGAAACGTCGATTCTCCTGTTCCTTGGATGCTGACTGACCTGCTGCGCTTTTCCAGCAACACATTTTTAGCTCCACATTGACAATAATCAATGATTATTCCTTACTTTTCCAAATAGATGGATATCCTGTCCCTCAGAATCCCTACCAACAACTTGACTGCCACTGACTTCAGGCTCACTAATCTCTTGTTCCATGGCCTCTCCTTACCAGCTTTTTAAAATAATGGCACCTCACCTGTCACTATCAATGATACAAATACCTCAGGAGAGGCCCAACAATCACTTCCCTAGATTTGCAGAAAGTTCCGGGAGACATCTGATCAGGTCACAGGGCTTTATTCACCTTGATGCGATTCAAGACATCCATTAACACCTCGACTGTAACATGGATACTTTTCAAGTTCTCTCTGTTTGTTTCTCCAAACTCTCGAGCTTCCATATCTTTCTCCAGGAAATAGGACGTGAAATATTTGCATGTCTTTCCCACCCCCGGTGGTTCCATAGACAGCCTCGTTAATCTTTAAGGGGTCCTATTCTCTGGTCCAGTTCATCTTTTGTCTGTTGTATAATTTTTTAATCTCTTTGGATTCTACTTAAACTATTTCCTGAAGCTATTTCATGTCATACAGCATCAGCAGCAAGCAACAGAGCTAAACGATCCCACAACCAATAGATCAGATCGGAGCTCTGCAGTTCTGCCACACCCAGTTGTGAACGGTGATGGACAATTAAACTCACTGGATATCCCCACCCTTACCGATGAAGGGGTCTCACACGCCCATGCACCAGATAAGACAACAGCATTTGCAGCAATCTGCAGCCAGAAGTGCAAAGTGGGATGATCCAGCTCAGCCTTCTCCAGTGGTTTCCAACATCACAGGTGCGAGTTTTAAGCCAGTTTGATTCAGTTTGAATAACATCAAGAAATGGTTAAATAGTGCAAAGTCTACGGGCCCTGCCAATATTCTAAAATAATACTGATGGTTTGTGCTCCAGAACTTGCCACCCACCAAGCGAAGTACCGCTCCAGCACTGGCATCTACCGACAATGTGAAACATTGCCCAGGAATGTTCAACACAAAAACACAGGGCAATCCAACCCAGCCAATTTCCCTCTATCAGTCCACACTCGATCAGCAGTAAAGTGATGGAAGATGTCATCAACAGGGCTATCAAGCAGCAGCTGCTCAGCAACAGCCAGCTGAGCGACACTCATTTTAGGCTCCACCAGGGCCACTCAGCTCCCGATTGTGTTACCGCCCTGATTCACAACCTGACAACCAGCTGAATCCTAGAGGTGAGGTGAGAGTGACAGGCCAGTCCCGCGCCAAGATCACTATTTCTAGCTGATTCTACCTTGTCTCAGCTCATATACTCTCATCCACCTTGTGTTATCTCCAGACTTCAGTATCGCAACACACTCCTGGCCAGCTTCCCGCATTCAATCTCCCTGTAATCTTAAGAAAAACTAAGTCTCTGCTGCCCAAGTACTCCCCCTACCAAAACATGTTGATCCATCAAAAGACTCCTATTCATAATCAACAACATAGAGCTACAGAGATGTACAGTATGGAAACAGACTCTTCAATCCAACCTGTCCATGCAGACCAGATATTCCAACCCAATCTAGTCTCACCCGCCAGCATCCGGCCCACATCCCTCAATTTAAAAATCTCATCCTTGATTTAATTCCTGGTTGCAATCATCCCTGGATCAACGCATCACACATCCTTGAAGGCCTCGACAACCCATTCTGTTCGAGACTCCCAATGATCTGTTAATTCATTACTTCACCTGTGTGGCTGCTTTTACAGATGTCAAAGCAACATTTTCTGAAATTTGCAGCCAAAACCTCACAGGTCTGCTTTCCCCCTTTAAGACATTCCTCAAGGCCTGCTTATTTGGCAATGCTTTTGGTCACCTGACCTAACATCATCAGTCTCTGACCGTATGTCTAAAGTTCCCAATAGTATTTTTGTGAAATTATAACTACAAACTATTCTTGATTTGGACATTACCTTCAGATCATCACTATTGCTGTAATGAATACTCTGTAATGTCTCTTTCCGAACCACATTGTGGGAGCACCTTCACCACTGCAGCTGTACAAGAAAGTCAAACATCACCCTCTCAACAAGCAACAGGGCTTTGGCATTAATCACTGGTTTCTGTGGAAGGAGAAACACAGTTGATGTTTCAGGGAATGCAAAACGGATTACAGGGAATGAAAATGGTGCAGAATGTGATCGTCAGAAATGGAAGGAAAATACACTTGCTTATTGGAAAAACGAATTCTTGACTGTCAAAGATTTTCCAGAAAAAAATTAATAAGCAGCACATGCTCAGGGGCTGGGCGGCAGAGAAAAATTAACTTACAAAAATGTCTGTAAAAGTAATCGTAAAATACTAAACAGACCAAAAATACACCCATTGTTCGGTACTGAGCAAGCTAGATATTGAGAAAGTGGTCATAAGGCAGCCCAGAAATGAAGCAGAGCTGTATAAGCTGTTATGATCCCACAGTCATAGAGATGTATAGCACCGACACAGACCCTTCGGTTTAACTCATCAATGCCAACCAGGTATCCGAACCTAATGTATTCCCATTTGCCAGTACTTGGCCCATATCCCTGAAAACGCTTCCTAATCATATCATGTTCGATGTCTATGCTTTCAACAAGTTTTAATTGTACGAGCCTCCACCACTTCCTCTGGCAGCTCATTCCACCCACTGCATGAAAGAGTTGCCCTTTAGATCCCTTTGAATTTTTGCCCCGTTCGCCTAAAGCAATGTCCTCTACTTTTGGTCACCACTACTCCAGGGAAAACACCTTGTTCATTTACCCTGTTCATGCTCCTCATGATTGTATAAACCTCCATAACATCACCACTCAGCTTATGGCACTCCATGGAAAACAGCCCCAGCCTTTTATGCCTCATCCTGTAGCTCAAATCCTCCAACCCTAACAACATCCTTGTAAGTCTTTTATGAAACCTTTCAAATTTCACAGCATCCTTCTGAAAGGAGGCAGGCCAGAATTGCACACAATATTCCAAAAGTGGCCTAACGAATGTCCTGTATAGAAACATGACCTCCCACATCCTAGACTCAATGCTGTAACCAATAAAGGAAAATATACTGAACACCTTCCTCATCATCCTATACACCTGCAACTTGACTTGCAAGGACTATGAACCTGCAGTCCAAGGTCTCTTTGTTCCGCAAGCAGCTCCAGGGCCTTGCCATTCAGTGTGTAAGTCCTGCCTGAAAAACGTGTTGCTGGAAAAGCACAGCAGGTTAGGCAGCATCCAAAAATCAGGAGAATCGACGTTTCGGGCATGAGCACTTCTTCAGGAATCCTGAAGAAGGGCTCATGCCCGAAATGTTGATTCTCCTGATCTTTTGATGCTGCTTGACGTACTGTGATTTTCCAGCAACACATTTTTCAGCTCTGATCTCCAGCATCCGCAGGCTTCACTTTCCCCTCGTGTATAAGTCCTGCCCTGACTTGCTTTTCCAAAATGCAGCACCTCACATTTATCTAAATTAATCTGTATCTGATCAATATCTCACTGTAACCGGAGGTAACCTTCTTCAGTATGCACAATACCTCCAATTTTGAATGATCTGCAAACTCAGTTACGATAGCAAGTCATTTAAATGAATGACGAAACAAATCCAGAAATAAACATCCATTTCTCCGAGTTTGAATGTACTCTGTGTAAATTCTGCCCAATGACTCTGTACGAGAGAAAGGCTGCACATGCGCCTGGCTGCACCTTGCCCCTTACAAATATGGCGGCCGCGCACTTGTCCAGTGAATCGTTGCCCCGAATAAAGATGGCGCCGCTCACTCAGGCCTGCAGCCGCGTTGAGGCAATTCCCCTTTACTCCAAACACGGGACTGGGACGTTCAAATTTGTGTTTTCCGATGTGCACTACATGTTTGTAAAACCTCTCCGCTCATAGCAACACAGTTTTTCTCCCGTTTTCCACTGTTTATTTATTTCTTTCCTTACCGTAACCTTTCGCTCCATAACTTCCTGAGCATCCATTACAGCGACTCTCCGCCATGCGCGAGTGTGATCACGTCGTTTAGTCTCGTTCTGCCCTTCGTTCACTTTGATTGATTGGAGGACCAACCTCCCGCCAGGTCCTCCAGTTCCGCTCGTCGTCCTTTCATTGGCCCGGTGCTGACATCAATCACCCGGGGTCCCTTTGTTGGTTAGAGCATGCGCAGTACGTCCTGCCTTTGCTGCTATGTTGGGTAATGTGATGGGAGAGTTTATTGTGGGGAACGATTCCCTTTGTGTGAGCTCTGCAGTAGATTTCCTTTATTCATGGAGGGAATTGACTTCCTGCTCATGACTGTATAGCTGTGATTGATGAACCAATGCCATCTGAACCAGTACATAAACACCCCATTTTCACAACATCTGTGATCTTTCGCACATTGTGTCACGCTCTACTTTGGAGATAAAAAAAAAAAGCATGAAATAGAGCCTCAAGGAATCGGAGCAGGAGTACGGCATTCATCCCTCCAGCTTGTTCCCCCCATTCTATCAGATCATGGCTGGGCCAACCCAGACCTCAACACCTCTTTTATGTTTGATCCGCATAGGCCTCAACTGCTCAATATTTCAAAAATCTGTCTGCCCTCTTTTAGAATAATTTGAGATAGAATCATAAATTCCCTACTGTGTGGAAACAGGCCCTTCGGCCCAACAAGCCACACTGACACTCTGAAGATTAACCCAACCAGATCCATTCCCCGCCCACATTTAACTTTCACAATTGTTTGGGCTAGAAAATTCTAGCCATTCACCGAGAGAATAAATTATTTACATTTTTTACAAAATGAATGTTCCCTTATGTAATGTCCCCTGCTTTCAGACTTCATTGGTGCTAGAAGATCTAGTCAACATCTACCTTGTCAAGCTCCTCAGAATCTTGTTTCCATAAGATCACCCCTTATATTATGTGGGTGGCACAGTGGTTAGCACTGATGTGTCACAGTGCCAGAGACCTGGGTTTAATTCCTACCTCACGTGACTCTCTGTGTGGAGTTTGCACGTTGTCTGCGTGGGTTTCATCCGGGTGCTCCGGTATCCTCCCACACTCAAAAACAAAGTGCAGGTTAGGTGAATTGGCAATGCTAAATTGCCCGTAGTGTTAGGTGAAGGGGTAAATGTAGGGGAATGGGTCTGGGTGGGTTGTGCTTCGGTGGATTGGTGTGGACTTGTTGGGCCATAGGGCCTGTTTCCACACTGTATGTAATCTTTTTGTCGAGATGCTATTGAATAATGACCTAACTTGTTTAGCTATTCTTGATAGGTCAACCTTTTCATCCTCGAAGCAGCTAGCTGAATCTTTTTTTTGAATGGTCTCCAATACTGGTTTATCCCTTATTAAATATGGGAGCTAACATTGTATACAGTACTCCAAGTGAGGTCTCAGCAACAGCCAGTCTGGTTAACCAATCCTCACTCCATGCAAATACGTTACCTCGACACAGTGAGCTCCTGTAATATGCAATTAAATTTTCTGTAGCACCTTATCATTTGCATTTTTTAAATCCAAATACAGAACATCATTGGATTGGCCTTTATCAGCCCTGCTTGTTATCTCCTCAATGAACTGTCACAAATTTGACATAGTGTCTCTTTCACAAAATCTAGTCTACCATGTTTAATGATAAGCTTTTCTAAATGTCCTGCTATTTATTCCTTTAATATTCGACTCTGCCGTATTACTAAAACAGATATTAAACTAACTAGTCTATAGTTTCCTGATTTCTGTCTCCCTTCCCTTCTTGAACAGGTGCACAATCCACTGGATGCTTCCTGTATTCCCTGAATATTCCAATCGATGCTTTGAATATCTCTGCAGTCAGTTGCCTTAAAAATGTTTGATCCAGGCCATTAGGTCCTGTCTGCCTTTAGTCCTATTAGTTGGTTAATACATTGCCCCTTGTGACAAAGACTATTATAACATTTTTCTCCCCATGATTAACTTGCTTATTTGCTACCTTTAGGATGATAACGGTATCCTCCTTCATGACTTCATGAAGACAAAGTAAAATATAGACTTAAATTATCTGCTGTTTCCTTGTACCCATTATCAATTCCACAGTCAGAACCTCCAAGGGTTCGATGCTGACTTTAGTTACTCATTTTTTATATACCTGTACAACTCTTGCCATTCATTTTTGTTTCTTGTCAATTTAATTACATGATCAGTTTTCTCCCTTTTTCGTCATCCGCGGCTATGTCATTCTTTTCCTTGTGGGTACTGCCCTTGACTGCCTCTGTTACTCACAGGTGGTTCACGTTTCTCTACAAGTTCTCCTTTTTGCTTCAAATTAACTTTTGCTAAGAATTATGTAAAAAAAATCATATCACAATGACTGAGCATGTGATTTTTTTAAACATTAGATGCCTTAATGTTGTCATTGGGTTTTGATGTTTCAAAGAAGAGCTGAGATCATCTGCAAAGGAGGTGGCAGCTGATTCATTGTTAATTTCCAAAATTAATTTGAATACTTGCAAAAAGAAATTATTTGCTTTACTGTGAGAGCAGGGATCTAGCCAAATAGCTATTTTAAAAAGGTGGCACAGTTGTGATGGGTTGAATAGGGGCATCTGATTTCAAAAGCACATTGTGATCCAAGTTGTCTTCTTATCTGTGCTGTACTAATAATTTCTGATCGAGATGACTTGGTTGGCATGTGCGCAGGTTGTAGCAGGATCTCTGACTGCCACAAACCGATTTGGGGGAAAAGCTCCTGTGTCAGTGACAGTGCTGTTGGACTAATAGAGGCAACAACATTCAGACTTTACGAAGCAACTGCGAACCAGGGCTGCAAACCCCCAATCCGAAGAACTGCAGGTTCGGTGAATTGGTCATGGTAAATTGTCATAGTGTCCAGGGATGCACAGTTTCGGTGCATTAATCAGGGGTAAACATTGAGGAATAGGTTTGGTTGGGATACTCTTTGGAGGGTTGGTGTGGATTTGTTGGGCTGAAGGGCCTGTTTCCACAATGTAGGGATTCCATGCGCTGAGTAATTTTGGGGATCTAACAGAATCCTGGTATTCAGAGGGTTCTCTGTTAGTTAAAATAGTATTGTGCACTCAGCTTATGTTACCTTCTGAAGCAATTTGAGGTAGACTGCTCTGTGCAATTTCACAGAACAGATGCTCTAGAACTAATCATTAAACAGCTATGTTTGACCTGATAATATGATTGATTAATGAGCTCAATGTAAAAGACCCTTTTGGTAAGATGCAATGCAGCATGATAGAATTTAGCTTTCGGGTGAGGAATTTGGTTCTTCAACTAATACCTAAACTTAAAGGCAGTCACAAAGGGATAAACTCGCTAAACTGGAATGGGACTATAGTTAGAATGTTAAAGCAGAAGAAAATATTCATTTATTTTATAATTCTCAACAATATATATTAACTTGTAAAAGAAATGCACGATGAACAGCGGTGCATAGCTGAGGGAATTATGAGTGACATCAAATTGAAAGAAAAGATATACAAAACTGCAAAGATGATGGTAGACTAGAAAGTTTAAAAATTTCAAACTATCGAAGGATGAACAAAACAACAGATGGAAGTTATTTTGTCCCTTGTCAGAGAGACTGTTGTAACATCTTTGCTCCCATTAATACCTTGCTTATTTTCCAGCATTAGGTTGGTAACAGTACCTTCCAGATTAGTAAAATAATTGGACAAATTAACCCACCAGTTACTCAGCCTAAAACACAGTGCTCTTGTGATGCTGTGGTAGTGTCTCCAACTTTGAGCCAGAAGGCCTGGAACTATCCAACCTGCTCCAGAGATGTCATAATGCATTGAAATAGGATGAATGGGAAAGCAATACTGAGACAAACTTCAGTAATTGAATGGACAATCTTGATAGTCTCTGGAAATTCCAAACTTGACTGTTTTGTATCCTCAACTGAGGCCCGATCTCAATTAATCTGCCTCATTTAAACTGAATTGCCTTTTCTTGTGTTGAATATAATTGAAGTTTGTCCTGTCTGCATGCCCCCTTGTGCAAAACATGTTGCAATCTGTCAAAGAACAAGATTGAAAACTCCGATCAGCTGATAGCCTGTTCAAGGGCTTAATGGCCTGTTCCACTGGGACAGTAGCCGCTACAGAATTGATCCTTTTTCCCATTAAAATGAGACAGGAGGTGGTGAGCTTGCTGAAATGTCTTTCACTGAAACAGTTTTGAATTAAAATAAATTATTTTGGTTGCGGTGCAATTGAATTTAGAGACTTAGTGGGGAGTATCGACTGTCATTTCTTTGTTTGATTCATCGCAGAAAGAATGAGAGCAACCCAACGCCAGGCGAAACTGCGGAGAAACTGCCAGATATTAACATGCGTAACTCCGCCTCATTAGCCAGTCTGACTGAGTCATTCAGACTCAAATATCATGACTGGAGGTGAGCTTTTTGTGTTCACTGTGGATGCTTTTACAGAGTTCAAAATTAATGCATAACATATTTCTTGAGAACTGAAAACAACAAATACTGAAGCTTACAAGAGGGAGCCGATGGCTGAGTGGTATTACTGCTAGACTGTTAATCCAAAGATCCAGGTTGCATTCTGGAGAACCAGGTTCGAATTGTACCACAGGAAATGGTGGAATTTGAATTCAGTGGATATCTGGAATTAAGAATCTCATGACCATGAATCCTTTGTAACTGTACTTGCATCTAATACTTCCTCTGGTTCACTAACGTGCTTGAAGTAAGAAGCTACCATCCTTCCCTAGTTTGTCCTACATGTTACTCCAGACACGCAGCAATGAGCTTTACTCTTAGCTGCCCATTGGGCAATTAGGGATGAGCAATGAATGCTGCTGAGCCAATGATACTCTCATCCCATGAACTTCTTTTTAAGAAAAAGTCGGCGGAGAGACTAAGCTGACATTTTGAGACCAGATGACTCTTCATCAGATCTCTGATCGAGTCATCGAGACACATCGTTTACTTGCTTGGTCTCCAGGGATGCTTTCTGACCTGCTGTCAGCTCCAGCATTTGCTGTTTTCAGTACAGATTCCACCATCTGCAGTAATTTCCTTCTATACTTCTTCATTATGTTGTTTATTAAATGTCCACTAAATTGCAGCTACGACTCAACACCTTACCTACAGAGTACTGTGGCCCTGGTGGCAAAAGCCTCCATTAACTTGTTCAATTACACCATAGTTTAGGACAATTGCAAAATGCCACTGTGGCTGAAAAGAATATAATCATAGTCATCAACATGGAAATGGACCCTTCGGTCCAACTCATCCATGTCAATCAAATTCCCCATAGACAGCTGCGCTGCGCAAACACAAAGCCTTGAGCAGCATGTGGTTACCCACAAGGAGGCCCAAGCTACATTCAAGCCGTGCTCAGACAGGGGTGGTCCTGAACGAACAATCATCCCCAGTGATTCACACACCGTAGTCAACAGTGAAACTATCAGTTGCCAACGTTTTCACAAAGAGATTGGTTGCTACATGAGATGAACGGCCAGAGGAAGTGGTAGATGCAAGTACAGTTCCAACATTTAAAAGACATTTGGAGACGTGCATGAATAGGAAAGGTTGAGCCAAATGCAGGCAAACCTGCACTGGTATAGTTTGGGGTGCGAGCCGGTTACCCCCAGAGTACAACCGATCCATGGCGCCAGGCATTTACAGATATTGAAGGGACACACTGGGGAAGGGACAGGCTGAATGGGCTAAATTAAGCGAGGTGACTCAGGGAACCAAGGGTAATATCGAGGATCATACAGAGCGGAAGACTGAGGTGTGTACGACCACAGAGGATTACCAAACCCCAACCTGTGATGATGAAATTGGTTTGATGTATTTAAAAATGACATGGGTCCCGATTTAACTGTAATTATAAACATGGGACTCTCAGTGGGAGATCATTCTAACCACATTCTGAATTGGGCCAAGAGAGCTGAGGCAAACACTGAAACACAGGGGAATAGTTGCCATACAGGGAGGGTAATCAGACCCACAATGTTACAAGGGAAGCAGGAAAGGGCACATTGACAAGGAATGTAGGCAGAGAGAGGGAGATAGGTGTTCATATTGTGAGTGGCCTGTGTTCATGTAGATGTATGCATAGCGCATGAATATTCATTGACGTGCTGTTAAGGAGCCAACACTTGCATGATTCTAACACCGGAGCATCTTTGTCAGTTACCGATAAGGATTTAGCCCTCACCCCCTCAATTACTGAAATGAGAGCAGTTGGAGAGGGAACCTAGGAAGGTGGATGAAGCAAACCTGCCCCGATGTAGACCGGGTGTGTGACAAAATGTATTCAGATATGGAGGTGTGACGCTTAAGAAGGGAACATTCTGGAAGTTGCTCCTATTTATTCTAAAATGGCAACTATTGACATCAACACCCGAATTTAATCATGGGGATGCTCCGGCCAGGACTGGGACAGAAAGAAAACGAGAAGCAACCGCTCCAGTGTAGCTACATTGCAGGGAGAATGGGACAGTCAGAGAATCTGGTGGGTTATAGCTCGGACCCTCTCAGCAGTGTGCGTAACTCAAAAAGGAAAGTGGGTTGTTATCTATCGACTCTGTAGAGATTGAGGGCCCTCTCACTCCCCACACAAATGGGATCTTATCAAAGCTAGGGCTAAGAAGGCAGTAATTGTGACAGTGATAGATTGACACAAGCTGGAAATAGACTGGGTACATACCTGTGGACATTGAATGGCAGAAGATTGGTGTTTACTGACCGAGGAGAACAGTCCACCAGGATACTATTACCTCAGGGATCCCGCAATATTCAAGTATATCCCAACGATGTGTGTTTGATGGA
The DNA here is from genome assembly GCF_047496795.1 of Chiloscyllium punctatum. NCBI lineage: Eukaryota > Metazoa > Chordata > Chondrichthyes > Orectolobiformes > Hemiscylliidae > Chiloscyllium > Chiloscyllium punctatum. Next base: position 77,212,219 of record NC_092771.1, on the reverse strand, counting down.
TTTCGTCACACTGATCTTACCAACAAATCATCACCTCAAGCAGTGAGAAAGAATATATCCAGATATTATACAGAGTATTGGATCAGGTTAGCCAGGCCAGGCTTAAAATTAATACACAGAGAGTGCAACTGGGATGGTAGGGAGAGACGGAATTGGGGCATCATATTGGGGAGATCAAATCAGGAAGGGAGAGGGGACAGTCCCAACGGGAACAAAAACTATGATTATAAAATTATCTACCCACACACCGTAAAGGGGTCAGGAAAACTTTAGGATTGTTTAATTATTGTGGGAATTTTGTGAGGAATTATCCAGAAATAGAGAACCATCAAGAGCCCTGGCAGAAGCGCGGACATTAACCCGGGGTGAGGGAGGCAAAATGCACACAGTCAGCATGCCTTTGGTATAGTTCTTGACTGGGCTCGGTGAAGGTATATCACCCTGTCTGGGGACCGCATTGAGCATGAAGAACAGGTCAGAGAGTTAGTGGAAGCAGCTAACTTTCCCAGTGAAGCAGCAATAATGAAGATTAGAGCTCACAGGAAAGTAGAAACCCACACCAACGGGGTAGTTGGTGAGCATGGGTGAGCATACTTACTGAAACAGTGCAGACATTTCAGGAGGATGCAGTGGCAGTAGCTACTGAAGCGAGAAAGGAAAGTTTAAAGACTTTCCAGAAACAGTCCCATAGCAGGAGAAACAGGAATGGGAAAAGGGTGGGGCAGTAAGAGGACATAGGATGATCCAGCAGTGCCACTGTATAAGACAAACATTATTAAAAACATATCATGGGCTGGCACATATTGAGCAGGATAAATGGAATATCGGATGATCAACTGCAGGGGTGTTCTGGAACAAGAAGGTTTTGTTGAAGGGGTGTAGTCTGTACACAGTTTGAGCCGGGGAAAACAATCAGGATAAAATGGAGGCAGCAGCAGGGACCCTGGGGCCCACGGGAACAATTACAGATGGATTTTACATACACCCCACCCCAATCCCAGGGCAGGAAATCCTGCTGAGTCTTAATAAACCGGCTTACTCAGTGGGCGGAAGCATTCCCCTGCAGATTCTGACCAAGGGACACATGTTCCAGGAGACGAAGTTAAGCAGCTCTGTGGCCTATTTGGTACTGAGCAGAAATCCCATCTCACATACCACCCCCAGAGCTCAGGGACAGTAGAAGGAATGAAGCAGACACTGAAAGCTAGTCTGACTTAGGCCCTGACAGAGACAGGCAGGGATGGGTTAGTGTACTCCCCACAATCCTAATGAAACTGATGTCAACCCCAGCAAAGAAAACCGAGCAGTCACCCTGTGAATTAGTGACCGGATGGACTATGCAGCTGCCAGAAGGTATAGTAGTGGGAGGGCAGGAGATGTACAATGGCAAGGATAGGGTGAAACAATTTGTGAAAGAACTGTCAAAGCAACTGCATGAGCTGAGAGGGGAAGTTGCAGAGGGACAGAGAATCAGAGACTGGGAAAGGGAGCTCATAAACATCCGAGTTGACATCCCGAACCCAGGAGATCGGGTCGGGGGGGAAATATTAGTGGAATGTATGAAAAAAACGCATCAAAATGCTGGACTTGTCTGGGGGAGCCACAGAATTCCAGAGAGGGAACTCTTCCATCATGCATTAGTAAGGAGCTCAGAAGAAACGTTTGTCGTGCTGCTCAGCACAGAACTCAAGGCTTCTCTTTGATATTTCTCCCAGCAACAGTTGTGCAGGGGTATGTTGGTGGCTGGAGGTCTGTGACCAGTGCCTCTGTTCCAAATGGGTCAGAGCTGGGACATCTGTTGTTTGTCATACATATAAATGATTAGCCTGAAAATGTAAACGATTTAATTCGCAAGTTTGTAGATGGCACAAAGTGAAGAAGTTGTGAATAGTGAAGAATGTTCTCAAAGGAAACATGAAGGACGAGATCAGTTGGAAGGTTATGCGGAGAAATTGCAGATAGATTTTAATTCAGACAAGTGTGACGTGATGCGTTTTGGGCGGTTCATTGTAAGAGGAATGTATACACTAAAAGGAAGTGCCCTGAGCAGCATTGATATACAGAGGTAATAGTTCACAGCTCCCTGAATGTGGAGAAGGAGGTGGGTGGCAGGCTTGCCTTCTTCTGTCAGGGGACTGAATATAAAACTGTCATTAGGCCACCTTTGCAGTATTGTGTGCCGTTTTGAATACCGCATTATAAGGACGATGTGGAGGCTTTGGAGAGGGTGGAAATAGGTTAACCAGGATGTTTCCTGGATTAGGAGAGGTTGGAAAATCTTGGATTGTTATGTTTGGAAAGTCAGTGGCTGCGGAGTGATCCGAGAGGCACAGACAGAGTGAATAATCTGAATCCTTTTCCAAGTGGAAATTACCAATTCCACAGGCCATAGATTTAAGGGGAGAGGGGGCAAGTTTAAAGGAAATGAAAACCGAAAGAACAGCAGATGTTATAAACCAGAAAGAAAAACAGAAGTTTCTGAAAAAGCTCAGCAGTTCTAGCAGCATCTGTGAAGAGAAATTAGTTAACGTTTCTGAGGAAGGGGGACCGGACCCGAAACATTAACTGATTTTTCTTCACAGAGGCTGCATGCCCTGCTGAGCATTCCCAACAACATCTGTGCAAGTTAAAAGGGAGTTGTGTCAGACAAGTTTCTTATGCAGGAGGTGGTCAGTGACTAGAATGCACTTGCCTGAGAGATGGTAAAATCAGAAACAATCACAATATTTAAGAGGCATTTGGACAGACAGATTAGCAGGCAAGGGTTGGCAGGGATATGGATCATGTATAGGCAGATGGAATTAGTTTGGAATAGCATAATGATCCACACAGACATGGTGGGCCAGTTATTCTGGTGCTGTCCTGTTCTGTTTTCCAGGGCGTAGAATGTGTGGAGCGAGAGAATATTTTGAGTATAATATGTCTCTTCTTTAGAACACACAGTAAGTTGATGCATTTTGAGAGAAGCAATGTAGAAAGGGAATATATATTTGAATGGCACAGTCATAGAGAGCAACACAGCAGGAATGCGGGACAATGTGTACAAATCCTTAAAGGAGAGAGAACATAAAGTGTTTTGAGTAAAGGTATAGGATGCTGGGCTTCATTAAGAGAGGGAATTATAACATACTCATGGAAAAGATGCTGACCGTTGACAAAGTTCTAGTTCGGTCACAGTCAATCATTGCATTCAATTGTGGTCAACAGATTCCTGGTTCAGGATGAGGAAGTTAAAATACCACAGAGGGGCCTGTTCCATACTTTGCTTCTCTTTCAGGATGCATTGGCGACTCAAGGGTTAAACATTATCCTGCCAAAGGTCTTACTGCCGTATTGTAAGAATACAAGGCCTGTACTCTTCCAATACAGACTGAACACCTCAGTAGGGGTGAGGCAGACAGTGTCTTTGAAATAGAACATGTGGATTCAACCATAACCCGAGAGACAGCAATTTTCCCTTTCCAGACAAGACTGAGAGCCCTGGGCACAACCCTGTTAAACTGCCTCCTGCTCCCATTGTCTTACTTCCCCTCCATATTAGCATAGGTAAGTGAATCCCCCATTTACTGAAGGAAGAACCCTTCTGCCTTAATCTCTTCCCGTCAACACATAATCATGAACAATACGATAATCAGTTTCTGTAATCCATCACACATTATCACAGGACATTAGTATTCATCAAGCTTTGTAAATTCATAATTACCAGCTTTAAACTAGGTAATGGCAATCGCCCATGTGACTGATATGCATTTGTCTAATTCTTATTAAATATACTGTCTCTGTGGGTAAGGCAGAGATTCGTGAAGATGAGTCTGTACAAGTAGACACTCGCCTACTTTAGAGATGCTTTGAAACTCTTGCCAGCTGTCCGATAATAAAGCTACTGCTGTTGTACAGAAAACTTGTGTCGTCTGGATTTGTGGAACAAAACAGACATTAACAAGGAAGGATATGAGTGATCTTCAGGGTGTGGAGTACAGACTTACTGGAGTAGTTCACTGATGAAGAAAATGCAGTCACTGGATGAATTTGAAGATATTGCTATTTTCTTTGAAATAAACAAGTTAAATATATTTTTGATAAAGCTGTATAAGATTATAACACACCTAGATATAGCAGACAAAAATATCTGTATTTGATAGGTGATGACACAAGAATTAAGACCAGATGTAAGGTTTTGAGACAGCGGGAGATGAGTAAGTATCTCTGCTGACTGTATTGGCTGGAAATATGCAGAATATGCTGCCTATTATGGTGGTGGAAGCAGAGAAGATGAATGGTTTATAAAAAGCAATTATATCAGATCTGAGGGAAATAAAATCGCAGAGTTTAGGGGACGGATGGGGAATGAGAATATTGGGTTCTGCTACAGAGAGCCAGCTTGGATTTGCTGGCCTCTTTCTGTGCTATAATGCATTTTATTGGGACTTGCTTAACTTGCTCGGGACACCAATTAAATTGTCATTTCGGTAAATCTGCTCAGTGTTCCTACTCAGACCAATACAGGCTGTCCTTCGACAGCAGGAAATAATGTTTACTGCTTTAAACTGGGTTCTGAGGGTGGTGGGGGTGGGGAATGCTAACGGTGTGTGTAACAGTCTGTCAGCATTAATCAGAAATGGCAAAACACCAGTGTAGCCAGACTAGGGACAGACTCTGGAAATGTGAGGAATACCAGAAGGGAATTCTTTACCCATCCCACCTGGACACTGGCCAAACCAGTCAGACTGGGGAGAAGCTGTTCAGCTGCTGTGCGTGTGTGGGGGGGGGGGGGGGTGCGGGGGCGGGGGAGGGATTCACTCAGGCATCCATCCTGCTGAGACACCAGTAAATCTACTCATAACCACAATTTAAAGGATTTTTTTTTCTCTTGTTCACACCAAGTAATGAACAATGCTTTTGGCAGTTCTTAAATTTTTGCATATACTTAGCTTTGGAAATGTTCACAACATCGTTGAACGTGTACAGTTTCACACTGGGTCGAGACTTTTATTTTTCTTTATTCATTCACAGGATGAGGGTGTCGCTGGCCCGGCAGCATTTACTGCCTATCCCTAATTGCCCAGAGGGCAGGTAAGAGTCGACCACAATGTAGGCCAGACCAAGTAAGGATGACAGCTTAGTCCTGAAAGGGCATTAGTGAACCAGATGGGTTTTTCTGACAATCAGATTAATGGTCATCATTAGATTCTTAAATTCCAGAGCTTTTTTTTATTGAATTCAAATTCCCCCATCTGCTGCAGCAGGCTTTGAAGCCAGGTCTTCAGAACGTTATCTGGGGCTTTGGATTAACTGTCTCACGACAATACCACTCGACCAATACTTCCCCACATCACTGCCATCTGCACAGAGTGAACAGTGGTTTTCTGGTTCATCAGAACAGAGTAATCACACATACGTTTGCTGAATAATTGCAGGAGTTGGATGTTGATTGGCTATTGACATCCATCTCTGAACCATGTATTCTGGGGTTTGTATCTTTTATCTTGTTATCCTTTGGGGATAAAAACAGTTTCAATTAGCTTTCTATTAAATGCATGGCAATCAAGTCGATCCCATAACTCTCAGGCAGATTCGTTTCTGTAGAAGGACTCTCCATCTCCCCGACCTCCTCCATCCTCACCTCCAACAGTACAATAATCTCACAGAGTTTCTTTGTGACTATGAATGAGACAATATGATCAGCTGCTTCTTTCCCAACTCCTATGTCAAGTTGGATCTAAAACTCTCCTTGCTGCAGTTGTGATCCTGCATCATTGTACAGTGATGCTTGCATTTCATTTCTTGGCCTATCAGTGTTTATGATACTGCATGTAGCTTCTTGCATATACGGTTTATAGTGCAAGAGTTTCGCTCTTTCCTTCCACCAACAACAGTAGAATCATACTCCAACAAAACTTACAGAATCACAGCCCAGCATATTCCTAACTTGCCTCTTACCATCAAACCAGTGGATCAATCCTCATTCAACTGAGAGAATTCAGGAGGGCATGCCAGTAACAGCAGCATGAATATCTAAAAAATGAGGTGTTAACCTGATGAAGTTACCAAAGACGACTACTTGTGTTCCAAAAGGCATAAGCAGTAAGTGATAGACAGGCGAAGCAATCCGGGAAACAACAGAACAGATCTAAGATCTGCAGTCTAGCCACAGTCCAGTCCTGTGAATGAAGTCAGAGCACAGCTGGAGTTCTGAGGACAGTTCTCTACAAGATATTAACCAACAAGAATGTCAGACTGGATTAATTATCATAAAACTCAAGTCCGTTTGATATTCATATATTTACAATTAGTGTTTAATTCACCAAATGTAGCTGAATATAAAGATAATCTTCAAGTGATTGTAACAGTGGAGACATCTGAATACTTTTTCAGCAAATTGAAGCCTGTTGTGTTTAGACAGTAATAATTTTAAAGAGATTTTAAAAAGTAAGGTGATGTGTATAATGGAAGAAATTGATTGGAAGGGAGCTGAAAATCTTGTTTTAATCTGAAGTTAATTTAGGATTAGTTAACAAATTAACACATGGTAGGGAATCCCAGCCCCATGGAGTGCACATCCAGTTCCACGTGGGAAAACCAGGACACTTCTTGTCTGAGCGACAACCACAAGAATACGGAGGTGACACGGGAAAGGTCAGGAACACTCGTTTGACCACAGTTAAAATATCGCACAAACTTCTGATCCCCTTATTCCAGGGTTGATGTGATCACACCAGAGAGGGTACAGAGGAGATTGATCAGAATGTTTCTACATTTGGAAAATTTCTGCTCTGAGGAAAGGTTGGATAGATTGTGGATGATTTCCGAGGAGGATGAGCTGAGATTTACTAGAAGTGATAAAATGCTGAGGAAACCAGATCGAGTGGATAGGAAGGGGCTATTCAGTAACTGAGAGGTCAAAACCTGGAGGATTTAGATTGAAACTAATCCTCAGAAAGAAGGGGAAGGGAGAATTCATTTCACTCGGAGATGGTGGGGAAGGAACTCATTGATGGGGTGGCAGAGGTAGTAACCAGCATCACATTAGAATAAGAGGACATGGATGTAACTGAAATGTTGGAGCACACAGGGCTGCAGACTAAAGTCTGCAGAATGGGATCATTGTGATTTATTTGACATTTCTCCAGAATATAAAACTCCAGTCCAATTTGCGAATTTATGAAAATCATCCGACCTGACTTCCAAATGTCAGAATAACCCTATCAGAAAGTTACAGAACAGATTGAGGCCACGTGGCCCATCCTGCATGTGTGGGCTGTGATAGAACTATCCAGGCTTTACAGTGTTCTGTACTCACCAACTCTGCCCTCTATGTTGTTATAATCTGTTTTTATCATATATATCTTTCACAGCTGTAAACCTTGTTTCCTGGTTTCTTTCCCAGCCCTAACTCTATTGCCCGTGGCCTTGAAGGACTACCATTTCTGCTGTTTAATCTCTCCTGCCTTCCCCGATGTGCCAGACTGTCTTTTTGTCCTTGTCTCACCCCCACCTTGCTCACAACCTGTTACATTTCTGAGGGTTCCCAGACCTCTGTGACTTCACTGCGCCCCCTGGGTCAGTGGCACGAGTTTTCAATTCTCTTCCTCATGAGATAATCGGAAATCTTTCTTTCTGCAGTTTCCCCTCGATTTTATTTTGAAAAAAAAGAGGAATGCGTCAGAGTCAAGTATTTTGAGCCTTCCTCCACAATTCTGAGCACTTAGACATAATTTGAGACCCTCCCACGGATGTACAGGTTTGATGGATTGGCCGTGCTAACATGGTCTGTAGTGTGTAGGTTAGGTGGGTTGGGTTAACCATGGTAAATGTGGGGTTATGGGGGTAGGGTGGGGCAGCAGGTCATTGCAGACTCGTTCGACCGAATAGTCTGTTTGTGTGCCTAAGGGATTCTGTGATTCTAACTAGTTGTGATTGTCGTCACATTTTCCTAATGCCAGGTTCATTCAGCTCAGGTACACACGCTGTCTTGGTGTTTCTGTGGGTGCTCACTCAGTCCTTTCCTTCTGTTTTACAGCAATTTCACACTGTACGTGAGGGTGGGAATGAATTTGTAAATACAAATACTCCAACCAAAACCCCTCACCTGTTTCTGCTACTAGCATCACTCACAACAGGAAAATAAAGGTACAGTCACAAATCTGACAGAAACGCAGACGTTATAATCACCAGGAAAGGCTAAATAGCTCAAAACTCTTAAGAACAGAGGAGGCTGAAAGACAACCTGGTACAAGTAGGAAGCTTTGTGTCTGTATTTTCAGAGATTTGAGGTTGAACTCATTGAGTTGAAGCATGTTTCATTGCACCAGGTCATCAAAGGTGCTATCTAAATGTGTATCTTTCTTTCTGTCTATCTGTCTGAGTTAACAATTGTCTGAGTGTTTTCCCAAATTCCTGATTGAATCTGCCTCCCCCCACAAACTCAGGTGCCTCACCACTCACTGGGTCACGGATAAACTCTGCTGTTATCATGAGAGCTTTCTTTGCTGTCACCTCTCTTAGTTTTTCTGCCTAATCCCCACTTCTCTTCATTTAATCCCAGCTGCTGATAGTCCACCCACATGGGTATGTTGAAGCGCATGACAGGAGAATGTATTGAAACTGACAGTTCAATCGCCAGAATGAAAGAGGAAGGAGGAAATAGACGGGGTTAGTGGATCCCGGGGATACAGAGTCCAGGCTGAGTCATTGTAGGCATTCCCGCAGTAATACGAGACAGCATTCCATGATGAGAGTTAAACGCGGGTGGCCAGAGAGGGAGCCACTGAACATGAGCAGTTTTAGTTCAAACACAGGAGGTTTGTTCAGTCAGTAACATTGTGTTAGACATGGATGTGAAGTGGCCAAATGTTGCCACAAGCTGCAGATGGACAACGTACATTGGAACAGGGGGAGACCATTCAGCCCCTCAATTCTGCTCTGCCATTCAGGATGATTATGGCTGATTTGTGGACGAACTTGCAATTTTCAAAATCCTCCAAACTCATCAATAAACTCCTCTGCAACAGAGAAGATGAATATTGAAAAACTGACCATCTGAAAATGCTGGGAAATCAGGAACAAAAGCAGACATTGCTGGAAAAAATCAGCAGATCTGGCAGCATCTGTGGAGAGTGCACCTTTGGGACCAGTGACTGGTCAGGTGACCAGCTGCAGCTGACCATTCTGCCTTTTCTGTAACACTCTCTCGAACAGGTTCTAGTGCATGGGGAATGAGATTTTCAATAACAACTGAGAAAACAGGAGGACGTGCTTAATAAGAATAAAACACGTTTTGGTCTTCCACTTTTAATTCAACTGCAAACATTATTTATTAATATTTCTGAAATAGGATAATAGATCAGAAATCTTCATGTCACTGGGTCTGGGAAATTGTGCTAATTCTGACCTGGTCCAGCCTACATGTCAATCCAGACCCTGAATAATGTGGTTGATTCTGAACCATCTCCTGGCCAGTTAGAATGGATGACAAATGCTGCGCCAGCAAGTGATGCCATGATCCCAGGAACAAACAAAACAAATCCAATCACTGTGGTTACTTGTGAGCTCGCCGATGTTTCATCTAGCTGGATATCTGAGTGCGTGGCTTCCCACACTTAGGGCATGTGAATGGCCTGTGCCCAGTGAGAATTCGCTGGAGTACAGCGAGGCTGGATAGTGTACTGAACCCACTTTCACAGTGAGAGCACCTGAATGGTCTCGTACTGGTCTCCTGGGACCGGGAGAGATGACATTCACCATCCCAGGCGATACTGGTTAAAGATACCTCCAAGAGGGATCTAGTGAGAGTAGATCGGGAGAAACTGTTCACATGCATGGAAGAATCAATAATGAGGAGGCACCGATGAATAGGGATTGACAAAGGACGCACGTGACATGAGACAAAACGTTTTCATGCAGAGAAAGTTTATGGAATGCACTGCCAAAGAGCGAGGTGGAGCCAGGTATAATGAAGAGAATAGAATTGAACAGTTATTGGAAGGGGATTAATGGGAATGTTTATGGGGTAAAGGTAAAGAATGGCATTTAGTGAGGTGATCCTTTGGAGAGCTGATGAGTCAATCAGCCTCCTTTTGTCCTTCTGTGAACATTTCATTTTGAATGTTCTAAGGAATTATCAGAGCAGGGATTGTGAAGAGGTCAGACTGAATGAGAGTCTCGGTGAACAAAAGTGAGACACCTATACAGAGAGGTTTTGGGATGGAATAAATCAAACGTTATAAATTTGCACGGCCACCAACATTACAGCAGTTACAAGTGGGAGTGATCAAGAGAGTGGAATTAGAGCACCAATAAATCTTAAACATTTATGCAGCTAAAGGGGATGCTGGGTAAAGATACCACAGTTAGTGTTGATTTCATTCCAGACACACCAGCCAGGGCACACATCCGTGCTGTGTCTACCATATTGATCTCTTTAAGATTTTTGCTCATTTGATGTTTTTCATGTTTAGATAGTCCAGAGAAGACAGCTTCATTCTCCTCCATCTCTTCTGCCAGGGCAATGCTGCTGTTAGAATTCAATTCACTGGCATGTTACTGGCTGCTTCAAGGACTGGAACTGGCAATTGAGACTGAAAGGTTACTGTATAAAATATCTTCGATTGTATTGCCAGATTGCTAGACACATGAGGGGCTTTAAGAAAAATAACTTAAATGATGGGCATTGAGTGTCAGAGTGCCTACAGTTGTGGGGGCATCCCGTTCAGATACAATCTATTGGTAATTGTTAGAATTGACTTGCACTGGCTCCAGAGAAGTGGTCAGAGCATTATAACGGTCATTGGAGAAGGTAACAAATTTCCCATGGGTTACAAATCGGAAATGACACAGTAAGTACGAGTTCTGCTGGTAAAGTGTATAAAGTTATTCAAAATGGCCCCATCTTAATTTCAGATACAAGTGAGAGAAAGGCACATTAGGTAGGTCAATGCAGAAGTCCAAATTTAGAAATTCAGGGGAACTGAAGGGAGAGCTCGTGAGGGAGTTGTAGTAATGATAGGGGAAAACTTGTTTTACAGACAGAGAGAGTCCCCAGATGGGAATCTCAGCTTTAACATCACATCAACAGCAGAGTCGTCCAATTCCGCAGGTCCTGATCTTTATCGGTAATGTGGAAGTTGAAAGCAGCATTCCCAGCCCAGAAAAAAGTCATTCCTATGTTATGCATGTGGTCGAATATTTAACTGGTGATGTGATCTGGGAAGACACCAATGTGTTTGAACCAAGGTGAGGCTATGTACATGTAAGGACTGTGGGAAGGGATTCACTTACACCTCCCAGCGCGACACTGACTGACACAGTCACACTGTGGAGAGGCCGTTCACCTGCCCCATGTGTGGGAAGGGAACTACTCGATCTTACAACCTGCTGAGGCACCAGAGATGGCCCAGTGGATTTAGACCCTTCACCTGCTCCATGTGTGAGAAAGGATTCATCCAAATCTCTCACCTGCGGAGACATCAGTGCATTCCCATCGGGGAGAGGCCATTCACCTGCTCAGTGTGTGGGAAAGGATTCACTCGGTGACCTGCTGAAACACCAGCGAGCTCACTCTGGTGAAAGCCCATTCATTTGCTCCCAGTGTGGGGGGAGATTCACACAAATGCACCACCAGCGAAGTCCCAGTGAGCCCACACAGGGGGAGATGCCATTCAGATACTCAGTATAGGAGAAAGGATTCAGTGATTCATCCCACCCTCTGAGACCCCAGCGCGTTCACACTGGGTAGGAGCAGTTCACCCCTCTGTGTGACAAGTGATTTGCTGCGTATTCAACATGATTGAGAGACCAATGAGTGCTCACAGGGAAGTGGTCATTCCCCTGCTCCGTGTGGACTGCAGGACTCTGATTCTGATGTTACTGTCCATCAGAGTCAGGAGTGGACCTTGTACATGATGACACTGCTGGAGTATTGATGTCGTTGTTAATCACATTAACTGGGCTGGAGGTGACTGAACTTACATTGCCACTTTCTGAACCTCAGGATGTCTCCCTGGGCAGTAAGTCTCCACAAACAGCAATGTGACAATGAGCAGGTATCATCTGCTTTGATTTAAATTGTGACTGTAGCACGGCTGCTTCACAGCATCAGGCACAAAGTTGGAGTCCAGCCTTGGTCAACTGCCTGTGTGGAGTTCCCACATTCTCCCCATGATAGTGTGGGTCCCCTCCAGGTGCTCTGGTTTCCTCCCACAGCCCAAAGATGTGAAGGTTGGGTGGATCAGTCGTGCTAACTTGTCCACAGTGTCCAGGAATGCGCAAACGAGGTGGATCAGCCATGGGAAATCTAGTGTTACAGTGATGGAGTGCTCTGGGAGTGATGTGCTTCGGCTGGTCGGTGGGGTTTGATGGGCCAATGCTCTCCTCCCACACTGTAGGGATTCTATTTTATGATTGAGGATAAAGGCTACACAGCAGGGTGTCCTTGGAGAAGGAACATGAAGTGTGAATTACTGCTTTCTCTGCCTTCAGATAGAAGTGGGACCCGCAGGAGATATAGTGCTTTATCTCCACCGCTGCCGCCTCCTCCCACCAACTCTACTTTGATTTAGTCCCTTCTCACTCTGTCACTTGTAAGGGGTTTCTTGGCCCGTAATGGGCTTTGTTTATAAATATTTAATTGGTAACACAAATGGTTTACTGCTGGTGATGATATGTCTAGATTAGTGTGATGCTGGAAAAGCACACCTGTTCAGGCAGGATCTGAGGAGCCGGAAATTCAAAGTTTTGGCAAAAGCCCTTTTACAGCACCACGCTAATCTAGGCTCTGGTTTCCAGCATCTGCAGTCCTCACTTTTGCACTGCTGGTGATTATATGTTAACCAAAAGCAAAATGGCGTAATGATGATTTTGATGGTGGGAAGGTTGCTATGATAACATTTCTGCGTCCGAAAAATGGGGAAAAAGAACGCTTCACAGCTCACAGAACGAGAACTGAAAAGCTGTGAAATCAAACCAAAGGTTCAGACAGGGAGGGAATATTTCCCTGGAGTTTGAGTAGCTGGAAAGTGATGGTGTCTGGGAATAGACAGGATTTTGATTGACAGTAGGTTAAAAGCTTTAAAACTGTTACATTCAGACAGTTTAATTTATTTTCTTTAATTTTATTTGCGGTGCAAAAACTTTTACAACATTTTAAAACCAAAATTTACAAACCTTGTGTTAAAGATAAATGATAAATAAAATCCATCAACCCATCCCTCACTTAAAACTGTTGTCGAAGTGCAATCTCCTGGAGTATCCCTACCCCCTTCTTCCTATCCGGGCTCCATGACTATACACATACCTGGGAGATAGCAGCAGGAGACAATTGGTCCTTTCAATCCTGCTCCATCATTCAATGGGAATCAGTTGACCATCCAGCTCAGTCTCCTGTTCCTGCTGTGTTCCAATCCCCTTTCATGGCTTTACCTTGAAGAACTATATCTAAGTCCTCCTTTGGTTTCACTGCCTTTTGTTCCAGTGACGTTGTTCTGCTACTGTGTGGGTGTAGGCAGGGGTAATGTGATGGTGCTGCCTCCTGGAGGATATACTCAGCATCCCTCATCATCCTGCAGTAACATCGACCGGGTTTCAGCAACTGGAGATAGAAACCATTTCTAGGATATTGGCATCACTGGCTCATCCAGCATTTATTCTCCAGCTCTAGTTACCCTTGAGAAGATGGTAGTGACCTGATGTCTTGAACCATTCGCAGTCCATTTGGTGCAGATAGACCGACAACGCTGGGAGAGAGAGTGTTGCAGGATTTTGGCCAAGTGACTCTCCACCTTTGCTTCTTCAAATGCTGGTTAACTTAATCACGACCTGCACGTGATTTTGAGATTTCAGTCTGCAAATCTTCACCATCTAACACCCTGTATAAAGGAATATGTACAGGTTAGAAATTCAGAACAGACAATTCTAGTTTCTCTGGAATATCTTTTTCCCTTTCTTCCCTCAAAACTGTAATCCTCCAGTCCACTTACACTCTCCCACCATTCTGACTCTGCTACCCCCAAATGTACACCCTCTACATTCTCATAGAATTACTGATAAACAGATCCATGGAACCACTTCCCGTCCCTGGTTAGACTCTGCACTCTTTCTGGGTTCACTTCCTCTCCCTTCAGTTGCTGCAAGTCTGTGATGTAACAGCAGAATGAAACAAGAGGAAACAGAAAGGGAGGTGGCAGATCCTGGACAGAAGAGGAACCTTCAGTCTGGGAGAATGGGTCAGATTCTTCTTTGTTACCCAATAGGTGATTCCCAGCATAACAATGAATTTGGGATGGAGAGTGTGCCTACATGGGTGTAGTGACACTTAAACCCCCCAACAGATCAATACTATAAGCAGATACTTTCCTCCTCCAGCCAATCACAGTGTGAAATACTTTCCGCAAAGTACACTTACCCAAAGCACATCTCCAAAACCCGCTCACATTCTGTACATGTACAGTGTCAGGTTTCCCCGCACATGTGTGGTCCCTGTCTCAGGGATTGTGGGAGTTGTAGTCCCCATGAAGCCACTAGAGCTCTGTCTCAGGAAAGTGAAAGAAAAGTGTGGACTGGAGGGTGTTGTGTATAGTATCCCCATTCAGATACACAGAACATATGGACTGTCACTGGGTTTTACGGAGACATCTGCTTCCACAACTTGATTTTTTTGATGTAAGGAATATAGATTCAGCCAACTGTGGTGTGGCGAGGTTAATAGGAGGAGCAGAATTTAAGCAGAGGTGGCTCAATGGTGCGCATTGCTGACTCACAGCGTCAGGGACCTTGATTTGGTTCCAGCCTTAGGCGACTGTGCGGAGTTTACACGTTCTCCCCATATCTGTGCAGGTTTCCTCTGGGTGCTCCAGTTTAATCCCAGAGTCCAAAGATCTACGGTTAAATAGATTGGCGATGCTAAATTGCCCACAGTATCCATGCGTGTGCAGGTTAAGACATTAACCATGGGAAGTACAGGGAATGGGTGAGTCTGAATGGGGTGCTCATTATAGGATTGGTGTGGACTCCATGGATGATTACCTTTTTCTGCACGGTAGGGATTCTATTCTATACTCATGAAGAAGAATGTACCTGTCTCAATGTGCTGTGAATCTGTGGAACTCCCTATACAAAATGCAGTGGATGCCAGGACAATGAGCAAATTTACTGAAGAGATATAGATGTTGATTTTGCAATGAGTTGAAGGGTGAGAGAGAGCAGGCGGGAAAATCCAGCTGAGACCGAGGTGAGCTCAATTATCATGGTATTAAATGTTGGAGCTGCTTCGAAGGGCTGCATTGCCTCTCCTGTGCCCAGTGCTTATCTTCTTATGGTAATAACTGGAAAGCTGAATCCAAAACTCACCACCTTCACCAAAGGAGATTTTTGGAAAAAGCAGGATAGTCAGGTGGATTAGCATTCCAAACGTAGAGAGTGAGGACCCATGTGGGAGATCATGATTTTGCAATTTTAAACTGAGGTGAGTTAAAAATCACACAACAACAGGTTTAGTCCAACAGGTTTAATTGGATCATGATGAAGGAGCAACATTCCGAAATCTAGTGTGTTTCCAATTAAACCTGAAGGACTATAACCTGGTGTTGTGAGATTTTTAAATGTTTTCACCCCAGTCCAACACTGGCATCTCCAAATCATGTAAACTGAGGGGAGACAGTGATTTATCGTTTTAGACTGTGTAGTACATTCACACCGTCCGGAATACTTTGTTTTGAATATCTATCCTATACTTTATTACAAAGCCAAGGTCTCTGACGATGAAAACCAAAACACCCAGGTAACATCGTTTCACCTCGTAATCTGATAAAAGACTTGTGTTAAGTATGGTTAAACTTAGAACACAGTTGGAAAGCGGGAAGATTAAATCCAATGCCAAGATCCTGTGCTTAAACACACGAGACTACAATAGGATGAGGCAGAAGTTGTCTAATGTAGACTGGAAGCAAAGATTTTAGGGTGGGACAGTTGACAGACAGTGGAGGAATATCAAAGAATTTTTCAAACTGCCCAGCAAAAGTATATATCAGTGAAAAGGAAGGACTGTAGGAAAAGGAGTAATCTGCCGTGGGTGGCCAAAGAAATAAGGAAGTCTATCAAACTGAAATAGAAAGCATACAAATTGGCAAAGACCAAGGAGAAACTAGGAGATTAGAAAAACTTTAAAGATCAACAGAAACCTAGATGGGGTTGGGGGAGAAAAGCGATAAGTAGCTATCCCCAGGGCCAGAATAGCAGTTAACACTGTTAGAGGGGAACCTACTGTGTGGGGAACATATGGCCTCTGTAATTGTTGAAGCACTTAACTGTTACCACAGAGATAATCCTGATCAAGTTCAAAATCACAGCACACTCCAAAAGCTTGTCCTTCCAGATAAACCTGTTGGACTATAACTTGGTGATGTGTGGTTTTTAACTTTGCCCACCCTGCTCCAACACCTGCCCTTCCAAATCAGAATCCTGGCAGACAGCCCCACTGAAACTGAACCGCCTGTCAGATTCCTGACTGAGCCACAGTGGCGTGAGGGAAGGGTGTGTGGTTTAAACAGAAAGTGCTGAGCTGAACTCTACTTTTTAACTGCCAATGCCATGGACATAATACTGAGAGACAGCGTCCATTCAAAACCACAAACCACAAAGGTGTAAGAATGGGAGCCATACATCGGACAGGCGGGGAGTTACCGGATGCTGCCAGGAGGTGTTCTGCATGTACAGTATCCAGGCAACTGCCATGTCTCATCAATAAAGACTCAAAGACGACCTCTCAGAGTTTTGTGCCTAGTTATTCCTATCCTGCAGGGTTCAGGAATATGAGCACACAGCAGTCAGTCTTCACAGTGGAGGATACGAAGAACATATCAGTAATTGATAAGGAGACGGAGGAAGGCGAGGACCATGAAACAACCATTATCACGAAGTGTTAGAGTTGGGTAAGCTAATGGAGCTAAATGTAGACACGTCTCTTTGCCCTGATGGAATACATCCCAGGGTGCTACCAGAGATAGCGAGAGAAATAGTAAATATACTTGGAATCAGCGTCCTACAGCAGAGGCAGGCCCTTTGGACCAAACTGGCCCATGCCGGCCAATATGTCCATCCACGCGAACCCCATTTCCCTGCACACTTGGCCCATCTGCTTCTGACCCTTTGCTATTCATGTATTTGTCCAAATGTCTTTTACTTGTTGTTAATGTACCTACCTGAACCACTTCCACTGGCAGCTCAGTCCATATACATACCACCCTCTGTGTAAAACAGGTGCCACTCAGGTTCCCTTTCATAATTTCTCCTCTGACCTTAACCTGATGCCCTCCACTCCTTCATTCCCTGGGCAAAAGACTGGGTGCATTCACCTTACCGAAGCCTGTCATGATCTTATACACTTCCAGAAATAGATCACCCCTCTGTTTCCTCTGCTCTAAACAAAAAAAACCCTCGCTTGTCCAACCTCTCCCTCTAACTCAGACCCCTGAGCCCATTTCTTCTGCACCTTATCCAGTTGAATAACTGAAACCTACACTGCATTCATCACATTTCCAGTGTCTCCCCACGGCGTTGGAACCGACGTGACAACGCCAACGGATTACAAGCCATGATCGAGAATTAACGCCTTTACAACAATACCGTTTTCATATTATTTTCCATGGTGCAGCTATCCTTCTGTCTTTCTGGTTGCATGGTTAATTAAAGACTTGTCCTCATACAACGCAAATCTGTAACTTAATTATTCCTGAGAAATGTGACATGAATTTTCAGACTTTTAAAAACAAATGAACTCTCTCTCCACAGTCACCACGCTGACATGGACTTGGCTCTGTCTCAGTAATTTTTCCAGTCACATTGACACTTGAAATATTCGCCCACGGACAGAATACACATCTTTCCTTCCACATGAAAAGGCCAATGATATTCAGATCGGCACGGATCTAGTAACTATCAAAACTGAATATGAAGTTCAATTTGAATTTCTCATCCACAAATCCGCCCTTTCAGTACTCTACAACAGAGAAAACAAGTCACCACTGTTAACACAGGATGGAAATTCATAAGACAATTATAGGATTAAATTGTAGTTTCTTTGTTCCCCCAAAGCGTTAATTCTCAGTCTCACAATTTTTCTCTGCTGTGAACTGAAATCCAAACCAATCTCCCCACTCCTTTCCTCCACACCCGGTTCTAATGCTCTCTCCTCTCGTTGAATTCAGCTTCCTCGCTCCTGCCTGCAGACTAAGAACCAAAGCAAAGGTGTGGCACAACGGCACTGCTGCCCCACAGCACTAGGGTCACAGGTTCGATTCCAGCCTTGGCTGACTGTGTGTGGAATTTGCATGTTCTCTCTGTGTCTGCGTGGGTTTCCTCCGGGTGCTCTGGTTTCCTCGCACAATCCAAAGATGCATAGGTCTGGTGAATTGGCCATTCTAAATTGCCCATAGTGTTAGGTGCATTAGTGAGGGGGAATGGGTCTGGGTGGGCTACACTTCCGAGGGTCGATGTTGACTGGCTGGGCCACTGGGCCGAAGGGCCTGTTTCCACACTGCAGGAAATCTAATCTAATCAAGTCTACTACTCTGACTCAGAGCCACCTGGGTGTTGGTGAATCCTCCGCCCACCTCCCAGGGTTTCCTTCCTGGTTAGACCCAAACTGATTTTTTTCACCAATCTGGAACCTCTTATTTATTTCCCCCACACCGACCCTCTGATAAGAACCATCCTGCACACACTGGACAAATCATATCTGGTTGAACTAAAATGAACTAAATTAGAACTTTAATTGCAGGCCCACCTTTGTTCCGTTCGATAACATTCCTGAATCTTCACCCGAGTTCTGATAACTTTCTGCAAAATGCTGCCCCCAAAGATACGCCGACCACTTGTCACGATACCAGGGCAGGGACCATTCCCCTGGGTCCTGTTCTCAGAGGGAGGAAGGGAGGGAGCAGCAAATGACAGATTAATCCTACACACCAACAGCCTCCCTCCCTGGCACTGACCCATACTGCACATACGCCAACAATTGGACAGCACTGCGCCCGTGCACTGGTCTCCCCGCCGGCAGAGCATGCTCCAGATCACACAGGTGCCTGGGTGATTGACCGCAGCTGTTCCAATAGAGTGGAGGGGGCGGAGCTGGAGGACGGGGACAATGGGACAGGAAACAACGAATGAATGTGGAGGACACTGGGGGATGGACAGGTCGGTGAGGGACAGGAGCAGTGCAAATGCAGGAGGGGATCCTGGACGAACTGAGAAATGGGAGAATCTGACAGGAGAGATACTACAGGATTCTCTTGGTCCAGAGGTAAGGACACTACCACCATTTCTGGTGGGCTAGTGGAAAGAAGGGAAGATTCTCTCAATCTCACTCACATGCAAACTCCATGAATTCCTCCCACTTACTGTCTACGGTGGGCATGGAGCAGACAGAGCAGGTGGGAGGGGGTTAGGGATATAGGGACTGTCTTTCAAAAGGAACTCAACTGTGTTGGTGTTATTAACAAGACCCAGTACACAGTCACCAACACAAAGCTGATGTATGTGAAATTTATCCAGAATATTAACACCCATAACTGGACGATGCAGACCCCAATGTACAGAGTTAAGTCCGGGATATTAATAACGGCTTTGTGTGTGAGAAATCACGTCTCATGAACTTGAGTCAATTGTTCTGAAGTAACAACAAAGAGGATTGATGAGGGCAAAGCGGTGAAAATGATCTACATGGACTTCAGTAAAGCATTCGACAAAGTTCCCCATGGGAGATTGGTTAGCAAGGTTAGATCTCACGGAATACAGAGAGAACTAGCCATTTGGATACAAAACTTCATCAAAGGTAGAAGACAGAGGGTGGTGGTGGAAGTTTGCTTTTCAGGTTGGAGACCTGTGACCATTGGGGTGTCAGAAAGGATCGGTGCTGGATCCACTAATTTTCATAATTTATATAAATGATTTGGATGTGAATATAGGAAGTAATGTTAGTAAGATGACAGCAAAATTGCAGGTGTAGTGGACAGTGAAGAGGATTACCTCAGATTATAACGGGATCTTGATCAGATGGTTGAATGTGCTGAGGACTGGCAGATGGAGTTTAATTTAGATAAATGTGAGGTGCTGCATTTTGGGAAAGCAAATATTAGCAGGATGTATAAAATTAATTGTAAGGTCCTCGGGAGTGCTGCTGATCAAAGAGACCTTGGAGTGCAGGTTCATAGCTCCTTGAAAGTGGAGTCGCAGGTAGAGATAGGACAGCGAAGAAGTTGTTTAGTATGCTTTCCTTTATTGGTCAGAGCACTGAGTATAGGAGTTTGTAGGTCATTTTGCAGCTGTACAGGACATTGGTTAGGTCACGCTCGGAATATTGCTTGCAATTCTGGTCTCCTTCTTATCAAAACAATACTGTGAAACGTGAAAGGGTTCAAAAAAGTATTACAAGCATGTTGCCAGGGTTGGTGGATGTGAGCTGCAGGGAGAGGCTGAATACACTGTTTTCCCTGGAGCGTCAGATGCTGATGGGTGACCTTATAGAGGTTTATAAAATCAGTAGGGGCATGGATAGGGTAAATACACACGGTGTTTTCCCTGTAGTGGGGAGGAGGCACGATGGGGGACGGGAGACAGAGGGGAGAGACCGAGACGGGAGGGTGACCGTTATTTTGTAGATCTGCAAGACAAACCTGTTCCTGTTTTCTCCCTATCCCCTTCGATTCCTCTGAAGGGCTTAGAACAAGTGCACAGTCTCTGGAAAGTAAAGCTTCAGGGTGATCAAGTGCTAAAGGTTGCATTTGGGACACTGACCTTTATTGGTCTGTGCACTTATCAATAAATGGACCTGGGTTCAATTCCACTGTCCTGGATTCATGTCTGGGGGAAAAAAGACGCGCCTGTCTCTGATCCTGACTAGGTGATCCCCTGTCACTATAGTTCTGCCATTCTCCCTCCTCCCGTTCTGTGCAGCAGAGCTATCTGTGGTGTCATGAACTTGGCTGTTGCTGATTTCCACTGAGAGTCCACCCCACCTGTTCCCCACTTATAGAATCCCAAGCGGTGCACAATACTTGTTTGAAAAGGGGAACGATCAGTGGGGAGTTCTGCACTTTCTTCCTGACCATTTACTTGATCTGATGGTCATCCATTCCCTTTCTGCCTGTGTAACCCTCACCTGCAGGGTGACTAACTCACTAAACGTGCTGTCCATAACATTCTCAGTATTGCTCCAGTGTGACTTCACTCTCAGCTCCAGGTCTGAAAAACAGTTTCCCAGTAGCTGCAGATGTACCCACTTCCTGCACACATAGTCGTCACGGACACTGGAAGTGTCCCTTATTTCGCACATTGTGCAAGAGGAGCACACCACTGGTCTACGGTCTCCTGTCACAATGTCTCTCTAGTTTCAGTTAGTTACTCCCATTAGGAGAATCTAAATGAGCTAGCAACCTTCCTTCTCTTCAGACATTTCCATTATAATCGAAAGCCCCGATCTTTACTTAAGCTGACATTTTATACTTTAAAATCCGTTTTAAAAGAAAACTCAGCAGGTATTGCGAAAAACTTGCCTGTTCCCATTGAGATCATGTGAATTTCTGAATGACCTGCACTAAAACCGCCGAAACACAACCCGCCCATACGCCTTACCTAACACTATGGGCAGTTCAACGTGGCCAATTTACCTGAATTGCACATCTTGGGACGGTGGGAGGAAACCCACGCAGACACAGGGAGAATATGCCAACTCCACTCATTCAGTCGCTTGAGGCGGAGAATTGAACGCGGGTCTCTGGCACTGCGATGCAGCAGTGCTAACCACTGTACCACCATGCCACCCGTGCGGCAGTTTGCTTGAAAAAAATAGATACTTTTCCAAAGACAGAACAGGCACACCTGTCTCCTTCCACAGTTAAAAGTCAATGGTATTCAGATACTGATGACCCTGCTGACGATAGAAAATTGCTTTTGAGATCTCTGTCTCAATTATTCGCAATTAATATCCTATAAAATGAATTCACAAAACAAAACTCACAGTCAGTGCAGGCTGAACAGTAAAGGCAAAAGTTTCTCTTGGTATGTGTTTGATGTGTAAATGCTCCGCTTTCAACCACCCCGCCCCGACCCAGAAAGAGGACATGTCCATGTGCCTCGCTGTACCTTGCCACAAATAAAGATAGTGACCATATCCCAGGACCTGAGGGCCACAGCCATTTTCCCATTTGCTGTAAACGTGGGACCAAGAGTTTCTAATTCAGGCCTAACTACCTGTTCAGAGTGTAAATAAACCCTCCCACTCTAAACTGGATCCAACTCCCCTTTCCCATTTCCTCCTCCTGCATACACCAAGGGTCATTCTAGGTCCACTGACCCTTCCTCAGAACCGATGGCAGCTGGGAAAATTAGAATCTCTGCAGTGTGGTAACAAGCCATTCGGCCCAACCTGTCCACTCCCACCCTCTGAAGAGTTTCTCAACCAAACACATTGCCCGACCCTATCATTCTACATTTCTCCTGACTCATACAACTAACCGATACATCCCTGAACACTACGAGAAATTTCGCTGGGCCAATTCACCTAACCTGCATACCTTTGGACTGCAGGGAATAGAGGTTTAAAGATTAAATAATAGATGGAGTTAGAGCCCAAAGAGAGACAGGAACATTTGGAAAGACAAAGGAGTGGATAACAATCTGGCTGGGAGGTTGCATAGCTGTTAATGGAGGGGACAGGAACCTGTGTCTGGCAGCATCTCAGTGGAGGTACTGGGAATGGCAGCTGATGATCTACGTTCTGCTGCAAAACAGACCCCGAGCTTCCAGTTGCCTATCACTTTACCACACGAGTCTGTTCCCTGGCCAACATCTGTCTCAGGTTTACTGCAGTGTTCCAGTGAAGCTTGATGCAAGCTGGCAGAACACTCCAGAACATACCAAAACGCCCCCGTATTTCAAGGACTGCAATTTCTCCTCCCATGTGGTCAACAATACTCTCCAGTTTATCTCCACCACTTTCCACACATCTGCCATTGAACCACACCTCTCCAACTGCAACAAGTATAGAATCCCCCAGTCCTCACCTTCCACCCAGATACAACACATCAGCCTCCGCCATTTTCACCACCTACAATCAGATTCCACCAGAGATATTTCCCTCTCCATTCCTTTCAGCATTCCACAGAGATGATTCCCTGTGAATTCCTAGTCAGATCCATCCACCCTACACTCCCAGAACTTTCACTTGCCAATGCAAGAGGTGTAAAATCTGTGCCCACACCTCTCCCTCACCCATAATGGATTCTTCCACATCCAGCAGAGAATTTCCAGCACAACCAAACACCTCACCTATTATGGCCTTTGCTTTTGATGTGGTCTCCGTTCCACTGGGGAGTCAGGACACCAACTTGCGGAATGTTTCAGGGAACATTTCTGGGATACATGCACCAACCAAGCCCACCATCCTGTGGCCGACCACGTCAACTTCCCCACCCACTCCGCCAAGGACATGCAAGTCCTGGGCCTCCCCACCACCAAATCCAAGCCTCCTGACGCCTGGAGGAAGAAAACCACATCTTCCACATTGGGACCCTTTAAATCAAGGTTTCCCCATCTCCCCTCCCCTACCTTATCCCAGATCCAACCCTCCAATTCGACACCACCCTCTTGAGCTGTCGCACCTGTTCATCTTCCTTTCCAACTATCCACTCTCCCCTCTCTCCATTTCCCTCCACCTACATCGACCTATTGCCTTCCAAGCTCCCTTCCCACAAACCCCACACATCCCTCTTATTTATCTCTCAGCCGTCTTAGTAACCCCCCTCCCTCCAATCCCGGCATTCCTGATGAAAGGAATATGCCCAAAACGTTGATTCTCTTGCTCTTGAGATGTTGCCTGACCTGCTGTGCTTTTCCAGCGCCACACTTTAACGCAAGCTGGAAGAACAACACCTCATCTTCTACTTGGGGACCCTGGACACCTCTATCCCCAGTATCAAATTCAATTATTTTAGGTCCTGAACTCTCCAATGTCCTAGCGCCCTAGCCTCTTAACCCACATACAAGCCCTTGTTATCATATAGCCTGCCATTATATACTACCTATTGCGAGACAGTAACAGTGTCCAGAAACAGTTAATCACCCTCCCCCAGCCAGATCGTTATCCACTCCTTTGTCCAACTGCTCCCATCTTTCTTTGGACTCTATCACCACCTATCATTTACTCCTTAACCCTAACCTTCTGCATATAAACCGACATTTCTTTTCAGTCACATCAGTTCTGAGGAAAGGTCAGCAGATCCAAAATGTTAATTCTGATTTCTCTTCACAGATGCTGCCAGACCTGCAGAGCTTTACCAGTACCTTTTGGCTGTTGTGAGAGATTTACAGCATCCGCAGTTCTTTTGGTTCTAATTTACCAGGAATTTATAATTCAGGTCTAGCCGCCTAAAAGCGTGTGATAATAAACACTCCCAGTCCATACAAACTCAATTTCTCTCCCAGTCTCTGCTGTCTCTCTCACTCTCTTCACACTCACTGAGTACACCCGCACCACAGTGACACTGCACCTGGACAGTTCATGGTCACGTGTTGGTACACTGCAACCACCCCTCATTCGCTCCCATTGGCCGGAGGATCACACCAACTATCCTATTGGCCTGATCCTGCCATCACTCACACGGGCCCCATTGTGACACGAGTTGTGCACTCCTCCCAGGAGTATTGGAGGCTGAAGGGTGACCTTATCGAGGTTTATAAAATCATGAGGGGCATGGAGAGGATAAATAGACAAGGGCTTTTCCCTGGGGTGGAGGAGTCCAGAACTAGAGGCCGTAGGTTTAATGTGAGAGGGGAAAGATTTAAAAGGGATCAGAGGGTCAAGTTTTTTCACAGCAGGTATTTGTGTGTCTGGATTCTTCTGTCAGGGGAAGTGGTGGAGGTTGGTACAATTAGACCATTTGGCAGCTGGATGGGTATATGTATTGGAAGGGTGCACTGGGATGTGTGCCAAGTCTTGGCAAATGGGACAACGTTAGGTTAGGATATCTGGTCAGCATGGATTTGTTTGACTAAAGGGGTTGTTTTCATGCTGTACATCTCTATGGCTCTGTACTGCCATGACCTTCAACATTCAGTGAAAGGAGGCAGTATCACAGAGTAGAGGGACTGAGGGTTATTCAGCCCATTGGGGCTGTACTCTCTCCCTCTGGAGATGGTGCCTGTCTGTCCCAACTCACCTCCCATTCGCCTGTGCTCCTCCAAATCCTTCCTTAAAAGAAGCTAAATTGCAAATTTGTTTTGACAATAATTACTGAATCTGCACCCAGCTGTCGTTCAAACTGATCCAGATGCTTAGAAATTACGGAATTAAATAATGTTCACATTTTTAACCTGCATTATTGGCCAATTACTTGAAAGTGGTTACTAAAAATTGTGACGTTAATAATTTCTCCCTCTGTCTCTTTAAATTAAATATTCATGAAAGCAATCTGCTCCTGGTTGAAATCACTGCTTCACCTTTTGAGCTCCAAGGAGAATTATCTGACCTTCTGCTAACTCTCCACATAGAGAAACTCATCTTAATTTTAATGTTTCAGTGTTATCGAGATGTACGGCACAGAAACCAACCATTCGGTCCAACTTGTCCATGCCGACCAGATATTCTAAATTAATCTCGTCCCATTTGACAGCACTTGGCCCAGAACCTTCTAAACCTTTCCTAATCACTTAACCGAATCAGATGCCTTTTAAATGTTGCAATTGTACTAGCCACCACACTTTATCAGGCAGCTCATTCCAGACACATACCACGTTCAGCTTGAAAACAATGCCACTCAGATCCCTTATAAATTGTTTTCCTCACTCCTTAAGCCTGTGCCCCATAGCTTTGGACTGGGAATAAGACCCTGGTTGTTCACCCTATCCATGTCCCTCACAATTGTATCAACCACTGAGGTCACCTCTCAGCATCCGATGTTCCAGGGAAAACAGCCCCAGCCTATTCAACCTATCCCTATATTGCTGAAACCCTCAACCCTAGTAACATCTTTGCACATCTTTTCTGCACCCTTTCAAGTTTCACTATATCATTTCGATAGCGGGGAAACCAGGACTGAAAGCAGAATTCCAGAAGTGGCTGAATCAATGTGCTGAACAGCCACAAAATGCCGTAACAACTCCTGTACTCATTCCATTAACCAGTAAAGGCAAGGATACTAAACACCTTCTTCACTGCCCTGCCTATCTATGATTCCACTTTCAAGGAACTATGAACCTGCACTCCAAGATCTCTTTGTTCAGCAACGCTACCCAGGACCTTCCCATTCAGTGTATAAGTTCTGCACTGATTTGATTTTCCACAATGGAGCACCTCACATTTTTCTGAATTAAACTACACGAAATCCATGCAGAAAACCCCAATAAGGTGATCATGCCTTTCTTATTTCCCAGTTCCACCTAAATAACTTCACAGGGCATACTACCAGGAATATCTTCCCGAAGCGAAAACATAACGCTATCCCGAATCAAAAATGCCACTCCCCCTCCTCTCTTGTCCCCCTTTCTATTCTCCCTATAGCATCTATACCCTGGAACATTAAGCTTCCAGTCCTATCCATCCTTGAGTGATGCCTCTGTAATTGCTGTAATATCCCAGTGCCATGTTCAAAACCATATCCTGAGCTCATCTGCCTTCCCTGTCAGGCCTCTTCTATTGAAGTAAATGCAGTGCAACTGCTCTGTCCGACTTTATTCTGTGCCTTGCCCTTGCCTGCCTTGACTATTTGACTTCTGAACTGTACCAGCCTCAGACATACCTCTTTTCTCACTATCTTCTTGGGTTTACACCCACTCCCTCGCTGGCTTAATGCCTCCCGAGTATCACTAGCAAGTCCCCCTGCCTAGACATCAGACACCTTCCAATTCAGGTACAATCCATCCTTATTATGTAGGTCAACTCTACTCCAGAGGAGATCACAACGATCCAAAAAACGTGAATCCTTTTCCCCTGCACCAGGCTCTTAGCCACTCATTGAGCACCACCTCCTCCTCTGTAATATGGACATTTTTCAAGATGTCACCAGTTATATCCCCACATTCTATATCTCCCATGTACTTCTTCACAGTAAACATGAATGCAAAATGCTTGTTTCCTATCTCGCCCATCGCCTGCAGCTCCACACAATGGCTGCCATGCTGATCTTTGAGTGTCTCTACTTTTTCCCTATTTCGCCTTTTGTTCCTCATGTACTTGCAAAAACCCTTTCGATTATCCTTACCCTATTCGCAAAAGCTATCTCACGTCCATTTTTGGCGTCCTTATTTCCCTCTTAATTATACTCCTACTGCCTTTATACTCGAAAAGTTTTTGGATTGGGATAAAAGCAAAATATAACATTCTGACAATACAAACGAGGAAAGGAATACACTCAATAAAAGTAGGGCCTTGAGTAGTGATATGGGAACAAAGAGACCGAGGGCTTCACGTCTTTGAAGTGTGTGTTACATGTAGACAGGATGGTTAAGAAGGTGCTTAGCAAACTTACCATCATTGTTCAGAACTTTGAGTCCAGGAGTTGGGACATAATGTTGAGGATGTACAGGACGTTGGGGAGGCCTCTTCTGGAATATTCTGCGCAATGCTGGGGAACGGGACTTGTTTAATTTTGGCTAGGTTGTGAGCATGGACGAGATACACCGAAGTATCTGTTTTCACGCGGTGTACCCCAATAACGTTGTGTTGCTGACACCGGCTTTAAAGGATTACTTTTTAGCGGAGCTTGCCGTCGCTGTCTGTGGCACAATAATTTAGAATGTTCGACTGATCACGTAAAAGGTAGTATTGCAAAACACTGCAGAAATGAACGACTTTCTTAAATTTGCTCCGACTGCTCATACTCCGTGAAATTTTCCCAGATTCTCAGTTGAGGATTTATGCTGCTGCAAGTTACCTCAGAAACCCTGTTAACTCATAATGTTTGAAGCGAATCACAAACCAGAAAGCACTTAACACGGAACACAAACAAAACTGACAAACCTAATGCATTTTCAGACACAACGAAGCATGAATGCTAAATGTGAGCAAGTCGGAGGGCATGAGTTCAAAAGTAATCTCACAACTAACAACAGGGCAATTCCAAACTACTCTTTCAAACATACTGCAGCCTTAGTGCACCACCACTTCGAAGACATTGCTGAAAAGAGAGAAAGAACATAATAACAATGGGCCATAAAAAGTGAATTTCACCAATCACAGTCTCGATTAGATGACCTATCTCTTCCGATGTCTCCAGGACGGAAATGAAGGAAATTGGAGAATTTCAGTAACATATCACATCGAAATTGATTGGAACGACTTTCCCATTTGCCAGAAAACCAAATAACGACGAGTCGAGTCACCGCAGGACTTTGTTTCACAACAGCGATGAAATAACAGTCTCCATGCGGTTCCACTAAAAGCTCAACTTACCTGGAACGTGCGGGCAATTTTGCACACAGGAGGCGAACACGATCATGACAGCCACGACACTTGGAAATATTTTCTTTATCGCACACCGCAGTTAATTCCACGGGAAACAAACACATTTTTTTTTTGTTTTCCGCACAAACACAGTGGGGACGAAACAGCATTTTGACAAGCTGCAGCGTTGGAGTTGATCAGCAGAAATGGGAGTGAGATTCGAACCCACGCACCTTTCGAGGGTTGAACCTGGATCGAGCGCCTGAGACCGCTCATCCACACTAGCAACGCGCTAGGGGCACCATTTTCTTGAATTTCCAATTGTGCTCTCCTGCATAACAACAGCTGCAAAGTCACATGAAAGGGGCTCAATGATCCTTCTCTGACTCGCACAGCTGCTGGGATGTGCCCGTCTACAATATCTATTTCGCAGCAGAAAATGATAGCCCATCAATCCAGACAAAAATCAATGGTAATCTGAGTCTATCTTCTCAGACTCTTTTCAGCTACAAATGTATCTGTGAGAATATATGTTCGGTTATGATTTGGTCAAATAACCAGGAGCTGCTTGACATTACTGCAATTTCGATTCTTGCTTTGCTAAATGATTTCACCCATTGCTCGAAACAGGACGACTTTCACCTTTACACGGACCATGAAACACGCTGGTCTACAGGGAAAATGCACAAAGCTGAGCAGGCCGTGTTGCACATCATACCGTGCAGCATAGTTTCAGTCACTGTGTCTGTTTTGCAGAATAAGAGTCCCAAAGAATGTTCTCCACCCTAAAACCAGAGGTCGCATTAAGATCCAAGAATGACAGATCACATTGTGAGGATGCTCTGACCTCGGAGCCAGTTCGAGATGCCACTTTCCGTGCCTTTTACCTAAACCGTGCAATTTGATGCAGAGATGTTCACTCCTGGACATGAGCCACATGGATACCCATTGAGTTGGAAACCTGTGTGCGAATCGACGAGAAGCGACTCAATAAATTTTGCTCAATTCCATGGTGCTTATTAGAAATGCAGTTTCTGTTCACCTCAATGTAAAAGGCAGTTTCTGAACATAGTAACAGAAATCAAAAGGTAATTACCTCACCCCACACCCACTCCGGAAGAGGTGCTAACGACACTTGAGTGCTTTTTGTTCTCGATGTGAAGAGCTCTCACGCCTGAGTCACCTTCACGTCTCTGGTTGCTGAGTGAATCACAAAGAAGGAATTTCACCAGAGCTGCAACTGCCTCACTTCCCTACTCGCCCTCCCCGTTTGCATTTTCCTGCTCCTCAGTGATTTAAAGAAAACCAAATGGATGCGATGTCATTCTGTAGCCTCTCTGTCGATTCCTCCGTTTCAGTTCCAACATGGCTTAAATCTCGGGGCGCACCTTAGTACTAGTGATGCTATGAAAGCCCAGTTCAAAGGTTCCTCTGAGAGTGTAATTTCTTTCATTGCTGTTGCTGATTGAATGAGCCACGAACGTGCGAACTGCTCCAAAACATGATTCAGCACCTCTGGTACCAATTCTCGCACGTTGAATAACGACAGACAGCTTCCAAACAAGGCCTTTCAGAGACGACTTTGGGGTACATTTGACAGACAGACAAGTTCAGGAATTCGTGGTGCGCTGTGACACCAGCGCATCAGCTTCTTCCCTGTCTTTGAACCGAGCCGCCTGCGCAAGGAATGCAAATGCGGTACTGCTTTTCATGCAGGGATCAGAACGCGGTAACTACACTCTCAAACACTCTCAATGGCATATGATCAGAACCAGGTTGGAGAAAAACTTTACAATGCTTTGCACAGTCATTAAAAGGGATTGCATTACATTTCATTGCGAGAGCAGATTTGTTCCAGCAAATTCGAAGGCATGTTTGCAGATTGGAAAACAAGCAAGAAAGCTCCGTTCTTGTCCATGTAAAACGCTGCAGTTGAAGAGCAAAGCAGTTTCGGCCCAGTTTCGAACTGTGGACCTTTCGCGTGTGAGGCGAACGTGAGGACCACTACACTACAGAAACAAGCCGCTGCCGCGCGTGCTGCGGCTCAGTGGCATCCAGCAATGAAAGTTGAAGCCATTCTTCGTTTCACATTTCTGTTTCCAATAGCTCGTTGTTGTCCAGCGTAATTGACATCTTGAAAACGTAAAAAAAAAGACGTGAAATTGATGACAAAATATCGGCAAGGATGTCGTCAATGTTTGGACAGTAGGGCGAGGTGGAATAGGCTGGCACGACTTTCCCTGCAGCGTAACGGCTGCGACATGATCTTATGGAAGGGTTGCAAACTGAGTATTTACGTGTTTTACCCAAGTCGGGGTGAGTTGAAAACTCGAGAGCACAGGTTTAAGGTGAGTGGGCTGAAATTGACAAAGGACCTGAGGCACATTTCCCACACAGAAGGTTGTGCGTGTATGGAATGAGCTCCCAGAGGAAGTGGAGGAGGCTCATAAAATTTCGAAGGTAATCGGATGAGTTTCTGGATCGGATGGGTTTAGTGGGTTTTGGGCCAAATGCTGGGGAACGGGACTTGTTTAATTTTGGGTATGTGGTGAGAATGGACGAGATACACCGAAATATCTGTTTCCACGCGGTGTACCCTAATAACGTTGTGTTGCTTACACCGGCTTTAAAGGATTACTTTTTAGCGGAGTTTGACGTCGCATCCTGTGGCACAATCATTTAATCTGTTCACATGCTCACGGGAAAGGTAGTAATGTGAAACACTGCAGAAACGAACGACTTCCTCACATTGGCTCTGACTGACCACACTCCGTGAAACTTTCTCAGATCCTCAGTTGAGGATTTTTGCTGCTGGAAGTTACCTCAGAAACCCTGTTAACTTCTAACGTATTGAGCGAATCGCAAAACAGAAAGCATTTAACACGGAACACAAACAAAACTGGCATACCTTATGCATTTTCAGACGCATCGAAGCATGAATGCTAAATGTGAGACAGTCCGAGGGCATGAGTTATAAAGTAATCTCACAACTAACAACAGGGCAATTCCACATTACTCTTTCAAACATACTGCAGCCTTAGTGCACCACCACTTCACAGACAATGTTGAAAAGAGAGAAAGAAAGAACATAATAAGAATTGGCCATAAAAAGTGAACAGACGCAAAGTCACATGAAAAGGGTTCCATGATCCCTCTCCGACTGGCACAGCTGCTGGGATGTGCCCGACTACAGTGTCAATTTCGCAGCAGAAAATGATAGCCCATCAATCCAGACACTTTTCAGTTACAAATGTATCTGTGAATGCGTGAGAATATATGTTTGCTTATGATTTAGTCAAATAACCATGAACTGTTCGATATTACTGCAATTTCGATTCTTCCTTTGCTGAATGACTTCACCCATTGCTCGAAACAGGACGACTTTCACGTTTACACAGAACACGACACACACCGGACTACAGGGAAAATGCACAAAGATGAGCAGACCGTGTTCCACATCATGCCGTGCAGCATAATTTCCGTCACTGTGTCTGTTTTGCAGAATAAGAGTCCCAAAGAATGTCCCCCAGCCTAAAACCGGAGGTAGCATTACAATCCGAGAATGACAGATTACATTGTGAGGATGCTCTGACCTCGGGGCCGGTTCGAGATGGCACATTCCTTGCCTTTAACCTTAACCGTCCAGAAGTGGAGCTAACTGCCCTTGAGTGCATTTTGTTCTCGATGTGAGGAGCTCTCACGCCCAAGATTTCGGGGCGCAGCTTAATGCTAGCGACGCTATGAAAGCACAAGTCCAAAGGTTCCTCTGAAAGTGTAATTTCTTTCATTACTGTTTCTGATTGAATGAGCCACTAACGTGCAAACTGCTCCAAAACATGATTCAGGACCTCTGGTGCCAATTCTCGCACGTTGAATAACGACAGACAGCTTCCAACTGAGGCTTTTCAGAGACGACTTGGTGTACATTTGACAAACAGACAAGCTCAGGAATTCGTGACACCAGCGCATCAGCTTCTTCCCTGTCTTTGAACCGAGCCGCCTGTGCATGGAATGCAAATGTGGTACCGCTTTTCGTGGAAGGATCAGCACAGTAACTACACTCTCAAACAGAATGGCATATGATCAGAACCAGTTTGGAGAAAATCTTTACATTGCTTTGCACAGTCATTAAATGGAATTGCATTGCATTTCACGATGAGAGCAGATTTTTTCAAGCAAATTCGAAGGCAGGTTTGCAGATGGGAAAGCAAGCAAGAAAGCTCCGTTCTTGTCCATGTAAAAGGCTGCAGATGAAGAACGAAGCAGTTTTGAACGGGGAACTTTTCACACGCAAGGCGAACGCGATGACCACTACACTACAGAAACAAGCCTCAGTCACCCCAACTGCGGCACAGTGGCATACAGCACTAAAAGTTTAAGCCATTCTCCGTTTCACCTTTCTGTTTCCAATAGCTCGTTACTGTCCAGCGTAAATGACATCATGAAAACTTAAAAAAAGAAACACGTTAAATTGATGGCAAAATATACACAAAGATGTGGTCAATGTTTGGACCGTACGGCGAGGTGGAATAGGCTGGGACGACTTTCCCCGCAGCGTAACGGCTGCGACATGATCTAATGGAAGGGTTGGAAACTGAGTATTTACGTGTTTTCGCAAGTTGGGGTGAGTTGAAAACTCGAGAGCGTAGGTTTAAGGTGAGTGGGCTGAAATTGACAAAGGACCTGCGGCACATTTCCCACACAGAAGGTTGTGCGTGTATGGAATGAGCTACCAGAGGAAGTGGAGGAGGCTATTACACTCAGAAAATTGCAAAGGTAATCGGATGAGTTTCTGGATAGGATGGGTTTAGAGGGATTGGGGCCAAATGTTGGGAAACCGGACTTGTTTAATTTTGGCTATGTGGTGAGCATGGACGAGATACACCGAAGTATCTGTTTCCACGCGGTGTACCCAAATAACATTGTGTTGCTTACACTGGCTTTAAAGGATTACTTTTTAGCAGAGCTTGTCGTCGCAGTCTGTTTCACAATCATTTAATCTGTTCGACTGCTCACAGGAAAGGTAGTATTGTGAAACACTGCACAAACGAACGACTTCCTTACTTTTGCTCCGACTGACCATACTCCGTGAAATATTCCCAGATCCTCAGTTGAGGATTTTTGGTGCTGGACGTTACCTCAGAAACCCTGTTAACTCGTAATGTATTGAGCGAATCGCAAAACAGAAAGCATTTAACACGGAACACAATCAAAACTGGCATATCTAATGCATTTTCAGACACAGAGATGCATGAATGCTAAATGTGAAACAGTCCGAGGGCATGAGTTATAAAGTAATCTCACAACTAACAGCAGAGCAATCCCAAACTACTCTTTCAAACATACTACAGCCTTAGTGCACCACCACTTCCCAGATATAGCTGAAAAGAGAGACAGAAAGAACATAATAACAATGGGCCATAAAAAGTGAATTTAACCAATCACAGTCTCGATTAGATTACCTTTCCCTTCCGATGTCTCCAGGACGGAAATGAAGGAAATGGGAGAAATTTAAGTACAGATGACATCGAAATTCATTGGAATTATTTTTCCATTCACCAAAAAAACTAAATAACGACCAGTCGAGTCACCACAGGACTCTGTTTCACAACAGCGATGAAATAACAGTCTCCATTCAGTGCCAGCAAAAACTCAACTTGCCTGGAACATAAAGCACCAGTAGAGATGTTTGTGGTTTTCCGTGCGGGAGGCCAGCACTACCATGACAGCACAGACAATTTGAGAAATTCTGCACTCTCACACACCGCAGTTAACTCTCCAGGAAGCATACCCAATTTATTAAAAAGTCAACTTGCCTGGAACGTAAAGGAGCATGAGCCCATGATTTAATGTGTGGGAGGCAAACGTGATCATGATAAGATGGACACTGACCCCTATCTCCATGAAGCAAAGTCTCGTTTCTGCTTTTTATTTGAACACGCTGCAACCACAGAAATTGCAGCTGCGGGATTCGAACCTAAGCCTCCTGTGTAACTGAGGTCTGAATCAGGCGCCGCCGGCCCCTTGGGCACGCTTCAGAGCACTGATTCTTTTCAAATAGAGAAATGGGCTGTGTCTGATCCGCAGGACACCCTGCAGTACTTTCAGACAGCCCCATCCTCCCTGTGACATGTACGTACTGGATAACATTCTGTTGTGTCGATGTGTCCCGGCTGCCAATATCACCGTTGTTTAACTCCCTACATCCTGTTGGTCGAACTGTGATTCCAGTCAGAATCACAAATGTGTAACAAAACACCTTAGCTATGGTGGCCTTCCACAGAGATAAATGGGCTTCTCCTTTGGTATCATTCTCTTGCCTTCTCCCTGTAACTACACATTTTTACTTTCAACATGAACATTGAATTAGTTTTTCAACAACTCGATTGAAACTGCGTCTTTGTCAATGTCAGAACCTAACCATTACCTATTTGAAAACGTTTCTTCTCATGTACATTTTTCTTCTTTTACTGATGTCTTCAAAGCTCTGTCGAATCGTTCTCGATCCTTTCAGGCATAGGGAGCATTCCCTCTTCCTTAATCCCTCTGTCTAACCAACTTACGTCTTGGAAAGGTTTAACAAGGTCAGCTTTCGGCTTTCTGCTCTCCAAGGAGACCTGTCCCAACTTTCCCAATGACATTTACTGTTGACATTCCTCGTACACTACACCATTCCAATCAACCTGTTCAGCGCTGTTTCCAATCATTACACATGCCCACATCCTAAACTTTCACACCCAGAACTGTGCGAATATCCAGATGGTGGATTTACTCAGAGTGGGATTGTGTGGGTGAGCATCCTGAAACACTTGTTTGACTTTCACCACATGTGGTACTGTACCATGCCCACTACAATGACACGTCTGACCCCAAAACTCAAAGGTATTGCAAAGAGTGCAACTTAATGACTTAAATCTTTTTTATCAAACAGTGGATAGGGCGACCGAGCAACAGTGAAATCAAATAACCAAGGCTCGATGGCGATTTGAAGTCAGATATTCTCCCATGCCAGTATTAATACAAGCTACTAAGCGAAGATCATGCCCTAGACACTCTTACATTTCCAACACTAAACCAGCTGAGATTCGGTCAGGTCCAACTACATCCCAATTTGTTTTCGGATTTCTAAGCATCAAAATGCTTTAAGAATATCGCCTTCTCATTCCGTCTCCTTGTTCACGGGATAGTACTGTTTATCCCTTCTGCTTGGAGTAAGTTGTCTCCATCGACAGAGTATTCAGCCATTTCTCTCCACCTGCAAGCAGTATGAGGAGAGGCAAGCGCGGTTATACTCTAAAGCTCGCTCTCTTCGGCACAGCCAGTTCCATCAAGTGCTGGGAATCAGCATGTTTGATTGGGAACTTCCTCCAAATATCATTTATCTGAGAAGCGATAAAGATGTTGAGCTGGTGGGTAAGACACAAATGTACTCCGGACTCTCTACCCTCAGGTAAATTCATGTGAGGGCATTTTTGTGCAGCCTGTTTGCTGATCAATATCCATCTTCACACAACAATCCTGCAGAAAGGCTTTTGTAACAGTAACATCGTCTTATTTTCTGTAATCGGGCAGCAGTTAACATCTGAGCCCCAACTGTCCCAGATAAAGACAATCCGAGTTAAACTCTCACTCACTGAGAGCCATGCTCACGTCCCTAAGCTGCGGGGTTGCAGACAGTCTAACACAGAAGATAGGGTGAACAATGAGACTTTGTTTCACCATCAGTCACTCTGTCCCACAGACAGGAAGAGTGACAGCATCAAGGAGTGGCGTCACTCATGCGCCGACAGAAGCTGTTCAGCCCATCGAGTCCATGGTGACTCTCTGACGCTTGTGTATCTCTGTGGCTATTCATAGTTGGTGATGTATGTCCTAATAATGCGGAGCAGTGCCTGTATTGCAATGCTGTCTCCAACAACTTGATCCAATTGCAATTCACAGCTTTTTATTTCACAGGGAGAACACTGCTGTGTGAAACAGCGTGGGGAATAACTGCAGGGCGTCATGTGCATAGAGCACTCTCCAACTGATGTATCTCACCTTCACCAGTGTATTCCCAGCGCTGACAAGTGATTTTGCGAATCAGATCACAGCACACCGACAAAGAACAGGAAAAGAGCTTCCAGAACTTCACAAATGTGTTTCCTCACTTGTGTAAATTTCCCGGGTGTATCAGTATGAAATATTCATTTCATATACATTGAATGAACGGAAGATGAAGTGAAAAAACATGGAATGAGTAGAATGGAGATCTATTATGGAGAAACACTGGCGGGTGCAGTACACACACTGAAACATGGAATTGTCAACGAACAGAGGATGTTTTCATGGCTATGAGACCAACGCGCTCCTGCTGGGCCACTCTGTTACCGCTGACCATAGCAGTTTCACACAGTGTTCAGCTTTTCGTCTGGCGTGTGGCATTTGCCTAAGAGGATGATTTCAAAAGGTCTTCACTATTATTGTGTGACAGTCTGTGGCGAAGATGTGTCCCGGCTGTGTCAATATAACCTGTGAGTATCTTGCCACATTCTGTTGGTTTAACTGTGATCTCACTCAGAATAACAAAATATGTCACGGTGCAAAGTGAGGCTATGCAGCCCCCAGACTATAAGGAAATGTCTATGGCGGTCGATTGATTGACTTTATTTGATTGATTGATTGTCACATGAACCTCAGTACAGTGAAAACCTGTGTTTGCAATTGCTTAAGGCAGATCATATTAATCAAGGACATGCAGATCATAGCATGAGTAAAACAAAATTTTGGACAGATTAAGGCTTTCAGGTTACTCCGCACAGGACATGCACTCGGCAAAGTCCACATTAACAGGATCAGCATCATTTGAAGTTGGGGAATCAATTTCTCAGTCTAGTAACGACCTCCAAGAAGTTGCTGTTGTGTATCTTTAAGTTTTGGTACCTTGTTCTGAACTCGATCTCATCATAATTATACATTCTGAGTCAAATATCGAACCAAATGCAAAACTCCAGTGCTCCAGTGTGACTTCTCACACGTACATCACCCACCCGAGGCGATGTCACACCTAAGACCAACAAGTCAGAACCACAACAGAAGCATGATCCAGAAATCAGGTGAGTTTCCTTGTTTTTAAGAAAGGGTTTTTCTGTTGTTTCGGAGGGAAGGCCGCACTGAATTTTAAGAACAGCTCCTTGCCATTCTGACTTACGGTTCTATGGACGCTGTGCTAGCCACTTCTTTTGCGAGCGGGCTCCCATCATTGACAGCTGGAAAAACTCATCTTCAATTGGCAATTAGTGTTGTGGGAGAGAAACATGAACGCACTTTTCAGCCCACTATCAAACACGGGGTTGTGGAGCGCGGGAGGGGGATTGAAGGTAGTGGGAGTTATGGAAATTTTGGAAAGCATACAAAAGAGAGATCGCACATGCTCAGGACTTAATATTCTTTTCGGAACCCTGTGCAAATAATGCCATCTGAGACAGATAGAAATGTGCAGAACTGCAGGGAAAGAGAGAATCTCTGTGTCAGTGTCCTTCTCGAAGTCACAGCGAGTGGTCTGCTGTCTGAATCAGTATGGGATGTTACTGCAGCGAGTCCTGTCGCTCAGACCCATTGCACCTGATGTGTATAAGATTTATCACGTTACCCCCAGCTCAGAGAGTAGATTGAACAGCTCACATCATTCCAGAGTGATAGGGAACAGAAGAAAGCGATTCATACCATCATCTGAAGACCTGCTGGGGAGAAAACGGACGTGGGAGAGCAAACAGTCACGACCAGTGCAGGTTCCCAGCATTTACAATCTTGGTCTGTGTGACAACAAAAGTAGGAACCAGGAACTGTTTATCTTGCTTCTTAAAACAGGCTTGAAAATTTGCAGAGCATAGATACATCTACCTGCTGTTCATGGAATGATGAACAGCAGACTACAGTGCACAGAGTATGGTCTGACCTCTGCGTTACGGGCTCAGCACGCTCCAACTGTGACCCACTGCTCACAGGATTTGAACACAAGTAAATGACTCACTGACAAACTCTGTTGAAACGGAATCTGTGAGGAATTGAAACCGATGGAATGAAAAGCCCCTTGAGAGTGGGATGGAGCATTACCTGGATAGGGATTGTTTTCCAGACTGGAGAAGATGTGCGGTGCTGTTTCCATGGGTCGATATCAGGATAGATAGATAGAATCAGCGTCGACTGTTATTGTGGGGAGGCCTGTCGCTTAGACACACTGCACCTTTTGTACAATGGTGCAAAAGCATGGACCTTTTGTGTAGAGGGGAC
This sequence comes from Chiloscyllium punctatum, assembly GCF_047496795.1. Taxonomy (NCBI): domain Eukaryota; kingdom Metazoa; phylum Chordata; class Chondrichthyes; order Orectolobiformes; family Hemiscylliidae; genus Chiloscyllium; species Chiloscyllium punctatum. The sequence continues at coordinate 77,173,521 of NC_092771.1, read as the reverse complement.
AACTTCAAAATCGTTAATGAGGCAAAATGCACAAATGAGTGAGACAAATAAGCAACAGCAGAAACTGGTGTTAGGTGACGGGGTACACCCCTCTGCTAATGTAAAACAGCAAAACAGCAAGGGTTTACCCGTGCTGTATCCTGTTAAAATTCAACATGGAAAGAACTATCGCAAACATCACTATTTAAAGTTAAAATTAACAATTTTATTCTTATTTTTAACATTTGACAGAGAATAATCAACTTACAGCTACTTACAACTCCTTTCTCTAAACTTTCTGCTCTACAATATCTTCCCTCACCACGACCCCATTAAAATTTGCAAAACAATTCAAATTTAAAAACCAGCCGGTTGTCGATTGTTCTCTTTGTATCTTCCTCTGTAGATATTTTTCTCCAGGTCGGTGTTGATGCTTTTTGTCTGTGCAATCTATTTCTCCAGATAGGCACCTTTTGGAGATTTTACGAACATTCTACATCTGTTGGTCTTTTAACTGCTCTCTTTGCTCTTCTTTGCCGCTCTGGGTAACTGTTCAAAATGTCCGATATTTGTCCGACAAAAAGTTTGACCGTTTCATTGGTTTTAACATTGTAAAAATGCCAAATTCAAACTTGAGTGGGGCATAATATAAACTGTTTGGCCGAATTCGCATTTGTTTTTGCATCCATGTAACACAGTTCTTAGTTGTTTCGACCAAATGTTATGTTGTTACCTTGTTCTGGACTCCTTGTGCTAGCCAGACATTTCAGCACCATTAAAAGTACATTACACCCAAAATCTCATAACACTGGCATTTGCAAAGACAGTCTATTTCCGCTCAACATCGGTCTCGGTCAATCTCGTGAGTCTGAGATTTTAACAATATCTGGTCTATGTTAATCAAATCTGCCCTATTCTCATAACCTCTAATTTAATACGCCACTTATGTATGTCTTACAATATTAATTGATTCCTCACTGTGTTACTTCAGCACACGTTCAGAAGAAATAAAAATGAGAACAGTCACCCATGTGACTGCGATTTGACCCAATGTTGCTGCAGCCAACTGATTCAGCTGTAAATGAAATAACCCGCATCTTTCCTGTACCGGTCACGAGATTGCATAGCATAGTGGTAAGTTTTCCTGAGTTGATATGGACCCAGCATCATTTCTGAGGACGAACTTTACTGGTATATAAAGACATGATGAAATACACGGGGGTTGGGGGTGGAATATGGTTAGGAAGGATATGTTCAGATTTCTCTTGATACAAAATCGGTAGAGATGACAGAAATGAGGTTTACTGGGAGATAAAGCCACGAGAAAAGAAAAGAAGGGATTTACTGAGATGGTGGAATAGATGAAGAATCACGCGACACGAATCAGGAATGACTGAGTTGTGTCCTAATGGAGGTTTTCCAGCTGATGTGAGGTTGGAAAGGATAAATAGGAGGGATATTCCCTCATTCAGGTGAGCGTATAAAAAATAGGTTAGATCTTTAAAACCAGCGAGTAACTACAAAGAAGTTGACAGAATTACTCTGAGAGTAATTGAAATCGGGGATGATTTTTCAGGAAAGAAAAAAAACATTTTATACGATGATTCCAGCATATTTGACAGGCCACGTGCAGATACAAAAGGAACGAATTTAAAATGGACAGGGATTCTGGGCTGCCTGGATGGAGAGGCAAAAGTGACACAGCCACGAATTGTTTAGCGTTCATCAGAAAAAAAAGCATAACACCAGCATAATGTGTTATGTGTAAGAAGATCTGGTGGTGTTGAAAGGTGCAGCAGCTGGTTCTGGGTGAACTACTGCAGATTGTTAATATGCTGAGCTGTTTGTTTTAGCTTTGCCTTAAATGGAAGCCGGTTAGCTCAGTCCGTTGGCTAACTGGTGTATGGTATAAACTGAGATTAACAACGTGGGATTAATTGTCACACTGTCTCAGGTTGCCATGAGGATCAGCATCTCTTCCACTCATGTAATCTGTAATACAATGTGACTCTAGTGAGTAGGAATGGACCTGTCGATGTCAAGCATCATTATCATTGCCATCTATTGCCTTCAACATTTGGTCACAATGACCAGGAACGGGAATGAGCCCTTTTAATACTCACTGATCTCCGTCCCGAAAATTCAGTGACAAGAATCATCCTTATTCTTGTTTGAACATTCTGTTCCGCACAACAGTAAACCGATTTGTCATGACTTTTACAGATTGACTGACAACATGCAATCTACCCAAAGAGATAAATCTAATTCCTTTAGAACGGTTTAATGAGCTGTGTGTGTTTGCAGCAAACAGGATTATATGAAACGATTTTAACAGCCTTTCCAATAATGTAATCCAGTGTAGTGTCAGAGATTTGAAAAAGGTCATTAGGCTAAAATATCACCTCTGTTTCTTTATCCAGAGATGGAAAATCACGCGGGGAATATGTGCAGTTTTGCGGTTAATAATTGACATCTTTCCCAAAGACAGAACAATCCCACAAATCAGAAACTGGATTTTTCGAATCGATGATGCTTTATTCGGCATTATTCTTCAACTACGCTTCAGTCTGATGCTCCAATAATTCCTGATCAACGTCAGTAAAGGTAGCTTTAGATAAGGATTGAAATTACAACTGCGGCATTTTTACACACTGTTAAGTACCAGCGCTGATCAGTTCCTCCACTGGAGTCTCCGGCAGAAAGCCTATAACGTGCCCTATTCCTATCTCTGGGACCTTCGACCCGCCTGCTCGACTTTTGCTGTGGTTGTGAAATTAAAGTTAAGGCAGGGAAGGAGGAACTGATATGGATATGTGACTATTCGAGCATCAGGTTCAGTAAATAGGACACAGAAAAATGTTGTGCAAAATAGACTTGATTGAAAACTGGGTTTCCGTGGGTCGCTGCGTTGTTTACAGAAAATATTATATTATCGCTGTCTCAGAGCTTCTCATTCGGTCTGCTTCAATTTGGCACAAAATTCGATTCAACGACACTTCACTAACTTCCTTCTGCAAGTTCCTACATACAACATGAAACACAGTGTACATCCAAGGCCATGTTGCACAGTTTTCATGAATATTGAAGATATAAGAATGTCATGCAAGAGTAAATTGAATATCAGTTTAAATTGTAAAGTGATAAGAATCCAGAAAAATATACAGAATGCCCAAAGTTCATGTTTATTACCGTGGTCAAAACTTTAGCCAGACAAAGGGGAAATCTGTCCCTGAATCCCCAATATCCACACGGTCGTTTGCTCCATGTGACGAGTTGGAAACCTCTGTGAAGATGCATGCAGTCTGATAGAGCGCCTGGGAGAATTCTCCATGGTCTGATCTAAAGCTGCAACAGGAGCTGTGTATTCCTGCTGTGAGAGCGATGGGATAAGGTGGAGGACCTTGGTATTCCATCGTGTGGATTCACATTGTACTCATCATGTTACTGCTTAAATAATATGGACTTCCAGAAATCTTTTGATAAAGTCCCACAGAGGAGGTTAGTGAGCAAAATTGGGGCGCTTGGTGTTGGGGGCAAAGTACTAACTTGGATTGAAAGTTGGTTGGCTGATAGGAAACAAAGAGTAGTGATAAACGGCTCCATTTCGGAATGGCAGGCAGTGACCAATGGGGTACCGCAGTGATCAGTACTGGGACCACAGCTTTTTACACTATATATTAATGATATAGAAGATGATATTAGTGATAACATTAGCAAATTTTCTGATGATACTAAGCTGGGTGGCAGGGTGAAATATGAGGAGGATGTTAGGAGATTACAGGGTGACCTTTACAAGTTAGGTGAGTGGTCAGATACATGGCAGATGCAGTTTCATGTGGATAAATGTATGGTTATCCACTTTGGTGGCAAGAACAGGAAGGCAGATTACTACCTAAATGGAATCAAGTAAGGTAAAGGGGCAGCACAGAGAGATCTGGGTGTTCTTGTACACCAGTCAATGAAGGTAAGCATGCGGGTACAGCAGGTAGTGAAGAAAGCTAATCGCATGCTGGCCTTCAGAACAAGACGGATTGAGTATAGAAGCAAAGAGGTTCTTCTGCAGCTGTACAGGGCCCTGGTGAGACCACACCTGGAGTGTGCAGTTCTTGTCTCCAAATTTGAGGAAAGACATTCTGGCTATTGAGGGAGTGCAGCGTGGTTTCAAGAGGTCAATTCCTGGAATGGCGGGATTACCTTACACCGAAAGACTGGAGCGACTGGGCTTGTATACCCTTGAGTTTAGAAGACTGAGAGGGGACCTGATTGAGACATATAAGATTATTAAAGGATTGGACACTCTGGAGGCAGCACACAGGTTTCCGCTGATGGGTGAGTGCTGAACCAGAGGACACAGCTTAAAGATACTGGGTAGACCATTTAAGACAGAGATGAGGAGAAACTTCTTCGCCCAGAGATTGGTAGCTGTGTGGAATACCCAGAGGGCAGTGGATGCCCAGTCTCTGGATTAATTGAAGAAAGAGTTGGATAGAGCTCACCAGGATTGTGGAATCAAGGGTTATGGAGGTAAGGCAGGAAAAGGATACTGAGTAAGGATGATCAACCATGATCATATTGAATGGCGGTGCAGGCTCGAAGGGCAGAATGGCCTACTCCTGCACCTACTGTCTATTGTCTATTGTCTAAAACCCTCTGTCAGAAACAGCACAGACAGAGAGGAATAGGAAGGGGCAATTTCACCCGCCAGAGGTGCCTCGCCATTTGACATCATTATGGCTGACAGAACATGTCAATGTATTTTCCCATCCCACCCACGTCAACCTGTCGTCTAAAGGGAAAAAGACACTGAATAAATCGAAACACTCTGTGCAACTGTAGGAGATAAATGTGTTTAGATAAATGTGGGCATCTGCTGTGGGTTTTGAGAATGAGCAGCCGATTCCTGGCAGATCATTTTTAAAATGACATGATTTTCTCAAAACTCACCACCAAAAAAAGTGAGGAAACGTCTCTGGTCAGTAGCAAGAACGAGAACTCCAGACGATGGGAACAGATGATGAATCAACAGGACAATCATTGATTCAGCCGAGGTCTGAACTAAACTCCGATTCTCGTGGGACTCACCCCACAAACTTTGAATCGCAATCTTAACAATGCAGTAGAGGTCCAACGCGTCTTTCATTGCGCCATAGTGATGCGCTAGCCTCCATTTTACTGCATTCAAAGTTACGGTTTTCAAGTATTTCAATAAATATCTGTTTATCCTCGCCCCACCTTCCAGTACCTGGTCCTTATCCGTGCATGCTCTAGCTCCTCAAGTGTTCGGCTCAATACTCCTGAAGTGTTTGTATGACTACTAGCTTTACCACACGTTGAAACAGTGAGTTCAAGACAAACGACACTCTCAGGATGCTATTATCCTTTCTAAATCTCCCCTGAACATCCTCTCTCTAGCGTTTCATCTATATCCCTGGTTATTGACCCTTCCCATAAGAAGTTTATTCCTGTCACACGTATATATCCCCTTCCTGTGCACGTTACTCAATTCCTTTCTCAGCTTTCTCCACGATCAGATAAAGAGCTCCTGTCGAGCTCATCTATCTTTGCAGTGGCGAGAGTGTAGTGCTTTAAAAGCACAGAGGTCAGGCAGCATCCGACGAGCAGGAGAACCGATGTGTAGGTCATAATCCCTTAATCAGGAATGAGACTTTTGAGTCGGGGTTGAGGGAGGGGCAAAGAGTGGGTGGTCCGGTAGCTGGGAAAGTGATAGGTGGATGAAGGTGAGGGAGAATGTGATTGTTCAGAGGGGTCATTAATGGACGGGTCCAAAGAGCAGTGCCTAGTTGGAGGCTTGGGACTGGGATAATGTAGCGGGGGGGGGGGGGGGGGGGTGAAACGAGGAAACTTTTGAAATACACATTTATCCCGTGTAGTTGCAGGATCCTAAGGTGGAATATGAGACGTTCTTCCTCCAGGCATCGGCTGGTAATGCAATGGCGGTAGCTTGTGCCTGAAACATCGATTCTCCTGCTCCTCAGATGCTGTCTGACGCGCTGTGCTTTTCCAGCACTATTCTCTTGACTCTGAGCCCAGCACCTGCAGCCGTCACTTTCGCTTATCTTCGCAGGGGGAATGGTCGAGCTCAGGTACCACCTTGGTAAATCTCCTCTGACCACGCTCCCGTGCAAACACACGTTTCCTGAAGGCTGGCCATCAGAACAGAACAAAATTATCCAAAGAAAATCATACTTGCCTGAACCAAACCAGCAGGTCTAGTGCATCTGGGGAGAGATTTCCGAGCCAAATGATCCACCTTTGGAACGAATGGTATGTGTCGGTGGGGCAGGAGCGTGTCAGAAGCTGCACAGGGTCTAAAATGATTAACTCGATGTTGGGTACTGAAGATTGCATGGCCTCTCAGGAGGAAATGACGTGCCACTCTTCCAACTCGCGCTGTGTTATGGGGAAGCGCTGCATCAGACCAAACCGAAGTGGAGGCATGGGAACACAGTGGGATGTTGCAGTGACAGAAACCTGAAAGCTCAGGGTCTTTTCTTGCTTGCAGACAGAACGTAGGTGCATTCATGTTTGACACTCACTCTGTTTTGCTGTACCCAGTCTCGACGAGATCACATTGTGAGCAGGAAATGAGGTTTGCTAAATTGAGTGATGGGCAGATAAATCACTGGAACTGTACACAGTGAGGAGAGACATCATAAACAAGCAGCATTACACCTTCTGGGATTTCGTGGAATTGTACCATATCGGGAAGTGCTGGAGGTCAAGGAGGATTGAATGATGGTATTCAGAGAGAAATTGTCCTGCATAGTGCCGGTATTCAGCGGTATGGGCAAGTGGGGAAAGGCAGTAGAATGTATATCTTCCTGAGATACCTGCTATAAGTAAACACCTCACTACGGAGAAAATGTATCTAATGATTTTCATTCCAACACCGACACTCGGTCCAGCTTGTAGAAGTCACGTGTTTGCACTGTCAAAGTCACTCTGTCTCCCCGGGAGCAGCAGTACTCCCCCACGCTGATTTTGAAATCACAGTTCTTCCTGTGACAAGTCCCTTCGAGAATAGAAGTACAGGTATTAATAACCCATACTTGGAACGGAGTATCTGTATTGCTCAATAACAATCGCTTAACTACCCTAATTCCTTTTTAAATCACTTGACCCATAGCCTTGTATGTCTTGGCATCACAAATTCTCATCTGGATACTTCAGAAAGTTATGTGGATTTCTGCCTCTCCGAGTCTTGCATACACTGTGTTCCAGATTTCAACCACCCACTGGTTGAAAACGTTTATCCACGCATTTACTCTAACCTTTCCGCCTCTGACCTTAAATCCATGTCCTCCCGTGATCGACATCTCCATCATAGTGAAACATGTATTTCAGTCTATGCTATCCATATCCATCAGTACTTTTTACATCTTAATCATGACTCTCAATCTCCTCTGCGCTAAGAAAAACAACTCCAGTTTGTCACTCTCTCTTCTTCAGCCCAGACAATATCCTGGCAAATCTCCCCTGCATCGTTTCCAGTTCTGTCACTTCCCTGCTTTAATGTGAACTGCATAACTACACACAATTGTCTCGCTAGAGCCGAATGAACAAGTGAAATCAATGACGCAGAAGTCCACAGAAACTGACATTTTTTGAATAAAGTTTCTTTTCTTCAATGCTGCCCTGTGACGTTTTCCTGAGCCTGATGTTTCAATAATTATTGGACTATGTCAGTAAAAGCTGCGACATGGGGATTGATCACACAACCCGCGGTATCGAAATGGATCAAATGGTTTGAAGGTCCCGATGGTGAGACTTGGACATGGTAACCCAGCAACAGTGAGCGCAGCAGCACAGGCTGAAGGAGGTCAATATGAAAGTGGTTGTAAGGGAAATAGCAGGGGGAACTTAAAGGAGGTAATTGATTGCGGGAGGGAGGGAATTCTCCGAGAATGGGTGAGTCTGAATACTGATATTTGACTCGCAGAGATGTGAGAGAGAGAGGGGTTTGATGGGAGTAAAATCATAATCTCTGAGAATGCTTTCATGTAAAATCAACTAATGCCTTTCTGTGTTTCTTCAGCATGACTCACAAGGAGTAAAATGCAGTGACACGGACTCAAATGAACTGACTGTGGCCACAATGCAGAATATTTTCACATTCAAACCATCACTGAGTCATGCAGAGACACGCGTTTAAAAACAGCAATAATTACAGTAACAGAGGAGATGTTAGGAAGATTAGCAGATGCACAAAAGGAATATTAGGCGAGATATACCAGACATGTGGGAATTCAGAATTAGCTGAATCTTTAAATTCGATATCCCCAGACGGTGTGGTGGTTCCATCGTGGATTGCATTTTGAAGACTGAGTTTGGTATATTTCTCGAAACAAAAAGGTTCAGGGGGTAGTGCGGGATATTGGTGTAATGTATGTTTCAATTACAATGTGTTATTAACAATGTGTTAATAACAGTTTCTTCACCAACTTCCCCACACAAGGAAGTACCCATTGCTGCAGTCAGTCACATAACCCTAGTTCTGAGAACCGGAATAAGACAAAATTCGTGGCGCAGCCTCGAATATCAAGGCGGAAGTGGAGTCGAAGTGAGCACGTGAAACTATTCTGTGGCACCAGTGACATGATTGGAAAAGGGGCGGTCATAGATTCATAGAGGTATACCGCATGGAAGCAGTCTATTTGGTCCATGCAAACCAGATATCCCAACCCAATCTCGTCCCACCTGCCAGCACCAGGCCCACATCCCTCCAAATCCTTCCAGTTCATATACCTATCCAAATGCCTTTGAATTGTTGCAATTGTACCAGCCTCCACCACTTCCTCTGGCAGCTTATTCCATACACGCACCACCCACTGGATGAAAAAGTTAGCCCCTTCGGTCTCTTTTATATCTTTCCCTTCTCAATCTAAATCTATACACTCCAGTTCTGGACTCCCCGACCCCAGGAAAAGACTTTGTCTGTATATCCAAGCGCATGAAATGCTGCGGCTGGGATTTCTTCTGATCAAAAGGCGAGGTGGAAGTGCATACTGGTCTGAATTTATTATATTATTAAGATTCAGCAGCAGCATTATCCCGCACTGAGGATTGGCTCAGAGGTAGCCTGCTGGAACTTTAAGTGAAAGGTCGATGTGTTAAAAGCATTCTAAGAGATTTCCTGAACAAAGTGGTATTTTCTTACTTTGACAGTAAGAACTGTTTTTGCTCACATCGTCTCTACATCAGTTTCTTGCTCCAGTAAACACTCCAATCCAGCGTACATTGCTTCCATTCCAACACAGGAACGCGTCATATTCTCTCTTCATCTGCGATAACCTGATTTGACAATGTAATTCTTTGAATGGAGAAAGGAGTTGTTAGTGCTGTGGCGATCTATTGGGCTAGTAAACTTTGGAGACTGGAATGCGGCAGCTGCTGTTCGTTAAAATCGAAGAATAAAATCTGGATAATAAACCCAATCTCGGGAACAGAGACAATAAATTTATATTGCTGAAAACTCATTCATTCATGTCCCTTCGAAAGGGAAATCTGCCGAATGTAATGAGTCCGGTTAACATGTGACTCCATACCCACAACAATGTGGTTCACCCATGAATGCCCCATGATTCAGTTCAAGGTGAATTAGAATGAACAACAAATGCTCTTCAGACCAATGATAATCACATTCCGTGGGAGAATAAGGAAGAATAGAAATACATGAACAACAGGCGAAATGGGAATCGTGTCTACGTGGACTCGAATTCAAATGATTATCCAAACTAAATAGACACAACGATACCCGCAGGGCCAAGACGTTTGGTCCATGGGATGACTGCAGAAAGGGATTCAATTATCCGTTGAAGCGTAAACTCACTTACTCAGTCACAGTGCGCATAGGTCATTCACCACTCCCATATGTGAGAAGTTTTCGCTCAGGAGACCAACTGGCAGAGTCAGCAGCGAGTTTACAAATGTCAGCAGGAATTCGATTCTGCTGTTATTGCAGCTGTTAATCCCAACTAGCAATGAACCCTGTTTGCGTGCGTATTTCCAGTGGAGTTCCACTGTTTTCTGATGTAATTCAATGATTTATACTCAGTTTAAGGAGCAATAATTTAGAACTTTGCTGATGATGCAACAATTGGTCGTGTAGTTGACTATGGTGAAGAATTCCAGGGACTGCAGGGATGCATCAATCAGGTGGAAGGTAAAATGCTGAATGGAATTGAACCCAGACCAATGAGTGCTAATGAATTTATGGAGAAGGAACAATAACAGTGAGTATTCTGCATGGCGTAGACAGACAAAGAGATCATGGAGTGGACATTCACGATCGCTGATTATCAATGGACAGGGAATCAGTTGGACGGAAGTACGTACTGCAGAAGTTGGAAATCAGAATTAATATTAGAGTGGTGCTGAAGAAGCACAGCAGGTAAGGCAGCATCTGAGTTGCAGAAAAAAATGGCGTTTCGGGCAAAAGCCCTTCAACTGGAATAAAGCTGCAAGCCTCGAGGGTGGACAGATAAACGGGAGGACTGGGTCTGGGAAGAATTTAGCTGAGAGTGAAATAGGTGGATGGAGATGGGGTTAAAGGTAATAGGTCGGATAAGAGGGTAGAACGGATAGTTGGGAAGGAAAATAGACAGGTGGGACAGGTCAGTAGGTTGGTGCCATGCTAGAACGTTGGAACTAGGGTTAGGTGGGCTTGGAGAGATGAGAAAACCGGTGAACACCACATTGATGCCCTGGGGTTGTAGGGTCCCGAGGTGGAAGATGAGGCGTCGGGTGGTGAGGGAATGGCGGTGGAGGAGGCCCAGGAACTGCATGTCCTCGGGAGAGTGGGGGGTGGGGGTTGATGTGTTTGGTCATGGGACGTTGGGGTTGAATGTTGCGGGTGTACTGGAAATGATCGCTGAAGTGCTCTGCGAGAAGGTGTCTGTTGGCCCCACTTTAGAGGACACCGCATCGGGAGGAACAGATGGAATAAATGACATGTGTGGAAGTGCAGATGCACATTTGATGGATGTGGAAGGATCCATTCGGGCCTTGGAAGGATGTGAGGGGAAGATGTCGGTGCAGGTTTTGCAATTCCTGTGGTAGCAGGGGACGGTGCCGGGAGGGAAGGGTGGATCATTGGAGGGCGTGGACTTGACTAGGTATTCGTGCAAGAAACAGTCTTTGTGAAAACTGGATAGGGTTGGGGAGGGAAATATACCCCTCGAGTTCAGAGTTGCTGACACCTTTTACAAACCCACTGATTCCCACAGCTATCTGGATTATACCTTCTCCCAACCCAACTCTTGCGCAAATGTTGTCCTGTATTCCCAATGCCTTCACCTCCAACGCATCTGCTGTCAGAGGAGAAGCATGGCAGTTCAGGCAGCATCCAAGGAGCTGTAAAATCGACGTTTCGGGCAAAAGCCCTTAATCAGGAATACAGTCAGAGTGCCTGAAAGGTGAAGCAATAAATTACAGGAGGGTAGAAGTGGGGAGAAAATAGCATAGAGTACATTGAGTGGGGGAGGGGATGAAGGTGATAAGTCAGGGAGGAGGGTGGAGTGGATCAGTGGAAATGAAAATCGGCAGGTCAGACAAGTCATGTGCTCAGTGCTGAGCTGGAAGTTTGCAGCTGGGGTGAGGTGGTGGAACAATAAAGGAGGAAACTGGTGAATTCCATATTGATGCCCTGTGGTTGCAGTGTTCCGAGGCGGATGATGAGGCGTTCTTCCTCCAGGCGTCGGATGGTGAGTGAGAGGCGGTGAAGGAGGCCAAAATCCTCCATGTCCTCGGTTGAGTGGGAGGGGGAGTTGAAATGTTGGGCCACAAGGCAGTGTGGTTGATTCGTACGGGTGTCCCAGAGATGTTCCCTAAAGCGCTCTGCTAGGAGGTGTCCTCTCTCCACAATAAAGAGGAGACCACATCGGGAGCAACGGATACAATAAATGATATTGGAGAATGTGCAGGTAAAACGTTGATGGATGTGGAAGGCTCCTTTGTGGCCTTGGATGGAGGTGAAGGAGGAGGTGTGGGCGCAGGTTTTGCAATTCCTGCGGTGGCAGAGGGGGGTGCCAGGACGGGAGGGTGGGATATTGGGGGACGTGGACCTGACCATGTAGTCACGGCGGGAACGGTCTTTGTGGAAGGTGGAAAGGGGTGGGGAGAGAAATATGTTCCTAGTGGTGGGGACCGTTTGGAGGTGGTGGAAATGTTGGCGGATGATTTCCTTTATGCTAAGGTTGGTAGGGTGGAAGGTGAGCACCAGGGGGATTCAGTCCTTGTTACGTTTGCAGGGGTGGGGTCTGAAGTCGGAGGGGTGGGATGTGGACGAGATGCTTTGGAGGGCATCTTTAACCACGTGGGAAGGGAAATTGCGTTCTCTAAAGAAGGAGGCTATCTGTTGTGTTCTGAACTCTATACTACATTCTCTCCACCCCCACCCACATTTCATTTATCTCTCCACTCTTCAGACACTCTGCCTGTATTTCTGATGAAGGCTTTTTTGCCCGAAACGTCGATTTTGTCTGCTCCTCTGATGATTCCTGAACTGCTGTGCTTTTCCAGCACCACTCTAATCCAAACTCTGCTTTGCAGCATCTGCAGTCATTGTTTTTACCCTCTGCTCCCAAAGGACCAGTTCCACCACAGAACACACCAGATGGTCTCCTTCATTAAAGACCGGAACTTCCCCTCCTATGTGGTTGAAGATGCGCTCCAACGCATCTCATCCATGTTCCATACCTCCACCACAAACCCCACACCTCCAACTACAACAAGGACAGAACTCCCCGGTCCTCATCTTCTATCCCACCAACCTCTGCATAATTAACTTCATCCGCTCACAGTTTCACCACCTCTTAACGGGTCCCACTATCAGGGATATGTTCTCCTCCCCACCCCTATCCACTTTCCGCCAAGACCATTCGTTCTGTGACTATCTAGACAGGTCCACGCCTCCCAATGTCCCACCCTTGCCTCGCGGTACCTTCCTCTGTCACTGCTGAATTGCAAAATATGCGCCCACATCTACCCTCCCACCTCTATCCAAGGCTCCAATGGAGGCTTCCACCTCCATCAAATTTTCACCTGCACTTCCACACATGTCAATTCTTGTATTCGTTGCTCCCGATGCGGCCTACTCTAAATTGGGGAGACCGGATGTCTTGTCACAGAGCACTTCAGAGAATATCTCCAGGACACCCGCAAGAATCAACGCCAGTATCCCCATGACCAAACATTTCAACTCCCCGTCCCACTCTCCTTGGGCCTCCTCCATCATCATTGCCTCACCACCCGCTGCCTGAGGGAAGAAAGCCTCAACTTCCGCCTCGGGACCTTTCAACCCCATGGCATTAATTTGGACCTCGCCAGTTTCCTCATTTCCCCGCCCCTACTTAACCCCACTTCCCAACTTCCAGCTAAACACTGACCTCCTGATCTGTCACACCGATGCATCTTCATTCCCATCTATCCACTACACCTTCTTCTCTGACATATCATATTCACGCCCACCTCCATCCACCTTCTGCACTCTCAGCTACCTTCTCCCCTGCCTCGCCCCCTTCAATTTATCTCTCCATCCCATATGCGCCCAATCTCATTCCTGAGGAAGCGCTTTTGACTGAAACGTTCATTTTTCCGGCTACTGAGATGCTGTGCTTCTCCAACACCACTGTGATCTTGTGAGGAATCAGTTGATTGAGAGCGTTTTCCGATATTTTCTATTGTTGACCACAGGCTGTGTATGATAGTAGAACTTTAGCATCCACCAGTTTAGGGAACAGCTAAAGGAATGAGCACAAGTCTGATTACTGCATAAATCAACATTTTTAAAAACTTGCAAGATAAAAGATGGAAGGCTGAAATATGCACCCTGGCCCATCAAGACCGTTTCACCAATGAGTTTATCGCTGATTTCCTTTCCAAGTCAGAGTGCTATGGGCCTTGGAGGGAACTTGCAAATGGTGGCGTTTCGTTGCATCATCCAAACCTGTCCTTGTCGTCAGTGCAGCTGTTGAGCTTTGAAGGTTCTGTCAAAAATGCGCAGATGACTTACTCGAATGCATCTTTTTATTGGTGAACTCTGCTGCAATTGTGCCTTCGCAGTGATGGGAATGAATATTGCAGGTATTGAGGAGGGTACAATCAAGTAACTGCATTGTCCTGGACGGTGTCCAGTTCCTTAAGTGTTATTGAAGTTTCACCCATCTCAGCAAATGGAGAGAGTTCCTTTCCACGTCCCATTTGTGCCTTTTAAACGATGTAGGATTCACGGAGAAACGAGTTGAGTTTATAATCAAAACATGTCTACCAAAAGATATGTTTTTGTTGTCAAATTGGTTATGTAGCCAGTTTCTATCAGTTTATTTTCCTAAATACACGGGGTAATTTAGTTACAGTAATTTCATTTAATGTCAGTGGGATATGATTATATTCTCAATTGTCAGAGTTATCATTACTGTATTTTGTCCTTGTGTGGACCAATTCACTATCTGATTTCAAGTTACAATTCCCATCTGTGCTTGAAATTTCTTCACATAAATTTCTCTACCTGCCTTAATAATATGTAAGGACGCTGCAGGGGACAGCAGAGATTTACGAAGATGTTGTTAACACTGGAGAATATGGAGCTTCGTGGAATGATTGGTTATGCTGGGATTATTCTCCTTGAAACAAAGGAGGCGGAGGGGTGCTTTATAATCTCATAATAAAATTTATAAACGTTCAATATGCATGGGATCTTGACAGGCTAGTTACTGGCAGGTGGTTTACCCTCTGGTATGAGGAGAGAACCAGAGGACATGAACTCAGGATTTGATATTACCGATTTAATTCAGAAATGAGGAGTAATTTCTTTGCTCAAGAGCCAGTGAATCAGTGGAACTCCTTACCGAAACTGTTGTTGAGGCTGAGTTGTGTATTTTCAAACTGTTCCAGACAGATATTTAATCAGAAAGACGATGAAGTTTTGTCGAGGCAAGGCAGAAGAATGGAGTTGAGGATTGTCAGATCAGCCATCAGTTATTGAATGGTGGAGCAGACTTGATGGGCTGATTGGCCGACTTCCAATCCTACATCATCTTGTCTAACGCCTTATTTTATTGATAAATTTGGAGTTCTGAGGGGATGGGATGAAGGGATAGAAAAGGTTTCTAAAACTGATCAGACAGATCAGGAACTAGGCTCATAAGCTCATGAACAAGAAATGTGCTGTGGCCCAGAGACAATAAATAGCACTGGGCACACCGCAGATGGGTATGTGCAGAAGTTGTGATTGCTAAAGAAAATTGGTGAATCTTATTTTGTTGCCAACTTGGTGATCACGCCGGATGATGGATCGCTGTATGATTCACTCAGCAAGAGTTTGTGAAAGAATGAAAGGTTCTTTTCATTGGAAACGTTTTCTGAGGTTCCAATTCAATTGACTGTTTAAAATACTGATCAGAACTTTGTGTGGATAAACTATTGCACCCGATCTCTCCTTATTTCTTTCACTTTCATTCGGTGTAAATTCATATAATGTCAAGATGGAATGAAAGGAGGAAAGAAACGTTTGCACTCCTTTTTCATTATCCCAATTTAACTTACGACAGAAACAAATTGCTTTATTTCGAATTTGATGAGGTATTGATTTATCACAAATCTCCGGTGCAATGATGGGCAAGAGCAAGATTCTCCATCCAGTATATACTGAAGATGCGAGGCATAAAGGGAAACTTCAGCTGCGTTTGATGGAAGTAACAGCCTGAGTAGGATTCAAATCCACACATACGCAATGGAAGAGTATCCCGTCACCTTAACCTCTGGGCCACTTCAACCCATTGCAAAGGGGCTCGCAGCACCTAGGGGATAAGAAATTCCCAGAGCGGAATCAAATCCACACCATATGTTTCTGCTTTCAGCGGAATAATAATGCCAGCAAAATCCAAGGAATTGACCTCGTCCTTGGAAGGAATATATTGTCCTTGATTCATTCCGAGTCAGAACTGTTTCAGAATGAACCAGCAAACATGAAGTTCCCGTCACATTCACACGCACATTTAGACTTGACGCATAATTTCTTCAGACAGTTTCTCTCTCACGTGAAGAAGTGTATATGGAGATACAAGCGAAGGTAATTTTTTTGCTCGATGGTCTTTCTCATATGATTGAACCTGAACTGGGTAATATTCCCGGAAATGCAGTTTTGTTCGTTTCTTTTTATTAATTTTGTTGCAAAGTCACTCTGCTCATTGCAATGATCGGAAGTGAATTGGATGTATATGATTGGAACGCTTAATGCTGTATTCAGTTTTGCTCCGAATTCATTTCAGATTAAAGAAAACACTGATGAGAAAAACAGAAGGCTAAACTACAAAACAAGATGCTAGTTTTGATGCTAGGTTACGTTGGCCGATTTCGGTGGGTATCAAATAAAGCCAACATCATGGCGATTGTCCTCCCATCTTTAAGGCATGGGATTAAAGCAGGTTAACGAACTCCGAGAGACGGGTCACTTCCTATTCATTATGGAATAGCTTTCCTTGACAATATACAAAATCTGCTTAGTTCAATTTATAATGCTTCATGTGGGATATTAATATACATCTCTCAAAACTCTGAGTATTTATTATGCTAAATCTTACTCAGCTGCATGCGTATCCGATATTTATTGGCATCTAAAGTTAGACATTGTTTCCTCGCACCTTCCAACCCCCACATCCCACGTCTACACTTTTACCTGGCCACAGGCTGTCTCTCTCCTGGTGAAACTCACTGCTTGTGTGTCTCTAAATGTGCCTTTCCTTATATTTTGGAAACGGATTCTCTGAGTGGCAGAAATTCTGCTCCCATTATTCCTTTGTGCTACATCGATGGTTTTGAAATCTTGACGTTCAGCAATTTACGAAATTGAAAGAGTGAATTTACCACCTATTCACTCTCTCAAAACCTCTATTACTCTGGAAAGTTTCCATTTAGTTTTCCTTGGCTTAGTTTCAAGTTTTCCAAAACACAAATAAATAAAATTCCATCCCCACTAAACGCCGTCAGCATCGTCTCTAATGTCTTAGCAGCCCAGTAAAAGCTGGCAGTGTCCTGTCTGAAAGAATCACAGATTCCGTACAATGCAGAAAGTACAATTCAGCCAATCGAGTTTGCAGGGACACTCTGAACAGCATATCAACCAGACCTAGCTCCCGTCTCTATCCCCGCAGGCCTCTGGCTTGTGACTTCAAATAAGCCTGCTGGAATAAAACCTGGCATCGTGTGACTGCTGACCTTATCACTGCGTTACCCATGGATAATTCACTTAACTTACTGAAGTCACTCCCTGGACACATCAGCGCAATTTAACATGGTAAATCCACCTAACCTACAGACTTAGGAGCAGAGCGAACCACTGAGCAATCGTACCATCACATTGAACACTATCTGTATCATGTTTAATGGCTTTACTCACTGGTGACTCATCCTAGTGAAAGCATGCTGCGCACATCAATCCGAATTCAATGCATCCAAACGCGATTCTACACTGTACAACCTCATTACTGCTGCTGGAAATGTTTCTGCATCTCAGGTCTGAATGGGTTTACTCTGTTTTCTTCCTCAGATTCCTGTTTTAAATAAACACATCATTCAGGAACAATTCTATAAAATGGTTTTCATTCGAACACAAACACAATGTGCAGTTTGCAGAAGTTACGTGTTTGCACTTTCACTGACATTCTCTCTCCCCAGGAGCTGCAGTCCTTCCCCAGCTGATTCTGACAGCAAAGTCCTTCCTGTGACATGTCCCATCGAGAATGGAAGGCCAGGCATTAATAACCTTCACTGGGTAACAGAGTGACAGGTTTAAAACCTTTACGATGCCCCCAGCGGAGAATTGATCCCTGTGACAGGCGGGGACACTAACCACGATACTGTGGAGGACAACAACATCGAAGGAGGCCCTTCAGCCTGTTGTGGCCGCACTTTTCCAACACAACTGCTTAACGACCTGAATCAAGTTTTCCATTGTTTAGCCCATAGTCTTATATGTTTTGGCATCACAAATTCGCATCTGAGTTTATTCAGGTTCAAAGGGTTTCCGCGTCTCTGACCCTTTCCGCAAATCTACTCAATACTTTCTGCCTTTTCCTGAAATCTCTTGGCTCCAGTGTTCGATCCCTCCATCAATAAGAAACGCTTCTTTCAGTCTATTCCTTATTATTTTGCACATCTCAGTCATGTCTTCTCCAATTCCTCTGCTCGGCGACAAACAACCCCAGTCTATCCAATCTATCCTCATAACTGAAACTCTTCAGCCCAAACAATATCCCAGTGAATCTCTCCTGCAATATTCCCAGTGTGATCACATCCATACTCTTCTGTGAATTGCAGAACTGCACACAGTAATCTAGCTAGAGCCGAATGAACTTTTTTTTTTCGATTCTGTTACAGTATGAGCGCGTCGCTGGCTCAGCATATTGATTGTGATCCCTCATTGCACAGCGGGTATTTGAGACTCAACCATATTGCAATGAGTCTGGAGTCACATGGAGGCCCGAACATGTAAGAATGGCAGTTTCATTCCTAAAAGGACGCCAGATGGTTATGTTATTTTTCAACAATTGGCCATGGATTTATAGGAGTTATTTGATTCGTAATTCCAGATATTTATTGAATCCCAACTCTACCACCAAGCATGGTCGGAGTTAAACCCGGGTCTCTGGTATCTGAATAAACAGTCCAATATTCAGTGGTAATAGCGCTTGGCCATTGCAGAATGGCAGTGAAACTGATCTTATCCAATGAAGACGCTTTTCCCCGATACTGTCCTGTGCCATTTTCCTGATCTTGATTCCACACACGCACCCCACCCAGTAATCTATGGTCAACGTCGGTAAAAGCTGCTACATGAGTATTGATCTCACAACAGTGGTAACCAAATGGATCAAATGGTCTGCAGGTCCCGATGGTGGGGTTGGGGCACGTTCACCCAGTAACAGTGACCGCAGCCACACAGACTGATCGGTATCAATGTGAGAGTCAGTGTTAGATTCTGAAGTGCCTTAATGAAATAGGAAATGACTCCACAAACACATGATGAAAGAGCAGCGCTCGGAAAGCTAGTGCTTCAATTAAACCTGTAGGATCATAACCTGGTGTTGTGTGATTTTTAACTTTGTACTCCATAATACATCACCGGCATCTCCAAATAAATGAAATGGGTGTATGGGATGGAAAGTTCAGTTAGTGATCGTAGGAGGGAAGAAATCTCTGAAAACGGGTGGATTTGAATTCTGAAACACAGAGATGTGAGCGAGCAGAACTTGAAGGAAAAAAGTCATCACTTTGGAGAAAATTACCATGTTAAAACAACTGATTCCTTTGTGTTTCACAAAAGACTGGGATAAACAGAGCGATTACTGCTGCGACTCGGATTTGAGCCGAGGTTGCTGCGGCCATAACGCAGAGTACTAACAACTATACGGTCACGGGATCACACGGATGAGGACACAAACTCGAAGCAATAAGTACAGTATCATAAGAAATGTTAGGCAGAGCACCGAATGCACAATATTAGTGCTTCGCGAACAGTGGCAGATATGTGGGAACTCAGAATGGGCTGAACGTTTAACATCGGTGCCCCCAGTGGCTGTGGTGATTCCATCATTGATGTGTTGAAGGCTGAGATAAATCGATTTCTCCAAAACATCAAAAACTCCGGGGACAGTGCAGGTGTTGTTGAAATATATACTTTAATAGCAATGCAGTTTAACATTGGCTCCTTCACCAGCTCCCCACAGAAGGCAGTAACCACTGCTGCCACAGAGTCCCAATTCCCAGCCCCAGAATCAGAGGAACTGAGTAGCGTAGTCGCGAAGATCCAACTTGAAATCGGGATGGGAATGAGGTCGCACAGATACTCAATGGCTCCAGTGACACAACCGGAGAATGCACGGTATTTCTATGACGGTTGAGAGGCACAAGCAATTCCGAGGTTGGGAGTGCTCCTGGTCAAAGGCGGGGCAGAAGGGAAAATTTGTTCCCGTTTATAATGACATAGCAATCTACAGGGCATCTTGCTGAGACAGCTGAGTGCCACAACTGGAGCGTGGGCGGCTGGTTTGAAGTTTGATTTTACTTCACTATCACCCACTTCCCTGGAATGAATTGCTTTCACCATTTTTATTTCCAATTGTTTGATAACTCCCTGTAGTCTGCGGCTTTTTTCCCATGGCTAATTGCATGACTAACTGTTGTATGATCTGCACACTGCTAAATCACGGCCACTACAAGTAAATAGGAATCATTGATCTACATGAGAAAACAGTGGAACTCAGAGCAGGCATGATTCGTCGGTTTGCAGACGACACCAGAATTGTAGACAATGAGGAAGATTATCTAAGATTCGAAAGGATCTTAATCCAATGAGTCGTTGGACTGAAAAATGCAACATGGAGTTCCATCTCGATAAACGGAAGGTATCCCATTTTGGTACAGCAAAAAGAGTAGGGCTTTGCCTCGTGTTGGAGAACACGGAAGCTAGGGTTACAAGTATATAATTCCTTGTAGTTTGCATCACATCCAGACAGGATGGTTCAAAGGCATTAGACTTACTTCCCTTTATTGCTTAGTCCTTTGTGTATACTACTTGGGACGTTAAGTTTAAGTTTTTCAGGACATTGATGAGGTCTCTTCTTGAATATTATGTCCAGTTATGGTCGCCCTGTTGTAGGAATGATATTATTCAGCTGGAGCATGTTCAGGAAAGGTATACACGCATGATGCAGTGCGTGGAATTTTTGAGTTATAATTAAAGGCTGAATAGGCTGAAAATATTTTCAGATTCGCGATTGGGATGCTGGAAAACCACAACAGGTCAGGCAGCATGCGAGGAGCAGGATAATCAGCTTTTCACACAAGTGTCATTCATCAGGCTCTTGCCTGAAACGTCAATTCTCCAGCTCCTCAAATGCTGCCTGACCTGCTGTGCTTTCCCAGCACAACACTCTCGACTCTGATCTCTCATCCAGAGTTCTCATTTTCTCCTAGTTGAGACTGTTTTCACTCTAGGTTAGGGGTTTGAGTGGTGACCTGACAGAGGTTTATGAGAGGGAAGTTAGAGTTCACGATAGCTGCATTTTCCCAGAAGGGTAATTTCAGACGAGAGCGCATATGTTTAAGATGAAAGAGAGACAGTGTTTTTAAAAAAAGACATGAGGCATTTTTCTAGGGAAGGTGTTTTACGTGTACAATTAACTTGCTGAGGAAGTGATCGATGAGGGTACGTTTGCAACATTTAAAGGACAATTAGATCCAAACATGAATGGGAAATTGGGATTTTTAAAATAAATTTATTCATGCCCAGTACGTCACTTATTTCCCAGAGGACAGTTAAGAATCAGCCACGATGTTATCCTTCTGGAGTCTCATGTGGGGCAGAGCAGATGAATATGACAGTTTGCTTCCCGAAATCAGATGGGATTTCCACACAATTGATTCAGGTTATCACGAGACTCTTCAATTTGAGGTGCTTATTTAATTCAAACTCAACCATCTGTCATGCCAGGACCTGAACCGTTTGTCCCCAAGATATTACATTTTTTGGGGGATTTTCAACACAGCAATAAAACTACAAGGGCATTATAACCACTCAGAGGGTACAGCAGGAGGCAGATGGGACGAGATTAGTTTGGCAGTGTGTTCAGCATGGATTGGTCGGACTGACGGCCCTGTTTTCATGCTGTATGACTCTATGATTGACGCTATGGAACAAATAGCTGGTTGGGATTAACAGCAGCATTGACAGCATAATCGAACACCTGATGAGATATGTAATCCTGCTGGAGTCTGCAGAGGTTGTTTTGCTCAGTGATCCCTTCCCACACACGGGACTGGTGAACGGTCTCTCCCCAGTGTTACTGATAAAATGAGATTCTATTTCTGTGGTTAATGGAATCCCATCCAGCATTTCCCACATTTCCCTGTTTTCTCTGTGGTATCGGTGTCCTTTTTCCTACCGAGGGTGAACGATCCTTTCAAATTGTGTCCACACAGATACGAATTCCGTTTTCCATGTTGTGAATGTGTTTTCATTCTTTCTCATTCACCCACGGGGTGTGAGTATGACAGGTCACGACAACATTTATTCTTAACCCTTTGTTCATTGCTGTCTGGCTGCACCACAAACCCGGGTGCAATCCCAGCCTCGGGTCTCTGTCTGTGGGCAGTCTGCACATTCTCTGTGTGCGTTTTTATTTCTCCCTCTGACCAAAGATGTGCCAGTTACAGGGATCACCAGTGGGAAATGCAGGCTTATGGGGCAGGGAAAACAGTGGGGTCTGGTGGGATGCGCTTCGGATTTACCATGTGGACTGGAAGGGCTGACAAGCCTGCTACCCCACACGAAAGGGATTCCTGAATTAAGGGTCAGCTCATGTTTTTCTGGTCCTGGAGTCTCTCGTAGGCAGGACTGGGTGAACATGGTAGAATCCCCTGCATAAGGGACAAGAATGAATGGGATTGCAGGAAATTAAACTCATGATCTCTGTTCCTGAGGTCGGGTTGCATTCCAGGTTTTATTCGTCGAACTTAAACATCACCGTTTCCGTGTTCCAGTCGCCAAGAATGACAATTTTAAAATTTCACCCCAACTCCACCTTCTCCAGGTTGAAATCTTGACTGTGTGGAAGAAACTGATACTGAGCTGACGCGAGCAAATGTAGCTGCCACCGCCAGTGTCGGAAACACAGATCCAAACAGTAGAATCATCTTTTAAACCCACCACTGCAAAGTTAAGGGCTCAAAACGCTCCAGTTGCGCCACTCAGCTGTCCTAGCAAGCTCTACTGTAGATCGCTATGAGACTATAAACGGGGACAACCATTCCCTTGATCAGGAGCACACGAAACCTAGGAATTTCTTGAGTCTCTATAACATCATAAAAGAACTTCACGCTCAGCTGTTGCATCACTGGAGCCAGAGAGTAACTCGCGACTCATTCCCATCCCATTTCCGTTTGGATCTGGGCGGCTGTGCCACAGTTTCTCTGATTCAGAGGCTGTGAACTGAGAATATGTGTGATTATCTGCAACACTGGTTACAACTTTAGGAAGCTGGTGAAGTCGCCAATGTTATGGTAAAATGCATATGAAACATACTTTTCAACAATATCCTGTACTGTCCCCTGAGTCTTTGATGTTTTGTCAAAATCTATCAATCTCAGTTTTCAACATTCACATTCAAGGGATCTCCACAGCCTCTGAAGACATCGAACTGAAAGATTCAGCTCATTCTCAGTTTCCACATGTCTGTCACTTTTCACTGAGTTCTGATATTGTACATTTGCTGTTCTTCCGAACATTTCCTCTGCTCGTGTACTTATTGCTGCTTGCAAGCATCCTGTTCTGTGGTTACTGTGATCGTGGATGTCAGTATTTTGCACTGTGACCACAGCAACCTCGATTTGAAACGAAATCACTCACTAAGTGTTCTCTCCGTTGTCTTTTTTTGTGACCCATGCTAATAAATTAATTGTTTTACCTTCAAATTCCGCTCTCTCACATCTCTGTGTTTCATATATCAGGATTCAAACACACCCGTTGTCGGAGGTTTCCCTTCTACCTACGATCATTAAACCACCTTTCCGTCCGTCACCCCATTTCTCTGAGGCAATGCACAATCTATCACCGTCTTTCACATTCATAGTGTTCTGTCTGTGCTGCTGCTGTCACTGTTGTTGGGTGAACGTGCCCCAACTTCACCACCGGGACCTCCAAACAAGTCGATCCACTTGGAAATCGCAGTTGTGAAATCAATCTCCATGTAGCAGCTTTTACTGGCTTACGACAGAGACAATTGGAGCGTCAGGCCCATGGAAAAGACCCAGGGCAGTTTTGGAGAAAAGACATTTTATCGGGAAAGATCAGCTTTGTGGCTTTCTGCGTTGGTCTTGTGATAATTTCATAGGACTCACAGTCCAGAGACTGAGGTAATAGTCTGGGTACTCGGGCTTGAATGCCACCATGCCATGATCGTCAAATTTGGATTCAATAAATATCTGCAATGAAGAATCTAATGACTACTATATATCCATTGACATTTGTTGAAAATAAATCAGTTTCACTGATCTCATTTCGGGATGGAATTTGCTATCCTTAATTGGTCTGGGCTGCATGTGACTTGAGACTCAAAGCAATATGGTTGAGTCTCAACTGCCGTCTGGGCAATTAGGAATGGGTAATAAATTTTACTTAGTCGGATTCGCCCTCATTCTAATTCAGAAATTTTAATACAAAAGCTAAGGATGTGATCACACTGCGAAAATTGCAGGTGATATTTACCGGGATATTGTTAGGACTGAGGAGTTTCAGTTAGGAAGAAAGACAGGACAGAGTGGAGTGTTTGTCGCAGTGCAAAGGAGGTGTAGACAAGACATGATTGAGTTCGGGTATGAACAGGGTTGACTGAACGAGTGTCCCATTGATGGAGGGATCAATCAGCAGGGGCCAGAGATTTAAGGATAAAGGCTGAATAGTTTGAGAAGATGTGCGGAAAAGCTTTATCAGCCAGTGGGGGGGATTGGAATTTGGAATACACTGTCTGTATTGTTCAGGAAGGCAGAAAACCTATGACCTGAATAAATATTCAAATGTGAATTTGTGATGCCAAAACATATAAGGCTGTTGGATAAACATAGTGAAATAGGATTCAGTTCATTACCCAGTTGTTTTTGAAATATGTGGCCTCCTTTGACACTCTTGCCCTCGGTAGTATAATGGTAAGTGTCCCCGCCTGTCACAGGGATCAGTTCTCCGCTGGGGACTGTGTAAATGTTTTAAAACTGTCGCTAAATTCCCAAGTGCGGGTATTGCTACCTGTCCTTCCATTCTCGACGGGACATGTCACAGGAAGGACACTGCTGCCTGAATCAAGGTGGGGAAGGGCTGCAGCTCTCAGGGAGGCAGGGTGTCAGTGAGGGTGCGAACACGTGACTTCTGTAAGCTGCATTTTGTGACTGAGTTGGAATGATAAACAGTTGACGGAATTGTTTCGGATTGAAGTGTTTACCAGAAGCACGAAGGTGAGGAATAAACAGGGTAAAAGCATTCAAATATGAGTGCAGTAAGACGTCCTGCAGCACGAATGAAATTGTAAAGTAGAGGGTAGTGTTTCGATACATTGAATTTGGGTGGATTTGCATTGATGAGGTTGAGTTACCCGGGTATAAAGCCATTAAAAATGATAGAGCATTTGCTCACTATGATGGAACATTGACTCAGTAATTCGCACTGCAATTCGGTAGGAGGGTAAGGTTGATTGGCAAAGTTAAATTGCCCTCTCGTGTCCAGGGACTGAATGAATCATGTTCAGAGTTAATGAACCATGGGTTACTCGGGGACAAGGTCAGAAGTCACAGAACGCCAGGCTATAGTCCAACAGGTTTATTTGAAATCGTAAGGGAGACGGCTGCCCCTTCTTCAGGTGAAATATACAGGAATAGTGAGGAGAACTAGGTCTGGGTGAGATGCTCTTCAGAGTTTCGACACCGGATCGATTGACTTAAATGCCCTTTCAGCACTGTAGGATTCTGTGATTCTATCGGAGAGGATAATGACGGTGTTTACCGAGGTGTAAAGCCATGAGAGACGATGCTGACGGGGTTTACTGAGGATGAGATTTAATTCACTTGTTGCCTTGAAAAATTTACAACAGTTATCCCTGTACTAAGTAAGACTTAATGGGGCTTTTTCAGGTTATGAAATGTTTGGACAGAGTAGATAGGTGGAAAATTCCCTCTTTCAAGTAAATAAACATCTCGACGTCAGACATTCATAGTCTTTGATAAAAC
This sequence comes from Chiloscyllium punctatum, assembly GCF_047496795.1. NCBI lineage: Eukaryota > Metazoa > Chordata > Chondrichthyes > Orectolobiformes > Hemiscylliidae > Chiloscyllium > Chiloscyllium punctatum. The sequence continues at coordinate 77,147,751 of NC_092771.1, read as the reverse complement.
CTTTGAAGGACAAAGAAATGATGAGAGCAGAATCGCTGTCACCCCGATAATCCGTTTTCCAAAATATTTGGAAAGGCAAATTAGGTGATATAGAAGGAATGCATTTCACAAGGAGAGAGACAGCGTGTGGCTAGATAAATGTGTTGGGCTGGGATGTAGTTGGTCGGAAGTTGCGGGGAAATAATGCCTAATTTGGTTGACTTTAAATGTAAAGACATTTCATGAACGCGTGCAGCCGAATAAGATTCGGTTCCAAAAACTCTGGATTTTGAAAGATTTGCCATAATATTCCACCTAAACCATTGTAAATGGAACTGAGTGGATTTTTCTTACTGTGAAGGGAAGATATTACATAATGAAAAGGAAGTGATCAGTTGCTTGGAGATCTACTTCCTGCTTTAATCATATGTGGTAAGGATGTGAGGACAAACACCATGATGGTTGGTCTATTTAATTCTCAGTGAAATCTGCCAAAGCAACGAGCAAGAAAGCTGGTGGGTTTTCTTCTGCAATTTACCCCTGATTTTCTAAGCAGTACTTTCCTTAAGCTGAAATAAAGTCGGAGCAAAAATTTGAATACAACATTTATCATTCGAAATAGATAAATCTAATTCACTTCCGATTATTACAATGAACATTGTGAGGTTGCAACAAAATTAAAATGAAACGAACAAAACAGCGTTTCTTGCGATTTAATCCAATTCAGGTTCAGCCATATGAGAAAGGCCATTGAGCCACAACATCGCCTTTATTTCCCTCTCCATGGCTGCTTCTCCACGTGAGAGAGAAAGTGACTGAAGAAATTACGAGTCGAACGTAGGTGTGAATATGACGGAAAATTCTTGTTCTATGTTTAACTCTGACTCAGTTCTGACTCAGACTCAGTTCTGACAGCTATTCATTCTGCGGACATGGATATTTATTGGTATTTGAGGTCATTATAATTCTGGTGATAGCAGAAACACAATGGTGCGGATTCGATTCCACTCTGGAAATTTCCATGACTTTCACCACATGTAACCTGATGAGGTTACAGGTCACACCTCTACAAATCGTGCTGAGGAGACTGAGCGATCATGGTGGTGGTTTGTAATACCGCTGTGCTCCAAATTCACGGCTTAGAGTCACACTCTGGTTGCTAACCATAAACCGCTCCAGCAGTTTTGCTTTGCATCTCTGGTATATACTGGTTCGAGGATCTTGTTCTTGACTTTCCCTGCACGGCAGATTCATGAATAATCGACATCACATTAAAGTCGAAATGAAGAGTGAGAGCAGGCATTTTATTCAATTTTCGATTAAAGTAGGACTTTAAACTTCTGAGTTGGGGGGGAAGGGAAAGTAAAAGCGACAGCGAGTATGGCGTTAAATGGAAAGACAAGCAGCAGGATAGCATGTGTCCAGGCGGATGAAAAATTGAGGCAGACTGACAATGCAGAAAAAAGCAAGGATAACTTAGTATATCATATGACTTCCAATATCTCTAATGATAAGAAAGTTAGCATTAAGACACTTGAGCTGAATGCTCGTAGAATTCATAACAAAGCAGATGAACGAATGGCACAGATCATAGTGAATAATTATGATGTGGGAGGCATCACAGAGACTTGGTTACAAGGGGGACAGGACTGGCAGTTAAACCTCCAAGGATTTTCAACTTATCGAAAAGACAGGGAGGTCGGCAGAGGGGGTGAGGTTCCCTTGTTAGTTAAGAACAAAATTAAATCTATGGCCCTGAATGACATAGCGTCAGATGATGTGGAGTCTGTGTGGGTGGAATTGAGGAACCACAAAGGCAAAAAAACCATAACTGGAGTTGTGTACAGACCTCCTAACAGTGGTCAGGACCGGGTACGCAACATGTACCGCGAAATAGAGAAGGCATGTCAGAAAGGCAAGGTCACGGTGATCATGGGAGAGTTCAATATGCAGGTGGACTGGGTAAATAATGTTGCCTGTGGATCCAAAGAAAGGGAATTCATGGAATGCTTACAGGATGGCTTTTTGGAACAGCTTGTCATGGTGCCCACAAGGGTGCAGGCTATTCTAGACCTAGTGCTTTGCAATGAACCAGACTTTATAAAAGATCTTAAAGTAAGGGAATCCTTAGGAAGCAGCGATCATAATATGGTAGAGTTCAGTCTGGAGTTTGAAAGAGAGAAGGCAAAATCGGATGTAATGTTGTTACAGTTAAATAAATGTAATTATGAGGGCATGAGCGAGGAACTGACAAAAATAGACTGGAAGCAGAGGCTTGCAGGGAAGACAGGAGAGCAAAAATGGCAGGAGTTTGTAGGTATAATTGAGGACACTGTACAGAGGTTCATCCCCTAGAAAAGAACGATTATCCAGGCAGGGATTAAAAGGCCATGGCTGACAAAGGAAGTCAGGAAATGTATTAAAGAAAAAGAGAGATCCTATAAAATGGCCAAGAGCAGTGGGAAATCAGAAGATTGGGAAGACTACAAAAACAAACAGAGGATAACAAAGACAGTAATAAGAAAGGAGAGGATCAAATATGAAGGTAGGCTAGCCAGTAATATTAGAAATGACAGTAAAAGTTTCTTTCAATACATAAGAAACAAACGACAGACAAAAGTAGACATTGGGCCACTTCAAACTGATGCTAGAAACCTAGTGATGGGAGATATTAAAATAGCAGGAGAACTTAACAAGTACTTTGCGTCAGTTTTCACAGTGGAAGACATGAGTAATATCCAATCAATTAAAGGGAGTCAGGGGGCTGAGTTGAGTATGGTTATCATTACAAAAGAGAGAGTGCTAGAAAAGCTAAAAAGTCTTCAAATTGATAAATCTCCTGACCCCAATGGGATATATCCAAGAGTTCTGAGAGAGGTGGCTGAGGAATTAGCAGAGGCATTGGTTGAGATCTTTCAAGAGTCACTGGAGTCAGGGAAAGTCCCGGATGATTGGAAGATCGCTGTTGTAACCCCATTGTTCAAGAAAGGATCAAGACAAAAGATGGAAATGTATCGGCCAATTAGCCTAACCTCGGTTGTTGGTAAAATTCTAGAATCCATCGTTAAGGATGAGGTTTCTAAATTCTTAGAAGAGCAGAGTCTGATTAGAACAAGTCAACGTGGAATTAGTAAGGGGAGGTCATGCCTGTCAAAGCTGTTGGTATTCTTTGAAGAGGTGGCAAGTAGGTTAGGCCAGGGAAACCCAGTGGATGTGGTCTATCTAGACTTCCAAAAGACCTTTGATAAGGTGCCACACGGGAGGCTGCTGAGCAAGGTGAGGCCCCATGCTGTTCTAGGTGAGCTACTGGGATGGATTGAGGATTGGTTGTCTGACAGAAGGCAGAGAGTTTGGAAAAAAATGTTCTTTTTCAGAATGGCAGCCGGTGACAAGCGGTGTCCCGCAGGGTTCAGTGTTGGGGCCACAGCTGTTCACATTATATGTTAATGATCTGGATGAAGGGCCTGGGGAAATTCGAGCAAAGTTTGCAGATGATACGAAGTTAGGTGGACAGGCAGGTAGCACTGAGGAAGTGGGGAGGCTGCAGAAGGATCGAGACAGTTTGGGAGCGTGGTCCAGGAAATGGCTGATGGAATCCAACGTGAACAAATGCGAGGTCTTGCGCATTGGCAAAAAGAATAAAAGCACAGACTGCTTTCTAAACGGTGAGAAAATTCGTAAAGCCAAAGTACAAAGGTATCTTGGAGTGCAAGTCGTGGATTCTCTCAAGGTCAACATGCAGGTTGAGTCTGTGATTAAGAAAGCGAATGCAATGTTGTCACTTATCTTAAGAGGGTTGGAATATGAAAGCACCGTTGTGCTACTGTGACTTTATAAAGCTCTGGTTAGGCTCCATTTGGAGTACTGTGTCCAGTTTTGGTCCCCACACTTCAGGAAGGACATACTGGCACTGGAATGTGTCCAACGAAGATTCACACAGACGATCCCTGGAATGGTAGGTCTAACATATGAGGAACGGCTGAGGATCCTGGGATTGTATTCATTGGAGTTTAAAAGATTAAGGGGAGACTTAATAGAGACGTACAAGATAATACATGGCTTGGAAAGAGTGGATGCTAGGAAATTGTTTCCGTTAGGTGAGGAGACTAGGACCCGTGGACACAGCCTTAGAATTAGAGGGGGTAAATTCAGAGCAGAAATGCGGAGACATTTCTTCAGTCAGAGAGTGGTGGGGGTGTGGAATTCATTGCCGCAGAGTGCAGTGGAGGCCGGGACGCTAAATGTCTTCAAGGCAGAGATTGATAGATTCTTGTTGTCTCGGGGAATTAAGGGCGACGGGGAGAATGCGGGTAAGTGGAGTTGAAGTGCCCATCAGCCATGATTGAATGGCGGAGTGGACTCGATGGGCCGAATGGCCTTACTTCCACTCCTATGTCTTATGGTCTTATGGTCTAAATTGGTGTAATGAAAAGGAACACATTTTTCTTTCTGCACCACATTCCATCTGGTCTTTCTATGAATTTCCATCGAAAGAAAGAGAAACAGATAACAAGAGATGGGGAGCACAAGTTTATCCAGTGTGGTTGTTCATGAGTATTTTAACCTAATACTTCACACAATGATCTGATCAGTATTTCAAACAGTCACTCTGAACTGGAAACGCAGGAAGTGTCTCCAATGAGACGAACCTTTCATTCTTTCACAAATTTCTGCTGAGTGTGAATCATACAATGATCCATCATCCAGCGTGATCACTGACTTGCCAACTGTATAAGATCTACCAACTTTCTTCAGCAATCACAGCTTCAGTACACAGCCACGTTTGCTGGGTCCAGTGTCATTTGTTGCCCCCAGGTCATAGCACATTTCTTCTTCCTGAGATTAGGAGCCTTGTTCCTGATCTGTCTGATCTGTTTACTAAACCTTTTCTATCACTTCATCCCATCCCCTCACAATTCTGAAATTATGAATAAAATAAGGCGTTAGACCAAATGTTAAGCAAGTGGAAGTTTTCCATTGAGCGCATGGAGTCTGCCCCACCATTCAAAGAAATCATGCTTGATCTGATAATCTTTAATTCCTTTGTGCTCACTTACCTCGACAAAGTTTGATCGTCTTTCTGATTAACTATCTGGCACAGTTTGAAAATTCCCAACAACACAGTCTCAACAGGGATTGCTGGAAAATGCCACAGAATTTTTGGTCCCTGAGCAAAGAAATTACTCCTCATTTCTGAATTAAATGGGCAACATCCAATTCTGAGATTATGTCCTCTGGTGCTCTCCTCACAGCATGGGGAAAACCACATGCCCGTTTCTCCCCAGTCAAGATTCCACGAATATTGAAGGGTTATAATTCTCCCCTCCGCCTCCTTTGTTTTGAGTAGAATAATCTCAGCCTAACCAATCAGTTAACGAAGCTCCATTTTATACAGAGTTGGCAACATCCTTGTAAATCTCTGCGGTCCCCTGCAGCGTCCTTACATATTATTAAGAAAGCTGAAGACATTTCGGCGAGGATACGGGTTGAAATTTCAGGCGCAGACGGAATTGGAACTTGAAATCAGAAAGTGATTGGAATCAGATTGATCTATAGAAGGACCAAATACAGCAATGATTACTCTGACCAATGTGAATCTTATCATACTCGATTGACATTCAACAGCTTCATTGTAGCTGAATTCCTCAGTGTAATCTTCCTGGGAGCTAGTATTTAAGAGGAATGGAACCTAATCGCCCATATATAGAAGTTGACTACAAAATAATGTCCGTCGGTCGACTTTGTTTAATTATTAATTCAACTCTGGTCACCGTGAAGGCTACATCGTCTGCAACGCACACATTAGATGTTTAACAGAACCCTCTCCATTTGCCTAGATCCCTGTGGCTTCAATACCATTGAAGGAACTGGAGACACTCCACGGCAATACAGTCACATAAGTGCACATTGTTCAACACCGGAATATTTATTCCCGGAACTGCTAAGACGCAATTTCAGCACAGAGCACCTCCGAGAGGATTCCCTGAATTAAGTCATCCAGGTTTTGTTGACAGAACCGTCAAAGCTCAAAAACTGTACCGACGATAACGACAAGGTTGAAGATGCACTGAAACGTCACCATTTAAAAATTACCCTCCAAGGCACATACCATCATGACTTGGAGAGGAATCAGTTGTAAATTCATTGAGTGATGAAGCGGTCTTGATGGGCAAACAGTTCCATTCGCCGTTCTTCCCTTCCGCCTGATTGATACAACCCTGCGGTCCCTGATATTATTCATCACAGTTCACTACATGTTGAACTGTTGCATCGTCTCTAAACTTCTAAACATGACTCCTCCAACTAAGTTTGAATTTTTGATCTACATCAGGAAACAGTGGTACTTCACTGGAAACAGTCTTCCAAACATGGTTCCTTGGTGCATTGGATGAACACCTGCAATTACAGCAGAATCGGACCCTTGCTATCATTTGTAAACCTGATGGCAACTCTGCAGGTTGGTCTCCTGACTGATTTCTTCTCACATATGGGAGTGGTGAATAACCTGTCCACATTGTGACTGAGCAAGTGAGTTTACATGTCAGCTGGTAATTGAATCCCTTCCTACAGACCCCGCCCCCATGGACCTGACTTCATGGTGGCGTGGGTATCATTTTGTCTATTTAGTTTGGATAATCAATTGAATTTGGGTCCACGCTGAGACGACTCCCAATTTTCCCCGTCATCCATGTATCTAAATATCCTTCCTGAATTCCACCGTAGTGTGGCCATCATAACCGAAACAGCATATGTTGTTCATAATTAACTTTCCATGAACTGAGTCAGAGGGAATTTATGGGTGAACCATATTATTGTGGGTCTGGAGTTATATGTTGGCAGGTCTCGTTAAGGACGGCAGATTTCCCTTTTGAAGGGACATGAATGAATGGGTTTTCAGCAACTTAAAACGTTTTGCCATCCTTCCTCTGAGCGGGTTTATATTCCATATTTTATTCATCGAATCTAATTACGTGCAGCTGCAATGCTCCAGTCTCCAAGGGTTAATAGCACAAATATCGCCATTACATTTGCAGATGACACGAATATTGGTGGAGTAGCAGAAAGCATAGGGGACTTCAAAGAATGAAGGAGAATATAGATATACAGTAGAGTTGAGCGGAGAAGAGCCAGGTGGAGTTGAATCCAGGCAAATGTGAGGTGATGCATGTTGGGAAGTTCAATTCTAGAGCCACGAATACTATAAACGGAAGTGCCTTGGGTAGTGTTGATGAGCAGAGAGATCTGTGATTTCAGGTCCTTTGTACCCCGAAGGTGGCTACACAGGTGGATCGAGTGGACAAGAAGGCAGATGTCATGTTTGCTTTCACCTGACCTGGAATTCAGAATAGGAGCTGACAGGTCATGCTAAAATTGTACAAGAATTTGGTTCAACCGCATTTAGAATGCTGTGTAGAATGCTGGTTGCCAAATTACCAAAACCATGTGGACGGTTAGGAGAGGGTACAGAGAAGGTTTATGAGGATTTTGCCTGAAGAAAGGTTGAGTAGGTTATGTTTGTTTTCATTAGAAAAAACGAGATTGAGGGCGACCCGATTGACGTCTACAAAATCATGAAGAGAATAGCTAGGGTGGATAGGGAGAAGCTTTTTCCCAAGGTGAGGGATTCAATAATGAGAGGTGACACATTCAAGGTGAAAGGTAGAAAGTTTAAGAGAGATAGCCGTTGGAAGTATTTTACACCGAGGGTGGTCGGCGCCTGGATCGTGTTCCCAGCAGAGGTAGTAGAGACAATCACAGTAGATTCATTTGAGGTGCGCCTGGACATATGCATGAGTCGGTGGGGTGCAGAAGGATACAGATGTTTAGCAATTGGGTGATAGATTTAGAAAGTGGATTTGGATCAGCTAAGGCTTCGACGTCCAAAGTGTCTGTTCCTGGGCTGTGAACATTCTCTGTGTTCTTTGTTCTACTTTGTTAATACTCTGCCAACTTCATGTTACATTGCTGCATCTCAGAGAATGACATTGTCAATTCTAATTATTGCGGTGGGACTGAGAACATAATATGTGGCTATGTCGGAATGAAAGGGATGTACACTGGATTGGAGTGGTTACTGGGAGCAAGCGGCTGATGTGGAGACGATGTGATCAAAAACAGATCTTACTGTCAAAGTAACAAAACAGCGCATTGTTAAGGAAAATTTCAGAGAATGCTTTCAATTAATTGACCTCTTGCTTAAGGCTCCAGCACGCTTCAGCTGAGCTACTCTGCAGTGTGGTTAATGCTGCTGTTGTATCTTAATAATCTAATAAACGGTGACAAATATGATCTTCCTCCCCGCCTTCGACCAGGAGCACTCCCAGTTTTGGCATGTCTTGCGCCTCTGTGCCGTCATAGAAGAAACACGTGTTCGTCATCAAATCAGTCAATCGATTTCGATACAATGGTTGTGACATCAATTCACATGTAGCAGCTTTTACCACATAGATCAGAGATTATTGGAACATCAGGCTCTGGAAAAAGGCACAGTGCAGCACTGAGGAAAAGAAACTTTATTCGAAAATATCTCTTTCTGTGGACTTCTACATCATTTATTTCACTTGCACATTTAGCTCGATCTTGTCTATTGTGTGCAGTTCTAGAATTCGCATGATAGCACGGAAATGATAGCACTGGAAATTATGCAGCAGAGATTTGCCAGGATATTGTCTGGTAGAACAGTTGCAGTTATGAAGAGAAATTGTATAAAGTGGAGGCGTTTTTCTTAGAGCAGAAGAAATTGAGACGAAACATGATTGTGATGTACAAAATAATAAAGAATATGGACGGCGTAGACTGAAATAAACGTTTCTCTTTGATGGTGAGATCGATCACGGGTGGAAGGGTAGGGTGGCATAGATTTAAAAATAGCAGAGGAAAGATTTGAGTGAATGTGCAGACAAATGTTTTGAAACAGCCGTTGAATAAAATCTGGAACTCAATGCATGCAAAGGTTGCAGAGGCAGAAATCTTCATAACTTTTCAGAAGTATTCAGATGTGAATTTGTGATGCCAAGACATATAAGGCTATAGGCCAAGTAATTTTTAAAAAAGAGTTCGGATAGTTAAGCGAATGTTAATTTCCAGTATGAACAAATAGGCTTATTTTTGCATAGAATTCCTGGGTAGTAGCACCGCCTGTCACTGCGTGAGGTCGGCTTCTATTTGCTTCCAGGACGTGCGCTTGCATATTGAGAGGGCTCAGTGAGTGAAACTGCACCATTCAGCGTCAGAAACACGACTTCATTCAAGTCTTGTGTGACTTACTGTGTGGAATTTGCACACTCCTGCTCTCTGTCTCCACTGTGAGTTTCCTCTGGCTGCTCCGATTCCTTCCCACAATGCAAAGGTGTGCAATTCAGGTACATGGCAAACAAAATCTGAATGGAGTGTAAGTTTTGTAAATAAGAAACAAAAGTCAGAATTGCAGCTCGGGGAAAACAGAATGACCATTTCGGGTCAACAGACCCTTCCTTGGAACGGTTTTGAATTCGCATTGTTAACTCTGATTTCTCTCCACTGATGCTGCCTGACTCGCTGAGCTTTTGGTGAAAATTCTATTATTGTAGGTGGATCACAAGTGCGTGTTTTAGAAAGATAGGGTGGGGCAATGTGAATCTCTTCCATGGCACAGTGCAGATTCAACTGGCCACATGGTTTCTGTCTGCACTGTGTCGACTTCCATTAACTCTGAATCTATACGTTTTTCTCCTTTTTTCAGTCCTTGGTTTTCACTTCTCTCCTGTCATGTGAAGTGCAGAGCAGAACAATCGATGTTTCGGGCATAAGCCACCATCAAACCGTTCCTACCTGACGCCTGGAAGATGAACGCCTCATATTCTGCCTTGGGACCCTGAAACCACACGGGATAAATGTAGATTTCAGCGGCTTCCTCATTTCCCCTCCCCCCACATTATCACAGTCTGAAGCATCCAACTCAGCACCACCCTCCGGACCCATTCATCTCCCCCCCCCCCCCCGACTGATCACGTTCTCCCCGCCTCCATCCACCATTCGCTTTTCCAGCTACCTTACACCCAACCCCAATCCACTCCCATTTAGCTCTCAGTCCTCACCCACAAGATTCATTTCTGATGAAAGACTTATGCCAGAATACGTCGATTCTCCCGCTCCTCGGATACTGCCTGACTTGTTATACTTTTCCAGTGTGACACTATCGCCATGGCGAAGATAGACGAGCTCAACTCAGGCTCCTCTGAGAGCGGAGAGGGCTGAGTGAAGAAGTGATTAAGGTGCACCTTAAAGGGATAGATATATGTGATAGGAATAAACTTCTTATGGGAAGAGTTAACAACCAGGGATCTCCGTCAAACGCAAGTGAGAGGATGTTCAGAGGAGAGACAGGAAGAACGTTTTCACTCTGCGAGTGTTGTTTATTTGGAATTCACTGTGTGAACTTGTGGTAAAGCTATGCGTCAGGAGTATTGAGCCGAATATTGATAAGCTAGAGCACACATGGATAAGGACCAGGTACTAGAAAGTAGAGTGAAGATAAATAGAAGTCGGATAAAAAATTCAAACACTGTACAGAAAATACAGAGCATGAAAGCATGGGAAGGGTAAAGACAGGGAATCTACTGGCGATCTGTTACAAGGGATCTGCGGAATGCTACACGCGTCAAAAGCTCCCTGGAGCTTTATAAAAACAATTAATAACGTCAGACTCGCCTACTAAATATCATCATGGCAGTTTGGGACAAGTCGTGACAATAAATACTGAGGACCTGACTTTCAATAATTAATTGATAGTAGAGTCGGCCTGCTTGAGATGCTTGTAGCAAGATATGACATTAAATATCTAATCAGTAGTTAGTAGAGTCAGCTTGGGGCAGGAAAACATTGTGTTAGACGGGGTAGCTAAATATCTAATTATGACAGGTTAGGTTGGGATGAAAGATCATTGTAGCACAGGTGGCAGTAGAATACCTAATAGTGACAGTAGAAAAATATTAAGTAGAATTATGAAAAACCATAGTGGCAGAAGTAGAGCGATAATGGGAACTAACACAATTGATTTATTGTATAGTTGAGGTGAGGTAATTCTGACTAACACAGTTGACCATTTTGATAAGCTAACAAAACATGATTAAAGAAAAGGTAAGAAGTGATGGAGTTTAATTCAGATCCATGAGCGGTGCTTCATTTTGGGAAAGCAAATCTTAGCAGGACTTATACACTTAATGGTAAGGTCACAGGAAGTGAAGCTGAACAAAGAGAACTTGGAGTACAGGTTCATAACTCCTTGAAAGTGGAGTCGCAGGTAGATAAGATAGTGATGAAGGCGTTCGGTATGTTTTCCTACTTTTGGTCAGAGTGTTGAGTACAGGAGTTGGGAGGTCATGTTGCAGCTGTACATGACATCGGTTAGGCCACTGTTTGAATATTGCGTGCAATTCTGGTCTCCTTCCTACCGGAAAGACGTTGTGAAACTTGGAAGGGTTCAGAAAGATTGACAAGAATGTTTCCAGGGTTGGAGGATTTGAGCTATAGGAAGAGGTTGAACAGGCTGGGCCTCTTTTCCCTGTACCGTCGAAGGCTGAGGGGTGAACTTATAGATGTTTACAAAATTATGAGGAGCATGGACATTATAAATAGACAAAGTCTTTTTCCTGGGTCTGGGATTCCAGAACTAGAGGGCATAGGTTTAGTTTGAGAGGGGAAAGATAAAAAAGAGACCTAACGGGCAACTTTTTATTCACACAGTGGGTGGTACGTGTATGGAATGAGTTGCCAGATGATGTTGTGGAGGCTGGTACAATTGCAACATTTAAGAGGCATGTGAATAGGAAGGGTTTAGAGGAATATGGGCCAATTGCTGGCAGGTGGGTCTAGTTTGGGTTGGGATGTCTGGTCGGCACGGACAAGTTGCACAGTAGGATCTGTTTCCATGCTGCATATCTCAATGACTCTATGACTCTATGCCATGGACCCTGAGGTTCGGGGGGATTCTCGAATTTGTTTTCTGAGTGCCACGGTTTTTGTTTGCAAATAAAAGATCTACTCCTTGAAAAACTCTCCGTAATCTCCTGGTGATTGTTGACATTTTCTCCACGACAACCACAACTATGGGTGCAGTAAAATTGTGGCGACTGCAGCTCTGTGGTGCAATGAAAAGCGTGTTAGATTTCTACAAATTTGGTAACTTTGCTACTCAAAGTTTGTGTGTTTGAACCGCACCAGAATTGGAGTTTAGATCAGTTTTCCGCTGAATCATTGATTTTTGTGTTGATTCATCACCAATTCCTCTCTTCTGGAGTCCGTGTTTCTGCTACTGATCAGAGGCAATTCCTTACCTTCTTGGTTGTGAGTTTTTACGGAATCATGATCAGACCAGAATCAGATGCTCACTCGCAAAACCTGCAAATTTCGTTCAGAAACCCATTGTCTCTAAACACTTTTCCCTCTCAAAGTTGCACAGAAATGTTCGATTGCTTAAATGACTTTATCCCGTTGTGTGACAGTATGTTGTGGATGAGCTGGGTAAAGATATTGACGTGTTTGGTCAGCCATGATGACATCAAACGGCGGGTAGGAGACGTGTTTGGAATAGCCTTTTACTGTTCCTCTCTTTCTGTGCTGTTTCTTACAGAGGCTGTTCAAAATTAACATGATGAGGGCAATGTGAATCGGCACGACGGAATATCAACGTCCTCCCCTTTACCCCATTGCTCTCCAGCCAGAACAGAGAGCTCGTATTGCAGCTTTAGATCACACAGTGAAGAATTCTCTCAGATGCTCTGTCAGACTGCATGCTCCTTCACACAGGTTTCCAACTGGGTACATGGAGCAAGCAAACGTGTGGATATTGGGGTTCAGGGATAATTTTCCCTTCTGCTGGGCTGCAGTTCTGCTCACGTGAATTTCTGACATTGGGAATGTCAGAATACCACCTCCAGTCCCCATAACCTTCCCAGTCTTAGTCATCTGCTTCAGATCAGACGATTGCTGTCTCTGTTACTTCAGACAATCCTAGCAAACCCTTCCGAATGTATCTATTCATTCAGATCCCATCCCCTTCAGAATTCCTGCCATTGTGACCCTCACTATGTAGAACACAGAACAGTACAGCACAGCACAGGCCCTTCGGCCCTTGATAATGTGCCGCTCTTTTATCCTACTCTAACATCAAACTAACCTGGCGACCATTCACAGAAGAAACGAACAAACAAAATTCCAGCACAGGAACAGGCCCTTCGGCCCTCCACGCCTGTACAGATCCAGATCCTCTGTCTAAACCTGCTGCCTATTTTCTAAGGATCTGTATCCTTTCGCTCCCTGTCCATTCATGCAGCTGTCTAGATACATCTTAAATGACGTTATCGTTCCCGCCTCTACCACCTCCGCTGGCAACGCGTTCCAGGTCCCCACCACCCTCTGCATAAAGACTGTTCCATATTTAGCTGCCCTAAACCATTCCCCTCTCACTTTGAAGGCATGACCCCTATGAATTGAATTCCACCCTCTGTGGAAAACTGTTTCTTGATATCCATCCTGTCTGTACGTCCCATGATTTTGCAGACCTCAAACAGGTCCCCAGTCAACCTTTGTGTTTCTTAATAATCAGAATTTATTCAAGCTTTGTTCATAGGCAACATCCTGGTGAACATCCTCTGCACCCTCTCCAAAGCATCCACATCCTTTTTGTAATGTGGTGAGCAGAACTGTATGTAACATTCTAAATGTGATCGAACCAAAGTCCAATACAAGTGCAACATGACCTGCCAAGTATTTTACTCAATATCCCGTCCAGTGAAGGGAAGCCTGCTGTATGCCGCCTTAACCACTTTACTGGCCTGCGTTGCCACCTTCAAGGAACAATGGACCTGAATATCCAGATCTCTTTGTACGTCAATTTTCCCCAGGTCTTTTCCATTTAGTTTGTTCTTGAATTGGATATTCTGAAATGCATCACCTCGCATTTGCCTGGATTGAACTCCCAATCTGCCATTTCTCTGCCGATCTATCCAGTCACCGTGGGCGGCACGGTGTGGAGTTTGCACGTTCTCCCCGTGTCTGCGTGGATTTCATCCGGGTGTTCCGGTTTCCTCCCACAGTCCAAAGACGTGCAGGCCAGGTGAATTGGCCATGCTGGATTGGCCATAGTGTTAGGTAAGGGGTAAATGTAAATGTAGATGTAGGGGTATGGGTGGGTTGCGCTTCGGCGGGGCGGTGTGGACTTGTTGGGCCGAAGGGCCTGTTTCCACACTGTAAGTAATCTAATCTAATCAATCTATACACTGCTGTGTTCTCTGGCTGTCTCTATCACTATCTGCTACTCCACCAAGCGTAGGGTCATCTGCAAACTAATCAGGCAACTGATACGTTCCTCCAAATTATTTATGTATGTCACAAATGTCCCTGCACGGATCGCCGTCGAACACCACACACCACAGGCCACAGGTCTCTATTTTGAGAAATTCATTTTACTGAAATCCATGTGCATGTCCAAAAGTTAATTAAATGTCCCTAATGTTGCTCTCTCTACCACCAACGCTGGAAGTGCATTCCACATACCCACCACTCTCTGTGTAACGTACGTACTTCTGACATTTCCCATAAGCCTTCCTCCAAGTACCTTAAAATTATCTCCGCCTCGTTTTAGCCATTCTCACAATGAGAAAATTCTCGGTCCGTCCACTCTGTATATGCCTCTTATCATCTCGTACATCTCTTATCATCTCGTACACCTCTATCAAGTCAGCTCTCATCATTTTTCATTCCAACAAGAAAAGCCCTGGCTTCCCCAATATTTCATCAGTAGACCTGCCCTTCAATTCAGAAATCATTCTGACAAATCTCTGCACCCTCTCCGAAGTTTCCACATCTTTCCTATAATGAGGCGACCAGAACATAACACAATATTCTAAATGTGGACTATCGAGGGCTGTATGGAGCTGCAGCATAACCTCACAGGTCTTAAACTCAATCCCTTTGCTAATGAAAGCTAACACATCACACCCCTTCTAACCACCCCGATCAACTTGACTGGCATCTTTGAAGGATCTATGGATGTAGACCCCCAAAGTTCTTCTGTTTCTCCACACTGCCAAGAATCCTGCCTTTAACCCAGTAGAGGTTTTCTGCAGAATCCTTCAACCTTAAACTCTCACTATTTTGGTACCTTCCTCCAGTCCCCACAAAAATCATAAACTGTGAAACGTCTTGCCGTCCTTGCAATCCTCCTTAGCTCTGTAACCTCTTTTATTGACGTGAACCCTCAAAACTGTCAAAGCCAATTTTAGCCACTTCAGTGTGAATAATAACTGCAAAATCCTCCAATCTTGATCTTCCTCCTTAACTCTGTAATCCCCACCATCCTCCAGTACCCTTCTAGGGAACATGGCAGAGGAAGGAAGAATTGTACAGACCGCGTCATGTTGCAGAGGTGGGGAGGGTTTCAGAACCTGGAGGATTGTTCAAATGTAGGAAGGGACGTGGATCCTGCAGGAGGTTAGAGGGTGCGGGATTCATATAACCTGCAGAATGTGACCGAGACTGCGTTGTGGAACCTGAAGTATATTTTAGTCTGAATGACTCATTTATTTTTGTTGAGACTATTGGGCTGATCTTGATGACCTAATTTTGCAGATATTTACCAGAATTGCCTTGCACAGCTTCAGATTCCCATGCTGGGAGATGGGAGTTCTGATGTGAATCTATTTGCCCATTCTGTCTGTGTGCCTGACACTGACCTGGTGCTGCTCTGGTAGAAAGCACTCCGTGCATCTGGTAACCTCCAGATCGACAGGATTGACCAGAGCTCACCTCACCAATGCCTTCGTTTAGAATGTTCTTTTTTTTTGTTTATTTTCAAGTGACAGTTTCGTGAGATGCAGGAATTGGGGTGATTCCATTTTAAGAGAATGAAACCTTTATATTTGGAGATTGGGAAGCCTTCAAAAATGAGATAACGACTTTCCAGAGACAGTATATAGCATTCCTGTTAGGGTGGAAGAAAATGCTGGTGGGTGTAGGGTATGCTGGCTGACGAGAGAACGAAGGTTTTGGTTCAGAAAAAGAAGGACCAATATGTCTGGTATGCACACGAGAAATCAAGTGAATCCTCAGACTATCAAGGCAGGAGGTTTATACTTTAGGGAAATCAGGAGGGTAAAAAGGGGACATGAGATATGTTTGACAAATAGCGTTAAGGAGAATCCAAAGGATTTTTAGAAACACATAAAGGACAAGAGGGTATGTCGGGAGAAAATAGGGCCCCACAAAGATCAGCAAGGTAGCCTTTGTGTGCAGCCGGAGGAGATGGGGACGACACTAAATGAATATTTTGCATCAGTGTTTACTGTGGTGAAGGAAATGGAAGATCTAGAATGTGGGGAAATAGATGGTGACATCTTGAAAAGTGTCCATATTAAAGAGGAGGAGGTGCTGGATGTCTTGAAATGCATAAAAGCGCATAAATCCCCAGGATCTGATCAGGTGTACCTTGAAATCTGTGAGAAGCTAGGGAAGTGATTGATGGGCCCCTTGCTGAGAAATTTGTATCATCGAACATTACATATGAGGTGCCAGAAAACTGGAGGTTGGCTAACGTGGTGCCACCATTTAAGAAAGGTGATGAGGGAAAGCTAGCAAATTATAGACCAGTGAGCCTGACATCAGTAGTGGGTAAATTGTTGTAGGGAATCCTGCAAGATAGGATTTACATGTATTTAGAAAGTCAAAGGTGACTAGGGATAGTCAGCATGGCTTTGTGTGTGGGAAATCATGTCTTAAGAAATTGATTGCATTTTTTGAAGAAGTAACAAAAAGGATTGATGAGGGCCGATCATTGGATGTGATCTATATGGACTTCAGTGAGGTGTTCGAAAACGTTCCTCCTGGAATATCGGTTAGTAAGGTTAGATCATATGGAATAGAGGGATATCTAGCTGTTTGGATAGAGAACTGGCTCGAAGGTAGAAGACAGAAGGTGGTTGTGGAGAGTTCTTTTTCACACTGGATGCAGATGGTGCGCCACAATATTCGGTGCTGTTGCCACTACTTTTCGTCATGGGATAAATGATTTGGATGTGAACATAGAAGGTACAGTTAATAAATTTGCAGTTGACACCAAATATTTGAGATTTGTGGAAAGCAAAGAAGGTTGCCTCAGATTACGACGGGATCTTGATTAGATGGGCGAGTGGGCTGAGGAGTAATAGATGGAGTTTCATTAGATAAATGTGATTTTGCGAAAGCACATCTGAGCAGGACTTCTTCACTTAATGGTGAGGTTCTAGGGAGTGTTGGTCAACAGATTCTAATCTAGAATCTGGTTTCCAGCATCTGCAGTCCTTGTATTTTAGCATAGTGTGAGGTGCATTGTCAGAGAGAAGTGGTTCTGGGTGCGTTACTCTTTGGAGAGTTGTTGAGCACTTGTTGGGGTGAAATACCTATTCCCATGCTGTCGGTAATCTAATCTAAAATCTCCCTCTGCGTTCCATATTTCTGTCCCTAAATATATCCCTCTATCCATAAACAGCCCCAAACCCTTCACACCTCCGAGTCTCTGTGAACTCCCACAGATCCAACATCCCTCCTTAACTGTGTAACCTTTTCCAGTCCTGAAACACTCTGAAAATGTGAACATCCTACAATCTCCCGATCTGTCTAATCCTCTCAGGTCCATGCAACAACCCCAATCTGCGGAACCAACTCCAATGCTTGTGACTCTTCCGATCAGTTTCTACAAGACTTACTATCTATGTAACATATTCCCACCGCTATCACCTGCCCTGTCAAAGTAAGCTCCTCCTGTTTCCCAACCAATCTAATCATCTCCATAACCTTCTCCAGCTCTTACACCCCTATCTGTGTAAACGTTACACTCACCTACAACCATCCCTAAAGCAGAAACCTCCTCCAGTGTGTGCAATGCTCCCTATCTGTGTTAGTGTCTCCACACTGTATTGCTGTTCCTGTCTCTGTAAGCTCTGACAGATTGTCCAGCTTTCTGGTCCATATAATTTCTAGAACCTCAGCATCCGACATCAACAAAAGTCTTCATTAACTACAGCCTTCCATATCTCTGTTGATTCCTCAATTCTATAAAAATTCATAATCTCTGTAAATAGCACCATTCCATAAAATACTCACTGCTGCATCAACTGCCCCAATCCTACACTGAGAAGCCTCACTGTCCTTTTGACCACCTGTAGTCCCTTCAGATCTCCCTGTATCTTCTCTGACACCATTGAATACAGCTCATCTCCTGTTATAAATCCTATAACTACCCATCTCTGTGATATTCTTCAGTTACTGCATTTCTCATTCTTTATCTCCAGAGCTTCCAATCCCCCTGATCAATGTAAGTATATTGATCTCCTTGCAGCATGTTTAACACCTGTAGCAGTCTCAATGCATCCTGTCGCTGTAACCTCCTCAAATACTACAGCTCACTGCCTTTGTAATATCTTCCAGTATCTGCAAACCTGTTGATTTCTGTAACCTCCTCCAGAACAGCACTTCACATCTCTGTGTAACTGGTGGGAATGCTGCAAACCTGCCTTCACAGTGCTCACTAGCTCCTGCAGCCCTACAACCCTCAGTACCTTTGGCTTCTCCAATCCCTACACTTCTCCATGGCTGATCCAGCCCCTTCAACCCTCCCTATCTCACTCCTGCAGTTCCAACTGTCGTCCATGTCAGTGTAATTCCCGGCACCAACAATCCCCCCAGTCTCTATAAACTCCTGCAGCTCTAAATACCACCCCAATCTGTGTAATCTCCAGTCCGTCTAATCCTCCCTTTCTCTATAAACGCTTGTAGCTCAAAATACCATCCAATCTGTCTAATCTGCAGTGCCACAACCCTCCCTAAAAGCTCTGTAGCCGCAAATACCACCTCGATTTGTGTAATCTCCAATCTCGACAACGCTCCCAGTCTCTTTAGCTGCTGTAGTTCAAACGACCACCCCTATCTGTTTAACCTCTAGTCACTGTATTCCTCCTGATCTCTGTTACTCCTTCAGGACTGATAGCCCTGTAACTCACCTTGACATCTTTCAGCCCGAAACCTATCTGATCTCTAACCACCAACAGTGATCTCAAACCACCCTAACTCTGTAATATCCTGCAGTCTCTACAAACCAGCTTTATTCTGTTAGCTTCTCTGGTAACTGTATGCCCCTTTATCTCCAGTTACAGATCCTTGCTCAGAGAAACAATGTCTCAGTACCGAATCTGTAAGAACACAAGAATCTTCGGTGTATAAATACTTTTGCCTCATTTTCTAAATATTAACGACTGCAATTTCAACCTTCTCCACATCGTCTCATCAATATTCCTCCATTTTGAAGATCAGCCTGGTGAACCTTCTCTGGGCTGCCTCCAATGCAAGGGCATTTTCCCTTCAGATAGGGGACCAAACCTGGTCACAGTATTCTCAGTGGGGGCTGACTGGAGTCCTCTATAGTTCCAAACCTTCACTATTTTTATTCTCCATTCCCTTTGGAATCAATGCCAGAATTTCATTTGCCTTCTCTGTGTCTTGCTGGCCCTGTATACCACGTTTCTGAGATTTATACACAATGATTCCCAAGTGTTTTTATACTTCTAGTGCCGTGTCCAAGTGAGAACAGAACTCGGAGTTTTAGGTAGATGAAAGTGTGACTGGAATGAAGGTGCAGCAGAAAGGTCTTCAGCTTCCTGGGACATTGGGTCTGGTTCTGGGGAAGGCTGCAACTGTAAAAGCTGGATGGGCTAATGTGACAGAGCTGGTACTGTATTGCTTACGAGGTGTTTGGGAGGGCTTGAAAATAACTTGGCGTGTGCTTAGGATCCAAAAAGAAATGGTAGAGGAACTACCACGATTCTAAAAATAATGGGCAATACAGATGGTACTAATTTACAACAACAAGTTTATCAGTGGAAGATGGAGGAAAAAAGAAAGCCTTAATCTGAGGTACTCTGCACAGCCGTGAATATTGGAATCTGCGGAATTACAGATGCAGATTGGTGTGTGGAAATCTGATGGACTGATCACTGAGAGCTAGCTCAAGGATATCAGGACTGGGTGTTAAATATTGATGGGTATAAAGGATTCCAAAATGATAGAAGGGAAGGGAAAGGATGAAGGCAGAAACATTGGTTTAGATTAGCTTTAGTTAAGGATTCCAAGAGAAAGAGGATTGTTCAAGAACAGAATTAATTTGGCTGGAGCTACAGAACAAAAAGTGTAGAATTAAACTGTGAGGTACATTCTATCGGCCAGAAACTATTGGAAAGGATGGAGAGAATAAATAGGAGGGTCATTTCAGAGCGATGGAAATACTACAGATTAGTTATACCCAGAAAATTAATTTATCCAGATATTGACTGGGTTACTGGTGGTGCAGGTCATGACGGGCCGGTATTCCTGGATTACATGGAGGAGAGCTCACTGCAGGAGTATGTATCCAGCCCAAGAGAGCATGTACAGTTGGACCTGTTCCTTGGGAAAGAGGCGTGGCAAGTGGATCCAGTGTTGGTAGGGGATGGCTTTTGAGCGCATTTTATTGTAAAGTTCAAGATGATGGTAGAGAATTATATGCAATAATTGAGAGTGAGAAACATTAGTTGATTGAGAGCAGCATTCAATGGGGCAAGGATGAAGCTGGGAACTTTTCAACAACGTCAGTGAAATAGTAGCTTTAAATAGTGTGAACCAGGTCAGATGGAGCTGGGATTATGGAGATGGGGCTGCAGTTTGACCATGACTGAGAACTGGATAATTAAAGGTTTTCCTGATTTCTACAGGAAGGATAAATAGGCCAACACAGTGAAGTAGCATTGTGTGAAAAGGATGGGATCAGTATTATTGTGATGCTCGTCAATTCACACACTGCTCCTACCCTGTCCTTACCCCTCGTCCCTGCGTATTGATCCTATCAGATGTCGATAACCTTTGAAAAATTCAGAAAATAGCACAGTACAGAGGAAATGACTCTGTTCACTGTCTGCATTGGATAAGATGCAACATTGTTGTTTGAAGCCCTAGTTCTGTCTCCCCGGACAGTGTCGTCCTTCAGGTACAGAACGCAGCACCTTTTTAAAATGGTTTCAGAGTTTCTTCCTGTACTCCACTTCCATGTGTGACTCTCAGATCCCGACCATACTCTGGGTGAAATAACAGCTTTCCTCAGCACTTGTTTAATCTCTCAAAAATTACATTAAGTATTCGCCACTGGTAACTGAGCTCTCCAACAGGAACAAGGCATTCTCTCCCTTTCTCCCCAGCCCCCTGACAATATGTGCACCCCAGTCAAATCTCCTCACAGCATCCTCCGTTCCAATCTTTCCGCATAACTGTGCTTCCAAAATCACAGGGTGAAGAATCTCCACTGTAACCTCTCCAGTCCAATTCCATCCTTCAATGTGATGGGGTGACCAAACTGCACACAGTTCCCAAGCTGTGACTGAGCTCATTATTTATACAGTTCCAGCATAAGCTTCCTGCTCTGAAATTCTGCACTTTGGCTGATAGAGGAAATGATGCCATTTGCTCCATTAACGAGATTATTAGTGTTTCCAGCTACCTTCATTTATCCGCCCACACTGACCATATTTGATTTATTATCCATTCCTCTCTACTGGTGATGTCGCCAAATGCCTTGCCTTACACTTCTCTGGGTCGTTTGCTCCATTCACCTGGACCCCATGGAATTTGCCATGGAATCTCTAGTCAAATTCAAGTAAGTCACATGTAGTCACAAGTTACTGCATCAAACCGACACAGTCCGATTAATTACACACAATCTTCCTTGAACAAATCCAGACCGACTGTCCTACAGTTCCTGGGATTTCATCAGTGACCGTTTATCCACTGTCTCAGAATTCCAGCTGCGAGCACTTCAGTCAGTCCCTTGCTCCACATTAAATAAAGTTGCAGGGTTAGCCGTTCTCCAGGCCGCCGGCACCATCCCTGCATCCAGGGAGGATTGGATACTGTAGGTAAATATAAGGCAGGGGATTTTCCTCGGCTCCTTTTAACAGTCTGGAACATTGTGTTACCCCTTTTTGAGGATTTGAATCCTCTGTATAATTCTCCACTCCAAGTTTGTTGCTCCCAATATTTCACATTTCATCCCTATTTTGATTCAGACAGACAGAGGCCTAAACCATCTTATGATTTGGTCAAGTCCCATTTTAGTCTGGTTTCATGGAGGGTTTCTCTCCACCAGGTTAAGTGCATTTTCTCATGATACCATTCCCAATCTGCTTCATTAACTACCCTCCCTGGCCGCGTGGTCTTCCTCTCATCTGACAATAAAGCGATTATTTTACTCTTTGTCATAACAACTGCCGTCGGCCTGGATATCCCAGAATACACCGGCCTCCCTCTTCCATGAGCCATCTTTAAAAAGTCATTATACTCTTGGATTGTCAATCCGAAACTGGCGTGGAAATGGCAGAGGGGGTAAAACTGTGGCCCCACTTTGTGAACAAGCCCCTGAGGTTCTGGTTGATGGCATGGTGCAGGAGAGGGACATTATCTTCCTCCAGAACTGGCAGGGGAGGCCATGGCACCAGGCCTGTCAGCTTGGTTCGAGGCTGGCCCCTGGATCAGTGAGGTGCCAGCCTTCTGGGTGAATGCCCAGCAGTGTAGGAAGGAAATCAGTGACCTTCACAACTCCAGCAGGGTAAGTGCCACCATCTGCACTTTGTGACCTTTCTCTCTCTCTCTCTCTCTCTCTCTCTCTCTCTCTCTCTCTCTCTCTCTCTCTCTTACTGCACCCACCTCGCACCAAGGCTCATGTTCTCCCACTCTCACTGAATGCAGCACCTTCTCTCGGTCTCTCTCTAACCTCTTCCCTGTGCCTCTCCCCAACTCTGTCTGGTGTCTGTGCTGCCCACTCACTCACTCAGGACATTTCGCTACCTTTCCCCCAGCTGTCCCAGCAGTAACAACTTTATCAATTCCTTCTGTCTCCCTTTATTACCTCTTGCTAATTTTCACATTTTAGACGGAACCATCCTACACTAGAGTAGAATGAGCCAAGAGGGATAGGGGTCTCCTCAACATTCATCTCCTCACCTCCTAACAGGGGAGGGATCCTAACCCGAACAACCACGAGAGGCTGACTGACCGTGTCCAAGCTCCTGGACTGGGATCTGAGACTCCCCCTGACTCAATGCTGGGCACCATGACTGACTGTGGTCAATGATATTAAGCTTCCTGCTTTTGTGTCTCTCCTAACCGCCAAGACACAACAGCAGGCGAGTGAGTCTGGTAGCTCTGGCTGAGGGGAAATGCTGTTGAGGGCAGGGTAAGGCAAGGCAATAATTCAGTGAGCATTCAAGTCAGCTCAAATTGAGTGTGTACAGACACACAGTGAACAACCCAAAGGGACAGACCATGAGCTGGGTGTTTGTCCCTGAGCACAGTGTCCTTGCAGCAGCATTGAGTGTGTACAAACACGGAGTGAGCAGCCCAGAGGGACAAGCCATGAGTTGGGTGTGTGTCCCTGAGCACAGTGTCCTTGCAGAAGCATTGCATGAGAGCTGACAGTGCACCCTGAGCTGCAGCATTGAAATACAGAAGCGTACTGTCAGTGGGTCGGATATGTGCTGGGTTGGTATGGTGAGGCTGACATATGTCAGATGACCGCATTGGTGGGTGTGTAGTACATGCAGCTTCAGTCTGTGCAGTCTCCCCTGAGATGCTGGTGGCCAAGAGAGAAGGCCACAAGAGCGAGGGTCATGATGGTGTCACCAGGTACCAGCTCTAACATTCATGTCAAATTCTGCATATTGAGTTTCCCCACAGTGGGAGGGAGGACATAATCCTGCAAATTAATGAGGAGAGATCTGCATGAATGTGGCTGCTTTTTAGTCAGCAACTGGCCACTATCTTGCTGAAATCTTGTTTTGAACTGTACAACACAGGAACAGGCCCTTGGCGCCCCCCCCCCCCCCCCACCCCCCACCACCAAGTTGCACTGATACTTGATGCCTTTAGAAGTTATAAAATGTTGTATATCATTATATTGCCTGATAACTCATGTACATGTCAAAATATCATCATTGCTGTTGTATCTTCTTCTACAGCCTCCTTTGTCAGTGCATTCCGGGCTTTTCACATTCTGTCAGAACAGAGAAAAAAAAACTTGCTTCTCATAGCTCCTTTAAACTTTCCCCCATCCACATAAAACTTATGTCTCGGAAAAGTGAGGACTGAAGATGCTGGAGACCAGAGTTTGAAAGTGTCGAGCTGGAAAAACACTGTAGGCCAGGCAGCATCCGAGGAGCAGGAGAATCGACGTTTCGGGCAGAAGCCATTCTTCAGGAATGATTCGTGAAGACGAGCTTATGCTCGAAACATCGATTCCCCTGCTCCTCCGATGTTGCCTGGCCTGCTGTGCTTTTCCAGCACCACACTTTTCAACTCTAAAACCTATGCCACCTAGCAATTTATATTTCTATTCTGGGGGGGAAATAGACTCCAACTGTCTATTCTATTCATACCTCTCATAATTTTGTAAACCTGTAACAGGTTCTACTTATGTCTAATATCTTCCAAACCAGACAACATCCTAGTAAATGTTTTTCAAACCCTTTCCAAACCTCGACATCCTTTTGCTGATCTGGTAATCAGTCCTGCACGCAATATTGTGGGCGGCACGGTGGCACAGTGGTTAGCACTGCTGCCTCACAGCGCCAGAGACCCGGGTCAATTCCCGCCTCAGGCGACTGACTGTGTGGAGTTTGCACATTCTCCCTGTGTCTGCGTGGGTTTCCTCCGGGTGCTCCGGTTTCCTCCCACAGTCCAAAGATGTGCAGGTCAGGTGAATTGGCCGTGTTAAATTGCCCGTAGTGTTAGGTAAGGGGTAGATGTAGATGTCAGGGTATGGGTGGGTTACGCTTCAGCGGGGCGGTGTGGACTTGTTGGGCCGAAGGGCCTGTTTCTACGCTGGAAGTAATCTAATCTAATCTAATCTAATCTAAATGATGCCGAAATATAGTTCTATCCAGCTGCAACATGACATGACAATGTTTCTCTGTGTTGCCACTTTCAGGGAACTATGGGCCTGTGTGCCCAGATCCCTTCAATGTTGAAGCTACTTAGCGGTTTTTCATTTATTGTATATTTCTCTCCTGCAGCAGACTTTCTCAAAGGTATGAACTCGCAATTGCCCATTTTAAATTACTTCTGCTTTTTCTCCATCCAAGTCTCCAGCTCACGTATATCCTGTTGCATCATCTGCCAATCATCCTGACAACCCGCAACTCCCCCAATCTATTCACGCATATCCAGACAGAAGAAAAAACACCCTTCCACCACAACTGACTGCTATGAACAAGCAGTTCTCTGTCTATGTTACTGACTTACCGCTGATCCCATTTCACACCACCTTCTGTATGAGGCTGCTGTGAGGAAAGAGATCAAAGGCTTTGCAGACGTCCAGAAGACCAACATCCAGCTCCATGCCCTCAATCACTTTTGCCACTTTCTCAAAATATTCAATCATGTTTGTGAGACACAATGTTCCCCACACAAAGCCATGTTGCCCATCGTGAATAAGTCCATACCTTTTCAAATGTGGGTCAGTTCAATCACTAAGAATCTCCAGTATTTTCCCTCCTACTGATGTAAGGCTCACCGATCTGAAATTTCTGGAATTATCCGTGTTGCCCTTCTTCAACCAAGGAGCAACATTGGCTATTTTCCAGTTCTCTGGAATCTCTGCTGTCACTGAAGTGCAAACAAAGTGTGTGCAGACGGTCTCAGCAGTTTCCTCCCTCGCTCCCCTCAGTATTCTGGGATTAATCCCATCATCTCCTGGAGACTTGTCGACCTTCATATTTTTCAAAACACCCAACACAGCCTCGGATATCAGCCAATGACATCGGATCTCTGCAAATCCATCTCTTGACTCCACACCTACCGTGTCCTCCTCCTTTGTGAATACCAATACAAAATATTTATTAAGGACTTCACCCATTTCCTCCAGCTCCACACATTAATTCCCTCATTTGTCCTTGACTGGGCGTACTCTTTCCTTGGCTACTCTGTTCCTCCTGATAAACTGCTTTGGCATTTTCCTTAATCCTGTTTTATAAAGACATTTCGTCGTGCTTTTCCACCCTCGCAATTCTTTCTTAACATTTTGCCAGTCTTTGATCATGTTTTTCGAGGCTTCTGAGTGCCTTCAGTTCCCAAATTCTTAGATGTGCTTTCTTTTTCTTTTTGACTGAACTGACAATTTCTCTTGTCATTGAACGTTCCCAAATCATGCCATCCTTACCACCCTGTCTACATGACGAGATCTCACATTCCTGAATATAGTAACATCGAGAAGGGTCTGATGCGTTTCTCAGACAATTCTCCCAGATTCATCACAATAGCTCACATTTTGAGGTTCTTTAAGCTTTATTGAAACTCAGAACCATATACAAACCTTCGACAATTCCTATCGCTTGCCTTTTATATTCTTTATTTTATTTTGCCTTCTCTGGTCTAAAAATAAATCTGCTAAAGATGACTTGATATTTCTTGACAGCATCATTTTACAAACACTGGGAGGCAGGCCAGGTGTCAGCACCATTAGTAAGTTGTACGGTGTGATTCTGACGCTGCATGTCGACACATCTGCCCACTGGGCCAGGCTCTGACTGAAGATGAATTTTTAAAACCTGGTTGCTGGTCAGCCATTGATATCTAATTTGGACATTATTTGTAGCTACACTGAGACCAGTAATAGTCTGTTAGCGAATTCCCACCTTTCCCAGGGTGGATTCCAAATTATTTGTTGTGAAGAAATGTTTGACTGACTGCCCTGACCCAGGTTAGAAACTCTTTCCACAGATTTAGAAGCAAGTCAGTGTGTCACTCAGCATCACAGGCAACTATGAATTCCAGTGACACTGTGAATGATTCCAAATATTTTGGAAGCCATTTTTAGCGTAGCTCATTGCAAGGTGTTGAGTTTACTGACCCGAACAATAATCAGCTGTTAGCTATGTTTCGGGAATTGGGCAAAAATGATACGTGAAGTATGATTATTCAACTGAACTATAAGCTCTGAAAACAATTAGGTCGTTTCAATATTTATGGGAGGAAAGTATAAATTCCTATCAATTTTTTGTAACACAAAAGTAAAGAATGCACATTTGATTTTATATTGAATAAAGAACATGGTACCTAACTGTTGTGATCAGAATTATGTATTCAATGTAGGTATTCAAAACAATGCATTGCCACTCCAACATTTTGAAAATGGTTGGCTTCTGAATGATTACATATGCAGGGTGAGCAAACGATTGAACAATCAAATAGAATTAGCGTTCTTATACATCTATGTATAATAAATCAGTTTAATTTCTCACTGAAATGTACAAGCTTCTGCTAATAGCCAGTAATTTAGAAATGGCAATAATTCAACATGCACTGTGAATGATTTATGTTACCAAATTTTAGCGAACAGTAATTTGAAAACTTCCGAGTTTTAGAAAGAATGATACTTAATATGAAATGTGGACAGTGAAAAAAAAGTGGACATATTATGGTGTGAGGGAAATGTCAGACATTTTCAAAGAGATTTTTGCCAAAGCAATGACATATTTGTTTTAGTAATCAGAATATAACATTTAAAATATTCATGTTCTGAGTAATAAATAGACTACATAATGAGGCTGATCTTGCAATACTTGCATTTTAAATGCTTATCCTGCAGCAAATAATCAGATATTTGCGAGCATTTACAACGGGAAATAATCCGATACTGACTTTTATTTGCATCAGACACATGATAGAGTGCAAAATCTTAAAGTACAGGAGGAGGCCATTGGTCACTGTGTGTGCACCAGCTCCAGTAATGTTTCCCAAGCACATTCCATTTGCCAGCCCTATCACTGTAGCCCATTAAATTCATAATTTCCAATTATTTCCTCATTGAATCGTCATCTACAACTCTCCCTGTCAGTCTATTCCAAATCCTAACAACTCTCTCAATAAAGAAGTATATATGTATCTGAGTCCCAGCTCGTTTGCTGACTATCTTGAAATTAGAACTCCTTGATGCTGTAATGCCAACTAACGGAAACAGAGTTCTCCTGTTTTCCTCTGCAACTTTCTTCATACTTTTGAGCACCACAATTAGTTCACATCTTTGACTGTTCTGCTCCAGGAAGAATAAACCTCGCAAGTACTGTAACAAACACTACATCGGAAAAACAGCAGAAAACTAGCCACCTGGATGCATGAACAATAACTAGCCACAAAAAAGACATGACCTTCTCTCACTAGATCCTCATCACTAGATGAGGAAGTATATCATTTTGACTGGGTCTGCTCATCCATCTAGGACAAGCCAAACAGAGAGATGCACAAGAATTCCTAGAAGCATGGCATTTCAACCGGATATCCGTAAACAAACACATCGATTTTCATTCAATTTAACACTCTCTGAGGAAAAGGACCAGACATGAAATCACCAATCCTGGAAATTACATCACTGACTCAAGGAAACCTAAACACTTAAATAGGAAGTGGGACATAACACTAGCATTTCACCGGAGGCTCACTGAAAATGTCCCTAGTATAGTGTTGAACCATCGGAAAATGAACTCTGCAACTCAGCGATCAAACTGACACCCAGAAGAAACGCAATTTCTCTCGTCCTTTCTTTAACTAATTCCTTCATTCCAGTTATCATTCTGATTGTTTATAAGGTTATTGGTATTATTCTGCAAAGTAATGTGGTGTCTGTCTGATTGTGTGTGTGAATGTGTGTATGAGTGAGAGACAGAAAAATCCTCTTTAACCTCTGAATTACTCCCCGTGCGATATGGAAAAGAGGTAAGGATTAGGACGGCGATATAGCTTAACATGTTGTTAAAAAGCTAGTTCAGGGTTGATGGTTTCAGATTATTGGATCACTGGGATTTCTTCCAGGACAGGTGGGACCTGTACAAAAAAGACAGGTTGCATCTTAACTGGAGGAGCAACAACATCCTTTCGGGGAGGTTTGCTAGTGCAAATCGAATGGATTTAAACTAATAAACCAGGAGTTTGGTAACCAAAACAGCGGGTCAGAAACTGAGTGGAAGGTCGAGATGAATAGCACATCAGGCATGGCCAGTCTAATGACCAAGCTGAGGGAAGAAAACATATCAGTTCACATTGTGAGATGGAAGTTGGAATAAATGATAGAGATGAGGCTCAGGTTATCAGCGATTCACAAATGAGGAAGGAGAGTGTGGGGGACGTGAGGGATTGAGGTGTTTGACATCAGGAAGATAGTGCACAAGAAAATATTAAAGGGGAAATAGAAAAATAGCACCCTCATAGCTGGAAGTCTGCATTATATTGAAGGAAATTCTGTCAATGACATTTCTGTAGCTACAATAATAGCGCAAACAGCTGGAAAAATGCTCGTGATGTTGTTAGACCATGCTTGCACTGAACATGTCAATTACCCTGGATGCTCCCAGAGATGGCTTGGTTGCTGGAGGTTGAGTAATTGCTGAAGCTCCATGAGATGATGTTGGTTTGTAATCTCGCCACTCACTGAGTTCAGTCAGAGGAACAAACCAGCAACTGCCATTGCTTATTGCTTCAGTATATATCAGACTGTTCATGGCTGCCACTGCATAGAATCATGCAACGAAGAAAAGGCCTATCATGTCTGTGCTAGCAAGTGTACATCCAAATGCTTTATAAATGTTTGTGAGGTTACCTGCCTCAACCACACTCCTCGGCAATGCCTTCCCGATTCACACCAACATCCCAACTCGAAACACATTCCACAAATCCTCTCTCAATCCCCTGCCTTTCACTTTCAAAATGCGTCCCTTTGTTTTGGACCCTTTGACTCAGGCTTTTGGTTGTTAATCCTCTCCATATCCCTTATGCTCTTGTGCATCTATACCAGGTTCACTCCTCAACATTCCCTGCTGCAAACAGTAAACGAGCAAATTTAGCCCTCCCCATTCATAGTTTGAGTACTCATTTGTCGTATTACTTGAGACGTGCATCATCCCACATTTATCAGTGTTATATTTCATTGGCCATTGATCTGGCTATCTGAATAATCTATTTATATCCTCCTGTAGCCTTACCCTTTCCTCCTGACTATGATTCACTCAGCTCAGCTTTGTGTCATCCACATCATTTCACTGCCCTCAACCCCATCTTCGATATGCACACCATCGTCATTCAGGAATATCTCAAACAATCCATGAGTTCCTTCTTGTTCTCCAGATGTTGTTCAGAGGAAGATTTGAGAATTCCAGTCTATGGCTTTTCTTATTTTGGTCAATTTACAGAGTGATGTGGTTAACATCTTTTATGAGGACGCCAAAGATAACATTTTTGACACAGAGTTGAATTCACCTTTTACACTTTGCCCCTCTGCATGTTTTATTCATAAAGCTTGTAAATAATCTAGGTTGAACTCGGGTTTAGTCAATTGCGCTGGAACATTAGCCTTTTGGAGACACTGATCTTTGTTCAATTCACTGCAATAGCCAGGGCTGAAGAAATCTTTCATCTGCAGGATGGACACGGGCCAATTCATTGTTAGTTTAAATCAGCGAGTGTGATGAGGATAAATATACAATTAAATTCTATGTTATGGACAAACTGCAGGAGATAAAATCATATTCTCATGTGTACCTTGAAATGGAAACAAATACATACGGTAAAAAAATCAAAAATGTCGAAACACCACAGTAGGCGAGAAAAAACATGTCGTCTGCACTTGATGGAGATACAGAAATATAGAGTACATGTACAATCTGAACAAGAATAACGTAATAGAAAAGAAAGTTCACAAAATAATTTCTTAATTTTGAATGGAAATTAGATCTCGATTTTCCTGAACAGCGATGTTTTCACACCCAATCCCGCTTCCCCAAAAACATGCTTTTCCCTGTCACTCAAACTTCATCTGCCATTCTTCCTCCTCCGTCCTACTCTTTCCTTACAATCTTACTTTCGTTGCACTACCCGTTCTGCTGCTTCATGCTCTTCCACTGATGATATCCCTTTACATCCTCCTTCTGCCACTCCCACTGTAAGTTACATCAATTTCCCAGTTACTCCCACTTCATCTGACCATCGCTATCCCTTTTTGCTTTCCAGCTGGGATGATGGGAGCTGCTGGCTTCTGTGCTGCTATTGATCCTCAGTGAATGATGAGATTGGGAATGATCAATATCCAATAAGAACAGACAATAGTGTGTTTCTGTCACTGCCTGATGCACCGAAAACTGGATGGTTTTATTCCCCATGGGACAGAGTGGAGTGTCTTTCTGTCTCTCTGTCACAGTACTTAACCAAACAGTCTCCTCACAAATAGGATGAGCCTCTCTTCAGAATCAGACGTCCATGCACCAGTTTTCCTTTAAACTTTGTGAGTACAGTGAACACATTGTTCGAACAAGCCATGTTCTATCATTTTGCATTTTATTATTTTAAAGATTTTCCAATGACATTTGAGATGAAATTAGAGTAACTTCTCTTGCATCAAAGTAGTATTTGATTCATGTGGCATCACGGACCCTGAGTAAACTATGGTCAATGGGAATCGGAGGATATTCCGTCCTGGTAATTTCCTCACTGGACGATGACAACTGCCCCAGAGCTTTTGAGAATGACAAATAAACTCTGCCCTTCTTGTGCCTTACAAAGCCATGGATACATTTGTCCTGTTAATAACATCAACATAAATTACGTTTTCACAGTTTGGTCTAAAGTCTCAGAAAAGTAAGACCTTGCTGGTTGAGTGCCACCCCAATGAAATCAGGGTGTTACAATAAGATTGTGATTCATATTATTTTCAATCACTATTTCAGTGGACTGATTGTGTGATGACAGTACCACTGATATCAACATTGTATCTGTACAAACGCATCACATCTCATTGACTCAAGGCTGCACCGCTCCTGAATGCTATTTCTTTCTCCGGCTCCTTCACCATGCTCATCAGATATATGAGGCCTACAATATACAATAACACAGAGATGCCCATGACCCCTTGGAACCTGCCTCCCTCCCCGTGCCCTGC
This sequence comes from Chiloscyllium punctatum, assembly GCF_047496795.1. Classification (NCBI taxonomy): domain Eukaryota; kingdom Metazoa; phylum Chordata; class Chondrichthyes; order Orectolobiformes; family Hemiscylliidae; genus Chiloscyllium; species Chiloscyllium punctatum. The sequence goes on along the minus strand of NC_092771.1, from coordinate 77,115,764 downwards.
ACGCTGACTGCATCCACTCCCCCAAATGCACCTCCTGTCATATCTTCACCATCCCATCGTTTAGATCAGACAATTTGTCACAATTCTGGCAAAAAAAATGAAAGAGCTGGAGAAAAACCCAGCGAATCGGGCAGAATCTGTGCAGAGAAGCACAGAAATCACATTTGACTTTTCATAAGTGTCCCATCATAATCAATATGTTAACTCTGTTTCTCTCTGCAGATAATTTCTCATTTTTCTTCGTTTCTCCACCATTTTCAGTTTGTATTTCCTGTTTTTATATCATTATATTTCATTTTTCTTGACAGGTTCATATGTTGACCTTAGTTGTATTGGACACTGTGGTCCATCCCTGCTCCTATTACAGTTGGCTTGTCTGTGACACATGTATTACGGCCGACGTCTGTTCCTTCTTTCAGATTCAAAGAGAAAAAAAAAATGCTCTGAATATCCTGTAAATCTCAGTAAATCCATTATGTATGAAAATACTTTTTAGAGGCAACTGAACTTCATGAAATAATAAGAATCGATTTTTGATGATGGAACACTCTGTGTCCTTCATTGAACAAGCTTGTCTCTTCCTCCATAGGCTTTCAATGTATATCACAGAATTATTACAGCAAAGTTGGAGGAAACTCAACCCATTGTCTCTTCCAGCTTAGAATGAGATGTATCTGTACTGTTGTTCTGTATTGTCCCCACATACCTCTTAATTTGTTATTAGTGCCTGCTTTTAATTGTAAGTATCCTGCCAGATATGAACAATATAATCCATCTCAAACAGAAACAGAAATTGGAAGAAAAGCTTGGCAGGTCTGGCAGTATCTGTGCAGAGAAATCAAAGTTAATGTTTCATGTCCGTTGACCCTACTCAACTTGTATACTCAATGATTAAGTAATGCACATATAAAATATAGTTCACTTTATCACGTTTAAAATTATCCTGTTCAGTTCACATTCGGCATTGCATCTCCTTCTTGTGCATTATATTTAATTCTATCTATGAGAAAGAGCGATGATGACTGGGAAATATCATTGTACTCTATGCCGTCTGCACAGCCATTGCCCCCATTCCGTCCTATCTCCCAGCCAATATCATATTCATTCGAATCTGACTCATTAATCCATAAGTCTCAGTGAATAAGTTCATTGTGCTTATCACGGTTGGTTTTGGACTGAGGCCAAAATGTATAAAAATACTGGTTTACACCAGATAAAATTGCATTAGGATGTTTGTCAATTTATATTTTAAAATTACTGAAGCATAGTCTGTACGGAAGTTGCAAATTTGCCTTTTTGGAGCAATGAGAGGAACATTCAGAGAAGTCCACACCTTCTGTCTATGTACAGGGCAATGTGTTCAGTGACAGTCTGTTGGCTGGTGTTTGTTCCCGTGGAGGAGAGATCCACACAGTAACAACATTCTGATTGTGTTTCTTTTGGTGCGTGGTTGGATTTGGGGAGATATGGTACAGCATTGCAAACGTACAACAGAGCAGAATCATCTAGCCTACAGAAAAAAATTCCATCATTCTCCCTCCCAACTGACTTCACGAGAGCAATTGGTGATGGGAGACGTGACGAATAGCTGGAAATGTCAACGTTCAATCAGTTATATTGTGAACTGAATGTGCTGTATTGAAAGCTGGAACTGTTTGCTCAGTGACTGCGATGGATATCAGTCTCCATGCATTGCAATTGTGTCACTGGAGGGTTTCCCTCTCCTATTAGTCAGGGGTTCACTCAGTGCTTTATCCCACTGTAGTAGCAGGTGCATCAGCTCCGATAGTAACAGAGATCAGCAGCTGCGTAGACATGGAGAGGACAGATCTGATTCTGAGAATAATGGACTTGAACATTACAACAATGGAGAGGAGCTTTTCCTTGGGCCTTATCATGATTTCCACCATTGGGAACTTCTACCATATCAATATCAGCAGTGCTGATGATTATTCTGGGCGGGGTGGATGGTGTGTTACTGACCTGAAATTATATTTTAAAAAAGCAAAGTATAGAACAGAAAGTGCTTTTCACAAATTAAATCACAAATTTATTGTATGGCAGGGAAGTCAGCTTTGCAGGGAAAGAGGACTGAGTTGAATCGATAGAGAAAGAGAGAGATAGAACAAAATGAGCAAACAAAGGGAATGATGATCTGCTGGCATGGAAATCAAATGTTAGATCCACCTCATTTATTTTTCGCCTTTCCCATCTTCCTGAATATCATGCCCATGTAAATACAGGTATCCCCTGCTTTTCAAAAGTTCGCTTTTTGCCACTTCCCTTTCCAAATGACCTACATTAGGACCTGTTTTCGCTAATGAAAAGAAATCCAAAGAGTATTTAAACTTATAAGAAGAAAGCTGATTTTTTTTCCATACAAATTAATGCTTCTTCACTTTACACCATATCAGCTTACGAAGGGAACAATGTTACTTTCAGATAGCGAGGGAAACCTGTATATGTCTAAGACCATGTTTAGAGCGATTTTATCTCCCTGTCTCGCTTCCCTGAGTGTGGTCAATTTCTTATATTCCTTAATGGGATATGGGTATCACTGGATGGGCCAGCATTATTTCACTTTTCTAGCTGCTCTTGAGAAGACCGTGAGCCACTGTAGTCCACATGTTTGATCTGATTTGATCTGATTTATTTTAGTCAAATGTACAATGGAAAGCTTTGTTTTGTGAGTAGTCCAGGAACATGACAGTAAACAAGAAAATACAACACATGGGGTACTTCGACAGAGTGAGGCATATAAGGCTAAAGCTGCACAGGAGATGTGCAAAGCAAAGGGGAGTGACTGACTGAGCGGGAGAGGAAGAGATGTTAGATGAGGGTGAAGTTAGATAGATCAGAAGACCGCATTAGGGTTGATGAGTATGAACAGACAGAAGTTAAAAGTTTTATTTAGAATTTCCTCTGGACTGCAAGCCTTTTGTCTAGGCGACATACCCTGTGAGCACTATGATGATAATGGCTGTCATCCCAGATCATTTATTTCTAATAATGCCATAGAGTTATTAATTGACAACTAAATAGAACTCATTAGGCCAATAAATTGGTTTCATGAGAAAACAGAGTTTTAATATCGACTGTGCCAAGCGCAGCAGGAAATGTTAACTATTCCACGATACTGTGTGAGAGGCTGGCCAGAGAATCTCAGTGAGAGGGATCACTGATAGAGGGGAAATCATCATTTCAGCTGTGGGTCAAATAATGATTGATAAAGTTTACACACCACTTCCCTAGTTTGTAATCCACATTTCACTTTATATAGCTGTTTCAAGAGTGCATTTTAACAACCTTATCTCTTTATACTTTGCATGTATTGGAAATTTATTTTGAAAATAATCCTCAAAGTATGAAGGGGAGCATTAAATTATGTTGTTCCTGTATTTTATATTGCATAAACGCATTTCATTCATATTGTCTCTGCTGATTCCTCATTGTAGATGCAGCCTTGAATGTGTTCTTCATATGAGTAACAAAGAGTAATGTTCCAGTACTGGTGACTGGGGAACTTCACTCTCCCTCCGCCCAGCATAAACAGCTATGGCACCACTCCTCTCCATCTTCTGTCTTTTACCCAATGTCATAATTACAACGTAATTGAAGTCTATTAAATAACATTTCATGGCAGTTCCTTAACAATGATAACATCAACAGCATGATCCATACCTGCCCTTTCTGATCCTGGAAAAACAATCTGAATTGTGTTTGTTAACATATCCATGCCATTTGTTTGTTCTAACCTATGTTTTCTGAGGCACATTTTGCTATCAGACAATGGATGATAGATGCTTTCTCAATGTTTTACTGATTTTGAAATGACTAATCTGTAGTAAAAGGATTTATTTCTCCATTTATGAGCAGGGAAGCATGTTTATGTGCAGTTAAACCCGTGGCATTGCATCCATATCCAAGGCAGACTGAATGATTACACACAATCAATATGCCATCTCCAATATTCCTTCCTTCCCTCACACTCACTTGTCATATCAAGAATGCATAAGTATTCAAAGTTATTTTAACGTTTAATAAAAGAGCATTGAATTCAAAGGGTTTACTGGAGCTATTTGTTCAGCGATGGTGATTATGTCAGTCTCCATGGATCCTATGCGTCCCTAGAGAGTTTTTCTCCTCTATCAATAAGGGAATGCTTTCAGTGTTTTATCTCAAAGTATGAATAAGAGCATGACCAACAGCAGTAACAGGGATCGGCAGCACCAGAGAGAGGTGGAGGAATGATAAGAATCTGAGAACATTAGACTGGAATATTTCAACAATGGATCAGAATCTAAGAACAATATACTGGAATGTTCCAACAATGAACAGGAGTTTATCTGTTGGTCTTTACTGGCTTTCCCAGCCTTGGATATAATTAACATATCGGATTGATGATATAGCGATGGTTGTTCAAGCTGGTTATTATCCTATTCTTGCTATCATTGGTGTTCCTGGTAAGTCACTCTGACTTTCTAGTGAAATGGTCTGAACTGAATTGATGCTCATGATATGTAGAGTTGGAAAGGTGCAAGTCAACTTTTTCAGTTCCCACCAAAAGTTCCATTCCTTAGAAATTGTAACTAGCAAATTATTATTTACAAATTACTCACTAATATGCGAGGATGAAACACACCGTTCTCAACCTCCTTTATTTATTTTCTCCTGCAAAGCTTACATCTCCATATCGTCCCCACATACCACTCCTGTCCAGTATCACCATTAAGATGTCCACTGTCTCCTGATCTGCCTCAGTGCAACTCCTGAATAAACATCGTTAGTGCCTTTGTTAATCACGGCTATATTCATTTCAAGTCCCTTCGTACCACATGTCCATTTCAAAATAATTGCATTTGAGGTATTTAACGTGTTCTCTGCATGGAATCTGAAAATTGGGAAGACAATGTATGGTTGTCACGCCATTGGCTCAAAATCTTGAGCCACAGAATAATAATTTGTTGATATCGGCTTGCCTGATGTCCTTTAGAGAAGGCAATGGGTCATCCTTCCCTGGTCAGGTCTCTGTGTAACTGCAAACACACAGCAATGTGTTCTATTCTTTACTGAACCAGCAACTCAATTCAAGGTCGGCATAATATGCTGGCCTGACCAGGGCCGCACACATCCCGTGAGGGAAGAACAAAAGTAAAAGGAGCTCCTTTCCTCGGCCTGTATCCCATAAACCTGCAGCTCATTTCCATTCAGGTAGGCAGCCAATCACTGTTTTGGGTATATTATTTGTGACTGAGTCTCTCACAAGAGTGATGCCCATCTCGATAGGCACCTCTGGTGTTGAACTTATTGATGCTGACTTACAGATGTAAGGATGTTTTAAATTCCACATCAGTGGCAGTGATTTACCCGATAGAAGCAGAGCAAACTAAATGAGGGAAAGGGGTTATTATGATCAAACCTGAGAGTGTTGATGAAGCAGTATTTGGATGAATGTGGACAGATTTTCTCTCCTTTATAAGGAGTGATCTCCTTACCACAGAGAGAAAGAAAATGTGTTTCACCAGATTAATCCCTGGGATGATGGCACCATGAGGAGTGAGTGTAGATTGATTTCCAGAGATGTGAGAAAATAAGAGGTCTTGAACCCTGAGGGGAATGGACAATCACTCATTATATTCTAAACAGACAGTAAGAAATTGATAAATTCCATGACTTCCTTTTCACTCAGGATACATGAGTCTGGATAGCTCAAGTGCCTGGGAGATCGTTACGCCTACCGATCCCAGCCCCCACTCCCACAGTGATTGAGAGAGACAGAGAGGTAAGGTTTTGAAAAAAAACTTGAACCACATTAGTACAGTGCAGTGGGTGTGTGATCCTGCACTGAATGTCATATTATCCACCAGCTCAACAACAGCCACAATACCTTCATTCTAAAACAGTTGACTGTACCCAGCGGCTTCTGACCTTCATGAAGAACATGATTCCATCTTCTCAGAAATGCAACGTGCCCCCTTGAGATTTTGACCATAACACGATAAGACGTAGGAGCAGAAATTAGGCCAGATACCCCATCGAGTCTGCTCTGCCATTCAATCATAGCTGATAGGTTTCTCAAACCAATTCTCCAAAATTCTCCCCGTAAGAATTGATACCCGGAAAATCAAAAGCCTATCTACCTCCGTCTCAAATATACTCAATGACCTTTCCTCACAGCCTTCTGTGGCAATAAATTTCAAAGATTCACCATTCTCTGGTTAAAGACGTTTCTCCTTATCACTGTTCTGAAAGGTGCTCCCTTTCATCTAAGGCTGTGCCCTCGGGTCCTCGTCCAATGGAAACATCTTATCAACATCCACTCTGCCAAGTCATTCAGTATTCTGTATGTTTCCATTATATTCCCTCTCATTCTTCGAAACTTTATAATGTATAGACCCAGAGCCCTCAAACTTTCCTCATACGATCAGCTTTTCATTACGTCGACCATTCTCCAGGGCCACTACATTCTTCCTGAGATATGGGGCTCAAATTTTACACAATACTCCAAATATGATCTGACTAGAACCGTATACAAGATGTATTATATTCAATTCCTCTCGTAATAAATGCCATCAAAAATAAATGCAATTGCCCTACTGACTACTGCCTCAACCTGCAAGTTTACCTTGAGAGAAACCTGCAGTAGAACTCCCAACTCCCCTTGCACTTCAGATTTCTGATTTCTTTCCCAATTTAGAAAATAGAGCATGCCTCTATTCTTCGTGCGAAAGTGAATAACCTCATACTTTCCAACGTTGGAATGCATCTGCCAATCTTTTTACCTGCCCAAATGCTTTGACAGCCTCTCCGCCTCCTCAATACGACTTGTCCGTCTGCCTATGTTTGTATCGTCTGTAAACTTAGCCAGAATTCCCTCAGTTCCATCGTCCAGAATGTTAATGTAACAAGTGAAAAGATACGATTCCAGCACTGAGCCTTGTGGAACACCACTTGTCAGTGACTGTCATCCTGAGAAGGACCATTTTATCCCCAATCTCTGCTTTCTGCCGGACAGACAAGCTTCTATCCATGCCACTACCTTGCCTCTAACACCACGGATCCTTATCATACTCAGTAATCTCCTCTGTGACACCTTTTCAAAGTCCATTATGAAGTCCAGGTGAATAATATCCATTGGCTGTGCCTGGTCAAGCCTGTTCATTTACTCTTCAAATAACTCCAACTGGTTTGTCAGGCATGACCTTCCCTTGATGAAAACAATACTGAGTTTGCCCTATTTTACCAAAAGCTTCCAAATATTCCAAAATCTCATCCTTCAATATGGATTGCAGGATCTTACCCACGACCGAAGTTCAGCGAGTCATTTTGGATTTTTGTTTTTGACTTTTTCCTTGCTCCCTTGTTAATTTGGGGCGCCACGTTAGTGGGTTTCCAATGCTCTGGGACAGTTCCTTACTCTAATGATTCCTCAAAGATCACCCACTATGGCCCCCACTCCCTCTTCAGCTATCTTCCTTATATCACTGGGATGTAGTGCATCCGGTCCAGGTTATTTAACCACCTGCAGGCCATTCAGTTTTTTTTCCAGCACGCTCTCCATGGTGGTGACCATTATTCTCAGGCCTGGCCTCTCACTCTCTTGAATTTTTAGGTATTACTCATATCTTCCACCTTGAATCTAACGCAAAATTCAGTTCGTCAGCCTTTTTCTTGTTCAGCATTGCTACCTCTGCAGTATCATTTCTGAACAGTCCAATGCCCACTTTTGCTTCTCTTTTGTACTTTATATATTGAAAGGAACTTAATAATCTTCCTCCTTATTTTATTTTGTTTGCCCTGTTTTATTTTTGTCAGCTTCCCAATCATCCGGTTTCCCACTGCCCCTCGCCACATTATATACTTTCGTTTTTGCTTTAACATTATACCTGACTTTCCTAGTCAGCTATAGTTGCCTCATCCTCCTTGTACAAGCCTCCTTTTCCTCAGGATAAATATCTGCTGTATCCTGAATTACTCCAAAAATCTCCTGCCATTGCTGTTCCACTGTCTTTCATGCTGGGCCCTTCTCCCAGTCAATTCTACCCAGCTCCTTTCGCATGGCTCTGCAATTGCCTTTATTCATCTGTAATTCCGTTACTTCTGATTTTAACTTCTCCGTCTGAAATTGCAAAGTAAATTCAATAATATTATGATCACTGCCTCCTATGATTTCCTTCACCTTAAGTTCCCCTCATCTAGTCTGCCTGCGCAAGCTGCTCTCAAATCCCATCTCACGGCCATTCCACAAATTCCTTTCCTGCAAATCACTATCAACCTGAATTCCCAGTCCACTTACATAATGAAATCCCATTTGATCACTGGAACGTTGCCTTTCCTACAGATCTTTCTAGGTCCTGGTATATCTTGCACCCCATCTCCTGACTGCTGTTTGGCGGCATGTGCACAACTCCAACTGCATTTTTTCACCTTTTTGATTCCTCAATTCTACCGACACAGATTCTACACCATCTGAACGTCCTTCATTTCCTATTATTGATTCAACTTCATTTCTTACTAATGGGACTAATCTAGCTCTCTGCCCACCTGCCTATTTTTTCGACAGGATGAATATCCTTAAATATTCAGCTCGCAATCTTGATCCTCTTGCAGCCATGTAACTGCGATGCCCATCATGTCGTACCTGCCAATTTGTGTATGAGTCACAAGCGTAATTACCTTATTCCTTATACTGCATGCATTCCATATAACACTTCAGTCCTGTATTAACCGCCCCTCTTCTCATTGTTATTTGTTTGTCCAGCCATTTGTACCTACACAGACCCAAATTCTTCTGCAGCCCAGATGACATATCACAAACCAAAGCACCAGATAGGCAACACAACTTTCAGGACTCTCAATCGTGGTCACAGAGAACAGTATCTATGCCTCTAACTATACTATAGCCAATTATTCAACATTGGGCAGCATAGTGACACAGCAATGCTGCCTCACAGTGCTTGGGACTCAGGTTCAATTCCAAACTCTGCATCCAGTGTGTGTGGAGGTTGTACATTCTTCCCATGTCTGCATTGGGAGCATTAACTCCTTTCTCTCTCCACAGTATGTCTCTGTATTTGCTTCGGATTTCTACCATCTACAGTATTTTTGCTTTTGTTCAATGGAGAAATGCAACAAATGTTTTTTTTTTGTAAAAGCAGCCGTGGTTCTCGGGTTCCCTGGATGTTTAGGAATCTTGCCCGGCCACTTGTCTGAGTGCAGTGTCCCTTTATACCCATTCAATCTCTTCCAGTCCCTCAGGCCATCGTCAGTACATGCAGCCTTTCGTTTTGCCACTTCTGGGACTCCCCACACACCATCGCCTGGCACTGGATACTCCCTTCGCAAGACTGTGCACACAACGACACTCGGCACTTTCTGACCCGCTGGGGATGCTGGGTAAAGATCCTGCCATTGAAAGGATCAGAATAACTAAAATCCAATTGAATAGCGAAGCAGAGTAAACAGGCTGCATTACATTCATCTGCTGTGACACATTCTAGTCTTCTGTTTGTCCCATTTCAGAGGGTAATTGAGAGGCAAACATTTGCTGTGGGTATGTCATGCAGACCACGAGAGGACGGGCAGATATCCTTCTTGAAAAGAGAAGTGTTTGGATTTATTGTACATCAGTAATGGATGGATTGGCAATTACTATTCTAAAAATAATTTATTTCCAATTCCACCATTTCAGATGGTGGGGTTCACACCTTCCTCCCCTGAACATTTAGCTGAAGTTTTGGATACATGCTCTCGCAATAACACCACGAGACCATCACTTCGCCTGCTCACTGGCTATTCATCCCTGAACACTGATACCAGTGCATCCTGGAGACAAACCTGTTTTTCCTTAATGATTGTTTGATCCTGATACCTTCCAACACTCTGGTGATATCACTCAGTATCTCTCTATGTGGTATTCCTCATTGTATGAGTCCAATTTCTGCTTCTGTCAGTGTCTCTCACTCTTACAGCTACACCAGATCCTGAGACAAAAGAATTCTCCACTCCAGAGAGACACCACAGCACAGGCCAGGGATGGAGACTGGGATTTTCCAGACTGTGGGACTCATTGCCATTCTCCATATGTAATCCTCACGATATCAGACTAATTTTCCATCCTGTCTATTTCTCTGTCTCCTGCAGGTAATCAGGAAGTTCCTGGCTCAATAGACTACCCAACTACTGGATGTCTCGTCCATCACCACATTGAAGATGTTTGGTCAGCCAGAGATACAAAGGGAAGGGAGATCTGGAAATTTCAATAAATCCTGCAGTGTGATAAGATCACTCAAAGTAAACAGAGCAGAGAGCAATGAGAGGGATCCAAGCATTGGCTAACAAGACATGACTTACATACAGTGTGGGAGGGGGAGCACAGTACAAGCTCACTCCAGGTCAATCACCACCCCTACTCAAAGTTTTGTTGTACTGAGACAGCATCAGGAGTGTCACAGTTATCAATCCAGGCTTGTGATGTCTTAGTGAACATCAGTATCACAGAGGGGAAAGCAGGCTTCCCATGAGTGTGTGAGAATGCTGAATGGGATCTTTCTGTTCTATGTTCCCACTCCAACTCTGTACATATACCATGTCTCGTGCACCAGTGTCTTCAACAATTTTTAACTTCTATAACAGTTCCTGTCCCTGTAACCTCCTCCCTTCCCGATAGTCCCTCCACACCTTTGAAATATACTGCATTCCAGACCATCATCTATATCGCTGTAACTTGCTTCAGTGCCTACAACGTGCCTTATCTCAGTAGTGTCCTCCTCCACTAACAGGAGAAAGAGCCATGAAGAGAGAAACGGTTCCTTCGATCCAACTAGTCCATGCTGACCACAGTTCTGAGAACAAGTCGCATTTGCCTGCGTTTGGTCCATATCCCGTCAAACCTTGTCCTCTCCTGTACCTGCCCAAATGTCTTTTCCATGATGGAATTGTACTTTTCTCTACCACTTCAGCGGCAGGTCATTCAATATGTGCACCATTCTCTGTGTGGAAATGTTCTCCTTTGGTCGCTTTTAAGTATTTCCTCTCCCACCTCATATTTATGCCCTCTCGTTATGAATTCCCCTACCCTGCGGGAGAGACCTTCACTATTCACCCTACGTCTACCCCTTATATTTTTATAAACCTTTATAAGGTCACCCCTCAGCCACCTGCACCCAATGGAAATACGAAGGATAATGATAGAAATATCTCTGCCATGGTCCCCACTGCCACAATGTTCTGGGATACACTTGTTCAGGACCTTGGGCTTTCTCTACCTTTGTGTGCCAAGACCTCCAGCACCACCTCTTCTGTAATGGGAACTCTTTTCAAGACATCACTTTTTCTTTCCTTTTGTTTCCTAGTCTTTATCCACAGTACGTTCTGACATTAAATATTCATTTCGGGTCACGCCCATCTCCTGTGATTCCAAGCCTTATTGATCTTTGAGGGGCGCTGTTGCCTCTCTCATGGCTTTTTTGTACTTTTTTGCTGTAGAATCATTTCGGATTTTCCTTCACCTTATCTGCCAAATCTATCTCATTCCCCCCATTTGTTTTCCAGCTTATCCAGCCTCTCTGTTTCTGTCAAACCCTACGATATCAGTAACATCTCCGTCAATCATTGATCCATTTGCAGTTTCAGAATATGCTTCCGATAGCAGGAGGATCAGAATTCTCCACAGTACTCCAACTGGGGACCCAGCAATGCCTTGTACAGCCGGATCATGATGTACCAACTCAGGTATTCAATGCTCTGCCCCATGATGGCAAGTGTGCCTAATGTCGCTTTAACCATCCTATCCACCGGTAATGCCACTTCCAAGGAACAATGTAACTGCATCTCACTTTTCTCACTGTTCGACAACACTGTCCAGCGCTCTGCCATTATTTGTATTAGTCATCCCTGGTTTATCTTCAAAAAATCCAATACCTGAATTAAGCTCCATCTTTCATTTCTTAACCCACTGGCTCACTTGGTTAAGACCACCTTTGATAACTGTATTCACTGCCCACTATAACACTTATTTTACTGTCCACAAGCTTACTTACATTAATTCTTATATTTTCTCATTTATGTCAATAATGCACATGCGTCGACCCAGCACCAATCATTTTTGCACACCGCTGGTCAGAGGACCCCAGTCTGCACAACAACCCTCTCCCACCATCCCCTGCCTCCTCCTTTCAAGCCCATTTTGTGTCCGTTTGTCTCGCTCTCCCTGATCCCATGTGATCTAACCTGACTAACCAGTGCACCACGCTAAACACTGTCAAAGGCCTTGCTGAAGTCAGGATAGACAACGTGTACTGCACTGCCTTCATCCATCTCCTTGGTTACCTCTTCAATAAACTCTATCAAGTTTGATAGACACGACTTTGTACGCACAAAGCTGTGCTGACTATCCCTAATCAATCATTGCCTTTCCAAATGCACGTAAGTCCTGTCCCGCGGAATTGCTTCCAACAACATTTGCAGCACTGACGTCAAGCTAATTGGTGTTTATGTTCCGAGCTGTCTGTCGCAGCCTTTCCTAAATACTAGCACAACATTAGGCAACCTCCAGGCTCCGAGATCACCACCCCTGGCTGTCAGTGAAAGAAATATCGTTGTTTCTTCCTTAACTTACCCAAATATCCTGGGATATACTTGATTAGTTCCCAGGGAGTAGTCTACTTTTAATGTGTCCCCCTCTCTGTCCACCCTCTCTGTCCACCCCTCTTTGTGACCCCCTCTCTCTGCCCCCTCTCTTTCTGTCGCCTTGCTCTCTCTGCCACCCTCTCTCTGTCCGCCCTCTCTTTCCCCCCTGACCACTCCTCTCCGTCCCCATTTCGCTGTCGCCCTCTCTCTGTTCCCCTCTCTCTCTCGCCCTTCTCTCTCTGCCCCCTCTCTCTGTCGGCCATCTCCCTGTTGCCTCTTTCTCTGTCCCCCTCTCTCTGCCCACTCTCTCTGTCCTCCACTCTCTATGATCCCCTCTCTCGGTCCCCCCTCTCTCTGTTCCCCCTCTTTCTGTCCCCTCTCTGCCCACCCTTTCTCTGACACACCTCTGTACCCCCTCTCTGTTCCCCTCTCTGTACCCCATCTCCCCGTCCCCCTTTCTCTGTGCCTCCCTGTCTGTGCCCCCCTCTCTCTGTCTCTCCCTCTCTGACCCCCTCTCTCTGTCCTTGACATCTCTGTCCCCCTCTCTCTGTTCTCCCTCTCTCTCTCTCCCCCTCTGTCTGTCCCCTGACCTCCCTCTCTGTCTGCCTCTCTCAGTCCTTGATATCTCTGTCCACCTCTCTCTCACCCCCCGTCCCTTCCCCTCCCCTACTCTCGATCACACCCTCTCTCAGTCCCCCCTCTCTCGGTCCCCCCTCTCTCTGTCCCCCCTCTGTCCCTCTCTCTCTGACACCCCCTCTCTGCACAAACCGCTATGTACCCCTCTCTGTACCCCTCTCCCTGTTACAAATCTCTCAGTACCCCCTCTCTGTCCCCTCTCTTCCCCTCTCTCTGCACCCCCTCTCTGACCACCTCTTGCTGTCTCCATCTCTCTGTCCACCCTCTCTCTGTCCCCCTCTCTCTGTCCCCCCTCTCTGTGACCCCCTCCCTGTTCCCCCCTCTCCCTGTCCCCCCTTTCCCTGTCCCCCTCCCTGTGCCCCCTCTCCCTGTCCCCCCTCTCCCTGTCTCCCTCTTCCTGTACCACCCCTCCTTGTTCCCGCCTTCTCCCTGTCCCTACTCTCCCTGTTCCCCCCTCCCTGTCGCCCCATCCCATCTCCCTGTCCCCCTCCCTGTCGCCCCTCTCCCTGTCCCCCCGTTCCCTCCGCCCCCCTCTCCCTCCGCCCCCTATCTCCCTCCGCCCCCTCTCTCCCTCCGCCCCCTCTCCCTCTGCCCCCTCTCTTTCCCTTCACCTTATTTCTCCCTTGCCCCCCCGCTCCTTCACTTTCTCTCCAACTTCTCTCACTCTCGACCCCCTACCTCGATCTCTCTTCATCCCCACTTCCCTCTGTTTCTCTCCGACTAAATCTCTCTCCCTCCTGCCCCTCCCTCTCTCTCTGACACACTCTGTCTGCCTGACCTGTCCCTCTCCCTCTGATCTTGGGAGTGGGGATGGGGGGTGGTTGGTGCTGTGGTTGCAGTTAGTTGGAAGGATGGTTGTGAGATGATAGAGTGAGATGGGAGGTGGGAGGAGGGAAATGTGTGAGCGATGGAATTTCGGGAGGGAGACAGACGACAGCAGAGAGAGAGAGAGAGAGTGCAGGGGAGTAGGAGAGGAATGAGTGGAGGCAGGTGGAGAAACCAGGGTTGGGTGTGTGTGTAAGAGAGAGGGGTTGATGAAGGAGAGTGAAAGGGAGAGGTGGTGAGAAAGAGACAGTGTGCAGAAAGAGAGAGGGAGAGAAGTGATGAGAAAGAGTAGGGGAGAGGAAATGGGGAGGCGAGGCTGCAGTGGGGGGCCAGAGGGAGTTAAACCCAGCTCCTGAGCTCAGGGCGTGGTGCCCTCCCCTTCCCTGAGGACCAGGACTTGGGGCTGAGTCTGTCTCTCTCCAGCTGAGCTTCTCCAACACAAAGACACACAACAACATTTGTCACTCTGCTGCTCAGCACAATTTAATCAACATTTTTATTGTTTACAAATGGAAGTGATAGATACAGTCAGTGGGATGGTGCCTTTTCTCACTGCCCCCTGAGTTGTGAGAAACATTGAAATGTTTCCCTGTAACCCCCCCCCCCTCCCCCCCCCCCCCCCCCCCCCCCCCCCCCCGTGGAATAAGGATGGACAAACCAGCGCTACCCTCAGTCTGTTACCATAGTGACAGACTGCTCCATCACTGAAACACTGAACTGAAATGAGAAAATCCCGGATGGATTGATTAATGAGGGAATTTGATGGATGGATGGATTTGTGTGAAGGGATATTTCAGCACATTGTTCAGCTGCTGCCTGAACTTAGTCTGGGTCACGGCATAAATCGCAGTGTTTGTGCAGCAACTGAGGAGCTGCAGCATGAAGCCCGATTCCCGCACAAAGAGAGGGAGAGACACAGACCGATACCCAATATACCACATCCGCCTCCATATAGAATACAGCATTAACGTTGACCATAACAGGATGAAATTGGCCGAGATCACAAACAGTAAAATGACGGATTTTTTTCGGTTTCTCATTTCAGTGTCAGACTGAGCGTCCCCATTGGTGTGAGCGCAGAGTCTCCTGCGGGCTCTGCTGGTCACTAAAATGTGTCTGACGGTGAGAACATTGAGCAGCAGAATCAGGAGAAATGGGACACACGGGGTTAGAATGTGGTGGAGGGACTCGATTGTGACCCAGACACTGGAGGAATAAACAGCGGCTGTTACATCACAAAACCAGGGGTCGTTCCACAGCCAATACCGAGCCGTGAGCATAAAATACCAGGAAATGTTCTTTAAACAGCTCAGTACAGTCACTGCTCCCAGAACCACAGCCGCCGTTTTCTCACTGCAATATTTACTTTTCAGCTTCTGGCAACAAATGGCCACAAACCGATCAAAGGTGAAAGTGACGGTGAACCAGACAGAGCAGTCAGTGGCTGCATAAAGCAGGACGGCATGGATATTACACACGGGGACGGAGTCCCTCAGGAAATGAAACTGTTCCGAATAAACAATGGGAATGTGTCTCAGGATCAGGTCGAGGATAATGACCAGGAGATCCGCCGCTGCCATGGCCCCCAGGTAACGTCTGACACATGGAGACAATCCACAATCTTTATAAAGCAGTACGTAGATGGTCACTACGTTAACTGTGAGGAAGGAAAACAAACCCATTATCCATCAGCCTGGAGGCAAAGGGACCCGTTTGATCGGGGACCCAGTGAGATTTTCAAATGTGTCCCTGTATTCAGGGATTTATTAAAATAATTGGAGCTCGAATAACAAATGGGAAGTTCGGAATTACTGAAAAAAATGTGACATCAACCACAAGAAACCCTCCCTCCCCAAACACACAGAGACACATCCATAAGGACAGATGTTTTCTCGAACATTCCCACACACATGATCACTCGAGAACAGACACAGGTCACTCCTTCCCAGTTCCTAATACGGAGGGTGGAAACATTACTGTCCTGAAGGATTCTCTCCCAGTTTTCTGAAGACAAACGGAGTTTGTGAATTTCTGTATTTTGGTCTAAATTGTGGTCGATCCTGTGTCATGGAGAAATGTAAACGCAGGGAAAACGTATTCACCCCTTTAACTGCCTGAGGGGCCTTCGGAACAGTGTCTCCTTCTCTCTGGAACGGGACCTCTTCCCTCGAGATCTAATCGTTTGTTCAATTCACTGACGTCCGGACGTTCACAAACAAAGTCAGGGACAGAACGTTCCGGGGAATGTCAGTTATAGAATACTGGGGACAGAAAATTCCGGGGAATTCCTTGACCTGTCCATGACCTTACCCCCCTATCCACCCCACCAACATGATGTACTGTGCAAAGGCTACATATCCATCCAGCGTGGGGAGCTGCACTGACCATATCATTGCATTCTCTATAAACCGCAGATAGTCTGACCAGCACAGCAGTCAGACCGCACGGGAATTAATCTGTAAACCAGGAGCAGTTACCCTCCCAGTATGTAGGACTGTGTACCCCACACCAGTGCATTGATCTGTATACCAGGAGCAGTTACCCTCCCAGCATGTAGGACTGTGTACCCCACCCCTGTACATTGATCTGTAACCCAGGAGCAGTTACCCTCCCAGCATGTAGGACTGTGTACCCCACCCCAGTACATTGATCTGTAAACCAGGAGCAGTTACCCTCCCAGCATGTCGGACTGTGTACACCACCCCAGTGCATTGATCTGTAACCCAGGAGCAGTTACCTTCCCAGCATGTAGGACTGTGTACCCCACCCCAGTGCATTGATCTGTAACCCAGGAGCAGTTACCCCCCAGCATGTAGGACTGTGTACCCCACCCCAGTACATTGATCTGTAAACCAGGAGCAGTTACCCCCCCAGCATGTAGGACTGTGTACCCCACCCCAGTACATTGATCTGTAAACCAGGAGCAGTTACCCCCCCAGCATGTCGGACTGTGTACAAAACCCCAGTACATTGATCAGTAATCCAGGAGCAGTTACCCTCCCAGCATTTAGGACTGTGTACCCGACCCCAGTACATTGATCTGTAACCCAGGAGCAGCTACCCTCCCAGCATGTAGGACTGTGTACTCCACCCCAGTACATTGATCTGTAACCCAGGAGCAGTTACCCTCCCAGCATGTAGGACTGTGTACCCCACCCCGATGCAATGTTCAATAACACTGTATTAGATCCCTGCCCAGTGTGGGGAAACTTGCAGCCCGGGCTGGAAGTGACAGGATGTACAGCACCCACCCATTTACAGCTCCATGTCTCCATTGTTGCCCTGACAAGGGGGTGCTGTGGGTGTGAACATCACTGCCAGAGAGACATGGCGGGGGAATCAGTTTAAATATCACCACATGGGAGGGGTTTGGGGAATAGACAGAGAGGGGGAGACTGAGAGACAGTGTCATGGAAGGATGTGTTCCCAGGTTGCAGAATGCTGAAATGTGGACACTTCGATAGCATCCTGTAACAAGAGCCTGTCTTCCCAGGAAAAATGGGAAAAAGGGAGATTGGTGCGAGGTCAGATGATGGAGAATTTTGGATGAGCATTTGTTCTCCAGCTTTGTAAATGGAGTCCTTCATGGCTGGAGGTACACACCATCACCCAGATGCCCCTGGATATTCCGTCATCCCTGACACTTACGTCATCTTTAAAAGCCCAATGCGCACACGATTGAGCTTTCTCAGCTTGGAGCTGCCCTGCACAGTTTACCTCGAGCATGGCAGATAAGGGACAATTACACCACGGTTTGTCAACAGGGGTACGGAGGTCTTGGTGGATGGGCTAGTACAGAGGGGGACCATTCTTTTCCCAGAGGGGGCGACACCACCAGACCCACCGAGCATGGTCTGAGTTCCCCACCCAGCTCAGTGCAGTATCTGCGGTCTGAAGAAATGCCCAGCAATACAGGACAAGCATCAATAACCTTCCCCACTCTGTCAGGATAACGGTCACCGTATTCTCTCTGCTCCCTCACACTCACTGTATATCTGTTATAGCACCGACCCCCGAACAAGGCTCATGCTCTACCACTCTCACTACTGCATACAGCACCTTCTCTCTCTGTCTCTGTCTCTCTCTCCCTCTCTCTTCCTCCCTCCCTCCACTTCACCCCCACACTAATAACACTGCATGGATACAACACTGTGGACTGACTGCCTCCAGACCCCACACCATGACCCCCTCCCCACCTACACTAACACTAACAGCAGGACCACCCACTCCCACCCACTCCCTCCCTCCCCTTCTCCCTTTGCAGGAGAAACAGCGTGGAATAGGACAGAAAGGGCCTGTCCGGGTGGCGGAGTGCCCGATATCCGTTCCCTCACCCCCTCCCCCCGCCATGTGAGGAAGACCCTAGTAGGAGCCGGAGAGGACCGGGACGCCTCGTGTGGAGATTCTGAAACATCCACGTCCCACCGATGGAGTAAGGAGCAATGTTCAGTGAAAGGCAATTCTCACTTTAAACCCACTGGCAGCTCCGTTTTCCCCCTGGCACAACTTAGAAGCCGTGGCCCTGATGCCATCTCCCTTTTGTGTCGAGCTGGTACAAATGGAATCCCCACCGTCTCGGTGGGCAGGAGGGTGGGGTCACAACACATCGTCACCACCACCTCCCAGGAAGGGAGCAGGGAGACTCCCTCCTACAACTCCCCCTGTAAACAGCTCAGAAACTGGAACTAATCTGTGAGAGTTACTGCCCTCCCCACTTTTCCTGACATCTTCAACAATCTGTGCTCATACACACCCAGCTCTCTCTGCTCCTGCACCCCCTTTATAATGGCACAGCCTGTTTTAAACTGTCTTTCATTGTCTTTCCTACCAAAGTGCATCACCTCAAACTGCTCTGCATTGATCCCCATCTGCCATAAACCTGAACACTACACCAACGTGTGATTGTCCTGTTAGAGTTCCACACTGTCCTCCATAGACTTCAGAGTTCTTCCAGGTTCGGTGTCATCTACAAATATTGAGATTGTTATAGTGTCACAGTCCCCATGAAACAACTGAAATCCTGCCCCACATACACGAGTGTGAGCAAGTGAAATACCGATATATTCCTATGGACGGGGTTGAATAATGACATGCTGTCAATGGAGCAACAAAAGTCCTGTCACACACCAGATGGAGCGAATGAAATATTGACGAACCACAGAGCAAGAGAAATCGGATAGGTGCCACTTATCGATATTCATCAGGGTATAATGTGATGAAGTTGAAATTGTGTACTGTACCTTCAAGAGAGAGGGAATGCTGTCCTGAACTGAGAGCTTACAAGCAACTGTGGTATGAGCGGATGGCAGACCCAGAAACAGTATATTGTTATAGAGCTGGAGTTGGGTAATAAACAGTTAAGAGAAAGAGGGTCCCAGAGTTGTGAATAGTTCATGTAAAATGTTCACTTTCAGAGTGAAAAAATAAATTTATGTTTTTATTTAAACAGTGGAATTTGGCGGATCTGTCCCTCATATTTTAACAGTTTACAAGGCGAATTGAGCATTTCGTTATGTTTAGTTTAAATTACCAGCTAAGTTTCACACCGTGTCCTAACCATCCCCGTGTGTGTATCTGTGTGTCTCTGTTTGGGGCAGGTCTGGCAGTCTCAGTGGTGCTTAAAGTGATGCAATGCCACCCTCTGCTGGCCTCCACACGCCACTACACAGGCATTGGCAGAGGGTGAAAACCAACAGGGATTCATTCAGAGATGGGGAGGGAGAGGGCAGCTGCTCACAGCACCATCCAAACTGATGCCTTATCCATGGACTGATCTAAATGTCCTTTAAACTTTGTAACGGTCCCTGCTTTCACCACTTCCTCTGGAAGTTCATTCCACACACAAGCCAGATTCTGTCTAAAACAATTTCCTCTCCTGACTTTTGTAAATCTTTTTTCCTCGCACCTTAAAATATCCCTCAGTTTTGAATCCCCAACTCTAGGGAAAAGACATCAGCCCTTCAGCTTATCTTTACCCCTCATTATTTTATAAACCTCTGCAAAGTTACTCCTCCATCTCATACTGTCCAGTGAAAAATGTCCCAGCCTATTCAGCCTCTCCTTATAGCTCAATCCCTCCATTTCCAGCAACATCCAGGTTAAACTCTTCTGAACCCTCTCCAGCTTAATAATATCAAGGTCAATGATATCAAAGTGAATAGTCAATGTGTTGTATAAGGGTAGTTGAGACCAAAACTAGAGGACATAGTTGTAAGGTAAGACGGGAAACATTTAAAAGTGACCTAAGGGCAGCTTTTTCATGCAGAAGGTAGTGTACCGATGGAATGCGAGGGCAGGAAGTCAAGACTGGACACAGTATTCCAGGAGAGGTCTCACCAATGTCCTGTACAACCACAACATCCCAATTCTGATACTCAACGGTCTGACCATTGAAGACAAGTGTGCAAAACACCTTCTTAATCACATTATCTATATGAGATGCAACTTTTAAAGAATTATACATGATGGCCGAGGTCTCTGTTCTGCAACACTGCCAAAGGCCCTACGTTTAATTGTATAAGACCTACTCTTGTTTGATTTATCAAATCCAATACCTCCCATTAATCCAAACTAAAATCCATCTGCCACGCCTCGGCTAGTGAGTGATATTACCACCTCCTCACCTTCCCCGTTTAATTTTAAAACACCCATCCGTCTCCAGGAGGCCTGCACACTCCGGCCTTGATTTTCGCAAAGACCCTGAGCTTGGTTTGCCTTGTGTGGTTAGGGGGAGGCGGGACAGATTGCAGACACAGTCAGTGGGGAGGAGAGGTTGGACAGTAATCAGCGGCCTGGTGTCATTTCATGGTTTTAGGCAGAGGGCAGACACACGTGAGAGTTGGGTAATAATGATCGGTGGTTTGGGCCCAGGAATTACGGTCTTTCTCTGTCTCTGGTGATCAGTAATAAATATCTATTTGAGACCCTTCATTGGGCAGAGTGTGTCTGCAGGATTTCTTTCCCTAATATTGCAGACTACAGATAATACCGATGAAAGATGTTCATAGTTAATTTCGATCTTGCACTGGTTTAACAAAACAAAATGTTTTGTGTAGTTCAGTAATGGTAACCTGATTATAATAAATCCGCGCCGAGCTGAAGGCTGCCCCATAAAATGTGATTCAAAATCTAGATATGGTAGTGTAGTGGGTAGTGTCCCTGCCTCTGGGCCATGGCTCTGGGTTTGATTTCAATTCCTGAAATTGTTTGGTGGTGTTCCTAGCTCTGAACCAGAAGGTTTGGATTCATGTCCTGCCGTTGCAAAGGTATGTCACAGCATGTCATAACAGTCTGATGAACAAACACACAGGAGAATAATGCTACAGCCGTATGGGTATTGCCGAGTGATGCTCGTGTCCCTACCTCAGGGCACAAACGTCTAGGCATAAATCCCACAGAAGTATCTCCTAATATATCTGAACAAACTGATTAAACTGGTGTTAGAATTGTGACTTGATGGAGAAAGAACAGGCGCCGGTGTTGAATTTCAGCATTTAGGCCCGGGATTATTGAAAGTACAGCCATTCATGTTGATTGGAGTCACATTTCGCAGCAGTAATGGTTTATAAAATCAGAACGATCATGGATAGGGTTTGTAGTCAAGGTTTTTCTCCAGGTTAGGGGCGTCCAAAACTAGAGGACATTGGTGGAAAGTGAGAGAGGTAAGATATTGAAGACGCCTGAGGCGCACCTTTTCACACAGAGCATGGTGTGTGTATGGAATGAGCTGCCAGAGGAACTAGTGGTGGTAGGTACAACTACAGCATGTAAAAGGCATCTGGATGCTGACAGACCTGCTGAGCTTTTCCAGCAATTTCTGTATTTGTTGAAACAAAACATTCATTTCAACACAGGTATCTGTGTTAGCTGTCTGGATAGAGAATTGGCTGGCGAACAGAAGACAGCGAGTGGTCGTGGAAGGAAAATATTCTGCCTGGAAGTCAGTGGTGAGTGGTGTTCTACAAGGCTCTGTCCTTGGGCCTCTCTTGTTTGTAATTTTTATTAATTACTTGAATGAGGGGATTGAAGGATTGGTCAGCAAGTTTGCAGACGACACAAAGGTTGGAGGTGTCGTTGACAGTATAGAGGGCTGTTGTAGGCTGCAGCGGGACATTGGCAGGATGCAGAGATGGGCTGAGAGATGGCAGATGGATGTGATGCATTTTGGAAGGTCAAATTTGAAAGCTGAGTACAGGATTAAGGATAGGATTCTTGGCAGTGTGAAGGAACAGAGAGATCTTGGTGTGCAGGTGGTTAGATCCCTTAAAATGGCTACCCAAGTGAACAGGGTTGTTAAGAAAGCACATGGTGTTTTGGCTTTCATGAACAGGGGGATTGAGTTTAAGAGTCGTGAGATCTTGTTGCAGCTCTATAAAACTTTGGTTAGAATGCACTTGGAATATTGTGTCCAGTTCTGGTAACCCTATTATAGGAAAGATGTGGATGCTTTGGAGAGGGTTCAGAGGAGGTTTACCAAGATGCTGCCTGGACTGGAGGGCTTATCTTATGAAGAGAGATTGACTGAGCTCGGACATTTTTCTTTGGAGAAAAGGAGGAGAAGAGGCGACCTAATTGAGGTATACAAGATAATGAGAGGCATAGATAGAGTCGATAGCCAGAGACTATTTCCCAGGGCAGAAATGACGAACATGAGGGCTCATAATTTTAAGCTGGTTGGAGGAAAGTATGGAGGGGATGTCAGAGGCGGGTTCTTTACACAGAGAGTTGTGAGAGCATGGAATGCGTTGCCAGCACGAGTTGTGTAAGCAAGGTCATTGGGGACATTTAAGAGACTCCTCAACATGCATATGGTCACAGAAATTTGAGGGTGCATACATGAGGATCAATGGTCGGCACAAGATCGTGGGCTGAAGAGCCTGTTCTGTATTGGACTGTTCTATGTTCTATGTTCTATGTATTCTGAAAACATTAAACATTATATTTTTAATGACACAGGGGCACATAAACATACCTTCAAATCGACCGAGACCATTTTTCTGCTAAGGGTATTGCTCTGTGTATGACAGCAACAATGATGCACCTACATGGAACAGGGAATGTGATGGAGACATAGTTTGGACAATGTACAAGGAGACCTCACATGGTCCAGTTTGGGAGAGAATGACATTACTGTGTGATTCAGCTCAGAGAGGGAGAAAATGTCATCTGCCCGAGAAGAAACGGCCGATTACACTCTCTCTCCTTCATTATTCCTCATCACAGTAACGTGTACGAGTTAAAACAAAGCTCTTCTGTTATTGTTACCATTCTTATTTTTATAGAATCCCTGCAGTGTGGAAACAAGCCCTTCGGCCCAATAAGTCCATACTGAACCTCCAAAGAGTAACCTTCCCATGCCCTTACAGTTACCACTGACTAGTGTACCTAAAGTAGAAATCGCTGAACACTATGGACTATTTGACCAATCTACTTGAATTATACAGTTTTGGACTGTGGGAGGAAACGGGGGCACCCATCAGAAGCTCACGCTGACAAGGGGAGAAGATGCAAACGCCACGCAGATAGTCGCCTGAGGCTGGAATTGAACTCATGCGCCTGATGCTGTGATGGAACAGTGCGAACTACTGAGCCACTGTCCTAACCTGGAACCTCCTGCCAGCCTAATGCAAAGGGAATTCAGCCAAATCCAACTCTCCCAGGATAAAATCCCATTGCTAGCAGCTGTGTGAGTAGAATATCTTCAGAAGCAGAATAACATTTTAGGCAATCTCTCAATTATTCCTTTTGTCATTAGTTACAGTATTATTTGGACAAGGTTCTTTCAACGTGAAATTGCATTTATTGTGTGTGTGTGTGTGTGTGTGTGTGTGTGTGTGTGTGTGTGTATCAGTGTTTTTAGAACGGGAAATATCGATTCTTTATTTGCAATCCCCAAAGAGTTTTCCATTCATCATTCCATCATAGTTGGAGTAACATTGTTCTGGATCATAAACATGTTGTTTTAGCAGATTAAGGAGACTAGCCTGACTTGTTCCTAAAACTGATCCTGACCCAGTCTGAGACCGATATCATGGGCCATATCACCAACCTGGTTACATTTAACATTTGTTGTGAGCAGTGGAGGAGTGGGATAAGAAAAGGAAACAGTGGCCCAAAAAGCCGGCGACCTATAGACCGGTGAGCCTGATGTCAGTGGTGGGTAAGTTGTTGGAGGGGATTCTGAGGGACACGATTTACATACATTTTGGAAGGCAAGGGCTGATCGGGGTAGACAACGTGGCTTTCTGCATGGGAAATCATGTCTCATTAATTTGGTTGAGTTTTTTGAAGAGGTGGCAAAGAAGATTGATGAAGGCAATTTGGTAGATATTGTCTATATGGACTTCAGCAAGGTGTTCATAACATTCTGATTGGGAGAGATGAGGAATGTTCGGTCACATGGGATACAGGGGAAGCTAGTCACAATTGGCTTGAAGGAAGAGGGGTATTTTTCAGCCTGGAGGCTTGTGAGCAGCACTGTGCTGTAAGAATCAGTACTGAGTTCACTGCATTTCATCATTTATGTAAAGGATTTTGACGTGGATATTGGACCCATAGTTAGTAAGTTTACAGACGACATCAGAAAGGTGGTGTAGTCGATTATCTCAGAGAACAACGAGACCACAATTAGATGGGACAAAGGGGCAAGGAGTGACAGGTGAAGTTTAATTTCGATAAAGACGAGGTTTTGCAGTTTGGGAAGGTAAATCAGAGCAGAAATTTTACACTTAATGGTCAGGTCCTGGGGCATGTTGTGAAACAAATGGACATAGGGCTGCAGGCGCATTGTTCCTTGAAAGTGGAGTCGAATGCAGACAGTGCAGTACAGAACACATTTTACAAATTTGCCTTTATCAGTCAGAGCATTGAATACAGGAGTTGTGGTGGTATGTTGTATCTGTACAGGACGTTAGTGAGGCCACTTTAAGAATACTGCGTACAACTCGGTTGTCTGCAGAAGAGAT
The DNA here is from genome assembly GCF_047496795.1 of Chiloscyllium punctatum. Taxonomy (NCBI): domain Eukaryota; kingdom Metazoa; phylum Chordata; class Chondrichthyes; order Orectolobiformes; family Hemiscylliidae; genus Chiloscyllium; species Chiloscyllium punctatum. The sequence continues at coordinate 77,090,709 of NC_092771.1, read as the reverse complement.
TTACACAGATGTCCCAGGACTGGCGGTTTGAGCTTTAGGGAGAGGCTGGTTAGTTTGAGGTGTTTCCCCCGGAGTATCAGAGGCTGAAGGGTGACATTATCGAGGTTTATAAAATCATCAGGGGCATGGATATACTGAACAGCCATGTTCTGCTCCCCAGGGTAGGGGAGTCCAGAACACGAGAGCATAGGTTGAAGGGGAGAGGGCGAATGATTTAGAAGAGACGTGAAGGTAAATGTTTCACGCAGAGAGTGGTGTGTGTACAGAAAGTGCAGTCAGAGGAAGTGGTGAAGGTGGTTACAATCGCACATTTAAAAAGTATCTGAAAGAGCAGGGATATTGGTCAAATGCTGGCAAATGGGACGAGATCAGGTTTGATATCTGATCGGAGTGAACAGATTGGATTAACGGGTCTGTTTCTATTCTGTATGACTCTGATTCTATAAGAGGGATGACAAAAAATTCTGAAAGTACCTTTCAAATCAGAATCCTCTACACTGGAAGTTTATCATGTCTTTATGTTTACATTAATTGAAACTTGAGTTAGTGAAATATTTGACAGAGAACTGAGTCATGGATAATGGAACGCAGACAGGAAATTGGGGCTGAGACCACAACCTGATCAGCCACAACCTTAGTGGCTGGTGGAGAAGGTTCAACGTATCTAATGACTCACTCCTGTCCCTCAGTCCCATGTTCCTCAGTCCCATGTTCCTGTGTTCCATTCAGGCCATTAAACCTGTGGGCAGGAGCATTTAGAGGCTACTTACTTCTATAACCTGGTTCACAGAAACAGAGGAGATCATTCGGCCCTTCAAGACTGTCCCACACGCTTTGAGGTGATTTGAGAAATGCAATTGGAAAACCCAGGCACGGGTATGAAAGAGGCCCCTCATCTCTCTTTACAGAGCTTCCCCTATCTGAAACTTGTGCTTCATTTGTTGGTCATGTTATAGACCCAGATTCATTGAAAACAGTCCCCATACCTCACCCAGCGATGGCTCACAAAATCCTCTGGTCTCCCTGACTGCAACATTCAATAACAGAACATTCATGAAAATAACACCCACTAACTTTCCAATAACAGAATGGGAGAACATCAGAAACAGGGGCATGTCGTTCACTCCCCAAACCTGCCTTGCCCTTCACTAAGATCATGGCTGATCTGCTCTTGGCCTCAAATCCTCTTTCATACCCAATTCATCATTGCCCTCAACTCTCTGACAGATCAATATCCATCTACAAATACTTCAAATACTTTCAGTCATTTGGGTCCCCGAACTCTCTTGAGAAGAGAAATCCTGACATTCAATGCCATCTGTTTGAAGAAAATCCTTGCTGCTCCTATACCATGGCCTATTGATATGAACAAAAGAGGTTGACACAAGGGGTCAGGTAAAAATGACTGGCTCTGATATCAAGGCTTCTGTTGACTTCTGTTGACATCAAGGAGCTTAACAAAACTGGACTTAATGGGAATCAGAGAAAACTCTCCAGTGTTTGGAGTCAAACGTGGCAGTAAGGAAGATGTTCACCATCTCAGTCCTGCATCAACTCTGTGGGAGATCCTCAGGGTAGCTTCCTCTTCACAAACATCTTCAGCTGCTTCATCAATGTCTCCCCACCCTCACTCTCCCCACCATAAGATCAGAAGTGGGGATGGTCACTGAGGATTCCACAATGTCCAGAATAATTTGACGCCCCCATCAGCTCCTGAACTGGACTGTGTCCATGTGCAGCAAGACATGGACTCCATTGAGGCTTGTGCTTTTAAAGAGTCCGGAATATTCATATAAAGGACTGTCTGACACTGCACATTGCCACAGTAAAATAAGAGTTCATTCCGCACCTCACGCTGGTTTCACAGGAATATGAGGAAGTCATTCAGCACATTGACACTATTGGAGAAGAACAGGGACAGCCCATTCAGTGCCTCCAGCCTATTACTCAGGAAGGGAAGGAGTCTAGGGTGATGGACCACACCAGAGCCCCTCGAACATATTTGAAGGTGGTAGCCTAGACGCTAATGTTTTCTTATTTTAAAGAAACTGTAAATTGTCTGTTTCAGATGCCATGTGACTGGTCAAACTACTTGGTGTGAAGCAAAACAACATTGACTTAAACACGAAAGATGAAATGAAGCCAAAGAAAGAAGAATTTAGAATAACGTAATTATATTGGACGAGTTAACAGAATAATAGATCTATGAACTAATACTAATGAAATGTTCCAATACTGGAAAATCACATGAACACAGCCCTTGGCAAAAAGGAATATTCAGACACTGAATGACACAAATATTTCTCCAATTCAGGATTTAAAATTTATAGCAGCCAGTAGACATTCACTAAAGCTTTCAACTCGGTGGAGACCCCATTATTTTCTGATGTCATTGAGAAAGCAAAACGCAGAGATCCTAATCTGTGAGAGCTGGCCACACGCATTCAGGCTGCATTAAAATAAACACAAGGCCTCACTAGTTGTTTAACAAGTGGTCTTAACTAGCCAGCTTTGGAATGGTCATTCAATCTCTCTCTTAAAAGAAACCAGAACAAAATAACCTCTTCAAGCTACAGCATCATCACACTAGTCAGCACATCGAGCTGTCAAACAGGAACCAGGGGTAACCCAATGAGGCCTTTGGCCCTGTCCAGTCGGTTGAGGAAGAAGCCAGTCAGTCCCTTGAGTCACTTATACAGGAACAGTAGGAGGCCATTCCCACCTCAATGCACTTACACAGGGGCAGAATGAAGTAATTGATGCTGATTCCTGATGAATGGCTTATGCTTGAAATGTCGATTCTCCTGCTGTGTTTTTCCAGCAATCGAGGTTGTACTCTGATCTCCAGCAGGGGCAGTCCTCACTGTCTCCTAATTGATGCTCCAACATGATGACCAAGTGGGGCAGAGGCTGCACAGACAGACTGTTCCACGCTGTTCCTCCTGGCTCCATTGCTCATGATACACATGTGGGACTTAAACGTGGTTTTCTATTGTTGAGGAGGGAAGCCATATGTCTTGTGTGAAGTCTCAAGAAGGCACCTTCCATCTCTGAGAAGACAGCCTGGTGTTCTCTATGTAGGGTGTAAGCTGGTGGGAATGGCTACCTGTTTCAGATGGAAGGTATTGTGGCTGCTGTTGGGGATTGTGAGCAACCTGACGTTCAGTACAGGGTTCACTCACCTACTGCACAATAACATGGGGAGATTTAATTTAGGCATATAAACGATTAGGAAAGTCACGTTAGACTGATGAATGGACTCTCTAAGTCCAAATAATGCTGATCTTGTTCATGTTGATCTTGTCGAGTACACGTCCTGTGCAGTGTATCCTGTGTGCCTTACTCTGTCCAAGTCTATTTCCACCCTATGATCTGTCTGGCCATGCTTACTATGATCTTCCTCCACTGCTCATAAACAAAGTGTTTCCCTGTACTGAGGTACACGTGACAATAAATCAAACCAATCAATCCTGGGTAAAGTATGGAATTTCTCTCCCTGTCAATGTGTCTTTTAGAAATAAGTGATCGCTGCCACTCCTCGTGTTTCAGCATCACCATTTCTTCGTCTCTTGCAGCTCTACAGATTAAACACTCAGCTTATTCACTCTATCCTCATGTTACCATCACCCGTGTCTGTGGTAAGGAGATCATTCATTACAAAGGAGATCAACTCTGTAGAGAGTGCCCCAAATGCTCTCTCAGCAAGGCTCTACAACAGCAGGAAGATGGCTTTACTCATGTACTCGAATCATCTTACAATGAAGGACAGCATACCATTGACTGCACCCATTACTTACACAGGGTTTGATTCGGAGCAGTCAGCATAGTCTTGTGAGTGGGAGATCATGCTTCCCAAATTTCTTAGAGTCCTTTGATGAAGTTACCAGGCCGTTTGATGAGGGCAGAGTAATAGACGTAGTCTCTATGGATTTCAGTAAGGCCTTTGATAAGGTTCCACATGGCAGGCTGCTCAGGAAGGTTACATCACGTAGAATGCGGGGGGAACTGACCAATTGGAAACACAGTTGGCTTGATGGTTGGAAGCAGAGGTTTTAGTGGAAGGATGTTTGTCAGACTGGAGGCTGGGTCCATTGCTGTTTGTTATCTATGATTTTGGTTGAGAATGTACAAGGCATGATTAGTAAGTTTGTGGATGACACTAAAGTAATTGGGACCATGATCAGTGAGGAATATTGTCAGAAATTGCAGCAGGACCTTAATCAGGTGGGAAATGGGCCGAGAAATGGAATTTAATATAGAAGCGTGAGGTCTTGCATTTTGGAAACTCATATCAATGTAGGAGTTTCATGGTGAATGGGAGGGTCTTAAGGGGTGCAGTGGGCAGAGGGACCTTGGTGTTCAGGTGCACGGTTCTCTGAGAGTGGAGTCACAGGTAGACAGGGCAGTGAAGAAGGCTTTTGGCACATTGGCCTTCATCAGGTAGGATATTGAGTATAGAAGTTGCGAATTTATGTTGCACTTACACAGGAGTTTGCTAAGGCCGCACTTGGAGTATTGTGTTCAGCTTTGTCACCTTGTTATGGTGAGGATGTTATTAAATTATAAAGAGTGCTGAAGAAATTTACAAAGGCGTTGCCAGAACCCAATGATCTGAGTTATAGGGAGTGGTTGGACAAGCTAGGACATTTTCTTTAGCTTGTAGCAGACTGAGGGAGTCATTATAGAGCTGTATAAAATCACGAGGTATATGGATAGGGTTAATGCTCTCAGTATTTTTCCACGGTGTAGAGAATCGAGGACGAGAGAGGATCAGTTTAAGGTTAAAGGAGATGGAATAAAAGGGAACCTGAGGGGCCACTTCTTTACACAAATGCTGGTACGTGGATGAGCTGCCAGCAGATGTGGTTGAGGGGGGTACATTAACAACATTTCAAAAACATTTGGATAAATATGTGGATAGGAAAGGATTAGGAGGATATGGGCCAACTGCAGGGAAATGGGGTTAGTGTGAATGGACGTTTACAAGGTGGAGTCGAACGCTTCTGTTAATTAAAACCAAACACCCAGAAAAGCTCGCCTCACCTTGTAATCTGTTAACATATGAGTGACACAGATCTCCTACGTTCCACTATTTAAACAAAAATTAACAAGTTAGTTTCTTAACTCTAATAGTGAACACTAAACAACAACTATTCACAAATACAAGCCCCTCTTTTCTTAGCTACTTACTATCTGACTCCAACTCTGTAAAAATATGCTGTTCCAACAACCCACATGTTAAACATTACAATCTCAAGACCACACAGTCTCTATCTTACCCGCTGTCTTCACTCTTTCAGCTGCTGATCTCCCTTGGTTATTTTCTTATTGCAAATAGGTTTACATGAACATGTGTCTTTGACAGAGAGTGTTGAGATGGCCAGTTGGCACTCCTGCTCTACAGCAGTTGCTCTGCTATTGGATAGCAGTAGCTCTCCCTCCAGTGTTAAAAATCCTGGGTTTACACACTCCCCATGATATAATAATTCTCATAATTTGATTGCTGTCCAGGTATTCAAATTCTGTTGGCATCTGGTATCCTGAGCGTTATTTAATCTCTTTGTTTACGTTTGAATGGCTGTCAAAACAGCAACCAAAACTCAGGAATCCATTCCTCAGCTAATGGTGACATGTGGAACAGTGTGACCTTCAGCTGGCATCTGTGACTTTAATTTCTATTCAGCAAAACTCGATCTGTCTTAAATTGTCCATACATGTTTTTGGCTTCATAACATCTCCCTGCTTCAGAAAATAAAATGAACCAGCAGAATGCAAAGATGGCTACATTTCTTCTCCTTTTATTCTTCATCCCAATTTTATGAAATACAAAAGTATTAATCTCAGTTATATCATTCATATTAATTCTACACACCAATACAACACTGGAATAAGTCAAATCTTATCTACACTTTTTCCTTTATATCCGCGGAAACACATCTGCTATCACATTATAGGAGCCACAGCATGTACATTTTGTGAGTTTGAAGTCGGTAAGGTAAGACTCCAATTAAATAGTCTCATATTCTGGTCTTTAAATATTTCAAAAAAATGCGAGAGATTTGTCGTTGTCCACAACCATCTCCGACAATTTGTTTGTCATATACACATTAAAATATTGTCAGGCCAGTATGGAACTTAATCATTCTTGTTCAATAATGGAGATTTTGTATTTTTTTCTCTGGTGTATATTGAGTTTTATCGACAAGTAGCCAATTAGCCATTCAATTCCATCATCCTCTTCCTAGAAAAATACATCTCCGACCACTATATCCCGAGCATCAAACACAATTTTCAAAGGGTTTCAAAATATTTGGTGTCGCTAAAATTGGTGCGGTGATTAATCCTGCTTTAACATCCTCAAATGCCTCCTGGCATTGTTCTGTCCACCACAATTCTGTGTTCATCTTTAGTAAATCCATCAGTGGTGTCAATACGCTGCTGAAGTTTGGAACAAACTTCCGATAGAATCCACTCAGTTCCACAAATTGAAGCACCTCTTTCTTCGAGGATGGTTGTGGAAATTCCTCAAAGCCCTTCGTTTTTATGTTCCATGGGGTCAACCTTCCACGTCCAATGTAATGTCCCAAGAACGTCACCTCTGCCTTTGCGAATTCTGTTTTCTTTAAGTTTATTACAAAGTTTGTTTCTTGTAATCGTTCAACATGCTCTGCCAACTGTAACATGTGAGCTTTCAATCACTTGCTAAAGGTCACTACATCATACAGATAAGCTGCACAATTTGTTCATATGGCCACACCTCTGTTCTTGAGATTAAATGTGGCTGGTGCATTATTCATCCATATGAAATACTCGATAAAGTTTTTTGTCATCTCTGGTATCTTTACGAGATAGTGTAACTGACTCCACACTTTTTTTTAATTTGAAAGGGGCCACTAAACCTGGCTTTGAAGGGATTTCCTACCACTGGTGGCAATACTAATACGTCATCCCCACGGGAAATCGTCAAAGTTTCAGAGATTTTCATCTGCCACCTGCATCACTCTATACTGTGCCCACTTCAGGGGCTATTTAGCTAACTCACCTTCTCCATCCAATCTCTCCCTCAACTCACATACATAATACAAGTGTGAGATATCCAACTTTGGTCCTGTAAATTTATACTTAATTAATTTCAAAGGACCTCTCACTTCATGTACGAATATTAATTCAAAGGAAGTAATGTGAGTAGATTTATTTGGGGCATCTCTAATGGCAAACAATTTAATGGGGCACCTTTATCCCAAACATTCGGGTAATCCTGACAGTACGCTGTTAACATGGTCCGCAGTGTCTGATGCTAACTTTCCAAGGCTCCCTGGGATTCAGGACAAGACGCCCTTGATTTGAAGTGCTCTATGCCTAAGCTATCCATGACTTCCTTAAACAGCTGAGTGGTAAAATGAGACCCTTGGTCTGACTGAATCTCTCTGGGCAGTCCACAGCGAGTAAAGAAAGCTACCAACTCCTCCACCTCCCTTTTTGCCTTAACACTCCAATAATGGAATTGCCTCTGGAAATCTGGTAGACACATCCATTATGGTCAGCAAATATTGGTTTCCACTTTTACTTTAGAAAGGGGAGCGACACAATTAATCATAACCCACGTGCAATGTTCTTCGAATTCAGGAATTGGCAAGAAAAGTGCTGGTTTTATTACTGCCTGTTACTTACCTACCATTTGGGATGTATGTCACGTAAAACAAAAATTAACAGCGTCCTTGTGCATTCCAGGCCACAAGAAATGCTTCCGTACCTTAGCCTGTATTCTGTACACCCAGGTTACCGCCTGCAGTTAGTTTATGAGCTACCCGTAACACTGTACGTTACTGCTAACACAATCTGATACACTTCGGCCCATTTCCCTTCTGCAGTAACCTTTCGGAGTCTCCATTTTAATTTTATGATTCTATCTTTAAGTTAATAACGTTCGACAATATATTCTGATTCCTTTTCTGTGTGTGTGCATGTGTATGTGTGTGTGAATGTGTGTGTATATATCTGTTGTAAGTCCGTTAGCCTTTCTGGACTAAACACCTCTGCCTGATCCTCTGCCTGTTCAGGGTTTTTCTGCACCGTGACATCAAACAGGGGGTCAGTTCACTGAGCATCAATTCATTTGTCTTTTTCGTTCGTTTGTCCTTCCTGCTGTAACTTATGACAGTGGGATCTTGTTACTACACAGTCTGGAAAAAATTCTGGGTAATTTTCTTTTAACTCACCAATTCCCGAGTCTTCCTTTGGCTTCTCCACCACAAGGGGTGCCTATCCCACCTCGCCTCGTGCTAAATCGTTCCCAAGAACAAACTGTATTCCTGGAACTGACACTCTGTTACTCACTGTCACTGTTACTTCCCCAAACTTGATTTGGCATTCCATCCTGATGCTACTCAAGGGAATGCTTAATTTCTGTCCCCATTCCACAAATTAACACGCTCTTGATTAACATGCCAGAAAGTGTGAAAAAATAAATCATCTCTTCCTATTAGAGGATGAGAGAAAGTGAGGGCTGCAGATGCTGGAGATGAGAGTTGAAAAGTGTGGGGCTGGAAAAGCACAACACTTCGGCAGCATCCGAGAGGCAGGAGCGTTGACGTTTCAGGCAAAAATGCTTCATCAGGAAAATGGGAGGTAATGGAGGGGGAAGGAGGTTGAGAAATAAATGTGAGGGTGGGGGTGGAGCTGGGTAGAAGGGAGCTTGGAAGGCGATAGGAAGATGCAAGTGGGGTGTGATGATGGTCGGTCGGAGAGGAGGGTGATAGAACTCCTATCGGTGATAGGACAGCTGGAAACTTCAAACTGTATAGCATCAACGTTGACTTCACCAAATTCCAAATCTCCCCTCCACCAACCTCTCCCACATCCAACCGTTCAATCTAGCACTGCCCTTTTGGACTGCCCTGACTAGCCATCTTCCTTTCCACCTATCGACTCCACCCTACCCTCCGACATATCGCTATCACTCCTACCTACATCTTCTTATTGCCTTCCCAGTGACCCTCCCACCAGCTCAGCTACTACCCTCATATTTATCTTTCCGCCCCCTTGTCCCCCCACCATGTTCCTGACGATGGGTTTCTGCCTGATATTCGATTGTCCTGCTGTTTGGATGCTGCCTGATCTGTTGTGCTTTTCCAGCGCCTCACTTCTCAACTATTAAAGACTGAGCAGATCCCGTATATCACAAAATTATAACTTCTTGTTCTTCTCTCCCTGTTCTTTCTGAGTAAACTTTATCTATAGAGGTGAATTCTTTAGAGAGATCAGGCACTGCCTCCATACCCAGCCCTTGCCTAGGCTGTGCAATTTCCTGCAGCTCCTCGGCTCCACTTGGGCTCTCCTTTACCAGTTTCACTAATACCACTGGGCTAAGCCACTTCTACCACATCTTTCCCCAAAGTGTCTTCCTTTAACGACCAGCACGGTGTGTCCCAGTTTCCTGCAGTGAAAACAATTTTTTCACTGTGCCCTTCTTAAACCACCAGCACTGTAATTTTATGTGTTCCACTCCTTTATAGTGAGAGCACCTGAGGCCTTTCACCACCTTCCAACCCCCTTTGTCTTCTTTCTTCACCTGTGGTAAAATATTGTTAAATACTGTTCGCTTTGTAATGTGTGATCGTCCCTTCTCCCAATTTCTATCCCTCACAGGATGAAATTCCTGCCAGAAGCTAAATTTCATCACATGCCCCAGTGCAAATTTACCTGCCATTTCTGCTGCGCTTCTCACTTCTTGAACTTTCTATTCATTCACATGAATTCTTACTATCTCTGGAAGTAAGTCTTTTAACTTCTCCAGCAGATTAATTTCCCTTCAAGCCTCACAGGTCTTATCCATTTTTAAGGCCAGCACACACCTGTCAAAATGACTGGTGAATTAATCAAACACATTATAAGTCTGACCTGGTTGCGTCTCTATTTTTCTGAACTTCTGTCTATATGCTTCTAGTACCAATTCATAACCAGTCAAAATAACCAATTTAACATCTTGATAATCTCTTGATCCCTCATCTGACAGCGCTGCACATACCTCACCACCTGTGCCGACCAGCTTAGTCTGAACTAGCATTACTTACAAGTTCACTGGACACGTCATCTGACTAGCCATTTTTTCAAATGAAATAAAAAAGGGTTTGACAATTTTCTGACCGAAATATGGCAATTTACTAACCTAGTTGTATACATCCCTACATTCTCCTTTCATCTCCATCCTGTTAATTTAAATTTCTTGTCTAATTCCCAACTTTTGAATTTCAAATCCCCTCTCTCTTTCTTTTTCCTGTCTTTCTCTTTCGTCTCTCTCTGTGTCCGTCCCTTTATTTATCTTCTAACTCCAGTTGCCACATTTGCAATTTAAGTTTTTATAACTCTACTGCAGTTGCCTATTTCTCTGATACATCAAAGTGCTTAACCAACTCCATTACAATTTCAGCTTCCCTTTTCTCCCCGGTTAAACCCAATTCCAACCTATTTGCTAATTCTAAAAAATGTTATCCTTCTGTCTTTCTAAACTTCCTTGGAAAATTTGGGAACCTCTTTAGTAATGTTTCCCTCACTTTTCATTTAACTAACCACAAGTAACAAAATTAAACGAATTTTCCCCTGGTTCTATTTGAAGATCAAAGTCACTAATCGCAAAGAGTTGGAATGTGCTGGGACCTGTTGTATCTCAAATCTGTTCAAGTTTGTCCAAGTGCCACACAGCAAGGCCCCAAACTGTTATGACATCAATGTCGAACCCCTCTGTTAATTAAAACCACACACCTAGAAAAGCTCACCTCACATCATAATCTGTCAAAACATGAGCCACAGAGAACTCCTAAATTCCACTAATAAACAAAAAATAACATTTTATACGTGTGCAAGTTAGCTCGCTGAACTTGAAGGCATGTTTTCAGAGGTTTTGTCACCATGACGAGGTGACACCATCAGTGAGAGTATCTGCTGAAGTGCTGGTGGTATGTCCCACCTCTCTATTTATCGGTCTTAGTTTCTTAAAGTGGGTGATGTCATTTACGGTTATTTTAACAAGAGAATGTAGACAGGATCTAAATTGATGCATTTATTGATGGACTTCTGGTTAGAATACCATTCCTCTAAGAAGGTACTTGCGTGTCTTAGTATGTGTGTGTGCTTTGTCCCAGTCAAAGTGGTGCCCGTCTTTGTCTGTATGTATGGAACATAGTGATAGTGCGTCATGTCTTTTGGTGGCTAGTTGGTGTTCATGTATCCTTGTAACACTACAAAAGGACATTTTCAATGGTGGAAAAAAGATTTTATATACACTGTTTAATCAATGTGTGTGTGCAGATAAGTCACATGATGCATATGTTGTATAAAATTGATAAAACATTAAAACATGATTTGATCCTCTCAACGTTATCTCCTTTTCTGGGATTCCCAACTCTCATCTCTCATTCTTACCAGGATGTGTGCTCCAAATTCTTGATTCTGGTGTCCCAACTTTTTTCAGTTAATCCCCTTTCAACCGGGACTTCAATATGTTGGCCTGCTGGGTTCTTTCCAAAACTGTACAAAGGACCACAGCACGCAGGCATTGTAAAAACATTGGGGGATGTTCATATACTTCTTTCGATAATGTAGTTTTCTCATTTTCCACATTTCCATATCTATATCCTCTCTCTCGTTCTCCCTTTGTATCTAGTTAAGAAATCCACCAATTATTCTTCGTGTCCCATCTCCCAAAACTCATTCTTTCATTTTATATCTAACGCTTTCTTCAAGATGTAATGTGGTTATAATTAAGCAATGTAACTACAAAGACATAAGTGTGTAGCTGGCCAGAGTAAATTGGAAGGGGAGCTGAGCAGGAAAGACCATGGAGCAGCAATGGGAGGAGGTTCTGGGGATAATTCGGAAGATAATACCAGAAATGCAACCCCAAGAGGATGAAACATACTCATGGGAGAACAAGGCAGCCATGAGTGATAAGGCATCAAACCAAAAGAGAAAATATACAATGTGGTGAAGATGATTGGGAATCCAGAGAATTCATTGGCTCTGAAATTACATAATGCTGGCATCACTGACACTACAAAGCTCTTAATCATGGTCATGGAAAGAAACAGAGAAAACACATTGACAGAACACTGAAGATGGTATTTTTCAAGGAAAAAGATTCAGGTGAATTAAACATTTGAATTAAGATCAGTTAAATGCTTTTGTGGAATGTGTCAGATTGGAAGCAAGACCCGGGGAAAGAGTCCCTCAGCAGGATGAGAGTATGAGAATGGAAGTATTTCCACATCAGAAACCAGGTTAGGTCACTGAATGCAGGGCTGATGGGTGAATGGGTCTCAGTGAGATGTGGGGAACAGGCAGCAGAATTGCAATGCAGGTATTGCAGCTCGAAACTGCGTAGTCATGTAGTGCTGTAGACCACAGTAGCAGGAGAAGCAGACCTGCATTCAACCACAACCTGTAACTTTTTGCCAGAATAACACCTCAGTCTGCCATTACCATCAACACCATCTATGGCTCAGTGACGAGTGTGGGTGAACATGTCAGAGGCAGAATCAAATGAACTTTAACCTGATGATAACTCATTAAAACTATCAGACTTGACCAACAGATCTGAACGAAGCACTGCAGTCCTGTCACATTCAGTCATAAATGATGATGGACGATTAAACAAATGACTGGAGGAGAGGGCTCTACAAACATTCACATCCTAAATAATGGAACCGACCTGCACATCAGTGCAAAAGAGAAGGATGTTTTATCTGTATCATCTTCTGCCAGAAGTATTGAGTCGATGATACACCTCACCCTCATCATGATGCCCACAAACTCACAGATGCCAGTCTTCAACCAATTTGATTCGCTGCACTTGACATGAAGAAACAGCTGAACACAGTAGATACAACACAGACAATGGGTCCTGATTCCATTCCTGTAATAGGACTGAAGACTTGTGCTGCACAACAAGCCGTGTCCCTGGGGAAGCTGTTTCATTCCAGCTCCAACTCTGACATCTCCCTGACAATGTGGAAAATTACTCAGCTAAGTCCCACCCCTTAACACGGGAAGAATTACAATCTGACCAATTACCAACTCCTCAGTCCAATCATGACAGTCAAATAGGTGGGACAGAGCTGTCAAGCAGCACAGAAATAACCTGCTCAGTGTGGTTTTTCACAGGTTCCCATGTGGAGATGGTGCTGTTGTGGAAATGTTACTGGCTTACTAATCCAGACCAGGCTAATGCTCTGGCAGTGGGTGGAAGTTAAAGACAATTAATAAAATATGGAGATCTAAAATCTGGGGTCAGTAACAGTGACCTTGAAGCCAATATGGATTGTAAACAGAATTTCCTTCTCCAATGGACTTTTAGGAAGTGAATCTCCCATGATTTCCTGGGCTGGCCTAAAACTGACTCCAAAGACCCTGACATGGGATAAACATTTCAATGGCCTCTGAGATTTCCAAGCAAGGGCACTCATTTGTATCAAAATACTCCAAGTTCTGAAAGGATGAAACCGGACAGAACACCCGGCCTCAGCATCAGCATCAGAAAAGGGAATGGGAACACAGTCCTGTCGACCCTGCAGAGACCTCCTTCCTAATATCTGAGAGCTTGTGACAGCATTTACAGAGCTTTACCACAGACTGCACAGAAACATCGGGAATGGAAAACAAATTGAGCCTCTCCATTGTAGTTCATGGAAAAAATCTCCACAATGCACTTACCCCACACGATATACATATCCGTTAATGTGAGTAACCTTGGGAAGCTATAAAATAGGAAGTGCGGTAGTACGTTTGGTCCATCGAGATTGCTAACCAATCAATATAATGTTGGTTGGCCCTTCATTTCCATACTGTACTCCTGCTCTCCCACCATCTCTTTACTGTCTATAAATCCTTATTTATAATCAATGTCTCGGTTTCCAGGTACGAACGAATTCCCCAGGTTCCCCAGTCAGTGAGAGCAGACATTTATTATCGTCTCAATGCAGAATGACTGCCTGTACCTAATACTGTGGCTCCTTGATTTGGAAGTCCCAGCCAGGGGAATTAGCATTCCTGCTTCTAACCTGACTCACCCTGCCAGAGTTTTGTATATTTCACTGAGATCTCCACTCATTTTTCGAAACACCATGGAATACTGGCTCAGTCACCCCAAACTCTGCTCCCACCACAAGCCTGTCATCCCAGATATCAGTCTGGTCATCCTTCACTGCTCTCCATCAATGTAAGGTTTGTCCTTTATTAGGTAAGAAGACCAAAACTGCCCACAATTCTGCACAATGTTCAAGATGATGCCTCACCAAGGCCTGTACAGCTGCAGTAAGACATCTTTTCTCCTGAACTCACATCCCCCTGAAATGGAGGTCAACACACCATTTATCTTCCTCACTGCTTTCTGTTTCTGCAATATTACTTTCAGCGACTAGTGTACAAGGAGATGCAGATCCTTTTCAGTGTTGCAGCTCCCCACTTGGTGGGTCTGTATACACTGATCAGCGTGCCAATGCCATGCCCAGTATTGACTTCTGGTTGCAGAACTCACTGCACTGCAGGGACCTCAGAGGTTTATGCAGAAGGAAACAAAAAAAAGGAGCATACAGCCCTTTGTAGATCAACATGTTTCCACCAATCCCTTTCAAATGGTAGGCTGCCAATTTATCGTTTCCACCAAAGGGCACACAGTCTCCTCTATCCACATTGTTCTCCATCTATCACGTATTTACCCATTCACTCCACTTGTCTTAGTCTTCTCGGTGCTTTTTTACATCCTCCTCACCCATTCACAATCCCACACCCGTTAGTGCTGTCAGCAGGCTGGGATATATTGTAACTGATTCCAGCAACCAAATGTTTAAAGGGCATTGTGAACAGCTGGGCCCCAAGCACCGATCCCTGCGACACCTCAGCAACCTTCCGCTGTTAATTTATATTTATTTATTTCGTAAGTCTGGGTGTGACTGTCTGGGCCAGCATTTATTCCCTTCCCTAATTGCCCTTGAGAAGGTGTTGGTGAGCTGCCTTGTTGTACGCTGCAGTCCACCTGCTGTGGTTGACCTCCAATGCCATTAGGAAGGGAATCCCAGGATTCTGACCCAGTGACTGTGAAGGAGCAGTGATATATTTCCAAGTCAGGATGGTGAATGTCTTGGAGGGAACCTGAAGATGATGGTATTCCCATTCATCTGTAGCCCTTGTCCTTCCAGATAGACGTGGTCGTGAGTTGGGAACATGGTATCTGAGGATCTTTGGTGAATCATTTCATTGCAGCATGTAGATAGTAAAACACTGCTGCTGCTGCTGCTGAGCGTTGATGGTGGAGCATTGTGGATGAAGGGAGAGTCAAACTGGCTGCTTTGTCCTGGACGGTATAAAGCTTCTCGAGTGTTGTTGGGGCTGCACTCATCCAGGCAAATTGGGAGTCTTCTATCACACTTCTGATTTATGATTTGTCGATGATGGACAGACTTTTGGAAGTCAGGATGTAAGTTACTCGCCGCAGTATTCCTAGCTTCTGACCTGCTCTTATAGTTACTGTGTTCATGTGGCGAGACCAGTGAGTGTCTGAGCAATGATTACCCACTAGGACTTTGCTACTGGGGATTCAGTGATAGTAACACCATTGAATGCCAAGGTGCAGGTTAGATTGTAATTTATTGGTGATGGTCATGGTCTGGCATTCGTGTGGCCTGAATATTACTTGCCACTTGATAGCCTGGATACTGTCCAGGTCTTGTCGCATTTGAACATGGACTGTTTTAGTGTCTGAGGAGCCACAAATATTTCAGAATATTGTACAATCATTGGCAAACATCCCCACTTCTGACCATAAAATGGAGGGAAGGTCATTGATAAAGCAGCCCTGAAGATATTTTCGGCCACTGCTCGAGTGACTCCTACAGACGTGGAGCTGAGCTGACTGACCTTCATCAAACATGACCATCTTCCTCCGTGTCAGGTATGATTCTATCCAGCAGGGAGTTTGACTCTAATACCCATTGATTCCAGTGTTGCTCAAGCCCCTTGATACCACACTTGGTCGAAGACAGCCTTGAGTTAAAGGGCTATCACTCTCACACCATCTCTGGAATTCAGCTCTTTTGTCCATGTTTAAACCACGGTCATGAGGTCAGGAGCTGAGTGGCCCTGGTGGAGCCCAAACTGGACGTCATTGACCAGGGTATTGCTGAGCAAATGCTGCTTAAAAGCACTAAGTTCTGCCACCACATTCCTGATGATCGCGAGTAGATTGTTGCGGTGGTAATTGGACGGAATAGATTTGTTCTGCATTTTATTTACAGGAGATACTTGGGGTAATTTTCACGTAATTGGGGAAAGCCATTGTAACTGTATTGAAACAGTTTGGCTAGCGGAGTGGCAAGTTATGGAGCACAAGTTTACAGCACTATTGCCAGAATGTTATCAGAGTGTGGACCCTATGGAGTATCCAGTATCTCCAATCGTTTCTGGATATCGCGTGAACTGAATCAAATTGGTTGATGACTGGTAACTGAATTGCTGACGACCACTGGAGGAGGCTGAAAGGAATCATGCACTCAGCACTTCTGCTTTAAGATTGTTGCGAATGCATCAGCCTTATCTTATACACTGAAGTGCTGGGCTCTTCCATCATAGAGGACTGAGTTATTTGTGGAATTTCTTCATCTAGTGAGTTGTTTAATTGTCCCCAGTGTTTATCGACAAGGTGTGGAAGGACTGCATGGCTTAGATCTGATCCTTTGCTTGTGGGATGACTTAGCTCTGTCTATCACTTCCTGCTTCTGCTGTTTGGCGCACAAGTTGTCCTGTTTGGTGGCTTCAACTGGCTGACACCTCATTTTCAGGTATTCCCAGTGCTGCTCCTGCAATCCTGCACACTCCATTGAAACAATGTTGAACCTCTGGAGTGATGGTAATTGTTGTTAGGGGGATATGCCAGGTCATGAGGTTGTGTGGGTGTACAATTCTGCTCCTATAGATAAATCACAGCACCTTATTACACCCAGACTTGAGCCTCAAGTTCTGTTCGAAGTCTGTCCTATTAAGCACCGTGATAGTACCACCCAAAATGGTGAGGCTATTCTCAATGTGAAGGTGTGACTTTGTCTCCTCAATGACTATGCGGTGGCGACTCTTACTGATACTGTCATGGACAGATACTTCTGCAACTGGCAGATGAGTAAGGCTGTGGTCAGTATGTATTTTCCTCTTGTTCGTTCCTTCAGCACCTGCCACAGAACCAGTCTCGCAGTTATATCCTTTAGGACACGGCCAGCTCGATCAGTATTGCTGTAGCTGAGATGCTCTTGGAGGTGGACATTGAAATCCGCTACCCAGAGTAGATCTTGCGTCCGTGCGACCCTCAGTGCTTCGTCCAAGTGTTGATCAACATTGAGGAGTACTGATTCATCAGTTGAGAGAGGCTAGTACATAGTAATCAGCAGGACGTTTCCTTTCCCATGTGCACACTAATGTCATGAGACTTCATGGGATACGGTGTCACTGTAGAGGACTCCAAGAGCAATTCCATTCCAACTGTATCCCAATGTGCCACCACTTCTGCTGTATCCGTCCTGCTGTTGAGAGAGGAGATATCCGGGGAAGATGATGGGGAGTCTGGGATATAGTCTGAAATGGATCATCCACTCAGCATTTCTGACTGAGGATTGTTGCGCATGAATCAGCCTTATCTTATACACTAATGTGCTGGGCTCTTCCATCATGGAGGAAGGGGTTATTTGTGGCATCTCTTCCTCCAGTGAATTGTTTAATTGACCCCAACATTTCTTGACTCGATATGGAAGGACTTATACCTTACAGAATCATATCTTACAAACAATGTCAGGCTGTTGCTTACCGAGTCTGTTCATTTCCATTCACTGTTTCCTGCCAGCTGTCCCATTCTAGAAACATGCCCATATATTAGCCCCAATCCATTAAGATTTGATTTTGCAAAATAGGCTTGGAGCTGTACCAAACTTTTTCTAAAAATCAAAATGCTTAACATATATTACTTCTCTTTCATTTGTCTCCAATTCTGTTCCTCAAACATAATTCCCATTCATAAATCTATGTTAATGTTGTCTATGACCATTACTTTCAACCCCAATAATTTCTCCTAAACCATTTCCTTACTATGTTCTATGTTGCATGTACTCTATAATTTTCCCACACCAGACTTGGTTTTCCTTGTATTGCTTGAAAGTTCTGTGAAGACAGAACTGAAGTAGTGACTTCATAGTTCTGCCATTTCCCTGTTTCCCATTCTCCATTCTCTGGTTTCAAACTGTAAAGAAACTGCACTTGTTTTCTCATATTTCTCACATTGACATGATTTATCAAATTATTACAGTTCACTCTTATAACCCTTGTGAATATACTCTTCAGAACCTCATCAATTCCCACCTTAAACTGCTCATTAATTGACCTTCCAGATCATCCACTCACAGGAGCATAGACTCTGTGCCAACAGAAATACAGCACGATCTACATTAGTCCCACTATCCGAGAGCAGGCCCATAGCCTGGAATGTTATGACACTTCCAAGTGCTCGTTCAAGTACGTTTTAATGATTGTGAGGTTGCCTGTGATGATTTCCCTCTCAGGAAGTAATCCCAGAACACAAAGACCTCGAGATGAAAAAGATATTTAAATCGTCTCTGAACCGCAAACGTTTCACTTTAAAAGTGTGCTCGCTTGTTCTTGACCCATCTGCTGTCTATCCACCCTGTCCGTGTCGCTCATCATCTTATCCATCTGAATCAATTCCCTCCCCCCAGCCTTCTCTGCTGCAAAGTAAACAACCCGAGTGTATCCAGCCTCTCTCCGTGGCTGATGTGCTCCATCCCAAAGAACATCCTGGTGAATCACTTCTGCACCCTCTCCTGTACAATCACATCCTTCCTGGAATGTGGCTCCCAGAACCACATACAATACTCCATTTTGGCTGAATCAAAGCCCTGAAAGTTCTTATAATCTACGCCCTGATTAGGAAACACAACACCCAAGGTCCACTTCTTAACTAGTCCATTAATCTGTCCAGTTACATTCAGGGATGTGTGGAGAAGCACAAACGGAGGTTCCCAGTGTGCTGCCATTCATTGAGTCCTCCCCTGCCTGGTTCGTTCTCCCAAAATGCATCACCGCATATTTATCAGGGTTACATTCCATCTGTCATTGATCCACCCATCTGACCATTCCATCTGCATCTTCCTGTAACTTAAGGCTTTCCTCCTCACAGCTAACCACCCAGCCAATCTTTATGTCAAACATACACTTTCTTATCACACCTTCCCTACTCTCCACCTAGCTCCTTACACATTTAGATCTATATTTTGTTATGAATAACACAAACAATAAGGGACACAACACTGATCTCTGTGGTACATCAGGGGACACTGGTCTCCAGTCACACAAACAACCTTCTCCCACCACACTCTGCCTCCTGCCACTAAGACAATTTTCGTTGTAACTTGTCAAGTTACCCATCATATTGTGAGATTTTACTTTATTTTTCAGTTTCCCAGGTGGAAATTTGTCAAAGGCCTTCCTACAAAACTATATAATCGATCTCCTCAAACTAATTCAATCAAATCCATTAGATGCAACTTCCTTCTGATAAAGTCATGATGAATATCCCTGATCAAACCTTGCATCTCTGATAGGAGTTCGATTTTATCCTTCCCTATTTTATCCAGTAGTTTCCTTAACTCGCTCGTCTATAGTTCCCTGGTCTATCTCTCCCACCCTTACTGTGAAGTGGAATCGTATGAGCAGTTCTCCAGTTCTCTGGCACCTCCCCTATGGTCAGATTCTAATTAAAATATTCAGTCAGGGTCTTTCCTCCTTTGACCCCAACAGCCGCCTGTGATACAACTCATTCAGACATGGAGATTGGTCCAAATGTGTATAGAACAAAACCTCAAATCCCTGCTCGTATTTTACATCAATCTGTTCAAGAGCTTCCTCGTCCATCTTCTTGAATTCTGTACCTGCATCCTCCTTCTCCCAAGTGAAATAGATGTGAAGGTCTCATGTAACAATCCATCAATGTGCTCCAGCTTGACACACAGATTGCCCCTTTGGTTTCGAATGGACACTAACTGTTTGTTGATTATTCTGTTCAACCTGTCCGTGTTGAATATCGTGGGATTCTCCCTTATCTCGCCTACTTGTACTTCTTAATGTCCCTCTGTTATTCAGTCCTTTTGATGTTTCTAAGATTCACTACAATCAACTCTCATGTTTTGAAACTCGAGATTACAGGCTGAGGTTTCCCATCAGACAATCTTGCCATTTTACGGAGTAATCTGGATAATATATTCTTTCTTAGATTCGGACTACGAACGATACACAATATTCTACGTTTAGTCTCACCAACACTCGATGCAACTGGTGCACGAAATCCTCTATCTTCCAATTACATTCACATGAATGTAAACCTAATTTTTACTTTCCCATTTGCATATATTCTTCCCAATACCTCTCGGTTTATTTTTTCTTATGAACTTGCTGTGAGTTCTTTAAAAAAAGCTCATGAATATCTAACTATACATTATCCATTGGTTCATCATTGATTATGTTCACAAGAATCATCTTCAAACCATTCCAAAAAAATGTTTGCCACTTCTGTTTTTCCTTTCATCGGTACATTCTCACACTCCCCAGTTATGTTATTACCTTCTAAATATCTAGTCGCATGTTCTTTGTAATCGAGTCCAACAGATACCTGACTGCAGATGACAAGATAACTGGTCTGTAGTTCACCATTCTTCAAATCCATCCTTTCTTAAACTATTGGATAATATTTATAACCTTTTCCTTTTCCAGACTGGCTAAATGCCTTTTGGGAATGTGTCGGAAAATAAACTGAAAATCTCGATGCAGTCAACATGTCTATTGCTGCTTCCTCTGAAATTCTTGTATGAAGTACATCTAGTCTGTCAGATTTATAAATACTCAGTCCAGCTTTCTTTTCAAAGATGACCTTAACACTGATAAGAATGACGTTAGACTTTACTTACACAAGTCCCAGGGTCACTTGGTATTTTTGGGAGAATTTCTGGACATTCTTCCATGAAGATAGACAGAAAGAAGCAGTTTCTTTTCCCTACGGTTTCTCTGTTCTCTGCAATAAATTATCCTGAACGCGCACCAACTGTTCCACATTTGACCTTATTTTTTTTTTCCATTCATTGATAGACGCTTTATGTTTTTCTTTCGTTTGAACGCTTTTTCTCTTTTTGATTTTCTTCTCAGTTTCGTGGTCACACTTTGCTGGTCCTTCATTTGTCTGAATCCACTGTCTTACTGCAACACTTGGCATTTTTCTAAGCTGCCTCCTTTCATCCAATAGGTAGATGAAGGTGGGGTTGAAAGTGATAGTCGGAGAGGAAGGAGGGTGGACCAGATTGATAGGAAGGAAGGTGGACACATAGGAACGTTCAAAAGGACGGTGCTGACTTGGAAGTTTGGAGTAGGATAAAGTGGGATTAGGGGAAATGTGGAAATCCACTCTGATCCCCTATGGTTAAGACCATAAGACATTAGAGCGGAAGTAAGGCCATTCGGCCCATCGAGTCCACGCCGCCAATCAATCATGGCTGATGGGCATTTCAACTCCACTTGCCCGCATTCTCCCCGTAGCCCTTAATTCCTTGTGACATCAAGAATTTATCAATTTCTGCCTTGAAGACATTTAGCGTCCCGGCCTCCACTGCACTCCGCAGCAATGAATTCCACAGGCCCACCACTCTCTGGTTGAAGTAATGTCTCCGCATTTCTGTTCAGAATTTACCCCCTCTAATTCTAAGGCTGTGCCCACGGTTCCTAGTCTCCTCGCCTAACAGAAACAATTTCCTAGCGTCCACCCTCTCCAAGCCATGTATTATCTTTAAGTTTCTATTAGATCCTCCCTTAATCTTCAAAACTCCAATGAATACAATCCCAGGATGCTCAGCTGCTCCTCAGATGTTAGACCTACCATTCTAGGGATCATCCATGTGAATCTCTGCTGGACACGTTCCAGTGCCAGTATGTCGTTCCTGAGATGTGGGGATCAAAACGGGACACAGTACTCCAAATGGGGCCTAACCAGAGCTTTATAAAGTCTCATTAGCACAACAGTGCTTTTATATTCCAACCCTTTTGAGATAATTGACAACATTGCATTCGCTTTTGCGAGGGTTCCAAGGCAGAAGAGGAGGCTTTCTTCCTCCAGGCTTCTGGTGGCGTGGATTTGGCGATGGAGCAGGCTCAGGATCCTCATGTACTTGGCAGAGTGGGAAGGGGTGTTAAAGTGCTCAGCCACAAGGCGATGGAGTTGTTCAATGTGGCTGTCCCAGAGATGTTCTCTGAAATGATCCACAAGTTGACCTCCTGCCTCGCCAATGTAGAGGAGACCACACTGGGTTTAATGGATGCAGTGGATAGGGCGTTCTGTCTCCCTTTGTCACCTGTCACTTTCAACCCCACCTTCATCTACCTATCACAATCCCAGCTACCTTCCCCCCTTCCGCACCCCCTTCTCATTTATCTCTCAGCACCCTTGGCCCATAAGCTTCATTCCTGATGAAGGGCTTATGCCCAAAACATCGATTTATCTGCTCTTAGTATGCTGCCTCACTGTTCTTTCACAGCACCACACTCTGATCTCCAGCATCTGTAGTCCCCACTTTCGCCTCACACCTTCATGGCTTGCATGACTCAGATTTATAACGGTTACTTCAAATAAAACAAAAACTGTCGTATCCTCAAACCGCATAAAAGAAAAACAATACATTGTGGTCACTGTTCCCAAAAGGTCCTTTCTAGCAAAATTGTCAATTAGCTCTTCTGATCACTCAATACCAATTCCTAAATAACCTGATCTCGAGCTCAGTGCTCGACATAATGTTCATGTAAACCATCTCACACCTGGTCATGAAATCCATTTTTTCCAGCATTAGGATTCAAGAAGGTTAACACAGTTCAGATATAATTTAAGCAGTGCATTATTACTGCAGTACTCAAAAATGTGTATATCTCATTTCCTGTTTTATAACAGCTCCAGCATTTGTATTGCAGCTTTAACTTTGATATATAACTCCCATCAATGTTTACTCCTCCTTGCTGTTTTTGTGCTTCACCTTACTAGATTCTGTGGAATCTGAGCGACATGGGCTCTGGGGAGGTTAATGAAAAGATCATCTCACCACATCATTTATGATCTTCTCAAACGTTAATTTCTCCAGATCTCCCGTTATGCTGATGGAGTAGAGAAGGACAATGATCTTCCAACAATGCTCTGTATTCCCCCAGAGAGCTGAGACAGCTCTAACCTGGGTGGGAAGTTTACAGCAGGCTGGTAAAGTGTTGCTGCTGCTGTACAGGGAGATCATATCTGGAGTAGTGTGTACAGAGTTTGCCTCTTCTGTGAAGATAGGATGTTGTGATATTGGAAGCAGCTCAGAGATGGTTCCCTCAACTGATTCCTGCAATGAAGGTGCTAGCTTATAACGAAAAGATGATCAGGTTGACCCAGTAGCCATTGGAGTTTACAAAAATCAAAGTTGAACTTATTTGAACATAGATAACAGAAGGAGTTAACAAGTGAAGTGAATTACACAGATAGTGGAGGAATCCATTTCGTTCTCCAGTGTGTTACACAGGAACAACAGGAGGATATTCAGGCCTTCGACCCTTTAACACCAAAACAGAACGAGGCTGTTCAGCCCCTGGAGCTTGACAAACGTTTACAGAAGGAGGCCAATCAGCCACTCGAGCCTATAACACTGGACCCAGAGTAGGCCATGCTGCACCAGTATCCTGTTAAACAGCAACAGGATCAGTCCATTCAGCCTCCTCAAGCCTTAACAAAGCAACTGGAAGAGGTCACACAGTGATTGGAGATTGTTACACTGGGATAACAGGAGGCCATTCAGACCCACCGAGGGTATTGCAAGGAAATTGGATAGGATAACACTATCTGTGACTTCTTTCATGATAAAGGAAGAGGTACTTTAGTCACGTGTCTGTTGTATGAGAACAAGAGAAGACCAATCAATCCCCTCAGTCCCATCTCTGGGATACATGAGGAGACCGTTCAGCATATCCACCTGTTATGGAGAAGTATGAGAAGATCCATCAGCCTCTCAAAATGTTACACAACAACAGGAAGATTCCATAATCTCACAATCCTCGAAAGAATCAACAGGAGGAGGTCATTCTGGCCTTGGAGGTGGCAACATGGGAACACCAGAAAGACGTCAGTCCATCGATTTTGTACACCAGCAGGATGATGAGTTCATTCAGCCACACTTGGCTCTTACTCAGCAATTGGAGCAGATCTCTTAAAGCCTTGTGCCTGTTAAACTGGAATTCAAAGAAAACATGAAGGTTTTCGAAAGGGAAGAACTTGTAATAATGTTATACATCAGGGACTAAAGTGTAACAATATACGATTGCAATTTAAGGCAAATGTTTAGACTCCATTGTTCAGGACATTTGCAAACTCAAACTATAATTCGTCAGAGTCAACATGGTTTTCCGAAGGCTAAATCATGCTTGAATTGTTTGCTTGAGTTATTTGAAGATGTCACAAACAAGGTGGTTAGTGGGAATCCTGGAGATGGAACATATCTGGTCTTTCTGAAGGCATCGGATATGTCGCTTCTCCAAAGAGTAAATGGTAAGTTCAGACAACATGTGTTTAGGAGTAATTTATTAGCTTGGATGGAGGATTGGTTATCCACCAAACATAGGTGGAATAAATATGTCATTTTCTTTTAGCAAATGCCAAAGTTTGCGCCATTGATTTCAGTACTCATGCCTCAACTATTTGCAATCGATAGTATTACTGTACTCGGTTGACGGGATAGAAAATACAATGCCACATTTTCAGATGACACTAACATCGGTGGGAAATTACTTCGGAATGATGATGCAAGAGATGTTAAAACATGTGAATAGGTTGGGTGAACGGTCCAACATTTGGCAAGGAAAATTAAAGTGAATAAATATGGGGCTATTCAAGTTGGCCAGTATAATAGAAAGACAAATTATTATCGAAATGGAGAGAAAGTTCAAAGTGCTTAGGTGCAGAGGGATCTGGGTGTCTGCTTGCATATCACAGAAAATCTGCCTGTGGGTACTGCGAGTAATCAGAAATGCAAGCATAATTTCAGTGTTTATTTATAAAAGGATAGTGTAGAAAGGTAGGGAGTGTTGGTGTAGCTATGCAAGGCATTAGCGAGGCTGCAACTGGAGTACAGTTTGGGTGTCCTGCAGAATGAGGTATTTGCATTGGAGGCAATTCAGAAGTGCTTCACTAGATTGATTCCATATTTGAAGTGTTTGTCATATGAAGAGAAATTGAGCAGTTTATACTCTCGAGTTTATAAGAATGAAAGGAGATCTCATTGAGGTATGTAAAATGCTAAAAGTAATTGAAAGTGTAGATGTGGAGTGGATTTTTTTTCATGTGACGCAATCTACAACAAGAGACTAGAGTTTTAGGATGGAGGGATGGCAGGAAAGTGGAACAGAGGCCGCGTTAACATCAGCCTCATCGAGGGGTTGGAATCCTCACAGATGCTCCCTGTTCTTATTCAACTCTTCGACTGTGTTGCCCAGGAATGGGAGAGGACTGGGTATCATACAGGAAGCAGGCACTCAGGATAAATCAGTTAGAGCGAACATAACCAGTAGGGTCACACAGTGACCAGCGCTGGGTTTTCAACTATTTACAGTCTATATTAATGATCAGGAGGATGGAACAGATATACAGATACTGAGATTGGTGATGTCCATAAGACCATAAGACATAGGGGTGGAAGTAAGGCTATTCGGCCCATCGAGTCCACTCCGCCATTTAATCATGACTGGTGGGCATTTCAACTCCACTTACCCGCATTCTCCCCATATCCCTTAATTCCTTGTGACATCAAGAATTTATCAATCTCTGCCTTGAAGACATTTAGCGTCCCGGCCTTTACTGCACTCTACGGCAATGAATTCCACAGGCCCACCACTCTCTGGATGAAGAAATGTCTCTGCATTTCTGTTCTGAATTGACTCCCTCTAATTATAAGGCTGTGCACACGGGTCCTAGTCTCCTCGCCTAACGGAAACAACTTCCTTGCGTCCACCCTTTCCAAGCCATGTATTATCTTGTAAGTTTCTATTCGATCTCCCCTTAACATTCTACACTCTAATGAATACAATCCCAGGATCCTCAGCCATCCATCTAATGTTAGACCTACCATTCCAGGGATCATCTGTGTGAATCTCCACTAGACACGCTCCAGTGCCAGTATATCCTTCCTGAGGTGTGGGGACCAAAACTGGACACAGTACTCCAAACGGGGCCTAACTAGAGCTTTATAAAGTCTCAGTAACACAACGGTGCTTTTATATTCCAACCTTCTTGAGATAAATGAGAACATTGCATTTGCATTTTTAATGACGTACTCAACCTGCATGTTTACCTATAGAGAATCCTCGACTAGCACTCCCAGATGCCTTTGTACTTTGGCTTTACGAATTTTCTCACCGTTTATCAGGTAGTCCATGCTTGTATTCGTTTTTCCAAAATGCAAGACCTCGCATTGGCACACATTGAATTCCATCAGCCATTTCCTGGACCACTCTCCCAAACTGTCTAGATCCTTCTGCAGCCTCCCCACTTCCTCAGCACTACCTGCCTGTCCACCTAACTTTGTATCATCGGCAAACTTCGCCAGAATGCCCCCAGTCCCTTAGTCCAGATCATTAATATAATGTGAACAGCTGCGGCCCCAACACTGAACCCTGCGGGACACCGCTTGTCACTGGCTGCCATTCCGAAAAAGAGCCTTTTATCCCAACTCTCTGCCTTCTGTCAGACAGCCAATCCTCAATCCATACCAGTAGCTCACCTCAAACACCATGGGCCCTCACCTTATCAAAGGCATTTTGGAAGTCTAGATATACCACATCCACTGGGTTTTCCTGCCCTAACCTAATTGACACCACTTTAAATAATTGTTATGTCGCTGTGATAAGCAAGAGATTAAATTATCAAGCGAGGGTGGAGAGTCTACAGATAAATTCAGAGAGGTAACGACAATAGATAATAGTTTGGCAGGTGGAATTTAACATGATATAACCTGTCATTCCATTTATAGGAATAATGGAAGGCAGTATGTTCCTGAAATGGAGAGGGATTACAGGACTTAATGATACTGTGTACTAGGGGGTTCACTTTGATCCGTTCAGACACATTGAGGTTTTGCTCCATCCCTGATCGCCAGGTCCCAGACACTCCAAGTGACCCCATTGCTCTCCGTACAAATGGATTACTTTGAGGTGGTTTATTGGTGGTGTGGATGCTGTTTTGACACATGCATCAAGGCGACAGCCTTTATCCAAGATATATTTATTTCTTTCTACGTGGAGACCCGATGACGATGGGAATGGCTGACTGCTTCTGAATTTAGAGGCCGTGACTGCTGCCAGCACAGTGGGTATTCACCAACATGATGTACTGTGCATGAGTACACTGTATCATTAATAGAGAGAGAGCTCCGTCAGTTCCTCCACCTCTCCCCATTGACATGGGAACTCTGCAGATGCCATGTACACCATTGGGAATCCCATTATACTGGATACATCCGGTAGCTTCCAGCTGTGGGAGAAACAATCTATTTACCTAATCCACCATAAATATCCTCCTTCACCGAATGGTGACATTGATGGTGAGATACAGGGAAATGATGGATATGTCACCTAGTCCTGCCTGGAAAGTTCTGGATCATAGAAGCTGAATGAAACAGTGACCCTAACAGCCACTAGCAGCACCATCCTCCCCCTAGTGTGTAGCTGCAGGTCGTTTGAAGGAGGTGACACCGCTCTGTGACCAGCTCCTTGTTCAGTCAGGGTCCCCTCACACTCTGCTCCTGGGTTAAGTGAAGCTTGGGAAGCTGTTCCTGGAAAATCCGATGTGGGCACAGCAGATCCCTTTCCCCCCACACACTCACTGCGTGATTTCAGAGCTTCCCCTCTCTGCAGCCTCTGCTCCATTTGTTGTTCATGTTACACACCCAGATGCTGTAACTACAGTTCCCCATGCTCCATTCAGAGTTGGGTCACCAAATCCTCTGGTCTCCCTGAATGTCTTAGGCAGCTCACAGCACAACCTCCAGAAAACCATCCCCAGCACCTCCACTAAATATTCAATTACAGGAGACAGTCAGAAACCCCTCGGTCCAAGTGTTGTGTACCAGACAAGATCCCCCAGAATGTTTTAAGAAGACCACTTAGACCCAAACCTTTCCTTATTTTGAATATAGATGTGAAGTGTGCGTTCCAGATATGTTGTTACTGGTCAAACCACTCTAAATTGAGCAAAATATAATCTATTAAAATGTTTTAGTTAAAATGCAATCAAAGAAAAGAACATTTTAGGATAGGTAATATGTTGGAACACTTACACAAACAATAGATACCGTACCTTCTTGGTTTACACCGCTTGGCACAAAGATATATTCAAATACAGATCCTTACAGCAGTTTTCCAATCGAGGAGGAAACAACATCAACAGAGATCTCAGAGAGAAAAGCAGCTGGAGATCATGTATTGAAACTTCCAACCCTTTCCGGGATCCCCAGCAGCTTCTGAATGCTTCAGCTAAAAACAAATTGAGAAACCCTGATCTGGGAGAGCTGGCCACTGCCCTTCCCTTGTTGTCACCGTTTTAATGAAACCCAAAGCTTTCTCATTTATTTACTTAAACTGTTTTCAGACAGCAGTTCTGCACCTCTACCTTTAAAACCTCTCTTTAAAAAAAAACCAAGAGAAAATAATCTTTTTACAGGGATAGTATCCTCACAATTTCATCTTTAATAAAATCATACATCAATACACAAAGGTGGATTCATTTTAGACCTCCTAATCTTCCTCTATTAGTAGACTGAAATGCATATATATTACATTTACTGTGAGCATACAAATGTTCACAACTAGTTTCGATTTCAGTCATTTTACTCCTGCCACAGAATGCCTTTGTCTTTCTTCATCCAAGTCCCCACAACGTGTCAAACCTTAGGTTTTCTCACCCTGTCACCTGTATAATTTAAAACTGAATGGCAGCAATAATAAGCTCAATCGAAACAGATTGGTATTTCTCTCCCAAACTTCTCCAAAACCTTTCACCGTTCACGATCGGTGATCAAGATTTGTCTCATGTACGTTATTCACATTTTAAATGTTGAAATATTGTAACGCCAACGTCAAGCTCAAGGCCCCTTCCTCATTGTGGAATAAATCTGTTGATGTTTCCACTGGACACTCCAACCACACGTTACATAATGGAGCACTTCTCATCTCTCCAATACTCCCTCTGAATAACATAACCCCTCATGCCTCAACATAAAAGAGTTACATACTTCTGTACCTCTTAATGCTCTAATCTCTTTACCTGCTACTCCTGGCCTATGCCAGCAAACCTTACTCTCACGGGTATATGTTTTAAGAAGATCTCGCACATTTATCTCAATCTCTCACACAAACCATAGTTTGATTTCAGAACTCAATCATCATCACCAGTCATTTCAGCTTCTAATCTTGTCATTGTAACACTCTGCTGTTCCACGTGAGTTCTCACGACTGCAGGAAGTGAATTGTTGAACTTCTCCAAAATAAGTATCTCTCTAATAGTGTCATTGGTTTGCTCTGATTTAATACCCTGACCACCTATCAAAATTACTTTGTTTGATACTTTCAAACTCAATGTGCGTTTAATCAGCGACCCTTTTTTAGATTCCTGAAAATGCTGTTTGTCGGCTTCTGGCCCAAGCTAATATGCACTTCAGATGGCTTTCTTTACCACCCCATACTGGCCAGATACCGTCTCCAATAGGGATGCAACTACCTATCAGCTTTGTTTGGATCAACTAAATCCACATGATCACTTGCCACTGCATTAGCCACTTTCTCAAATGAAATTCAAAAGGCTTCTCCATCCTTCTCATCAAATTTAGATAATTCCTGGATGTATTTAAACAGAACCCCATCAGGGAATTGGTTACAATAGGGTTGCTCAACCTTACTATCCTCCTCATCCCGCTGACCGTCTACCTTCATCTCTGCCTTCTATGGCAACTTTCCTCTCTAACTGCTAACTGTTTAAATTGAAACTCTCTGCTTTTCTTCTCTCTCTTTCTCTCTTTCTTCTTCATTTCCTTTCCTTTTATTTCTACTTTTCGTCATACTTCATACTGTTTCAATTCCTTCTCATGTTCGAAGTGCCTCATTTGAAATTGAATTCTCACCATTTCCAAAGAGTCTGATGGCGTTTCCACAAAACGCAATTGCCGAGCAATAGCTGTAATTGACTGCCATTTTCTCATAGACAAACACAACCCCAACTCCAGATTGTCTGTCAATTGCGACAGCTTTGCCTTCATTACCTTTTGTAAAACCCCCAGCTTCACTTCATCCACACCCAGAGAACTCTTAGTGACTGAAAGAATCTTTATACACAAAACACTGTTTAAACCAACCAAATTCCACATCTGGAACAATAGACAATAACAGCTACCATACGCGACCTTTGAACCCAATAGCCTTCCGATGCATAGTCTCCAGTGTCTGCATGAGCCTATTCTGGATTATCTGGTTTCCTCCCACGACTCAAAGATATGCATGTCAGGTGAATTTGCCATGCTAAATTGTTTGTAGTTTTCAGGGATGTGTGGGTTAGGAGCCTTTGTTAGGGTAAATGTGTAATAAAAGGGTAGAGAAATGGGTCTGGGTAGGTTACTCCTTAGAGGGTCAGTGTGAACTTGTTGGGTCGAATGGCCTGTTTGCCCACTTTAGGGATTGTAATTCTGAACACAATTTCCTACTATCGAGTGAAAACCTTACATGAGTCCCCACTTTGCTATAGATCAAGTAGACTGCCTCAAATTATTTTAAGAGGGTAGCTTGGATGCCAAACTCTCCTTATTTTAAAGGTAGATGTGAAGTGGGCGTTCCAGATGTGATGCTACTTGTCACACCACTCACCATTAGCAAAACACAACACACTCAAACACTCTAATGAAAATCCATACAAAATGAAGAGGAATTTAGAACAATTTAACTATTGGAAACCATGACTGAATAATGGACACAGTACCTTCTACAAATTAACTGTTCCAATATACCAACATCCCATAAACACATCCCTTGGCAAAATGGAACATTCAGACATACATTCTTGCATACAGTTCTCCAATCCAGGAGGAAACAGCATCAAGTCAGGTTTCAGAGAGAGGAGCAGCTATAGATAAGTTATACGCCGTTGTTACTACTATTTATGAAAAACCGTAAAAGCGTCGTAAGGTATTTACTTGAGCAGTTTTCAGTAGGCAGTGTGGCCTTTAAAAAAGAGAAATTAAACTTTTTTTAAAAAGTGACAGCATTGTCACACACTTTAGATGCCTGGTCCTTTACTTAATGGGCTTCCTCGATCGCAAGATCACCTGAGAGGCACAAATACAGGTACAGACCAAGTTAAAAGAATGTGTCTCATAACTTCTGAAACGCGCCTGTCCATGGACCATCACATGGGAGATACTGGGAAGTGAACAACAGCCTGACACACACATTTCACTGTTTTTGAGCTTCACAATGCCAGCACTCGATACACTAGGGAGCCAAAAACAAATGCCAGGGAAAGATACAGAGGGACAGAAAGAGTCACATTAAAGAAAGAAAGAGACAGTTAATTAACTGAAAAGATGTTGTGGAAATATGGGGAAAAAGACAGGGCAGTGGGACTAACTGGAGAAGTGAGACCTTCGAGAGTAAAATGACAAGAATGAGAACATTGAATAAAGACATTGTCAGATCAGCTGAAATGGTTTGTTACATCAAATTCTGAATCTGCTTGACAGAAAAAACCATAAACAACATAAACTGGGACAAGATGACAGCCCAGCATGGAGAGCTGTGCAAAGCATGCTAGTGTGTTGCTCAGTAAACTGCACTATCTGACCAGCAGAGAGAGTATTGCAAACTTTACTATCATATGCAAACTATACTCACACTCACTCCTTCACCGTCACCCTGACCCCCTCACACTCACACCATCACCGTCACCATGACCCTCTCTCAATCAATCCATCACCGTCACTCTGACCCCCTCACACTCACTGTATCTCCGTCACTCTGACCCCATCACACTCACTCCGTCACAGTCACCCTGGCCCCCATACCCTCACTGTCAGAGGGTCAGTTCTGCGGGAGTGCTGGACTGTCACAGGGTCAGTCCCGAGGGAATGCTGCCCTGTCAGAGAGTCAGCACTACGGGAGCGCTGCACTATCCAAGGGTCAGTAATGAGGGAGCATCAGATTACTATAATGTTTACAATGAGAAGATTTGCTGTGTGTGGGTTCATCAAAGACTGAGAGAGAGTCCATTTGTGCGCACAATAGGCGTGGTTGAATGCGAAACTCATTGTTTGAGAAGGAACGCACATGGAGGAAATTATTTTAATTATGAACAACTGGCAGGCTTTTTGTTAGTCAACAGGGAGAACGAGGGAAGTTTCATGGACAGATGAGGTAAAGTGTTTGAGAATGTTAAAATAAAGGCATTGCCAGACACAATAGCAATATACATCGGCGTGCACATGAATGACAGATGGATGGGAGTTTGGTGTGAGTTCAAATCAGATTTGCTTCGGCAGTTTTGAAGCCGGGAGTGTCAGCACCAGATTATTAACTTCATTAAGACTGTATTTCATAGCTCAAGGTTCAAACAGCAGATGGAATAAACCAGTGAGATATATTCTGGGGTGGTGAGAATTTCAAGTTAGAAATGGTCAGGGAATGGTGTCAGGAATCAGTGCATGGTTAAAGGGATCACCCGCAGTTGTGACTTGTCTGCTTCAGTCGAAGATATTGGCCAGGGATGAGTTGGAAACAGTGGAAGGAAGTGGAGTTTGGATGCAGAACAGTAGAGAGTGACCTCCCTGCTCTTAATATTTAAATATTAAATAATATTTAAAGGCAATGATACAGTAAATTGTAGTTCTCCGCTGGAACTGAGTAGGTCAACATAGAGAGTAATAATACCAGCTCAGAGAGGGAGACAGTCATTGAACGCATTCATTGATGTAGTTAGTAGTGGTCTGTAGAGTGAATATCTGGAATGAGAGTTTCAACAGAAAAATAATAGTGACAAGAACTGTAGACTATATAAAAGAACAGTAATACAGTCATAACCGGTTTATAGAACAAAAGAATCTGGACGTTGACACTTACCAGGAACACCAACGATAACCAGGAAAGGATAATAAAAATATTGAATAACGAGAAGAGCGTAGTAGATCCGCAATGATAATGACAACCAAGATTCAGAAAGATACCAAACATAAATGGATAACCTCCTGTCTATTGTTGGAACATTCCAGTCTAATGGTCCCAGATTCTGATACATTTTTGGAACATTCCAGTCTAATGTTCTCAGATTCTGATCCATTTTTGGAACATTCCACTCTAATGTTCTCAGATTCTGATCTCTCCTCCTCCTCTCTCTAGGTCTGCTGTTCCCTGTCAGTGCTGTCGGTGATGCTCCCACTCATGTTATGTGATAGCACATTGAACGGCGCCCATTTATCATTAAATGATGGAAACCATCCACTAGGATAATTAGAATCCATGGAGATTGGCATTAAGCACAGTCACTGAACAAACGCAGGGAAAATTAGCAAAGGCCACGACAACGGATGAATGGGCACTGCAAAACAATCAACAGACAGGAGGGTTCCCTCCCAGTTGGGGAACCCTTCAGTGGTCCTGGACATTCAACCTCAGACCTTCTGGTGACCATCCTTCAAGGCGGATTTCAGGACTGGCAGCAGCGAAAAGTGGCCGAGCAGAGGCTGATTACAAATTTCGGTTCCCATAGGGAGGGCCTCAACTGGGGCCTTGGGTTCATGTCACATTGCAGGTGACCACCATTGTACTATACACATGCACACACGCACACACACACTCCTATACACACATATACATATGGATACATATGTACACAGACATTAACACAGACACACACACACCTTTACAGATACAGACACTCTCACAGGCATCCGCTCAGAGAGTTAGACCACTCTACACTCATGCAAACACATATACACTCTCTCTCACTGATACTCAAACCCCCCACCCCAGACACGCACACACACTCCCACACTCACACATGCACCCCCTCACAAACTTAAGACACTCTACATCACTACACACACATATACACCCCCTCTGACACTCACAACCCCCAACCAAGACAAACACACACGCACACAAACAGACAAAGACCCACATGCACACATATATTTTTGGGGTGAATTTGTACTTGCAGAGTTACATCTACTTTGCTCAAAAACTTCATGAATTCATGTAAAACTCTGTTATCTCACTTTTTAGATTAGAGTCAATCTAAACATTATGGTATAGACAGAGAACACAGGGGGCTAACACCTTCAACATATTGTCTATCTAACACTCGTTGTTACTGCTAACCTGTCAATGCAACTTTAAAAGAAAAAAGTTTTTTAATTTACACATGAAAGAAATGAAACAACCATGATATTCGAACAGATTAAAGACTCAACAAACAATCAAGGTATTTTTCAATCGATAATTTCAGCTACATCACACTGTAAATGTTTGCCATAAATTCTGTGCCTTAGAAGTGTGTCCTGCACTATCACCTGATGAAGGAGCGTCGCTCTGAAAGCTAGTGTGCTTCCAATTAAACCTGTTGGACAAAAACCTGGTGTTGTGTGATTTTTAACTTTGTACACCCCAGGCCAACACCGGCATCTCCAAATCATGTCTAAACAAACAGGCTCAGTTAACCAGTTCCACACATCATTTTTCATATCACTATAAAAGGGAACATTTACCGGGATTGGAAGGAATGGATGAGGGTTGCTGAGGGATGGACCAAAAATCTTTAAATCTTTTGAATTTTTAAAAAAAACTTGTATATGAGAGTATTAAAAGACACTGCAGATGTCTACATGTGTTCCACTCTGTTTATGAAATGAGGCAGTTATAAAATAACAGTTCGGTTGCATAAAAAAGTCGGAGGGCAAGTTTCTAGATACCTTAACCCAAAGTATAATACTTATTGACCAATGTAAGGCTCCTCCTGGTTTTAAGTGCCCTGTTTTCAAATCCTTTCATAACCTTGAGACAGAGCGTTGAGATTGCTGCTCAG
Organism: Chiloscyllium punctatum; assembly: GCF_047496795.1. Taxonomy (NCBI): domain Eukaryota; kingdom Metazoa; phylum Chordata; class Chondrichthyes; order Orectolobiformes; family Hemiscylliidae; genus Chiloscyllium; species Chiloscyllium punctatum. The sequence continues at coordinate 77,055,497 of NC_092771.1, read as the reverse complement.
CAACAGGCCGAAGCAATTCTGTCCCTATGGGCCTCTTACAAATGGATAAGAGAAGGCCATCCAGCCCATATTAGTCTGCTGTTACTTGAAAAGGTAGAAATCTAAAATATTGGCACATTTTGCCAACATAATCATTCAAAACGAAGAGATATGTCGCTGCAGCTGTAAGAGATGCTACTGAGAGGGCACCTGGAGTACATTGTGTTGTTTGTGCTTCTGTAACTGAGAAGAGATGGACCTCCATCAGATACAGTTTAATGGCTGCTCGTAATCGATGGGTTGCTGTGTCATTTAATGTCTCGGGTCTGTTACACAAGGACAGGAGGAGGCCATTCATGCCTTCCAGTCTATTACAGAGCGACAGGAGGAGCCTATTCAGCCTCTCGAGCCTGTTACAGAGGGGCAGGAAGTGTTTATTTAACCTTCAAGTCTGTTACATATAAATATTAGTTTTAAATTAGCTTCGGAATAGGGATGACCTGATGTCAGCATTAAGGTTCTAACTTTGAACAAGGCCAATTTTGAAAGTGTTAGGTGAGCCCTGTGAAAGGCTGATTGGGGTACCCTATTCACAGGGAAAGGGATGGTTGGAAAATGCAAGGCCATCAAAACTTGGTTTCAGAGATTCCAGAGCCAACGTGTTCCCATTAGTGAGAGGGGCAAGGCTGGTGGGTGCAGGGAGTGCTGGATGGCTAGATATATTGATGCTCTGGTCAAGGTAAGGAAGGAGGCATATGTCAGGTAAACAGAGCTGAGATGAAGTGAATCCCGAGAGGTGTATAAGGGCAGCAAGTGTACAGTCAATGGGGAAATCGGGCCAGAAAAATGTGGACAGAAGATGGCTTGAGAAATACGGTTAACGAGGCATTGAAGAAATTATGCAAATCATTTAATGGCAAAATATTTACTAGGGAGAGAATAGGGCCCCTTAAAGATCAGTAAGGCTACCTGTGTGTGGAATCACAGGAGATTGGAGGGATACTAAACAAGTATTTCTTCTCAGTATTTAATGTGGAGGAGGTTGCAAGAGCGAGAGAATGAAGAAACATATAATGATACCTTGAAAGTATCTATATTACAAGGAGGTGTTGAACATTTTAAAACACATAAAGGTGAACTAATCCCTGGGAACTGACCAGTTGTATCCCAGATGTTTGTGGGAAGCTAAGAAAGAGATTGCTCAGCATTTAGCTGATTTATTTGTAACATTGATTTCCACAGGTGAGGTGTCAAAAGACTGGAGGGCTGCTAACATAGTGTCATTATTTAAGAAATTAAGGAAAAAACAGGTAACCATAGATGTGGTGAGCCTGACGTCAATGGTAACTAAATTGTTGGAGGGGATTTCGAGGAAAAAGATGGATATGCATTTGGAAAGACAAGGAGTGAAGAGGGCTTTGTACATTGGAGATCACATCCCACTGACTGGGTGGAATTTTTTGAGGAAGTGATGAAGATGATTGATGATGGCAGGAGAGTGGATGTTGTCTTTATGGAATTCAGTAAGAAAACCAAACTGTTCTACATGGTAGACTGGTTAACAAGGTCAGACTGTCTGGAATCCAGGGAGAACTCACCATTTAGATCCAAAATTTCTTGAATATTGGAAACAGGGCGTGACAGTGGACATTTGTTCATTAAACGTGGAGACCTGTGACCAGTGGTGTGCCGCAAAGATCAATAGTGGGTCCACTGCCTTTTGTCACTTATACAAATCATTTGCATTTGAGTATATGAAGCATGGTCAGTAAATTTGTAGATGATACCAAATTTGGTGGTGTAGTCTACAGTGAAGAATGAACTCTCAGACTATAATGGGACTTTGCTTAGGTGAGCCGAGGAGTGGCAGATGGAGTTTATTTTAGATAAATGTGAGGAGTTGCATTTTGGCAAGACAAATCAAGGGAAGAGATGTAGTTAGGTTCCTGTCGAAAGCTGTCAATCAAGGAGAACTCCATAGAAATGATCGAATCCCTACAGTGAGAAAACAGCCTATTCTGCCCATCAAGGCCACAGCGACCCTCTAAGCAGTATCCCACTGGACAAACCTCTACTCGGAGCCTGCATTTCCCATAACTAATCCACCTCGCCTACACATCCCTGGGTACTTTGCGCAATTTAGCATGGCCAATCTACCCTTATCTGTATATCTTTATACTGTGGGAGGAAAACATAACATCCAGAGGAAACTCATGCAGACACGGGGAGAATGTGCAAACTCCATCCAGGCAGTCATTCAAGGATGGAGTTAAACCCAGATCGCTGCGCTCTGAAGCAGCAATGCTAGTCACTGAGCTACTGTGCCACCTTGTGGTGCAGGTTCTGGGTTCCTTGAAAGTGCCGTCACAGGTAGACAGCGCAGTGAAGAAGGCACTTGGTGATCTTCCGTTTTTGGTCCGTGCTTTGAATCTAAACATTTTCACGACGTGTTGCATCTGTCCAGGACATTGGTTTGGCCACTTTTGTAATGCTGCCTTCAATTCTGTTCTCCCTGCTGTCAGAAAGATGTTGTCAAACTTGAAAGGGTGCAGAAGAGACTTAAAATAATGTTGCAGGTGTTGGATGGTTAGAGTCACAGGGAGAGTTTGAATAGGTTGGGGCTATTTTCAAGTGTTGAGGCTGAGGGTTGACCTTAAAGGGGTTTATAAAATCATGAGGGTCATAGATAAGGTAAACAGTCAACGTCTTTTACCCAGGATAGGCGAGTCCAAAATTAGAAGACAAAGGTTTCAGGTGAGAGGAGAAAGATTTAAAAAGGAACATGAGGGACATCATTTTCACACAGAGACCGCTGTGTGTATGGATTGAACAGCCAAATGAGGTGGTGGAGGCAGGTACAGTTACACTATTTAAAAGGCAGTTGGATGTATACATGCATGGGAAGTGTTTAGAGGGAGATGGGCCAAGTGTTGGCAAGGGGGACGAGATTTATTAGGATGTTTGGTCGGTATGGGCGATCAGACTGAAAGGTCTTTTCCGTGCTGTCCATCTCTGAGACTCTATTGCCTCTTGAGTGTATGACACAGGAACAGGAAGAGGCTATTCAGCTTCTGAATTCTGTCAGTCAGCTTGTTTTTTTTCAATTACTGAGAGTAAAATACAAAAATACATCATTCAGATTTTGATGGTGTTTTACAGAAACTGGGGAAAGGCTTTTAGTCAAGAGAAGCTGTAAGTAATGTGAAGAGGCCATTCAGGCCCTCGACTCCATTCCACAGGAGCAGCAGGTGAGCACAGAGCTATTGGAACCTGTCAGTCAGTAGCAGGAGGGGGACATCTACTATCGCAAACCTTGGATCAGGAGGCAGTCACACAGCTGCCCAAGATTGGGACACAGGAACAGGACGCAGTCATTCAACTGCTTGAGACTGTGACACAGCGACAGGAGGGAGTCACTCAGAGCTCGAAACTGGGGCGCAGGGAAATCTGGAGGTTGTGAGGCCCCAGCATCCTGTTATGCAAGGACAGCAGGAGGCGACTCACTCCCCACCAATATTGGACACTGGAAGAGAAGGGGAGTTTGTTTGGAACAAACAGAAATATATGAATAGGTTGCATTAGTGGTCCATTCAAACCTGCCCCACCATTCACTAAGACCACGTCTGATCTGATTGTGATTCCCTCATTCCATTTTACGGAGACCCCCCTCTCTGCAGCCTCTGCTCCATTTCTTGGTCATGTTGCAGACTCAGATGCTGTAACAGCAGTCACCATGACTCATCCAGAAGGACGGGTCTAACAGGATAAGTCAGGATTTGAGGGGTCCAATGACAAGAATGAAAACACAAAATAAAGGTATTGTCGGATGTTTCGTACTCTCACATTCGCAATCCAACTCGCATAACCAGCCCAACCATTACATATTCAGGATGGAGCACTGTGTAGATCCGTCTAGTGTACAGCTGTATGCAACCCAGCAATGTCGAGAGTGAAACTCTATGCAGCCCACACCAATTCTTGGTCTATAATCCTGGACTAAATGCTCAGTGTGAGGAGCTGTGCAGTCCGCACTGGTTCATTCATATACAAACCCAGGCTGTTGCATTGTTTGGTAACACTGTATTTGATCACTGCCCAGTGTGGGGAAAAATGTAACCAATGCTGGATGTGACCGAATGTGCAGTTCCCATCCATTTCCAGCTCCATATCTGTACTATACATTGGCAAGGGGTGCTGCGAATATGAAAATCAATGTGAGGAAGAGATATAAATGGAAACAATTTAAATACTAATAGTTCTGATTAAGGCGCATATCACTCTAGTATTTAAAGTTGAAATAACTGAGATAATATCCAATGTGGTTTTGTGAACGGTGCAAAGAATTAAGAGGGGGATGGTGATGGTTGCACTGTAAGCCTCCAAATAATCAATGAGAATTATAGGAACAAATTTTCAGGGACACCGGCGAGACTTGCAGGAGCAATAGGATTGTCATAATAGGTGATTTTAATTTTCCGAACATAGACTGGGACGTCCAGATGGGTTAAGAACTTAGATGGAACGTAATTTGTTAAGTGTGTTCAGGAAAGCATCCACAAGCAATATTGAGAGGTTCCTATTGGGGAAGGGACAAACTCGACCTACTGTTGGGAAATAAGTTCGGATGGGTGACGGAGGTAAAGTGGGCGAGCATTTTGGGAATAGTGACTAGAGCTGTATTAGTTTTAAAATAGTAATGGTAGGGACAAAATTGGTCCACAGATTCAAGTTCTAAATTGGGGAAAGGCGTATGTTGTTGGAATTAGACAGTGGATTGCAGGGGAATTGGAGTAGTTTGTTTCGAGGTAAAATGATCCCGGGCAAATGGGAGGGCTTCAAAAGTGAGATAGCTCGAGTTCAAGGTCTATATGTTCCTGTGAGGATGAAGGGAAAGTGAGGCTGGAAGAGAGAACCCTGGATTACAAGAAATATTGAGGCTCTGACCAGAAAAAAAATGAGGCGTGACTCAGGTACAGGCAGTTCCTATCAATGGAATCCCTGGAGTTACACAGGGGATAGAGGAGTTTACTGAAGAAGGAAATCAGCAAGGCGAAAAGGGGGTATGAGATAGCCTTGGCTGAGCAAATTAGTGCGAATCCAAATTCAGTACCGAAAAGAAAAAGAACAACCAGAGAGAGAATAGGACGCCTTAAAATCCAAAATGGGCATGCATGTGTAAAACCTCAAGAAATGGGTGAGGTCCTCAATTTCCCCTCTGTGTTTATCATGAAGAATAACATGGAGACCTGTGACCTTTGGGAAGTTAGTTGTGATATCTTGGTACAGTCCATATCACAATAGAGGTGCTGATGGACATATTAGAATTCATAAAGTCAGATAAATCTTTTGGTCCTGACAAGATATATCTAAGAGCACTGCAGGTGGTGAGAGAAGACAGTTCAGGGGCCAAGGACTCGGAAGACTGGGCGGTAACAAATGGAATGCCCTTCTTCAAGGGGGGTTGCAAAGAAAAGCCTGGGAAATATATACCAGTAAGCTTCACATCTGTTTTCGGTAAACTGCTTGAGAAGGTTCTGAGATATAAGATATGCATGCATTTGGAAAAACAGAGTTTGACTTGGAGCAGTCAGCATTGCTTTGTGCGTGGCAGATCATGCCTTAGAATTTTTGTTAGAGTTTTTGATGAAGGTACAGGAAGGTTGATGGACATAGTCTATATGGATTTCAGTAAGTCTTTTGATCAAGTTCCACATGGTAGGCCACTCTGGAAGGTTAGATTACATGGACTCCAATATAAACTGGCAAATTGGCGACACAATTGGCTTGACGTTATCAAGCAATGGCTATGGTGGAGGTATGCTTGTCGGACTGGAGGCCTGCACCTAGTGGAGTGCATCAGTGGTCGATCCTGGGACCATTGCTGTTCGTTATCTTATACCAATGATTTGGACCAGAGTGCACAACGCAAGGTTAGTAAGTTTGCACATGACTCTAAATTAGGAGGCATCATTAACAGTGAGAAACATTATCAGAAATTGTAGCAGTACCTTGGTCAGCTGAGGAAGTGGGCTCAGAAATAGCAATTTGAGTTTAATACAGATAAGTGTGACGTCTTGCATTTTGGAAAGTCAAATCCAGGTAGGAGTGTAGTGATGAATGATCGTGCCTTAAGGAGTGTAGTGGAACAAAAGGACGTTGGAGATCAGGTGCACGGTTGCCTGAAATTAGTGTCACAGATACACAGGACAGTGAAAAAGGCTGTTGGCATACTGGCCTTCATCAGGGCATTGAGTATAGACGTTGGGATGTAACGTTGCAGTTGTACAGGATGTTGGTAAGGCTGAAGTTGGAGTATTGTGTTCAGTTTTGTACATCTTGCTCTAGAAAGGATATTATTGAACGAGAAAGAGCGTAGAACAAATTACCAAAGATGTTTCCTGGGCTAAAGGCTCTAAGTTATAGGCAGAGGTTGGACAGGTTAGAACTTATTTATTTACAGCGTAGGAAACTGAGGGGGTTCTTATCAAAGTGCAACTCTTATAAAATTATGAGAGGCGTGCATGGGGTGAATACTTCAATTTTTTCCCCAAGGTTGGGGAATCGAGGACTAGATGATATCCATTAATGTTTGGAAAGGAAAAAAAAAGTATATAAAAAGGAACCTGAGGGGCAACGTTTTTACATAGAGTGTGGAATGCAGACAGACTGAGCTGCCAGTGGAAGTGATTGAGGTGGGTACAATAACAACATTGAAAAGACATTTGGACAATTACACAGATAGGTAAGGATTAGAGGGATACAGAACAAGGGCAGGGGAATGGGGTGAGTCTGGATGGACATTCTGGTTGCCATGGTCCAGTCATACTGGGAGTCTCGTGCAATATGACTATAAATGAGTATGTTTTGGAGTGGAGACAGAGTGGGCGAGACTGAGAAAAAATGTCATTGAAGGATATGTTCATAGGTTTCAGAATGCTTATTTGAAGACATTTCGATTGTATCATGCAACACGTGTCAGTACTTTGAAGAATGATGAGTGAAAGGGATATTGCTGTGAGTTCAGGCAATGGAGACTTTTGGATGAGCATTTGTTCTGCAGCTTTGTAACTAGGAGTGAGGACAGCACAGTCTTCGCCTCACTGGGCTGAATCTAACAAAAAACTGTCTCAGTGACATTTTCATTAAGTGTGACAGAGGGATTGTCTGCACGAGGCTGAACTACTTTCCTGGTTCTATCTTACCAAACTCATCTCATTAAATACCCACCCCACTCCATGGTGTCCCTCTCATACAATGCCAGGCCGATCTTCCACCCATCGTGACTGGAGGTACTCAAAATCGTCCGGATGCTCCTGGATATTCCATGACCCCTGACACTGGGACCATCTTTAAAAGGCCAAGGGGCACACGGTTGAGCTTTCTCAGTTTGGAGCTGCCCTGCACAGTTTACCCCGAGCATGGCAGATAAGGGGAAATTACATAACGTTTTTCGACATGGGCACGGAGGTCCTGGTGGATGGGCTAGTACCAAAGGCGACCATTCTCTTCCCAGAGAGATCACACCCCCAGATCCACCGAGCCTGGTTTGAGCTCAGTGCAGTATCTGCGGTCTGAGTAAATGTCCATCAAAACAGGACAAGCTTCAATAACCTTCCCCACTCTGTTAGGATAAGGGTTACCATATTCTCTCTGCTCCCTCACACTCACTGTATGTCTGTTATAGCACCGGTTCCCAAACAAGGCTCATGCTCTACCACTCTCACTACTGCATACAGCATCTTCCCTCTCTTTCTCTCTTGCATCTCTAATGCCCCCCACAGAGTTATAGAATATTCTGGAGAATGCCAATTATGGAATTTTCCAGATCATGTTCCAACTTGTTCCCAGTTGGAGGAAAACGTTTGTGCCCCCGTGTGTAACAGGTAAGAGGATGGAGTAGAGGTTTACGTCTTTCAAATCACACACAATTAAAATTCATCAGGAGGCCATTCAGTACTTCAAACATGCTCCAACATTCAATACGTTTGGAGGTGAAATGATGGTTTTCTCAGCTCCACCTTACAGGAACTTTCAGTCATGCAATCCCCAGCTTCCTGTTACCAAGCAGACGATTCTCAGAAACTTTTTACCCAGTGTATCTTCTTGCATGTGTTCCGAAGTCATTTCCCATGGGGCAGACTCTCCTAACAATATATTTCATCTGCTTTATAAATTCATACAATAGTCAGCATGCTTTCCACAGACCAATCAAAAACATGCACTTATTTTACGGTTATCGATATCCAATCACAATTAGTCATTCTGGTTATTTCCCTTGTCTCACCTTATTGTATTCAGCCAAAGACAGCTTCCAAACACTTGTCTCAATGTAAAATACAATTTCTAGCAGAGAACGTTTTTATCCTCAGCCGTTACCATGACGATTATCTCAAATATATATTTTACCTTGTCATGAATGTTTCTCTTGCCCTTTGTCTGTGACTGATTCTGTGTGAAACAGTTACACAGTCTCCCACTCAGTTGGCTGGATGGTTGGTTTGTGATGCAGAGGAAGGCCACCAGCGCAGGTTCAATTCCCCACACTGACTGAGGTTACCATGAAGGGGATGTTCTATCAACCTCACCCCATCACCCAAGATGACATTCAGCGTAAACCACCATGAGTGGTTTAACTAATGAGAGCTCTTTGGGCCTCTATTCTATCAATGTTAGCATTTTAATGTTTTTTTAAAATTTTTTGACTGAAAAATAGATTTTTATTATTATATTAAAACAAAAACAAATCAACTCAAATAACTGAACAATATTTCAGCCATGTGCATGTACATACAAAATAAGTTAAGGTCTATAAACGGACAGAAGAAAAACAAAAATAAACAATAAATAATAAATAAATAATACAGACCAGAATAAGAAAGTGATAGCTCTTGTTCTTCGAGACCATTAACTGATACACATTCATATGTTCACAATTCTTCATATTAGATTCACTAGACAATATCGTCATCGCTATATAAAAGCCATTTTTAGAGTGGCAGATAAGCCTAATCGTGGTAATCCAAAAAAGATTGCTCTATCTTATATAAATCTCTGCTTTCTGGCGCAACATACAGGTGAAAACGTCCAAAGGGATATTCTTATGACGAGCTTACGACGAGCCAACAGACCCTGGGGGTGGGGGGGGGGGGGGGGGGGGGTGGGGGGAGGCTGGGATATTTCAGACATCATACACAACACGATACCTTTCCTAGCACAGGAAGTGTGGGAGAGATACTAAACGACTATTTTGCATCAGTATTTTCCGTGGAAAAGGATACGGAAGATATCACATGTAGGGAAATAGATGGTGACACCTTGCAAAATGTCCACATTACAGAGGAGGAAGGGCTGGGTGTCTTAAAACTGTTAAAGGTGGATAAATCCCCAGAACCTGATTAGGTGTACCCTAGAACTCTGTGGGAAGCTAGAGAAGTGTTTGCTGGTCCTCTTGCTGTGAAATTTGTGAGGTGGATAGTCACTGGTGAGGTGCCAGAAGACTGGAGGTGGCTAACGTGGTGCCACTGTTTAAGAAGGGTGGTAAGGACGTCAGGGAACTATAGACCAATGAGCCTGAAGTTGGTGGTGGTCAAGTTGTAGGAGAGAATCCTGAGGGACAGGATGTGCATGCATTTGTAAAGGCAAGGACTGATCAGGGATAGTCAACATGGCTTTGTGCGTGGGCAATCATGTCTCACAAACTTGATTGAGTTTTTTGAGGAAGTATCAAAGAGGATTGATGAGGGCAGAGGGATAGATGTGATCCATATGGACTTCAGTAAGGGTTTCGACAAGGTTCCCCTTGTCAGACTGATGAGCAAGGTTAGGTCTCATGAAATACAGGAAGAACTAGCCATTTGGATACAGAACTGGGTCAAAGGTAGAAGACAGAGTGTGGTAGTGGATGGTTGTTTTTTAGACTGGAGGCCTCTAACCAGTGGAGTGCCACAAGGATCGGTGCTGGATTCACTACTTTTTGTCATTGACATAAATGACTTGGATGCGAGCATATGAGGTACAGTTAAAAGTTTGCAGATGACACCAAAATTGGAGGTACAGTGAACAGCGAAGAGGTCACCTCAGATTACAACAGGATCTTGACAAAATGGGCCAATGGGCTGAGAAGTGGCAGATGGAGTTTAATTCAGATAAATGCGAGGTGCTGCATTTTGAGAAAGCAAATCATAGCAGGACTTACACACTTAATGGTAAGGTCCCAGAGAGTTTTGCTGAACAAACAGACCTTGGAGTGCAGGTTCATAGCTCCTTGAAAGTGGAGTCGCAAGTAGATACGATAGTGAAGAAGGCGTTTGGTATGCTTTCCTTTATTGGTCAGAGTATTGAGTACAGGAGTTGGGAGGTCATGTTGCAGCTGTACAGGATATTGGTTAGGCCACTGTTGGAATACTGCGTGCAATTCTGCTCTCCTTCCTATCGGAAAAATGTTGAGAAACTTGAAAGGGTTCAGAAAAGATGTATAAGGATTGGAGGATTTGACCTATAGAGAGAGGCTGAATAGGCTGAAGCTGTTTTCGCTGGAGCTTCGGATGCTGAGGTATGACATTATAGAGGTTTTCAAAAGTATAAGGGGCATGGATAGAGTATATTGGCAAAGTCTTTTCCCTCGGGTCAGGGAGTCCAGAAGTGGAGGGCATAATTTGAAGGTGAGAGGAGTAAGATATAAAAGAGACCTACAGGGTAACTATTTCACACAGAGGGTGGTACGTGTATGTAATGAGCTTCTGGATTAGTGGTGCTGGAAGAGCACAGCAGTTCAGGTAGCATCCAAGTAGCTTCGAAATCGACGTTTCGGGCAAGAATAATTTATTCCTGATGAAGTGCTTTTGCCCGAAATGTCGATTTCGAAGCTACTTGGATGCTGCCTGAACTGCTGTGCTCTTCCAGCACCACCAATCCAGAATCTGGTTTCCAGCATCTGCAGTCATTGTTTTTAACTATGTAATGAGCTGCCAGGTGAAGTGGGGGAGGCTGGTACAAGTGCAACATTTAAGAGGCATTTGGATGAGTATATTGAATAGGAAGGGTTTGGAGGGTTATGGGCTGGGTGCTGGCAGGTGGGACGAGATTGTATTGGGATATGTGGTCGGCATGGACGGGTTGAACCGAAGGGTCTGTTTCCATGCTGTACATCTCTATGACTCTATGATTTATATTAATCTCTGTTTTTTTGGTGCACCATACTGGTGAGAAAGTCCAAAGGGATATTCTCCATGATGAGCTTACAAAGACCCCACACATCCTGGGGCTTTCAGACATCCAACACAACAGAATATTATTTCCTAGCACAGAAAGTAAGTATATATTTTTTCCCATGTGCATCTGCGTAAGATACTCTGGGCAGGCGCAGGAAAAGAGAAACGGTGTCTATCTCCAATTCGGTCCTCAAGACCCACTCTACCACACCGAACACAGTGATCCAATATATCCAAAGCCTGCAGCAGGACCACATGCAATTAGTAAGAGTGCCTATAGTCATTCTGTATTTATGACATGCTGAAGATAATCTCACATTGAATTTTGAGAGAAAATCTGGTGTTAGATAGAAGAATTTGCAACTGCATGGAATTGGTCCTATTACAGATCAAAATCCTTCGAGCATTTTCACAAATATCCTCCCATGTCTCTAAAGAGATCTAAAACCCCCAACGCTCCCGCACAGACATCAGGAAGTTGCACAGTCTTGTCTGAGGGGACACTCTCCAACAAATGATAAAGGGTACTGACACAGAGTGTATTCTGAGCAATAAGCACCCACTTCTCTGTATTGGACCTGTCAGAGTCTGTTAAAAGTGTGTGTTTTTAAAATCAAATCTCTAATCTGGAAAAAAAACACTGAAGAAATCTCTACTAGATACTTCATACTTACAAGTTATTTGATCAAATTATATCATTGTTTATCCCTCAAGTAACACGTGGTGGCTCAGTGGTTTGCACCGCTGACTCAGCGCACCAGGGTCATGGGTTTGTTTCCAGCCTTGGGTGAGTGGCTGTGTGGAGTTAGTATGTTCTCAACTGTGACTGCGTAGGTTTCCTCCTACGGTCAAAAAGATGTGCAGGTTAGATGAATTGGCCAATGCTAAATCAATCAAAGCGTTCAAGGATCTGTACGTTCAGACTTTAGTCAGGATAAATATAGGATGGTAGGGGAATGAGTCTGGGTGGGTTACTCTTCAGAAGTTCGAAGTTAACTTGCTGGGCCCAAGGGCTTGTATCCACACTATAGGGATTCTACTAATTCTAAATCACCCAAGCAAGGTACCGCCCTGGCTGCCTAGAGTTTAAACCTGGAATCCATTATCCACGGTTGACAACCTGGTATAGCAATTAAAGCGGGAAGAAACATGGTTTTGTCTCTGTTGCCCTCGTTCTGACGCATTGTTCTTCAAGTTTTAACAGTATTAATAATCGTTAGTTTTTGTGAATACTCCATAAATGTTGACATTTTATTCAAAATTTGGGAGAAGATTTGTAGCTCGGGTGCTCGTTATTGTGGTTCTGTATGCCGATCTGGGAATTTGTCTTGCAAACTTTTCGTCCCCTGTCTGGGTGACATCCTCAGTTCTTGGGAGCCTCCTGTGAAGGGCTTCTGTGATGTTTCCTCCGGTATTTATAGTGGCCTGTCTCTGCCGCTTCTGGTTGTCAGTTCCAGCTGTCCGCTGAAGTGGCCGGTATATTGGGTCCAGGTCGATGTGTTTGTTGCAAAAGTTAGAACAAACAGTCTGACCGCAAATTCAACCCAAACTCTGGGTCAGATATGTTGATGACACCTTTGTAATAATTAAAAACACAGAAATAGAGAACACACACCAGATCATGAACGCCACACTCACAGGAATCCGATTCATGAGAGAAGAAGAAAAGGACAACGAACTCCCATTCCTAGATGTGATGGTACAGAGAACACCAAACGGAGAATTCACCACAAAGGTTTACAGGAAAGCCACACACACAGACCAAGTCCTGAACTACGAAAGCAACCACCCCAACACACACAAACGAAATTGCATCAAGACACTATTCAAAAGGGCCACAACACACTGCAGCACACCAGAACTGCAAAAAGAGGAAGAGGAACACCTATACAATGTATTCGCCAAAAACGGATACCCTAGCAATTTCATCAACAGATGCCTAAGACAAAGGCAACGGAACGAGGACATGCCGCAACCCAAAGGACTAGCCACACTCCCATACATCAGGAGCATTTCTGAACTGACAGCCAGACTACTGCGACCACTAGGACTCATAGCTGCACACAAACCAACAGCCACTCTTAGACAACAACTCACCAGAACGAAGGACCCGATACCCAACATGAGCAAAACCAATGTAGTGTACAAAATCCCATGCAAGGACTGCACAAGACACTGCATAGGACAAACAGGAAGACAGTTAACGATCCGTATACACGAACACCAACTAGCCATGAAACGACACGACCAGTTATCCTTGGTAGCCACACACGCAGATGGCAAGCAACATGAATTCGACTGGGACAACACTACCATTATAGGACAAGCCAAACAGAGAACAGCCAGGGTATTCCTAGAGGCATGGCGCTCATCCACAGACTCTATCAACAAACACATCGACCTGGACCCAATATACCAGCCACTACAGTGGACAGCTGGAACTGACAACCGGAAGCGGCAGAGAGAGGCCACTATAAATGCCGGAGGAAACAGCACAGAAGTCTTCACAGGAGGCTCCCAAGCACTGAGGATGTCACCTAGACGGGGAGAAACGTTTGCAAGACAAATTCCCAGCTCGGCGAACAGTTGTCACTTTATCTAAGAACAACAGACTAATAAGGGTTCACTTTGTCTGAGACGGCTCAATGTCTAGCCCTATTGACGCCGAGACATCTGCGGCCCAGGCACGAACACAGGCGAATAAAAAAAGCTTAATTGATTGCTTTTAATCAGGGAGATCTACCCCCACAATCTGTGGGGTAGTTGCAATTTTGTCAGCTTGATAAAGAATCGCTAAATGTGACAAATAAAAGAGCTAAACCAGCCATTAAGTATCCTAAACATCTGTCTGGGAAACATCAAAGAAAACATTCACATTGGGTATAGGAAATGACGAAGGACATTCATTTTAATAACAGCTATCTGACCTAGCCAGGATATTTGAAATGCCTGCCATCTTTGAAGGTCTTGTTTAATTTTGTCAAACAAATGGACACAGTTCACGTTAAATAAATGATCAAAGACAGATGTAATGAATATACTGAAATAGAGAAACCACCCGCGTGACCATTTAAAAGGAAACCAGGATTTGCCCTCAGTATCAGGTATTTCCCTAAGATCTCCCATAGGCATGGCCACCAACTTTGTACAATTAATCTTATCACCCACAAAGGCAACAAGCGAATTGCATTGCATCACATGAACAACTGAAATTACGGGATTTGACAAAAAACATAAGACCCTAATCTGCATTCAATGTAATCTTACGTGACGTCTATCCCACCTCTGGGGCAGATATGTTGGCATCCCTAAGGATGGCCTCCGCCAGTGGCTCCATCCCCAACGTAAACAACAATGGTGAAAGGTGTCAACCTTTGCGCTGCCTGGAGAAATATTAATATTACTGGTTGGCACACCATTAGTGAGAACCGCAGCCAGAGGATCGCGGTAAAGGACCCTCACCAACTTGATAAAAACTTTGCGTATACCAAAGCGTCCTAATGTACAGAAGAGATCCAGCCACTCAACCCAATCAAATGCCTTCTCTCATCTAAAGAGATCAATAATCCCTGGACAGATTGTTGTTGACACTCTTGGATCATATTGAGTAAATTCTTAACATTGTAGGAAGATCTGCGGCCCTTTATAAAGCATGTTTGGTCCTCTTTGGTTATGGAAAGCAGCAAAGTTCCCACCTTAATGCACGGATCTCAGACAGGATTTTGAGACCATCATTTAAAAGTGAGATTGGGGGGGTTCCAAGATGGCGGCGACCCAGCAAGTCTGAGCCTACAGTGCTCCTCCCAAGACTTGGGTAAAGTGGGTCGCCCACCCCTACCACACTCACCAAATCATTTAAAATAGCTATTTCATTGAATTAGTTGCTTCGTATTAAATTTAAACAATCTAATCTTTAGTAAAAATGACCAAAGGGAAGGGAGCCCGAACCCTTCCCCCACCCTCTCCAGCTACAGCAGAGGCGTCCACAGCCGCCCCGGGGGACTTACCTACGGTGGCGAGCCTTGTGGAAATCATCTCTAAACTTGATGGGAAGATCAACGCTTTCATTGAAGAATCCCGAAGTCAATGAGACTCACTCTTGGCCGCGCTGCAAAAGCACGACCGAGACATTAAAGAAATCGAGCGCCGAGTTGGAGAGGTGGAGCTCAAGGCCGTGACCTCCAAAACTGCAGCGCAATCGGCTGTGGATCGGATGCGGACTCTCGAACAGTGAGTCCGGACCTTAGTGAATCACATTGACGACCTCGATAATCGAGATCGTCGAAAAAATATTCGTTTGCTGGGCCTTCCCGAACTGGAAGAGGAAGGCCAGCTGACAGCATTCCTCGAGCAGTGGCTGCCACAGCTTTTAAATCTGGAAGCTGGATCAGGCCCAGGTAAGGGTGGAATGGGCCTACCGGGTCGCAATACGCGGGCCCGGCTCGAACCAGCGTCCACGCCCGGTCCTGTTCCGGCTGGAGAGCTATAGGGAGAGGCAGATACTTCTAGAAGCTTCGAGAAATCTTGGAAAAGATTCCCAAGCTATGATCTATAAAGGATCCAAGATCATGTTATTCCAGGACTTTTCCCTGGCTCTGGTCCGAAAGAGGAAGGCATTCGATGAGGCGAAGAAGCGTTTAAGGGACTTAAATATTCATGACTCCTGACGCTACCCAGCGACACTACGATTTAACCATGAAGGAACCGTGTATAATTTCGGATCGCCAGAAAAGGCTAAGGAATTTTTGGACTCCCTTAGATAAATTGTAAGAGATAATGGATGTTGGTTTGCCTTTGCCCCACTCCGGTTTATATTCCGCCTCCCCCCCACTCTTTTTTTCTTTTTTCTTACCTGATTATTTAATATTATCTTGCGGGGTGAAGAGAGGGATTTATTTATTTGTTCTCTATTTAACGAATTTCTCCCCCCCCCCCCCGGGGCTTTTAAAAATTTATTCTATGTATGTATGTGGGTGTGTGTGTGTGTGTGTGTGTGTGTGTGTGTGTGTGTGTGTGTGTGTGTGTGTGTGTGTGTGTGTGTGTGTGTGTATATTTTATATAGATATAAGCCAGGGGCTTTAGTTAATGTTGGTAGTGGGAGGTGTTTACCTTATTCTATTTTACCTCTGTCTCTAGGAACGGGGTTGTTTTCCCTTGTTATTTTGTATTATTATATTTAATTATTATTTGTTAAATTTGTAATTTTATAGTTATATATGTTTATACATGGTATTAACATTACCAAATATATACAGGTGTTGGTGTGGGTGGGAGGAGTGTGGGGGTAGGATGCTCACTGTTAACTCTAGCTTTGTATTAAATCTGAATTCTCCTCATCTTAATGAGGAACGCCTGGATCAAGGGTGGCGCATTGGTTGGGCGAGGATATGATGGACGTTTGGAAAGGAAGTGACACCTCCTGGGAACAAGGGGCAAAATCTCCATTTAAATACTTATTTTTATTATTTAATTTTTTTTATTATACTGTTGTGAGTGAATTAGAGAGCCTTTAGTTTTGTGAATTTTATATGCTCTATGCTTGGGATGTTCTGGATAGGGTTTTCCCTCCCGAGGGGTCTCGGATTTGCCCGGACGATTATGCTTGATCAGTCGGTTAAGTAGTGCACCTGGAATATCAAGGGGTGTAATTCTCCAGTCAAAAGGAAGAAAATATTATCAAATCTTAAGAACGAAAGAGTTGATATAGCTCTCCTACAAGAGACACACCTGTTGGATAAAGAACACTTGGAATTACGACAAGGTGGATTTGATCAGGCCTTTTTTTCTTCTTTTAGCTCAAAAAGTAGGGGAGTTGTTATTCTTGTTCGGAAGAATTTCCCTTTCAAAATCCTAAATCAGATGAAAGACGAATCTGGACGATATATTTTGATTAAAGCCCTTATAAATGCAGAGCAAAATGGGATTTTAAATTTGTACTGCCCCCCGGCACACCCTTTAAATTTATAACGGAAGCCTTTTCAAAATTGATGGCTTTTGGTGCCCATCATACAATTATAGGGGGATACTTTAATTGTATTATGGATCCGGAAATAGATAGGATTCCCAAGAGTACTGCAGGAGTATCTCCCAGATCTAGACAATTGGTGGATCTGAACAAAGAATTAGGATTAGTAGATGTATGGAGATGTCTTCATTCACAGGGCAGAGATTTTTCTTTTTACTCCAATCCACATAAATGTCATACCAGAATTGATATGTTTTTTGCCCCCTCAATTTTTTTAAAATTCCATATCATCCTGTAAAATAGGTAGTATAGCAATTTCCGACCACACTGCTGTATATATGGAAACCAAGACGAGGAACAACGGGACATCCCCTCGGCATTGGCGTATGGACCCCTTCCTAATGAAAGATAGTAAATTTGTAAAGTACTTCTCTCAAGAATTTAAAACATTTTTAGAAATTAATTTAGATACGGCTAGCAACCCATCAATGATGTGGGAGACCATCAAAGCTTACACGCGAGGTTTGGTCATCTCCTACTCAGCGACCCAGAAAAAATTAAAGGGAGAACAACATCGTCTGCTTGAAGCTCGCTTAAAAGCAGCTGAAACAGCATACGCTGATAGACCTTCTATTATTAAATTGCAAAGGATTACGGCCCTTAGGAGAGCTCTAAACACTACGCTTACTCAAACGGCTAAGAGGGTAATATTATTTGCAAAACAAAGATTACATGAATTTGGTGACAAACCGGGTAGATACTTAGCATTTCTTGTAAAGAAGAAAAAGGCCCCTCAAACTATTACGTCTATCAAGGAAAGTACGGGTATTTTGACTCATGATCATAAAAAGATTCATGTAATCTTTAGAAAATTTTATTCTGATTTATATAAATCGCAGGATTGTGAATACAGGACTTGGAGGATGCAATCATATTTTAAAAGTTTGACCTTTCCGGGCCTAACTCCAGAATAGGTATTCATCTTAAATGCTCCCCTAACAGTCCAAGAAATACTTGACGCAATCAGGCAACTTCAGAGCGGTAAGGAACCTGGCCCAGATGGTTTTCAAGTTGAATTCTATCAAGAATTTACCGAAATATTGGCTGGTCCGCTTATGGACATGTATAACTATGCATATAGTCAGGGCTGTCTCCCACCTTCGCTGAAAGAGACAAATATCTCTCTTATCCTTAAAAAAGAAAAGGATCCAGAAGATTGTACATAATACCCACCAATATTCTTGCTAAATGTAGATTTTAAAATCCTTTCTATTGAGACTAGAAAGGGTACTCCCACATGTCATAAAGGAGGATCAGACGGGGTTTATTAAGGGCCGTAGATCATCCAATAATATTAGAAGGGTTTTGAATATGATTCAAGCCTGCCATCAGGGAAAGATACCAGGAGTAGTCGTTTTATTAGATGCGAAAAAGGCATTCGATAGGGTTGAATGGTCATATTTGTTTTACACATTGGAAAGGTTTGGCGTTGGAAAGATGTTTACCACTTGGGTGTCAACATTGTATAGTGATCCCAAAGCAGTTGTGGTTACCAATGGATTAGGTTCGGATAGCTTCAGTGTGGGTAGGGGCTGCCGTAAGGGATGTCCTCTTTCGTCATTGTTATTTACGCTAATAATTGAACCACGAGCAGAAGCTATACGAGCTGACCCTAATTTAATGGCCCCGAGGATTGTTACAGGTAAACATAAAATTATCCTATATGCAGATGATGTTCTTCTATTCCTCAGTAATCTTCTGATGTCTGTACCTCGCTTAATCCAAGTTATTAATACGTTTAGCGCATTCTCAGGCTATAGAATTAATTTCTCAAAATCGGAGGCTATACCAATGGGTGGCCTTGCTATGATACCCCACTTAATGGACGGATCCTCTTTTCCCTTTCGTTGGTCCCAAGAGGGTTTCTTATATTTAGGCATTTTTATTACTCCAGTATTTGGTCAGTTGTATAAGGCTAATTTTGTGCATTTACTGGAAAGGATAAAGCAGGACCTCCAGCGATGGGGAGACATTCCAATTTCCTGGCTGGGTAGAATAGCACTAATTAAAATGAATGTTCTGCCCCGTCTCCTATACCCTATGAGAATGCTTCCGGTGATGCTGCCGAGGCTGGCACTACGTAAATTATATGGCTGGCTGTGTTCCTTTATATGGAATCATTGACGGCCCCTCATTAAGCTGAAGAAGCTACAGCTTCCACAGGCAAGGGGAGGATTGGACTTCCCAGATTTTAGGAAATATCAGTTAACTTCCCTATTAAGCTACATAGCTGATTGGGTCTTGTCTGATCCACAATCAATCTGGTTGGACATCGAGGCCTCTCAAGTAAAATACCCACTTATTAACCTTTTATTTTCAGACAAGAGGAAAATCATTATGGATCACTGTAAAAACCCGATCATGCGAAACACAATTAAAGCTTGGAATATAATGCAGCAAAATGGGGGCAACTCACATAAAACATCCCCCTATGCGCCGATAGTGGTAGCATGGGGATTCCAACCGGGGTTTACAGATGCCACTTTTAAACTCTGGAGATCCAGGGGTATCTCATGTTTAGGGGACCTATTTAAAGATGGGGTCTTGATGTCTTTTGAACAGCTGCGTCAGAAATTCGGATTACCTAATGGAGACCTCTTTCGGAACTTCCAAATTCGAGACTATATACAGAAGAAGACTACATTATTAGATAGTCTTTATAAATCAGATAGAGAATGTAGAGTGCTACAACCAACGGGAGTATCTTCCGTCAATACTCTTTATCATTTACTACATGATGAAGTATCGGGAGATATGGACAACCTGTTTAAAGCATAGGATAGGATTTTGGACTAGAAATCTCTATAGAAACATGGAATGACATTTGCGAAAACGCTAGGAGAATTACCATCTGTAACAGAACTCAGGCTATCCAGCTGAAGATAGTTCATAGGGCCCATTTAGCACCGGATCGATTGGCAAAAGTTAAGGCAGGAGCATCTCCAATGTGTCCCAAATGTAAAATCGAGGTGGGCACTCTTGTACATTGCCTATGGACCTGTCATAAGATCCGTAGATATTAGACTAAAGTAACAAGTAACCTGACAGAAATTTTAGGAACAGAAATTCAGGTGGACACTGTATCTCTCCTTTTGGGCTTTTCGAACTTTCCCTCCCTGGACATGTCCGGGAAGAGATTATTTTCTATTCTCTCTTTCTGTGCAAGGAAAAATATTTTGGTAAACTGGGTGGCTGAGGGCCCCCCTGGACATTCAAATTGGCACAGATTAATTATGGAATGTATTCCCCTGGACTTCCTTACAAATATGGTGGCACGGTGGCACAGTGGTTAGCACTGCTGCCTCACAGCGCCAGAGACCTGGGTTGAATTCCCGCCGCAAGCGACTCTCGGTGTGGAGTTTGCACATTCTCCCCCTGTCTGCGTGGGTTCCCTCCGGGTGCTCCGGTTTCCTCCCACACTCCAAAGATGTGCAGCTCAGGTGAATTGGCCATGCTAAATGGCCCGTAGTGTTAGGTAAGTGGTAGATGTAGGGGTATGGGTGGGTTGCGCTTCGGCGGGGCGGTGTGGACTTGTTGGGCCGAAGGGACTGTTTGCACACTGTAAGTAATCTAATCTAAAAAAAAGACCGAATTATTTTATAAAATATGGCAGCCCTTCTTGAATTACATAAATACAGATATTTCGGCTATCCTAACAAGGGCTTTTGTTTAAGTGAGATTACGGACCTGGGTGGTCTGGGGCCCCTTAGGAGAGAAATCGCGCACGAATACGGGTTTTGTTACATTTGATGTTAGCACATTCCGAGCATGTATCTCACTACCCAATTTCTATGTCATCCGTTGTTTTTTTTTGTTTTTTTTCCTCTCTCTTATTTGAATATTGTAAGAGACTTAAACATACACTCTGGTTAGTTGTAGGTTAGATTAGTAGTTAGTTGAGTTTTGTTTTTTTTTTCTTTCTCGGTATTTTTTTCTTTTGTCAAATTTTGGCTATTGTATTTTTAAGATTTAATTGTATATCAATGCTTGTACTTGAGAGTTTTGTTCATTTTTGTAAACTTGCAAAAATGTTAAATTTCTAATAAAAATATCTATTTAAAAAAGTGAGATTGGCGTGTAAGGAGCACAATCCTCCGGGGTTTTCCTTTCTTCAGCATCAGAGAGATATGAGCCTCTATTAAGGGCGGAGGGAGGGGTTTGTGACTGTATGAGTGATGGAACACGTTAAACATCAGCCCTGACAATAGGTTTATAAATTATTTATAAAATTCACCAGGAAATCCATCAGGACCGTACGCCTTTACATTCTAAAGCTGCTTCACACCCTACTGTGCTGACAATGGTGCATTAAGGCACAACACCTATTCAGGGGTTACTCCTGGAAGACCCAGGTTCTTGAAAAATGACTCCATCTTAATCCATCTATCCTCAAAATGTTCAGTCTGAAATAATTTGGTGAAAAATCTCAGACAGGAGACATTAATCGATTTGGAATTGAAGGTAAGGATCCCAATACCTTCCCGAACTGAGGTAATGGCATAAGAGGGCGATCGTTTTCCTGGCAAGATAGACTAAATAACTGCCCGGCTTATCACCATGTTCAAACAGCCTTTGCTTTGCAAAAGTACGTTTATTCTGGGCTCTCTGTGTGAGTGTGGAATTCACTGTCGACCGAAGTGTTGTGATCCTCTGAAGCTTAGCCACTGAGGGACAATCACAGTATGCATTCTCAGCTGCACTCAGTTGCCTCAAACCAGCGTTCCTGCTCCCCCTTCTGCTACGTCATAAGGAATAACTATTCCCTTGGCAAAAGCCTCAGCAATTTCCCATAGAGTGGATGAGTTACTGGTTGAATCTGAAATAAATACCTAAGAAAGATCTGAGGACGTTGTAGTGGTCAGCACAGTGGCACAATGGTTAGCACTGCTGCTTCACAGCGCTAGAAACCTGGGGTTCAATTCCGGCCTCAAGTGACTGTCTATGTGGAGTTTACACGTTCTCCCTGTATGTGTGTGGGTTTCCTCCCACAGTCCAAAAACGTGCCGGTTGGGTAAATTGGCCATACTAAATTGCCTGAAGGGGTGGATTGGTGTGGACTTTTTGGGCCAAAGGGCCTGTTTCTACATTGTAAGCAATCTAATCTAACTACTCAATTAACCAACTAGTCTTATGAATAAAGGAATATATTCGCGAGTGTCTTGAATCTGTTATATTGCACTTAATCTTAATCAATAAGTATACTGCTTCATGGTCAGAAATGGTAATATTCCCAATTCTGCAGGATGCCACTGAATCTAAGATTGTTGCAGGAATGGGGAAGATATCAACCCTCGTGTGGCATTTATGCCGGTTAAAGAAGAAAATAAAATCCCTACTTGTGATGTGGATCTGCAACCAGACATCCACCAGCTCTCATTCTGCACACAAATCCACTAATTGCTTACATTATAACGAGGGTATTGGGGCACCTTTGGACATTCTGTCCACCGTGGGGTCCATAAGACTTTTGAAAACTTCTACAATAATGTGCCATGATGCAAGATAACTGAATTTGGAAAATGCATCTACCAGCAGTTTAAGGCAGTACACTGGGATTGGTGGGCGGTGGGGGTGCAAACATTCAAACTACTATATTCTTTACTTTAGTTCAAGGCTTTGGATTTTATGAGCCTCCCATGAGTGTCAAATACAATCTAGAAGGTTAAATGGAAGATTCTTTTTATCCATTATGACTTCTCTCCCCCCCCCCCCCCCATAATACTTAAAGACGAGAAATAAACCCGATCAAACCCGACCTGCTGTAATGTCAAATGTTCCTTGTCATCAAGGTGCATTTCCTGCAATAGGACAACATCCACCCTCTCTTTTTAAGACTAGAAAGTAATTTTTTTCCTTTTCTGGCCAATGGCTCACCTTAATGCTCCAGGTAGACCATTTAAGCACATCATTACCCAGAACACACTGTAGCAACATTTGAATTCGAGAGAGGAAGAACTCGAATTACTGATCATTAATAAACAAAGTCTCATAGAGTTTAAAAACTACACAAACTAAGGCGACTACAACTGCCAACTCTCAAAACATTCAAAAACGAAGCATTTTAAGTAATTTGCTGGGATGGAGTGGGTCAGGGAAGCACTTTGCCCGTGTTGTGATGCAGAGCCCAACAAAGCAGACCTTCCAGATCGCCACCATCTTGGATTTCCCCTTAACATTTTATCGATATTATCATTTCATTTTGCATTATATTCCTGGATGTGCTGGAGCAGTGTGATTTTTTTACCACTGTCAGCATTTCCCCAACACTGGACATCCCTGCCATTCCCCGTTAATCCTTGACTCCGTTATTCTTTATGAACCTTCAGTCTGTGCCTCAAACATATTCAACGCTCTGCAGGGAAGAGAGTTCCAAATACTCTCACCATTGAGAAAACAAAAAATAACTTCATCTATGTGAGAGATTATTTTTGTCTCCTTACCTGAGAAAGTATATAATTAAATTGGAAGCAGTTCGGAGATGTTTCGCTTCATGTATTCCAGGAATGATGGTCTTATATTATGAAGGCTTTAACAGGTTACTCTTGGAATGAGAGGCGATTTTATTGAAACATACAAAACCTAGAGGAGAGTGATCAGATAGATACCCACTGGGTGTTTGTATTGTCCAAGCTTCTTGTCATTTTTATAGAATTTCTACAGAGTGGCAGCTGGACATTCTGTCCATCAAGTCCACATTGACCCTCGGAACAGTATTCCCCCCGTACCTGCCCCCCTACTCTATCCATGTAACCCTGTATTTCCCATGACTAACCTATCTAACCTACACATCCCTAGGCATTATGGGCAATTTAGCAAGGCCAATCCGCTCTAAGCTGCATATCCATGGACGATGGGAGGAAACTCGAACATTGGGAGGAAATCCACACAGACATGGGGAGAATGTTCAAAATCCACGTAGAGGGTTGCCCGAGGTTGGAACTGAACGCAGCTACTTTGTGACAGGAGGATCAGTGCTAACCATAGATCCACCATGCACATCTGTTAGTTTTATTAGATACTTGTGGCTAACTAAAGAAATCTGCCTGTCTTGTTCCTGTCACTGAACCTGACTCAGTCTGAGAACTTTATCATCGGCCATATCACCAACCTGGTTACATTTAAAATTTGGTGTCAGCAGTGGAGGAATGGGATGAGAAAAGGAAACAGTGACACCCTCCAACATCCTTCAGAGCAGGAATTAAGATAAATCCACAAACTGGGATTTCAGTCAAGTGGGAATTCTCTTTCCCAGAAGTTTGGGGTGGCTGGACCTTTAGATTACATCGAAACTGGCTTTGTCTGATTTTCCATGGACAGGTGAATCAGGGATAATGGTGCATGGAAAGAAACGTGCAGCTGGGATCACAATGAGATGAGCCATGACCTTATTTACTGGTGGAGTAGTGTGAAAGGGCCGAACGGCCCACTTGTGTCCCTATGTTCTGATGTTCCATTCAGCCCTCTGATCTGCTAAACAGGGGCAGATCGAGGCCACTCCGATGGTTAGGTGTAGTTTTGGAAATGTACTTGGAAAATCCAGGCTGGATCATGAAATGACCACCACCCCCATCCCCCAGTCCCTGTTTCCAGGCTTCCCCTCTCTGTAACTTCGGCTCTAGATGTGGGACTTGTTGCAGACCCAGATACGCTGGGAATACAGCCCCATACCCCACCCAGGGTTAAAACAACAAATCCTCTGCTCTCTCTGAATGCAACATTGTATAACACGATTTCCATGAAAATAACCCGTTACTTTCCAAAAGCATAACATGTGAAATTAATAAATAGGAACAGGAGTAGGTCAATCAGCCCCTCAAGCTAACCCTGTCATTTAATAAGAACATGGCTTGGCCTGGGTGTCCTTGGAGAAGGAGCACGCGGTGTCCACCTACACCCTGGAGTTGTGACTGGCCACTTGAGATAAAAAAAAAGAAAAAAGAAAAAAAAGATAAAAAAAAAATAAGAACATGGCTGATCTACTCCAGGGCTCAACTCCACTCTCTTCCCGACTCCTTGTATCCCTCCACACCTCTCTGAGTTAGGGAATTCCAGACATTCACTACCTTCGGAGAGAAGCTATGACTCTGCATCTCAGATTGAAATCGATGTTCCTTATTCGGTATCTATGTCCTCGAGTTCGACACTTTGCTCAAGAATGAAAAAACACTTCTCAACATCTACCTTCTCCAACCCCTTCTGTGTCTTGTAGGTTTCAGCATTATCACTCCTCATTCATTTAAACCCCAATGAATTATCGCCTCACCATCTTAGAGATTCTCAATAACATAACCCTTTCTTCCCAGGAAACCACCTAATGTACCAACCAAGTTACTTGCTGCATCAGCATGTTGACTTTATGTTTCATACACAGGAAGACTCCAATGCCTTTACTGTTCCTTTTCTGGAAGTCCTCCCCATTAAGTAACAGCCTGCCTTTTGATTCTCAGTGGCATCCTCAAACTCGGATGTAGATTACACTCAGATCCCTCCTTCAGGCTATCAGTATAGAGTGTAAGTAACTGATGCCGTCAGACTGATATTTGTGGTACTCCAGCAGATACACCTTTACCATAAAGATCCATTAATCCTGACTCTCCGATTTCTGTGTTAAACAATCATCATCCCATGTTAATACAGTATCCGACGTCCTGGAGCTCCTGTTTTGTGTAAGAACTTTTGCTGTGTAAAACCTTGTGGAAAATCTCTGGAAAGCCTGGTGTCCACCAGATCCCCTTTATCATGTCCACTTGTTACATTTACAGGCATCTCCAGAAAATCTTTGCATGATTTTACAGGGCAAAAGATCATTTCCCTTTCAGAAAACCACCCTGACTCTGCGTGAAGCTTTTCTCAATATCCATGCTTGCCAGGTTTTCCAAACTTTTCTAGTCTTATCTGTTTTCATTAGGTCCATGGGCCTCCAAATGTTTCCCATTCATATGTTTGTCCAAATGAGTTTTAAATGGTGTAGCTGTCCTTGCATCTCCCACTCTTCCTCTGGAAGCTCATTCCATACCCACATCGCCCTCTGTGTAAAAAAGCTGCCCCTTAGTCCCTTTTAAATCTACCCTCTTTCACCTTAAACCTGTTCCCTCTATGTTTGGATTCAACTACCCTTTTGAAAAGACCTTGACTATTCACCCTATCCATACCTCTCATGATTTGATAAGTTTCTATAATGTCACTCCTCAACATCCTACACTCCATCTGATACTAACTTCAAGAACAAGCGTTTAAAGATAAGCACTGCAAAATTAAACAATATTAAAAATGACAGGTAACCAACACTCGGCCCAAAAGTCAAACTCTGATTGTTTTTCTCCATGTTAAAATGCTAAGGCAGCACGAAACGCTTACTAGTGCCAATAAGAAGTCAAGCACCCGAATTCCTTTATCTATAGGGGGTGAGGATCACGAAAGTGAAAATGTATCTGTGGCCAGATGTATATACCACATGGTCAACATTCTCCCTTCTGGCCTCCGTATAGCTTTGTGTGGTTGTGTCTTTTTTATCTTGCATTCAATAGAGAGAACCCTTTTTCCCCACTCACACCTTAAATTCGACCCGTTATACAAAATCTTTCATTTCACCACTGCTAAAAGCCCGTTTTTCTTTTGTCACAACCTCTTTTCCCTGCCACCCATCCTCTACATCTGGCAAGGGACTAAAACACCATTTTGCAATTGTATTCAGTTTTGAAGAATTGTCACACTGGACTGGAAACGCTAACTCTGTTTGTCTTTCTCTGCAGATGTTGACAGAGCTTCTGTCAGATGGCCTATTTTGGATATGCGGTCACCAGGCATACTCCAAACTGCCCGTGGGATGGGCTGGGGTATGCTTCCTGGGTCTAATACGACCTGCGTTCTTCCTATTACCCCGGGAGGAAGGCGACGATTTGGGAATTAAACTCTTTGACTCCCTCCATAGGTCGCCAAGGAATATCCAAGTCGGTGATTGGGGGGATGAGTGGCCACCGGCCCAGATTATTGCATACTACGGGCCAGCTACATGGGCACAGGACGGATCATGGGGATACCGTACTCCTATCTATATGTTAAATCGTATTATCAGGCTCCAAGCAGTCGTAGAGGTTATTACTAACCGGACTGCCCTGGTCCTGGAGTTGCTGGCTAAGCAGCAGGATCAGATGAGGGCTGCTATATATCAAAACCGACTTGCCTTGGATTATCTGTTGGCCTCGGAGTGGGGCGTGTGCGGGAAGTTTAACCTGACTAACTGCTGTCTAGAAATTGACGATAATGGTAAAGCGGTTTTCAAAATTTCCGATGAAATTCGGAAATTGGCCCATGTGCCAGTACAATCTTGGCGTCCTCTTAGTGGCATCAGATGGTGGGATGGTCTCCTAGGTGGTAGTTGGTGGCGCACGGCGTTGCTGGTGGTTGGGGGGGGGCGTGATGCTTCTCCTCATATTACCCTGGCTAACCCCCTGTATTCAGTTTTTAATTCTGAAAAATATTTCCCAACTCCAGGCAGTGGCGGTTCCACAACATGGGACGCAGGAACTTAAGGTGCTGTTGCTGCGAAAGACCAAGGATTTCCCGGGCCCTTGAGGAGGGGGGGCTTATCTTGGTCAGGCACATCTTAAAAAGAGAAAGGGTGGAATTGTGAGAGGCAATTTCGGTTCAAACTTTAAGATGTGCCTGGACCACAGGCTAATTTATAATAAAAGACAAAACTTTTGCTTCTTTTCTAAAACATTTTGTATACTCAAGAGTAGGATAATTTAAATTGTGCAAGTGCTGACACTTTGTGAGCAGAGTGACTTCTTTTCTAAAAACATTAGACTTTTGCTTCTTTTCTAAAACATTTTGTATACTCAAACGTAGGATAGTTTAAATTGTGCATGATGCTGACAATTTGTGAGCAGAGTAAAAACAAACAGGTCCTTGATTGATGAAACCATTAACACAGGCAGGGAAGAATGAGTCCTTGACTGATAAGACTGCAGGATCGGGAAACGACTCGAGAGACATCTGCTACAGATTGATACAGAGACATCTGCTACAGATTGATAAGACCGCTAGCACAGACAGAGAAGAATAAATCTTTGACTGATAAGACTACAGGGTGAAAAAAACAACAACTCTGGAGACATTGGAGACATTTGTTGCAGACTTTGTGATAAGGGTGCAAATTGGAGAACAATGATGGTTTAAGAATGTGAACCTCATGGCTCATTAGAACCAAGGAGGAGAGGGACTTGTGCTATATATAATGAGAAACTTTGTAAGCCTCGGGGCGCCTTTTCTCAGAAGGGTGCCCAACTCTTCAGACTTGCTAATAAAACTTTGTTTTCCTGAATTTGTCTCGAGCGATTATTAAGAAGTGATTTTCGTTTCTAACACTTTCTGTAAGCTCTGCAGTGGATATCCTTTATTCATGTAAGGAATTGCCTTCCTATCCATGGCTGCATAGCTGTGATTGATGAATCAATGCCATCTGAATCAGTACATAAACACCCCATTTTCAATCTTTCACAACATCTGAGATCTTTAACACATTGTATCAAACTCTTCTTTGGAGACAAAAAAGCATGAAATAGAGCTTCAAGGAATCGAAGCAGGTTTTAGGGCATTTCATCCCCTTCAGCTTGTTCCCCCATTCTATTAGATCATGGCTGGGCCAACCCAGGTCTCAACACCTCTTTTATGCTTGATCCGCATCACCCTAAACTGCTCAATATTTCAAAAATCTATTGCCCTCTTTTAAAATAATTTGAGATAGAATCATAGGTTCCCTTCTGTGTGGAAACAGGCCCTTTGGCCCAACAAGCACACTGACCCTTCGAAGAGTAACCCAACCAGACCCATTCCTCTACCGGATCGAACTTTCATAATTCTTTGGGCGAGGAAATTCTAGCCATTCCCTGAGAGAGAAAAAAATTCTTTACATTTTTAAAAAATGAATGTTCCCTTCTGTAATGTCCTCTGGTTTGAGACTTCATTGGTGCGAGAATATCTCGTTAACATCTACCCTGTCAGGCTCCTCAGAATCCTGTTTCCATAAGATCCCCGCATATTTGCCGAGATTCAATTAAATAATGACCCAACATGCTTAGCTATTCCTGCTAGGTCAAGCCTTTCATCCTCGAAGCAGCGAAGTGAATCATTTTTGAATCGTCTCCAATGATGGTTTATCCTTTATTAAATATGGGAGCTAGCATTGTATACAGTACTCCTCGTGAGGTCTCAGCAACAGCCAGTGTGGTTAACCAATCCTCAGTCCATGCAAATACGTTACCCGATACAGTGAGCTCCTATATTGTGCAATTAACTTTGGTGTAGCACCTTATCATTTCCATTTTTAAAATCCAAATGCAGAACATCATTGGATTGCCCTTTATCAACCCTGCTTGTTATCTCCTCAATGAACTGTCGCAAATTTGTCAAATATAATTTCCCTTTCACAAAACCCAGTCTACCATGTTTCATGATAAGCTTTTCTAAATGTCCTGCTATTTATTACTTTAATATTTGACTCTGCCATATTATAAAAATAGATATTAATCTAACTAGTCTATATTTTCCTGATTTCTGCCTTCCTTCCCTTCTTGAACAGGCTCATCAATCCACTGGATCCTCCCTGTATCCTCTGATTCTGGAATATTCCAATTGATGCCTTGAATATCTCTGCAGACAGTTGCATTAAAAATGTTTTATCTATTTTTGATCCCTGTCTGCCTTTAGTCCTATTAGTTGGTCAATACTTTGTCCCTTGTGACAAATACTGTTATAGCATTTTTCTTCCCGTGATTAACTTGCTTATTTGCTACCTTTGGGATGATAACGGTGTCCTCCTGAATGAAGACCAATGTAAAATATGAGTTTAACTTAACTGCTGTTTCCCTGTACCCATTATCAATTCCAGAGTCAGAACCTCCAAGGGTTCGATGCTGAGTTTAGATATTCACTTTTTATATACCTGTACAATTCTTGCCATTCATTTTTGTTTATGTCAATTTAATTACATGATCAGTTTTCTTCCATTTTATCATCCACTGCTATGTCATTCTTTTCCTTGTGGGTACTGCCCTTGACTGCCTTTCTTACCCACGGGTGGTTCACCTTTCTTTTCGAGTTCTCCTTTTTGCCTCAAATTAACTTTTGCCCAGCATTATGTAAAAAACAACCCACCATATTACAGGGACTGAGCATGTGATTTTTTTTTTTAACATTGGATGCTGCAATGTTCTCATTGGGTTTTCCTGTTTCAAAGAAGAGCTGAGAACATCTGGAAAGGAGGTGGCAGCTGATTCACTGTTAATTTCCAAAATTAATTTGAATACTTGCAAAACAACATTATTTGCAACACTGTGAGAGCAGGGGTCGAGCCAAATAGCTACTTTAAAAAGGCGATACAGTTGTGATGGATTGAATAGGGGCCTCTGATTTCAAAAGCACAATGTGATCCAAGTTGTCTTCTAATCTGTGCTGTACTAATTCTTTCTGATTGAGATGACTGAGTTGGATGTGCGCAGGTTGTTGTAACAGGATCTCTGATCACCACAAACCGATCTGGTGGAACAGCTCCTGTGTCAATGACAGTGCTGTTGGACCAACAAAGGCAGCAACATTCCGACTTCATGAAGCAACTGCGAACCAGGGCTGAACTTTGCAGGTAAGACTTTTACACTGACCCAATCTGATTAATACTATTAAACTTCACGGCTTAATAACCTGAGGTTTGTTGCTCGTTGCACAGTTTTTGATGGTTTTGCAGTCACCTATGATCAGGAAAGGCAGGGTGAATGCACTCTGTCTTTAAAGAAAAAAGGAAGGCGGCTCAGCAGTTAGCAATGCTGCCTCAACGCACGAGGGACCAAGGTTCAATTCCAGCCTTGGCGACTTTCTGTGTTGAGTTTGCACATTCTCCCATGTCTGCGTGGGTTTCCTCCCACAATCCAAAGAAGTGCAGGTTCGGTGATTTGGTCATGCTAAGTTGCCCATAGTCCAGCGATGCACAGTTTCGGTGCATTCATCAGGGGTAAATGTTGAGGAATAGGTTTGGTTGGATACTCTTTGGCGGGTTGGTGTGGATTTGATGGGCTGAACGGCTTGTTTCCACAACGTAGGGATTCCATGCTCTGAGAAATTATAGGGATCTAACAGAGTCCTGATATTCAGAGGGTTCAATGTTAGTTAAAATAGTACTGTACACTCAGCTTATGTTACCTTCTGAAGCAATGTGCGGTAGACTGCTCTGTCCAATTTCACAGAATAGATGCTCTGTAACCAATCAGGGAACAGCTATTTTAGACCTAATAATATGATTGATTAATGAGCTCTGAAGTAAAATATCCTTTTTGTATGATTCAATGCAGCATGATAGAATCTAGCTTTAGGGTGAGGGATTTGGTTCTTCAACTAGTATCTAAACTTAAAGGCAGTCACAAGGGGATAAGGTAGTAGTTCGCTTAACTGGAATGGGACTACAGTTAGAATGTTAAAGCAGAAGAATATATTCAGTTATTTTATAATTCTCAACAATATATATTAACATGTAAAAGAAATGCACGATGAACAGCGGTGCATAGCTGAGGGAATTATGAGGGACATCAAATCGAAAGAAAAGATGTCCAAAACTGCAAAGATGATGGTAGACCAGGAGGTTTAAAAATTTCAAACTATCGAAGGATGAACAAAACAACAGATGGAAGATATTTTGTCCCTTGTCAGAGTGACTGTTATAACATCTTTCATCCCATTAATATTTGGCTTATTTCCCATCTTTAGGATGGTAACAGTATTAGTTAGATAATTGGGCAAATTAACCCACTGGTTACTCAGCCTAAAAGAAGTGCTCTTGTAATTCTGTGGTAGTGTCTCCGCTTTTGAGCCAGAAGGCCTGGATCAGTCCCACCTGCTCCAGAGGTGTCATCATGCATCAAAATAGGTTGGTTAGGAAAGCACTATGAGTCAAACTTCAGTAATTGAATGGACAGTCTGTTGGTCTCTGGTAATTCCAAACTTAACTGTTTTGCATCCTCACCTGAGGCCTGATCTCGATTAATCCTTCTCATTTAAATGAATTGCCTTTTGTTGTGTTGACTACAATTGAAGTTTATCCTGTCTGCTTGATCCCTTGTGCAAAACCTGTTGAAAACTGTCAAAGAACAAGATTGAAAACTCAGATTAGCCGATAGCCTGTTCAAGGGCTTAAAATAGTGGCCTTTTCCACTGGGACAGTAGGTGCTGCAGAATTGATCTCATTTCCCCCTCACTCCCCCCTCTTCCCCTCTCTCTCCACGCCTCTCTATGCGCCTCACTCTGCCCCCTTCATGCTCCCTCTCTCACCCCTTCTCTCCTCACTCTTTCCCACATTTTCTCTCCCTGTCTCTCTATTACCCTCTCTCCCCGCCTCTCTCTCCCCGCCTTGCTGTCCGCACCTCTCTATGCGCCTCTCTCTGCCCCCCTTTCTCTGCTCCCCCTCTCCTCTTCTCTCTCTCCACCTCTCTTCCCCTCTCCCTACCCACTCTCCCTCCACCCGCCCTGCCCCATCTCCACCTCACTCCCACCCCCGCTCGCTTTCCCCACTCACTCTCCCTCGCCCACTCCCTTCCCCCTCTCGCCCTCTCTCCTACCACTCTTTCCCGCCCCCCTCTCTCTACCCCCTCTCTCTACCCCCACTCTCCCCTCCTCTCTCTCCCCACCTTTCTCTGCCCCTCTCTCCTCCTCTCTCTCACCCCTCTCTTCCCCTTGCCCTTCTCTCCCCTCTCTCTCCCCATCTCTCCCCTCTCTCTACATCTCTCTCACCCTCTCTCTCCCCCTTTCTCTCCCCCTCTCTCCACGCATCTCTATGCCCCCCCTCTCTGTCTCCCCTCTACACCCTCTCCCTCCCTGTAGCTCTCTCTCCCCTACCCCATTTCCCTCACCATCTCCCTCTACATTCCCTCACCCTCACCCTCCCCCTCACCCTTCCACATCCCCTTGCCCCCCACTCCCACCCCCACTCCCTTCCCTCTCTCCCTCATCACTATCCCTGTACCACTCCCTCCCCCCTCTCCGTTGCCTCTATACCCCTACCCTCCTCTCTGTCTCCCCTTCTCTGTCTGCCCTCTCTGTCTCCCCCTCTTCCCCTTTCTCTCGCCATCTCCCTCCCCACTCCCCTACACTTCCCCAAACTCTCTCCTCCACGTTCTCTCCCCACACTCTCTCACCCACTCGCGCTCTCTCTCCCTGCCTCTCTCTCCCTGCCTCTCTCTCTCGCCTCTCTCTCCCCCACCTCTCTCACCCCCCGCCTCACTCTCCTCACGTCTCTATGCCCCTCTCTCTGGCCTCTCTCTCCCTGCTCCCTCTCTCTCCCCTTCTCTCTCCCTCCCGCTCTCCCCCTCTCCCTAACCCCTCTCCCTCCCTCTCTCCCTCCATCCTCCCTGCACCCCTCACTCCCCTCTGTCCCAGCCTTCCCCCACTCTCTCACCCTCTCCCTCTCCTTCTTCCACCCCCACATTCTCCCCCTCTCCCCCCCTCCCGGCCCCCTCCCTCCACCTCTCTCTCCTGTCTCTCTTCCCGCGCTCTCCCCGTCTCTCCTCTCCCACCCCTCTCCCACACGCACACTACCTACATCCGACCCCTATCCCTTCCCCTCTCTCTCATGCACTCTCCCCGCTCGCTCCCCTTCTCTCTCCCAAACTCTGTTCTCCACTCCTTCTTCCCCCCGCTCTTCCCACACTCTCTCTCTCCCTCTCTCTCTCCCCGCCTCGCTATCACCCTTTCTATGGCAATCTATCTCTCTCTGCTCCCTCTCTCTCTCCCCATCTCTCTCTGTCCACCTTTCGCCTCTCTGTTACCCACCCTTCCCTCTCTCCCTCACCTCTCTCACCCCCTCTCCCTTCCCTCTCCACCCCTTCCCACTCTCCTTCCCCCTCCCCTCTCCCTCCCCTCTCCCTCCCCCTCTCCCTCTCCCTCCACCACTCCTCTCCACCCGCTCCTTCCCCCTCACTCTCTCTCCCCCTCTCTCCTCCCTCTCTCCCCCTCTCTCTCCCCTCTCTCTTCATCTCTCTCATCCTCCCCACTCTCTCTCCACACCCACTCTCTCCCCCACCCTCTCTCTGTTTCCCCACTTTCTCTTCACTCTCTCTCCCCGCCTCTCCTTCTCCCCCTCTCTCTTTCTCCCCCTCTCTCTTTCTCCCCCCTTACTGTCCCTGTCTTTCTGCCCCTCTCTCATTCTGCCCCTCTCTCTTTCTGCTCCTTCTCTCTTTCTCACCATCTCTCCCTCCCTCTTGCACCTCTCTCTATGTCATTCACAATTTACTTGCTCGCCAACCCTCTCTCTCTCGTCCGTCTCTCTTGCTCAATCTCTCTCTTCCTTTCTCCCCTCTGTCTCTCTCTCTCCCCCGTCTCTCCCCCTCTCTCTCCTCCTGTCTTTCTCCCCTATTTCTCTCCGCTCTCTTTATCCCGTCTCTCTCGCCCACCTCTCTCTTGCCCCTTTCTCTTTCGCCCCCTCTCTCGTCCCCACTCTCTCCCCTTCTTCCCATTTCTCTCTCGCCCTCCACTATATCACCCTCCTCTATATCGATCTTCCATATCTCTCCCTCCCTTCTGCGCCCTCACCCTCTCCCTCCCCTTGCCCTCCCCTCACTCGCCCTCCCCTCTATCGCCCTGACCCTCTCTTTCCCTCACCTCCATCACCCACCCCTCTCTCGCCCTCCCCTCTCTCGCCTTCCCGCGTCTCTCGCCCTCCCACCTCTCTTGCGCTCCCCACTCTCACCTTTCCCTCTCACGCCCTCCCACTGTCTCTCCTCTATCGCACCCCCGTCCCTCCACTTTCTCACCTCCGCTCTCTCGCCTTCCCGTCGCTCACCCTCCCCTCTCTCGCCCTCCCCTCACTCGCCTTCCCCTCTCTTGCCCCCTCTCTCATCCTCCCGTCTCTCGTCTTCCCCTCTCTCGCTCTCCTCTCTCTTGCCCACCGCTCTATCCCCCTCTCTCTGTCTCCCATCTGTCTCCCCTATCTCTCTCTCTGACCTTTACCTCTCTCCCCTGCCCCTCTTTAGCCCCCTCTCTGTTACCGCCTCTAATACACTCCTCTCTCCTGTTCCATCTTCCTCTCACTCTCCTCTCTCTCCCCACTCTCTCACCCCTCTCTCTGTATCACCACTCTCTTCCCGCTTTCTCTCTCCACACTCTCCCCGCGCTCTCTATCCCCACTCTCTCTCCCCTCTCTCTGGCCCCTTATCTCTCTCCCCTCTCCCTCGCTCCCCTCTTTTTCCCACCTCTCCTTCAACCCCTATCTCTTTCTCCCTCACTCTCTTTCTCCCCCTCTTACTGTCCCTGTCTTTCTACCCCTCTCTCATTCTGCCCCTCTCTCTTTCTGCCCCTTCTCTCCTTCTCTTCCTTCCTCCCTCCCTCTTGCACCTCTCTGTCACGCACACCTCACTTGCTCGCCCACCCTCTCTCTCGTCCCTCACTCTTGCTCAGTCTCTCTCTCTTTCACCCCTCTGTCTCCCTCTCAACCCCTATCTATCCCTATCCCTGTCACTCCCTCTCTCCCCCTCTCTTGCTCCCCTCCCTCTCCGCTCTCTTTCTGCCATCTCTCTCGCCCCCTCTCTTTTGCCCCCTCTCTCTTGCCCAGTTCTCTCTCGCCCTCCACTATGTCGCCTCCCCATCTCGATCTGCTGTATCTCTCCCTCCCTCCCACGCCTTCCCCCTCTCCCTCCACTTGCCCTCCGCTCTCTTGCCCTCCCCTCCCTCGCCCTCACCTCCTTTGTCCTGCCCTATATTGTCCTGACCCTCTCTCTCCCTCACGTTCTCTCACCCACTCGTCTCTTGCCCTACCCTCTCTAGCCCACCCCTCGCTCCCACTCTCTTCCCATCTCTTGCCCTCCCCTCTCACGCCCTCCACTCTCCCTCTCCTCTCTCGCCCTCCCCTCTCTCACTCTCCCCTCTCTCACGACCCCTCTCTCTCCCCCCACTCTCCCTCCCCTCTCTCGCCCTCCCTCCTCTCTCTCCTTCCCGCCACTCTCATACTCCCCATTTTCTTCCTCTCCTCTGTCTCTCCTCTATCACACCCCCTCTCCCTCCCCTCTCTCGCCTCCACTCCCTCACCTTCCCGTCGCTCACCCTCCGCTCTATCGCCCTCCCCTCACTCACCTTTCCCTCTCTCGCCTTCCCCTCACTCATCTTACCCACTTTTGCCCACTCTCGTCCTCCCCTCTCTCACCTTCCCCTCTCTCGCCCTCCTCTCTCTCGCCCACCACTCTATCCCCCTCTCTCTGTCTCCCATCTTTCTCCCTCTCTCTCTCTCTGCCCTTTCTCTCTCTCCCCTCTCTTGCCTGCCTCTCTTTCACCAACTCTAATGCACACTCTCTCCTGTTCCATCTTCCTCTCACTCTCCTCTCTCTCACCATCTCTCTCTCTCTCATATGCGCACGTGATCCCCACCTCTCTCTCTCTCTCTCTCTCACTCCCCCTCTCTCTATCTTTCTCTTGGGCATTCTCTCTGTCTCTCTCTCTCTCTCTCGCCCAATCTCTATCTCCCTCCCTCCCGCTCTGTCCCTCTCCCGCTCTCTCTTTCTCTGGCTCGCCTCTCTTGCCCCCTCGTGCTCACTCTCGCTCTCACCACTCTCTTTCTCCCGCCCCCCTCTCTGTCATCCCCTTCTCAAACACCCCTCACTCCTTCTTGCCCTTTCTTTCTCTCTCTCTCGCCCTTGCGCTCTCTCTCGCCCTCCCCAATCTCTCCCTTGCTCTCTCTCTTGCCCTCGCTCTCTGTCTCGCCCTCCCCTCTTTCGCTCTTCCCTCTCTCGCTCTCCCCTCTGTCGTCGTCCCCTCTCTCTCGTCCTCCCCTCACATGCCCTCCCCTCTCTCTTCTCTATTGCACCCCCTCGTCCTCCCTTCTCGCTCGTCCTGCCCTCTTTCGCCCTCCCCTCGTTCTCTTCCCCTGTCTCTCTCCCCTCTCTCGCTCCTCTCTCTTTTCCCTTCTCTCAACGTCCCCTATCTTGCACCCCGTCGCCGCCTCTAATGCACCCCTTCTCCTTTTCGCCCTTCCTGTCTCTCTCTCTCCTCTCTCTCATCATCTCTCTCTCGTGCACATTCCGGCATGCCCCCATCTCTCTCTCTCTCTCGCTCCCCCGCTGTCTATCTTGCTCTTGGCCACTCTCTCCATCTCTCTCTCTCTCTCTCTCTCGCCAGCTCTCACCCGCCCTCCCTCTCGCTCCGTCTCTCTCCCTCTCTCTCTTTTTCTGTATTGCCTTCTCTTGCTCCTCATGCTCGCTCTCCCTCGCACCCTCTGTGTCTCTCCCACCCCCCCTTGCTCTGTCTCTCTGACACCGCTCTCTCCTTCTTGCCCTTTCTCTCTCTCTATCGACATCGCGCTATCTCTCTCGCCCTCGCTCTTTCTCTCGCCCTCGCTCTCTCTCTTGTTCAGACTCTCTCGCCTCCCCCGACCCGTCCCTCTCGGTCTGTCAACGCTCGCTCTCTCTTTCTCCCTCTTTTTCTACTCCCTCCCTCCATCCCTCTCTCCCTCCCTCTTTCCCTTTGTCTCTATTGCCCCTCTTTCTCGTCCCCTTTCTATCACTCTGTTGCCTCTCTCACTCGCAACTTTTCTCTCTCATCCTCCCAATCTCTCTCTCTCTCTTTCTACCTCTCTCATTCGTCCCTCTCTCTCTTCCTCACCCCCTTTTTCTAGCTCGCCACCTCACCTTCCCTGTCACTCTCTCTCTCTCTCCAACTCTCTTTATTCCCAACTCTCTCGTTCCCACTCTTTCGCATTCAACCCCTCTGTCTAGCTCCCTGTCTTGCTCTTGCACTTTCCCTCTCTCTCTCTCTCTCTCTCTCTCTCGCACCCCCTCTCTCGTCCTCTCTCTCTCTTACCCCCTCACTCCCACACTGCCCACCGCCCTCTCACTCTCACTCTGCTTTGACCCCCTTGCTTGCCACGCGCTCTCCCTTCACTCTCTCTCTCGCTCGCTCTCGCGCTCTCTTCTCCAGCTCGCTTTCTCTCTCACACTCTCTCCATCACATGCCCACTCAATCTCTGTCTCTCTTTCTCCCTCTCTCACGCTCTCTCTGTCTCTCTCATCCCTCTCTCCCTTGCACCTTTTTCTCTCTCACCCACTCACTCGTGCTCTCCCTCGATACATCTCTCTCTCTCTTTCCCCTTCTGACTGTCTTGCTCTCTCCCGCCCTCCACTGTCTTCCTCTCATCCCCCTCCATCTCTCGCCTCATATTTCTCTCCCACCCCCTCTCCTTGACCATATTTCTCTGTCTTGCCCCCTCTCTCTCACTCCCTCTAACCTCTGTGTCCCTCTCGTCCCATTTCTCTCTCTCTCTCATCCATTCTCTTTCTCTCTTATCCCTTGGTTCTCTCTCTCACTCGCCCACTCTAACTCTCTCTTGCCCACTCTCCCTCTCGCCCTCACAATCTCCTCTCCCCCACTCTCTCTCTCACTGCTCTCTCTCTCTCGCCCACCCCTCCGACCTCTCTCTCTCACACCCCTTTCGTTCTGTTTTGCATAACCGCTCTCTCTTTCTCGCCCCCCTCTCTCTCGTCCTCCCTCTCCCTCCCCTTCTCTTTCTCGCTCCATCTCTTTTTCTCTCTTGCCCCCTCCCTCGCCCGTCTCTCAGTCTCACTCTTCCTTTCGCCCACTCTCTCTCTCCCCTGTCTCTCATTATCTCCACCCCGTCTCCCTCCCTCTCGCCCTCAGTCTATCGCTGTCTTGCCCCTCTCTCTCTCCCTGCTCCTTCACTCTCTCTCCACCTTCTCTCACTCTCGATTCGTCTCCTTCTGCGTCTCTTTCTCCCCACCTTCAACTGTTAGTCTTTGACTGAATCTCTGTCCCTCCTGTCCCTTCCTGCCTCACTACCTGACGTACTCCATCTCCCTGATACTTCCCTCTCCCTCTGATCCAGAAATTTTGGAGGGGAGGCGTGTCGGTGGTGAGGCTGTGTGTTTTGGGGGTGGGGATGGGACTGAGTGGATAAAAAGATGTTGGGGGAGAAGAAAGTGGTGCAGAGACGGAATTGCGGGAGGGAGACAGAGATGGCAGGAGAGAGAGAGTGTGGGTTAGGGAGAGAGGAAAGAATGGAAGCAGGTGCACAAACCAGGAGGGCTGTGTGTGTGAGAGAGAGGGCGATGAGGGAGAGTGAAACGGAGAGGTGGTGAGAAAAAACGAATGTGCAGAAAGAGAGAGAGGGAAATAATTGAGGAAAAGAGTATTTGGAGATGAAATGGGGAGGCCGGGTTGGAGTGGAGGGGGGACAGAGGGGAGTTAAACCCAGCTCCTCACCTCAGGACCCGGTCCCCTTCCCTTTCCTGAGGACCAGGACTTGGGGCTGAGTCTGTCTCTCTCCAGCTCAGCTTCTTCAACACAAAGACACACAACAACATCGGTCACTCTGCTGCTCGGCACGTTTTAATCAACATTTTTATTGTTTACAAATGGAAGTGATGGATACAGTCAGTGGGATGGTGCCTTTTCTCATTGGCCCTTGAGTTTAAAAAAACATTTAAGTATGACCCGGTAACCCTCCTGTGGGATAAGGATGGAATACCAGCGCTACCCTCAGTCTGTTACCATAGCGACAGGCTGTTCCATCGCTGAAACATTGAATTGAAATGAGAAAATCCAGGATGGATTTCTTAAAGAGGAAATTTGATTGTTTGATGAATTTGGGTGAAGGGATATTTCAGCACTTCCTTCAGCTGCTGCCTGAACTTAGTCTGGGTCACGGCATAAATCGCGGCGTTTGTGCAGCAACTGAGGAGCTGCAGCATGAAGCCCAATTCCTGCACAATGCTATGGAGATACATAGGGGTATACACAATATCAGGCATCCGTCTCCATATAGAATACAGCATGAACGTTGACCATAACAGGATGAAATTGGTCGAGATCACAAACAGTAAAATGATGGATTTTTTTCGGTTTCTCATTTGTGTGTCAGATTGAGCGTCCCCATTGGTGTGAGTACGGAGTCTCCTTCGGGCTCTGCTGATCACTAAAATGTGTCTGACGGTCAGAATATTGAGCAGCAGAATCAGGAGAAACGGGACACACGGGGTTAGAATGTAGTGGAGGAACTCGATTGTGCCCCAGACAATGGAGTAACGAACAGCGACTGTTATATCACAAAATCAGGGCTCGTTCCACAGCCAATACCGATCCGTGAGCATAAAATACCAGAAAATGTTCTTTCAACAGCTCAGCACAGTCACTGCTCCCAGAACCACAGCCGCTGTTTTCTCACTGCAATATTTACTTTTCAACTTCTGGCAACAAATGGCCACAAACCGATCAAAGGTGAAAGTGACGGTGAACCAGACAGAGCAGTCAGTGGCTGCATAAAGCAGGACGGCGTGGATATTACACACGGGGAAGGAGTCTCTCAGGAAATAAAACTGTTCCCGATAAACAATGGGAATGTGTCTCAGTATCAGGTCGAAGATAATGACCAGGAGATCCGCCGCTGCCATGGCCCCCAGGTAACGTCTGACACATGGAGACAATTCACAATCTTTATAAATCAGGATGTAGATGGTCACTACGTTAACTGTGAGGAAGGAAAACAAACCCATTATCCATCAGCCTGGAAGCAAAGGGACCCGTTTGATTGGGGACCCAGTGAGATTTTCAAATGTGTCCCTGTATTCAGGGATTTATTAAAATAATTGGAACTGGAAAAACAAATGGGAAGGTCGGAATTACTGACAGAAAAGTGACATAAACCACAAGAAGCCCTCCCTCCCCAAACACACAGAGACACATACATAAGGACAGATGGTTTCTAGAACATTCCCACACACTCAATCACTCGAGAACAGACACAGGTCACTCCTTCCCAGTTCCTAATACGGAGGGTGGAAACATTGCTGTTCTGAAGGATTCTCTCCCAGTTTCCTAAAGACAAACGGAGTTTGGGAATTTCTGTATTTTGATCTAAATTGTGGTCGATCCTGTGTCGTGAAGAAATGTAAACGCAGGGAAAATGTATTAACTCCTTTAACTGCCTGAGGGGCCTTCGGAACAGTGTCTCTTTCTCCCTGGAACGGGATCTCTTCCCTCGGGATCTTATCGTTTGTTCAATTCACTGACGTCTGGCCTTTCACAAACAATGTCAAGGACAGAACATTCCGGGGAATGTCAGTTATAGAATGTCAGGGAGAGAACGTTCTGGGGAATGACAGTTATGGAATGTCAGGGACAGAACATTCTGGTGAAGGGCAGTTATAGAATGTCAGGGACAGAATGTTCCGGGGAATGTCCGTTTCGAATGTTGGGAACAGAACGTTCCGGGGAATAGCAGTTATAGAATGTTGGGGACAGAACATTCATGGGAATGGCAGTTATAGAATGTCGAGGACAAAACGTTCCGGGGAATGGCCGTTATAGAATGTTGCGGACAGAACGTTCTGGGGAATGTCAATTACAGAATGTTGGGGATGGAACATTCCGGGGAATGATAGTCACAGAATGTTGGGGAGAGAACTTCTGGGGAATGTCAGTTACAGAATGTAGGGGACAGAATGTTCTGGGGAATGGCAGTTATAGAATGTTGGGGACAGAACGTTCCGGGGACTCCTTGACCTGTCCATCACCTTCCCCCCTATCCACCCCACCAGCATGATGCACTGCACCTGGGCACATTGTAACATTAATGGGTTGAGAGACAGGGGGTCCAATCACAGGAATGGGAACTAAAGGCATTGCAAGATGAGCTGAAAGTGTTCGATTTACAACATTCTCAATCCACCTCATAGAACCAGCAAAGACATCATAAATCCAGAGGAGATACCTGTTCACTGCGGAACACTGCATAGACCAGGCCAGCGTGCTGCTCAGTACAACCCAGCAATCTGTCCAGAGTGGAGCCGTGTGCAGATCACTGCAGTGCATTGATTTATAAACCCAGACTAGATATCTGTCCAGCACCGTGAGCTGCGCAGACAAAAGCAATGCATTATCAAAAAAACTCAACCACACAGTCTGAGTAGCACAGCGAACTGTGCAGTAATTGTCTGTGAATTATGCTGTAAACCATGAGTAGTTATCCTCCCAGCATGGAGGAGGGTGTACATCACCCCAGTACGTTGACCTGTACACCAGTAGCAGTTACCCTCCCAGCAAGTCGGACTGTGTACCCCATTCCAGTGCATTGATCTGTAAACCAGGAGCAGATACCGTCCCAGAATGTAGGACTGTGTACCCCACCACAGTGTATTGATCAGTAAACCAGGAGCAGTTACAGTCCCAGCAAATAGGACTGTGTACCCCACCTCAGTGCATTGATCTGTAAACCAGGAACAGTTAAACTCCCAGCATGGAGGTCTGTGTAGCCCACGCCAGTGCATTGATCTCTAATCCAGGAGCAGTTTCCCTTAAAGCATGTACGACTGTGTACCTCACCCCAGTGCACTGATCTGTAAACCAGGAGCAGTTACCCTCGCAGCATGTAGGATTGAATACCCCACCCCAGTGCATTGATCTGTAAACAAGTAGCAGTTGCCTCCCAGCATGTAGGACGGTGTACGCCACCCCAGTGCTTTGATCTGTAAACCAGGAGCAGTTACCTTCCCAGCATGTAGGACTGTGTACCCCACCCCAGTGCATTGATCTGTCAGCCAGGAGCAGTTACCTTCCCAGCATGTAGGACTGTGTACACCATCCCTGTGCATTGATCTGTAACCCAGGAGCAGTTACCCCCCAGCATGTAGGACTGTGTACCCCACCCCAGTGCATTGATCTGTAAGCCAGGAGCAGTTACCTTGCAAGAATGTAGAGCAGTGTACACCATCCCTGTGCATTGATCTGTAAACCTGAAGCAGCTGCCCTTCCACCATTTGGAGCTGTGTAC
This sequence comes from Chiloscyllium punctatum, assembly GCF_047496795.1. Taxonomy (NCBI): domain Eukaryota; kingdom Metazoa; phylum Chordata; class Chondrichthyes; order Orectolobiformes; family Hemiscylliidae; genus Chiloscyllium; species Chiloscyllium punctatum. The sequence goes on along the minus strand of NC_092771.1, from coordinate 77,012,473 downwards.
CCCACACAGATCTGCCTAGCCTGCCCCAGTGCACTGATCTGTAAACCAGGAGCAGTTACCCTCCCAGCATGTACGACTGTGTACCTCACCCCAGTGCACTGATCTGTAAACCAGGGGCAGTTACCTTCCCAGCATGTAGAGCAGTGTACACCATCCCTGTGCATTGATCTTTTTTTTGAAGCAGATTACCCTTCCACAATGTGGAGCTGTGTACCCCACCCCAGTACATTGATCTGTAACCCAGGAGCAGTTACCCTCCCAAATGTAGGGCTGTGTACCTCACGCCAGTGCACTGATCTGTAAACCAGGAGCAGTTACCCTCCCAACATGTAGGGCTGTGTTCCTCACCCCAGTGCATTGCTCTGCAAACCAGGAGCAGTTACCCTCCCAACATGTAGGACTGTGTACCTCACCCCAGTGCATTGATCTGTAACCCAGCAGCAGTTAACCCCCCAGCATGTAGGACTGTGTACACCACCCCTGTGCATTGATCTGAAAACCAGGAGCAGTTACCCTCCCAGCATGTAGGACTGTGTACACCACCCCAGTGAATTGATCTCTAAACCAGGAGCAGTTACCCTCCCAGCATGTAGATATGTGTACCCCACACAAGTGCATTGTTCTGTAACGCAGGAGCAGTTACCCTCCCAACATGTGCGACTGTGTACAGCACCCCAGTGCATTGTTCTGTAAACCAGGAACAATTATACTCCCAGCATGTAGGAATGTGTACACCAACCCTGTGCATTGATTGTAAACCAGGAGCAGTTACCCTCCCAGCATGTAGGACTGTGTACACCACCCCAGTGCATTGATCTCTAACCCGGGAGCAGTTACCCTCTTCCAGCATTTGGAGCTTTGTAGCCCACCCCTGTGCATTGATCTGCAAACCAGGAGCAGTTACCCTCCCAGCATGTACGACTGTGTACCTCACCCCAGTGCACTGATCTGGATACCAGGAGCAGTTGCCCTCTCAGCATGTATGACTTTGTACATCACCCCAGTGCATTGATTTTTATCCCCGGAGCAGTTTCCCTCCCAGCATGTAGGTTTGTATACACCACCGCAGTGCATCCATCTGAAAACCAGGAACATTTACCCTCCCAGCAAGTAGGACTGTGTACCCCACCACAGTGCATTGATCCAGGAGCAGTTACCCTCCTAGAATGTCAGACTGTGTACACCACCCCAGTGCATTGTTCTGTAACCCAGGAGCAGTTACCCTCCCAGCATTTCGGGCTGTGTGCATCACCCCAGTGCATTGATCTGTAAACCAGGAGCAGTTAACCTCTCAGCATGTAGGACTGTGTACACCACCCCAGTGCGATGCTTATTAACAATGTGTTAGATCCCTGCCCAGAGTTGGGAAACTTGCAGCCCATGCTGGAAGTGACAGGATGTACAGTTTCCACCCATTTACAGCTCCATTTCTCCATTGTGTCATGACAAGGGGGTGCTGTGGGATTGAACATCACTGCCAGAGAGAGATGGCGGTGGAATCAGTTTAAATATCACCACATGGGAGGGGTTTGGGTTATAGACAGAAAGGGGGAGACTGAGAGACTGTGTTATGGAAGGATGTGTTCCCAGGTTTCAGAATGCTGAAATGTAGACACTTCGATAGCATCCTGTAACATGAGCCAGTGTTTCCAGGAAAGATGGGAGAAAAGGGATAATAGTGTGACGTCAGATGAGCATTTGTTGTGCATCTTTGTATTTGGACTTGGTTTCAACAGAATTTATGACTCATTGGGCAGGTTCGAACAATAATTTATCTCCGTGCCATTTTCATTGACTGTGACAGAGGGATCGTCCTCACGAGGCTAAGCTAGCTTCCTGGTGTTATCATATCGAACCCACATCATTAACTACCCAACCACACCCATGATGTCCCTCTCATTCAATCCCAGACCGATTCTCCCACCCATCATAGTTGGAGGTACACACCACCGCCCGGATGTCCCTGGATATTCCGTGATCCCTGACACTGGTGCCAACTTTAAAAGGTCAATGGGCACATGGTTGTGCTTTCTCAGTTCGGAGCTGCCCTGCACAGTTTACTCCGAGCATGGCAGATAAGGAGCAGTTACACTACGGTTTGTCGACAGGGGCACGGAGGTCCTGGTGGATGGGCCAGTACAGAGTGGGACCATTCTCTTCCCAGAGGGGATCACACCACCAGACCCTCCGAGCACGGTCTGAGCTCACCACGCAGCTCAGTGCAGTATCTATGGTCTGAAGAAATGTCCAGCAATACAGGACAAGCATCAATAACCTTCCCCGCTCTGTCAGGATAAGGCTCACTGTATTCTCTCTGCTGCCTCGCTCTCACTGTATATCTGTGATAGCACCAACCCCCGAACAAAGCTCATGGTCCACCACACTCACTACTGCATGCAGCACCTTCTCTCTCTCTCTCTCTCTTTCTCTCTCTCGCTCTCTCCGTCTCTGTCTCTCACTGTCACTCTCTCTCTGTCACCCCGTCCACTTTACCCCCCCCCCCATATTAATAACACTGCATGGATACAACACTGTCGACAGACTCACTCACCATTTGCCACTATCCCCAGTTACACCAGCACCAACAACAGGGCCACCCACCCCCTCCATCCCGCCCTCCCTCCCTCCCCTTCTCCCATTCCAGGAGAAACAGCCTGGAATAGGACAGAAAGGGCTAAGCCGGGTGGTGGAGTGCCCGATATCCATTCCCTTAACCCCTCTCCTCCTGCCATGTGGGGAGAACCCTGGTAGGAGCTGGAGAGGGCCGGGACGCCTCGTGTGTAGATTCTGAGACATCCACACCCCACCGACCAAGTAAGGAGCAATGTTCAGTTAAGGACAATTCTCACTTTAAACCCACTGGCAGTTCCGTTTCCCCCGGCACAGCTAAGAAGCCATGATGCCATCTCCCTTTTGTGTCGATCTGGTACAAATGGAATCCCCACGGTCTCGGTAGGCTGGAGGGTGGGCTCACAACACATCGTCACCACCAGCTCCAGGAAGTGAGCACATAGGCTCCCTTCTCCACCTCCTCCTGTAAACAGCTCAGATACTGAAATTAATCTGTGATAGTGACTGCTCTCCTCACTTGTCCTGACATCTTCAACAATCTATGCTCATATACACCCCCTTTATAACGGTACAACCTGTTTTATATTGTCTTTCATTGTCCTTCCTACCGAAGTGCATTACCTCACACTGCTCTGCATTGATCCCCAGCTGCCATACACCTAAACACTATACCAATATGTGATTAACTGTTAGAGTTCCACACTGTCCTGCATAGACTTCAGAGTTCTTCCAGTTTCGCTGCCATCAACAAACATTGAGATTGTTATAGAGTCACAGTTCCCATGCAACAACTGAATTCCTGCCCCACTCACTAGTGTGAGCAAGTGAAATACTGATATATTCCCACGGATGGAGTCGAATAATGACATGCTGTCAATGGAGCAACAAAATTCCTGATACAAACCAGAGGGAGTGAATGAGATATTGACAAACCATAGAGCAGGAGAAATCCAGATTGGCTCCAAGTGTCTGTATTGACAGCAGGGTATTAATGTAATGAAGTTGAAAGTGTGTATGTGTCTTGAAGAGAGTGTGAATTGTATTCTGAACTGAGAGCTTCCAAGCACCTGTGATATGAGAGGATGGCAGACGCAGAGTGTGAAGGATAATATGTCACATTTTGCTTTGAAATAGATCCTTGAGATGTTTGCTCTTTGGACAACAATTCAAATTTTACCAATCAGTTTAAATTATACCCCAAGATACTAAAACCAAATCAAGCTTGAATTTATTGGTTTTTGAAAATTGAACCAATGAGATAATCTGACGTTGTGGATATTAAAAATCCAGGTATTTTGAAAATTGGAGAGAAAATGCCATCAACACAGGACCAAGAGATTAAGAAACACTCTCTATCAAAGGTATCTTTTCATATGGAACATATTCTCAGTAAAAAGAAAGAAGTTGACCCAGGGAGATCTATGGCCACGCGAAGACACACAAACAACAGCTGCTGTGTGATTTTCAAATTAAATAAGTGCAATTTTAATAAGTGTCTTATTGAAACACTGTTTCATTATAGAGTTGGAGTGGGGTAATAAGCAGTTACGAGAAAGGGGGTCTCAGAGTTCAGAATGCTTGATGCAAAATGTTCACTTTCATAGTTAAAAATAAATTTATGTTATTATGTAAACAGTAGAATTTGAGAGTTCTCTGTCACTCATATTTTAACAGTTTCCGAGGCAAATTGAGCATTTCTTTATGTTTAGTTTAAGTTCCCAGATGAGCTTCACGTCAGACCCTGACAATTAACTTGTGTATCTGTGTGACTCTGTGTGGGGCAGGTCTGGTAGTATCTGTGGTGCTTGAAGTGATGAAATACCAGCCTCTGCTGGCCTCCCCTCGCCACTGCACAGGCATTGGCAGAGGGTGAAAACCAACAGGGATTCATTCAGAGAGGAGGAGGGAGAGGGCAGCTGCTCACAGCACCATACAAATTGACGTCTTATCCATGTACTGATCTAAATGTACTTTAAACGTTGTAACTGTCCCTGCTTTCACCACTTCCTCTGGAAGTTCATTCCACACATAACCCAGATTCTGTCCAAAATAGTTCCACTCATGACTTTTGTAAATCTTTTTCCTCACACTTAAAATATACCTCTATTTTGAATCCCCAACTCTAGGGAAAAGACATCAGGACCTTCAGCTTATCTATACCACTCATGATTTTATAAACCTTTGTAAAGTTACCCCTTAATCTTCTACTCTCCAGTGAAAAGATCCCCAGCCTATCCAGCCTCCCCTTATAGCGCACTCCCTCCATTCCCAGCCACATACAGGTTAATGTCTGCTCAATCCTCTCCAGCTTACTAATATCAAGGTCAGTAATATCAAAGTGAATAGTCAAGGTGTTTTCCAAGGGCAGGGGAAACCAAAACTAGACGGTACAGGTTTAAGGTTAGTGGGGAAACATTTAAAAGTGACCTAAGGGGCAGCTTTTCACCGAGAGGGTGGTGTTCCTAAGAACTGAGCGGGCAGGATGACCAGACTGGACACAGTATTTCAGAAGAGGCTTCAACAATATCCTGTACAACCTCAACATGACGTCCCAATTCCAATTCTCAAAGGTCTGACAATGAAGACAAGTGTGTTAAACACCTTCTTCACCACACTATCTGTATGAGATGCAAATTTTAAAGAATTATACCTGACGGCCGTGGTGTCTGTTCTCCAACACTGCCAAAGGCCCTGCTTTTAATCGTATAGGTCCTGCTCTTGTTTGATTTACCAAATCCAATACCTCGCATTAATCCAAACTAAACTCCATCTGTCACCCCTCAGCCCAGTGTGTGATATTACCACCTCCTCACTCTCCCCCTTTAAAATATCCTCACTGTCTCCAAAGGCCTGCAAACGTCTGCCTTGATTTTCACAAGGACCCTGAGCTTGGTTTGCATTGTGTGGTTAGAGGGAGGAGGGACAGATTGCAGACACAGTCAGTGGGGAGGAGAGGCTGGACAGTAATCACGGGCCTGGTGTCATTTCATGGTTTTAGGAAGAGGGCAGTCACACGTGAGAGTTGGATAATGCTGGCCGGTGTTTTGGGGCCAGACATTATGCTTTTTGTTTGTCTCTGGTGTTCAGTGATAAACATCTATTCGAGACCCTTCATTGGGCTGAGTGTGTCTGCAGGATTTCTTTCCCTAATATTGCAGACTACAGATAATAGCGATTGAAGACGTTCATAGTTCATTTCGATGGTGAAGCATGTGCACTCAATATGCTACAGTAGAGACAAATGTCTTGAATTTGTTTAACAATACAGTGTTTTGTGTAGTTCGGTGATGGTAACCTGATTATAATAAATCCACACTGATTTGAAAACTGGCATTTCAAATATGACCCAAAGTCTGGGTATGGTAGTGTAGTGGGTAGTGGCCCTGTCTCTGATTCAAAACTCTGGATTTGATTCCAGTTCCTGAATTTGTGTGGTAATGTTCCTAGCTCTGGACTCGCAGGTCTGGATTCAGAGGTATGTCACAGCGTGTTGCAGAGGTATGTCACAGCGTGTCAGCACAGGCTGATGAACAAACACACAGGAGAATAATGTTACAGCTTTATGGGTATTGCCGAGTGGTCCCTACCTCCGGGCACAAAGGTCTGGGTGTAAAACACACAGAAGTGTCTCATGATATATCTGAACAAACTGATTATACTGGTTGTAGAATTGTGACCTGGTGGAGAAAGAAGTGTCAGTGTTGAATTCCAGAATTTAGGCTCGAGATGACTGAAAGCACAGCTATTCGTGTTGATTGGAGTCATATGTTGCAGCAGTAGAAGTTTATAAAATCAGAATGGTCATGGGTAGGGTGAGTAGTTTGGTTTTCCCCAGGTTAGGGGGCCTCCAAAACTAGAGGGCAGTGGTTGAAGTGAGAGGGGAAGGGTTTTGAAGGGACCTAAGAGGCACCTTTTCATGTAGAGGATGGTGTGCGTATGGAATGAGATGCCAGAGAAAGTGGTGGAGGCTGGTACAACTACAGCATGTAATAGGCATCTGGATGCTGACAGACCTGCTGAGCGTTTCCAGCAAATTCTGTATTTGTTAAAAAAGTGCATTAATTTTAACACAGGTATTCTGAATACATTAAATATTTTATTTTTTAATGATGCACGGACATATAAACATATCTTCAAATTGACCAAGACCATTTACTGCTAAGTGTATGGCTCTGCGTGACAGCAACAATGATACGTCTACATGGAAGAGGGAATGTAATGGAGACATAGTTTGGACAATGTACAAAGAGAGGTCACATGATTCAGTTTGGGGATCAGAACTGAAAAATGTATTGCTGGAAAAGCGCAGCAGGTCAGGTACCATCCCAAGAGCAGGGGAATCGACGTTTCGGCATAAGCCCTTCTTCAGGAATGAGGGGGATTTTCCAAACAGGCTAAGATAAAAATTAGGGAGGAGGGACTTGGGGGAGGGGCGTTGGGAACGCGATAGGTTGAAGGAGGTTAAGGTGAGGGTGATTGGCCGGAGAGGGGTTGGGGGCAGAGAGGTCGGGAAGAAGATTGTTGGTCAAGAAGGCGGTGCTGTGTCCGAGGGTTGGGACTGAGAGAAGGTGGGGCGAGGGAAAATGAGAAACCTGGAGAAATCTGCAATCATCCCTTGTGGTTGGAGGGTTCCTCGGCGGAAGATGAGGCGCTCTTCCTGCAGGTGTCGTGTTGCTATGGTCTGGGGATATCGGTAGACTACAGCAACATGACACCTGGAGGAAGAGCGCCTCATTTTCCGTCTAGGAACCCTCCAACCACAAGGGTTCTTGATCTGCAATCTTCTTCCCGACTTCTCCACCCCCACCCCCTCTCCGGCCTATCACCCTCACATTAACCTCCTTCCACGTATCGAATTCCCAACGCCCCTTCCCCCAAGTCCCTCCTCCCTACATTTGCCTGCTTGGCAAATCCCTCTCATGGCTTATGCCCGAAACGTCGATTCTGTTGCTCCTTGGATGCTGCTTGACCTGCTGCGCTTTTCCAGCAACAGATTTTTCAGCTATACACTGAAACACACAACACAACTCTCCACCATCACGTTGTCTCCCGCTATTAAGCAGATATATACAGAAATACACACACACACACAGAGACACAAACAACCCTCCACAAACACCCTGCCTCTGGTCAATAGACAGATAGACACGCAAACACACACAAAACTCTAAGCCACCTTCCTGTCTCCTGCCATGAAACAAATATAACAGAAACACACACACACACACAAAAACTCCATGACTACGTTGTCTCCTGCGATTAAACAGATATACACGGAAACACACACCCACGCACACAAACATACACGCACACACAAGCATAGACACCCAATTTGTTTCCTGCCAATAAGCAGACATACATAGAAACACACACACACACAACCCTTCACCACCACATTGTTTCCGGCCATTAAACAGATATACACAGAAACAAACACACACAACCCTCCACCGTCGTCCTACCTCTCACCATTAAGCAAGGATATGCAGAAACACATGCACACCAACCAGCACCAATACCTGTCTCCTGATATTAAAAATATATAGACAGAAACACAAGCACACAACCATCCACCAACAACTTGTCTCCTGCCGTAAAACAAATATATGCAGAAACACACACACACAACCCTCCACGATCACGCTATTACCTTCCATTAAACAGATATACACAGAAACACACACACAAAACCCTCCACCACACCCTGTTTCCTGTGATTAATCAGATATACACTGAAACACACAAAACAACCCTCCACCACCACGCTGTCTCCTGCTATTAAGCAGATATACACAGAAAGACCCACAAACAACCCTCCACTAACACCCTGCCACCTATTAATAAAAAAGATATACAAAGAAACACACAAAAACCTAAACCACCTCCGTCTCCTTCCATTAAACAGATATACACAGGAACGCACACACATGCACAACCCTTGACACCCAATTTGCTTGCTGTCATTAAGCAGAGAAAAACAGAAACACACAAAAAAACCCTCCACGACCACCCTGTCTCTTGCAATTAAACAGATACATGCAGAAATGCACACACAAAACTCCAGCACCACCCTGTCTCCGGCCATTAAACTGTTATACACAGAAACACACACTCACCATTCTCCACCACCACGCTGTCTCCTGCTATTAAACAGAAATTTACACAAATATGCAGACAACCATCCACCAACACCCTGCCTCCTGTCATTAAACAGATATACACAGGAACACAAGCACACACAACCCTCCATCACCATCCTGTCTCCTACGATTAAACAGATATGCACTGAAACACGCACATATTCCCTCCACCACAACCCTGTCTCCTGCCATTAAACAGATATATACAGCAACTTAAACGCATATCTTCAGCACCACCCTGTCTCCTGCCATGAAACAGATATACACAGAAACACACATATAGAGAACCCTCCACCACTACCCTGCTTGCTGCCGTAAATCAACTATACACAGAAACACACATACACAACCTTCCACTACTATGCTGTCTCCTGCCATTTAACAGGGATATACAGAAACACACCCACACGACACTACACCACCAAGTTCTTTTCTGCCATTGATCAGGTGTACACAGAAACACACACACAAAACCATCCACTACCACCCTGCAATTAAATAGATATATAGGGAAACACACACACCCCTCCACTGCCTCCGTGACTCCTGTGATTCAATAGATATATACAGAAATACGCGAACACACAACCATCCACTACCACCCTGCCTCCTGCAATTCAACAATATATACGGAAAAACACACACTCAACCCTTCACTACCACCCTGTCACCCGCCGTTTTACCGCCATGCAGAAGCACACACACACAACCTTCCATCACCACCCTGTTTGTTGCCATTAATCAGATATAAATATAAACACACACACAAACACACACACACACAAACACACACCCCTCCACTATCACACACTCTCTGGCGATTAAATAGATATAAACAGAAACACAAACACTTCTCAATACCATCACCCTGTCTCCTGCCTTTAAACAGACATGCACAGAAACACACACACACACACAACCTCACAGCGCCAGAGACCTGAGTTCAATTCCCGCCTCAGGCGACTGACTGTGTGGAGTTTGCACATTCTCCCCGTGTCTGCGTGGGTTTCCTCCGGGTGCTCCGGTTTCCTCCCACACTCCAAAGATGTGCAGGGCAGGTGAATTGGCCACGGTAAATTGTCCGTAGCGTTAGGTAAGGGGTAGATGCAGGGGTATGGGTGGGTTGCGCTTCGGTGGGGCGGTGTGGACTTGTTGGGCCGAAGGGCCTGTTTCCACACTGTAAGTAATCTAATCTAATCTAATCTAACCCTCCACCACAACCCTGTCTCCTGCCATTAAACAGATATACGTAGAAATACACAAACACACAACTGTTAACCACCACATTGTTTTCTGCCATTAAACAGATATACACAGAAACGCACACACAGACACAGAACATCTTGTTGCCTGCCGTTAAGCAGATATGCACAGAAACAAACGCACAACCCTCAACAGCCACCACGTCTCCTGCCATGAAACAGATATAATCAGAAACAAACACATATCACCCTCCACCACCACCCTGTCTCCTGCAATTAAACAGGTATAGACAGAAACAAACACACAAACCTCCACCACCAGCCTGTCTCCTGCCATTAAGCACATATACACAGAATCACACACACACAATCCTCCACCACCAACATACCACCTACCAGTAAACAGTTATACACAGAAACACACACACAGCACCCTCCCCCACCACTCTGTCTCTAGCCCTTAAATTTATATACACAGAAACACACATGCACACAACCCACCACAACTTGTCTGCCTCTTGACATTCAACAGATAGACAGAGAAACCAACTCACAACACTCCACCACCACCCCGTCTCCTACCCTTAGAGAACACACACAAACACACACAGATCCCTCCACAACCAATTTTTCTCCAGCGCTTAAACAGATATACACAGAAACACACACAACAACCCTGCACGACCACCCTGTCTCCTGCAATTAAACAGATATACACAGAAACACGCACACAACCCTCCACCACCGCCCTGTTTTCTGCAATTCATCGAATATACACAGAAACACACTCGCACACTACCCTCCACCACCACCAGTCTGTCTCCTGCCATTAAGCAGATATATATAGAAAAACACACTCAACCCTGCACCACCATCATATCACCTAACATTAAACAGACATACACAGGAAATAAAACACACACACACACAGACACCGTCCCCCACCCCCAAACAACACTCTTTCTCCTAGCATGAAACAGATATACACAGAAACACGCACACACATACATACACACACACCCCTCCACCACCGCCCTGTCCCCTACCAGTAGGCACACAGACACTCTACCCTCCACCACCACCCTGTCTCCTACCAGTTAGCACATAGACACAGAAGCACAGACAATCTACCCTCCACCACCATCCTGTCTCCTGTCATGAATCAGATATACAGAGAAACACACACACACGCGCGCGCACACACACACACACACACACAAACACACACACACACACACACACACACACACACACACACGCACACACAACACTCCATGGACACCCTGCCTCCTGCCATTGGATAGATATACAGAAAAACACACACATACCAAACTGTCTCGTGCCATTAACCACATATACACAGAAACACACACACACACACAATCACTCAAACCTCCTTGACCACCCTCCACCCTGTCTCCTGTCATCAAACACTTAAACATGGAAATACACACGCACAAACTTCCACGAAATTTACAGCTGGGGGAACGGCAATTACGATGCAATTAGGCAAGATTTAGGAAGCATAGGATGGGGAAGGAACGTGCAGGGGATGGACATATTAGGAATGTGGAGCTTATTCAAGGAAAAGCTCCTGAGTGTCCTAGATAAGTATGTACCTGTCAGGCAGGGAGGAAGCTGTAGAGCGCGGGAGCCATGGTTACGAAGGAAGTGGAATCTCTGGTCAAGAGGAAGAGGGAGGCTTATGTTAGGATGAGATGTGAAGACTCAGTTAGGGCGCTTGAGCGTTATAAGGTAGCCAGCAAAGACCGAAAGAGAGAGCTCAGAAGAGCCAGGAGGGGACAGGAGAGTTGTTGGCGGATAGGATCAGGGTAAACGTTAAGGCTTTCTATAGGTATTTAAGGAATAAAAGAATGACAAGAGTAAGATTAGGGCCTATCAAGGCTATTAATGGGAAATTGTGTGAGGAGTCAGAGAACATAGAGGAAGCACTAAATGAATATTTTTTGATGATATTCATTCTATAAAACGACAATGTTGTCGAGGAGATTACTGAGGTCCAGGCAACTAGACTAGGTGGGATTGAGGTTCTCAAGAAAGAGGTAGAAATCCTGCAGAGTGTGAAAGTAGATAAGTCCCCTGGGCCGGATGGGATTTATCCTAGGATCTTTTCGGAAGCCAGGGAGGAGATTTCCGAGCCTTTGCCATTGATATTTAAATCATTATTGTCGACATGAATGGCGTCAGAAGACTGGAGCATAGCAAATGTGGTTCCCCATTCAAGAATGGGAGAAGAGACAGCCCTGGTAATTACAGACCCGTGAGCCTTACTTTAATTGTTTGTAAAGTGTTGGAAAAAGTTATAAGAGATAGGATTTATAATCACCTGGAAAAGAATAATTTGATTATGGTTAGTCAGCACGGTTTTGTGAAGGTTAGGTCGTGCCTCACCAACCGTATTGAGTTCTTTGAGAAGGTGACCAAACAGCTGGATGAAATTAAACCAGTTGATGTGGTGTATATGGATTTCAGCAAAGCGTTTGATAAGATTCCCCACAAAAGGCTATTGTACAAAATGCGGAGGAATGGGATTGTGGGAGTTATAGCAGTTTGGATCAGTAATTGGCTTGCTGAAAGAATACAGAGCATGGTGATTGATGGGTAATGTTCAGCCTGGAGACCAGTCACTAGTGGTGTGCTGCAAGGGTCGGTGTTAGGTCCACTGCTGTTTGTCATTTTTATAAACGACCTGGATGATGGAGTAGAAGGGTGGGTTATTAAATTTGCAGACGACACGAAGGTCGGTGGAGTTGTGGATAGTGATGAAAGATGTTGTAGGCTACAGGAAGATATAGATAAGCTGCACAGCTGGCCTGAGAAGTTGCAAATGGAGTTTAATGCGGACAAGTGTGTGGTGATCACTTTGGTCGGAGTAACCAGAATGCAAAGTCCTGGGCTAATGGTAAGATTCTTGGTACTGTAGCTGAGTAGAGAGATCTTGGTGTCCGGGTACACAGATTCTTGAAAGTTGCCACCCAGGTGGACTGTGTTGTTAAGAAGGCATACAATGTTTTAGCTTTTATGAATAGAGAGATCGAGTTCTGGAACCATGAGGTTATGCAACAGCTGTACAAAACTCTAATGCGGCCACACTAGGAGTATTGTGTACTGTTCTGGTCACCACATTATAAGAAGTATGTGGAAGCTTTGGAAAGGGTGCAGATGAAATTCACTAGAATGTTGCGTGGTATGGAGTGAAGGTCTCACGAGGAAAGTGTGAGGGACTTGAGGCTGTTTTCGTTGGAGAGAAGAAGGTTGAGAGGTGACTTAGTAGAGACATATAAGATAATCAGTGGGTTAGATAGGATGGACAGGGAGAGCCTTTTTACAAGGATGGTGACGGCGATCACGGGGGGCATAGCATTAAATTGAGGCGTGACAGATGTAGGACAGATGTCAGAGGTAGTTTCTTTACTCAGAGAGTAGTAAGGATAAGGAATGCTTTGCCTGAAACGTTAGTAGATTCGCCAACTTTAAGTACATTTAAGTCGTCATTGGGCAAGCATATGGACATATATGGAATAGTGTAGGTAAGATGGGCTTCAGATTGGTATGACAGGTCGGCGCAACATCGAGGGGCGAAGGGCCTGTACTGCGCTCTAATGATTTATGTTCTATGTTCTATGAACACCGTGCCTACTGATCTTAAACAGATATACGCACATGCATACACAACCCTCCACCACCACCCTGTCTCCTGCCAGTAAGAACATAGACACAGAAACACAGACACGATACCCTCCATCACCAACCTGTCTCCTGCCATTAAGCAGATATATACAGAAACCTCGACCACCACCCTGTTTTCTGCCGTTAATCAGATATACACAGAAACACACACACACCCCTCCACCACCACACTGTCTCTCGTCCTTAAAACAGATACACACAGGAACATGCACACAAACCTCTACCACCACCCCGTCTCCTGCCCTTAAACAGGTATACACAAAACACGCATACATGCAGAACACTCCACCACCACCCTGTTTCCTGCAATTAATCAGATATATACAGAAACAGACACACACAAAACCCTCCATCACCACCAGTCTGTCTCCTGTCATTGAGCAGATAAATACAGAAAAACATACACATCCCTTCACCACAACCCTAACACCAGAATTCAACAGACAGACTCTGAAGAAAAAAACACACACAGCCCTCCACCAACACTCTGTCCCCTGACATTTAACAGATATACACAGAAACACAAACACACACAATCCTCCACCACAACCCTGTCTCCTAGAAGTAAGCACTTGGACTCAGAAACACAGACATCTACCCACCATCACCACCCTGTCTTCTGCCATTAAAAGGATATACGCAGAAACACCCACACACACCATGAACACCCTGCCTCCTGCCATTGGACATATGTACACAATAACATACACACATCAAACTGTCTCGTGCCATTAAGTACATACACACAGAAACACACACACACACTCATTCAAACCTCCTTGACCACCCAGTCTCCTATCATCAAACTGTTATACACGGAAATACACACACACAACCTTCCACGACACCCTGCCTACTGCCCTTAAACAGATATCCACAAAAACTCACATACATACACAGCCGTCCACCACCACCCTGTCTCCTGCCATTAAATAGATATACGCAGAAACACACACACACACACACACACACACACAATATTCCATGAACAATGTGCCTCCTGCCATTAAGCAGATATATACAGGAATACACAGACAACCCTCCATGATCACCCACTCTCCTGCCATTGAACAGATATACACAGAAACACACATACCACCACCCTGTTCTCCTGTCATTGAGCAGATATACACAGAAATACACACGCACAACCCTCTACCACCACCCTGTCTGTCGCCCTTAAATAGGTATACACAGAATCACACACACCCCTCCACGAAAACTTTATCTCCTGCCATTAAACAGACATACACAGAAACACACACACACAACCCTCCACCACAACCCTATTCTCCTTCCATTGAGCAGAAATGCACAGAAATACACACACAACCTTCAACCACCATCAGTCTGTCTCCTGTCATTGAACAGATACATACAGAAAACACACACAACCCTACACTACCACCCGATCAGCGACCATTAATGAGACATACACAGATAACCCTCCATCATCACTGTTTCCAGGCACTGAACAGATATATACAGAATTGGCTGGCTGACAGATAGCAGAGGGTGGCTGTAGATGGAAAGTATTCTGCCTGGACGTCAGTGTTAAGTGGGGTCTCGCAGGGCTCTGTACTCAGGCCTCTGCTCTTTGTAGTTTTTATAAATGACTTGGATGAGGAGGTTGAGGGGTGGGTTAGTAAATTTGCAGATGACACAAAGTTTGGAGGTGTCGTTGATAATATAGTGGACTCTGCAGGCTGCAGCACGACACAGAATGTGGAGCTGGGCTAAGAATTGGCAGATTGAGTTCAACCTGGATAAATACGAAGTGATGCATTTTGGAAGATGAAAGTCGAATGCTGAATATAGGATTAATGGCAGAATTCCTCTAAGTGTGGAGGAAAAAGGGATCTGGGTGTGCAAGTACATATATTCCTCAAAGTTGCCACACAAGTGAATAGAGTTATTCAGAAAGCATATGGTGTTTAGGCCTTCATTAACACGGGAATAGAGTTTAAGAGCCATGAGGTTTTGCTGCAGCTGTACAAGTCCCTGGTGAGGCAATACTTGGAACATTGTGTCCAGTTCTGGTCGCCCTACTATAGGAAAGATACAGAGGCTTGGGAGAGGGTGTACAGAAGGTTTACCAGAATGCTGTTTGGACTGGAGGGCTTGCCTTATGAAGAATGATTGAATAGGCTCAGACGTTTCTCTTTGGATAGAAGGGGGAAGAGAGGAGACCAGATAGAGGTGTACAAAATAATGAGAGGAACAGATAGAATCAATAGCGAGAGAATTTTCCCCAGGGCAGGAATGACTGGTACTAGAACTCATAGTTTGAAGATATTAGGAGGAAGGTATAAAGGAGATGTCAGAGGTAGTTTTTTTTTTACACAGAGAATTGTGAATGCATGGAATGCGTTACCATGGTAGTGGTGGAAGCAGAGTCATTGGGGACATTTAAGCGACTGCTGGACATGCACATGCAGTGAGTTGAGGGGTGCATAGATTGTTACTATATTTTACATTAGGATTAAATCTCGGCACAACATCGTGGGTCAAAGGACCTGTTCTGTGCTGTACTTTCTATGTTCTATGTTCTCTGACCTCTGACAAACCCATGCCAACTGTAAAATATATTTACAGTTGCAAAGGTGTCAGCACTATAAGTATGTTTTGGTCATTGTTGATTTTTTTTCCTTGATGGGTTGAAGCTTACCCCACTTCCAACGCTACTGCTAAAATTGTTGTAAATATTTTATTCAAAGAGATTATTACCTGCTTTGGTATTTGCTTTTGTCTACGTTCTGACAATGCCCCTCCGTTTTATTGGAGATATGAAAGAGGAATTATGCTCTCAGTTTGGGATCCACCACCAACTTCATTGTGCTTATTGCCCACAGGCTGCAGGGCTCGTGTCGCATGGTGACTAGAGTCTGAAAACTAAACTTGCCAAATTGACTTCTGAGACAGGTCTTTCCTGGGTTAGGGTGGTTCCTCTAGTATTGTTCCACCTACAAGGAACTCCTGTGGGGAAAACTCACTTGTCCCCAGCCGAAATCATCCGTGGTCGAGCTGTCCTCTCGCCTTGTGATGATGCTTCCTCCCCACTTCCTTTCAAACACATGACTGAGGATACGCCCTCCTGTGCTCTTTCATGACGAAAGTTTTGGGAGATCTTCACTCTAAAGTCAGTGCTGCCAATGAGAAAATCCCCTCCCAAATGTTGAATATCCCAACTCTTTTATTCTCATCATGATTTGGACAAGCTGCAGCCTCCGATCTCAATGGCAAGGGCCCTTCCAGTGTCTCCTCACCTGCCTGACTGCTGTAAAGGTCGCCGGGCATTCCACTTGGGTTCACCTTCATCATTCCAAGGTCATTAGGTGAGCCCCTTCCGGGGTCTGGGAGGTGGGGGAGCTGGGAGTAGTGAATTGAGGTGGTGGTGATGATGGAGATGGAGACGATGGGGACCTGGAAGACGAACCGGATTCAGTTGGTCACAAACCAGACCATTATGATATAGCTGCATCTTCCAAATCGTAATTCTTCTTCTGTTTTACATACCCTAATCCTTTACGCAGGACGATCATGGTGATGAAGATCGAACTTACCCTGTTGTGTGGACTCGTTGTCACCGGCATTAGTGCTGAAGAGGGGGCTGTTTACCCGTGTGATCCAGAGCAACCAGAAACTGTGTACCGTTAAAGCTGAAAATATGTCCTTACGTGTCCGAGAAACGGATTCCTTTGATGCATGGAATGTTAGCAAGAATGACTTTCGCAATGGTCAACTGCACCAATAGATCTGACAGTTCATTTACAGAAGAAGTCGCAATGGGCTTTACCCTGTCAAGGTGTTTTGTGCCAGTTTGATTTCAGTTGTCCATTCGGTGTTCCTGGTAGGGGTTGCCTCTACTTAAAGAGGCCTAAATCAGCACGTCGCAAAAGAGAAAGGGGGAGATGTTGTCCTTCACGAACAATTTGCTTTTGCAAAGTCATCATAAAATATTCAGCCAGCATGAAGTGGTCTGTTATGTCCTCACATCAGCAAAGGACTCTTTGACCCCTTTCCCCCTCCTGAATCCCAACCACGGAGTATGGAATAACTGTTAGGCATTTATTGGGTATAATCTTTTCTTTGATTATTACTTATCCCCACCTGCTAGCCTGTGGAATTCCTATAATAAGCCCGGGGAAGCCTATCCAATTTGTTACAACTGTACAGGATGGGGAAGCACTTAAGTGAATGCGACTATGTTTATTCCATGTGCCTTGGTCCAATGTACCAACTGTTACTGCTTCC
This sequence comes from Chiloscyllium punctatum, assembly GCF_047496795.1. NCBI lineage: Eukaryota > Metazoa > Chordata > Chondrichthyes > Orectolobiformes > Hemiscylliidae > Chiloscyllium > Chiloscyllium punctatum. The sequence goes on along the minus strand of NC_092771.1, from coordinate 76,994,595 downwards.
CCGTGGTGCCTCGTATCTCATGCATGTGCTCCGGGAGGAGTGTGTCTCTGTTGCTGTGGATATTTAGGCTCTTTGTGGTACTTAATGGCACACACCTTACTGTGAGTCCCCTAATAGCACCTCCATCTTTTCAATTGTGGGATGGAAGGGACAATAATCACATTTCTTACTGAAAGACCCACAACTTTTTATTGAACTGCTTTCACCCGAAGAGCCCAGTGCAACCATATTTTGCAGCTATGGACTACCCATATTTTCGGGGTAGTCACAAAGACAGGCCTGCTTCATATTAGGAAGCCCCCTCCATTATCTAAACTAAAGGCGGATGTTATTTTTTGTCAGCCAAGACAAAGCGACTGTCTTCATTGTACTTAATGAAATGGGTAATCCCTGTGCTGTAGCTGTAGGGGCAGTTTTCATAACTACTGTTCCCTGCCCAACTACCTGGAAATGGCGCAGGGGTTTCCCTACTAAACGTTCAGTTTGACCTGTATTCTGTGCGCATTGGAGGGGTGGTAGGGCTTTGGGTAACAGTAAAGCTCAGTTTCTGGTTTACACATTTCTCAGTACCTTTTCCTGTGGAGGATCTGCAGGAATTATTAGACATCAAAATTGAAACTATCTTATTTATAATCTTTCCCGCTTGGGCAAGAAGACCGGTGGACTTTGCAGGAGGTAAGGACATGCTCTTCGAATGACATCCATCTCCTCAGCAAAACTGGCATGCCCTCGATTACCTACACGACAAAGAGGGTCGGACATGTTCCATAGTAAAGAGTAAGTGTATGATGGGGATTACTGACCTCTTAGAGAACATTACCAAGCAGGTAGATAACATCTGCAACTTTGACAATCAAATGATAGAAGACACCTTATGGCGAGATGATGTGGGCTGCTCTATCCACGAGAGTCCCCCGAGAGCAATATTGTGTGGGATGGTATATCCCAGAATGTTGCCTTGACAGTGACATGGTGTGGGCTGGTGTAGCCCGGACTGTCCACTGACAGTGGCATGGCGTGAGCTGATGTAACCCAGAGTGTCCTCCTGACAGTTACGTGGTGTGGGCTGGTGTAAGTCGGAGTGTCACTGTGTTCCTTGACTTAAATGGAGTGTCATTGAGTCATAGAGTGATCGAGCATGGGAACTGGCCCTTCGGCCCAAATTGTGGTCCTTGCTGACCATGCGGCGCACTCAACTAATTCCATTTGCCCATATTTGAACCATATCGCTCTCAACCCTTCCCATCTATGTATCAATTCATTTTTTACATATTCCTATTGTACCTGCCTCAACCATTTTTTCTGGCATCCCATTCCATTTCAAAAACATTCTCTGCATAATGAAGTTGCCCCTCTGGTCCTTCATAAATCTTTCCCCTCTCACCTTAAATCTATGCCCTGTAGTTTTCAGTCCCTAATCTCTGGAAAAATGACTCTGTGCATTCATCCTATCTATGGCCCGCATGATATTATGCATCTTCATAAAAGCACCCCCTCATTCTCCTACATTCCAAAGGATGATATCCGAACCTGGCCCACTCCTCCCTATAACGTTCGCCTATTAGTCCTGACAACATCCTGGTCAAACTTCTTTGCCCTCTTTTCAGGTTAACAGGGTGACCACAAACTGTACACAATACTCCAAGTGTGGCCTTATCAACGACTTACAGAATGGTAGCATAATGTCCCAACTCCTATATTCAATGCTTTGAACGACGAAGGTCAGCATGCTAAATGACTTCTTTACCTCCCTGTCTACCCGTGATGCCTCTTCCAGTGAAATATGGACTTGTGATCCGAGGTCTCTCTGTTCCACAACACTCCTCAGAACCTAACCATTTACTGTATTAGCCCTATCTTTGCTTTATCTTCCAATATGTAACATCTCCGACTTATCTGTATTTAATTGCAATTGCCAATCCTCAGCTCACTTCCCCGTCAGATTAAAATCCCTCTATTATTTCTGACAACGTTCATTGCTATCAACAATGCCTCCCAATTTTGTATCTTTCATAACTGTAGTAACCTTCTTGGGTGTACTTGGAGTATGTTGTGCAGTTTTGGGCCGCTTATCTCAGAAGAGATGTACTGGCCTTGGAACGTGTTCAGAGGAGTTTCACGAGAATGGTCCCAGGAATGAAAAGCTTGACATATGAGGAATTTTTGAGGACTCTGGATCTTTACTCAATGCATTTTAGAAGGATGAGGGGAGATCTAATTGAAATACACCGAATACTAAATAGTCTGGTCAGAATATATGTTGTGAAGATGTTTCCATTGGGAGAAAAGACTCGGACCCGAGGGCACAGCCTTAGAGTAAAAGGAACAGCTTTTAGAACTGAGATGAAGAGAAACTTCTTCAGCCAGAGAGTGGTGAATCCATGGAATTCAATGCCACAGAAGGCTGTGGAGGCCAGGTTAATGAGTACATATAAGACTGAGATGGAAAGGTTCTTAATTGTCACGGGGATCAAGGGTTATGGCGAGAAAGCAGAAGAATGGGGTTAAGAAACTTACCAGCCATGACTTAATACTGGAGCAGAATCGATGGGCTGAATATTTAAATTTCTGCTCCTATGTCTTATGGCTCTCACCATGCCTTGTATATTCACATTCAGAACATTTACGTAAATAACAAATAACAAAGGTCTCAGCATCGACACCTGTGGCACACCATTAGCTATAGACCTCCGGTCTGAGAAACAAACTTCAACCATCACCCTCTGCTTCTTACCATCGAGCCAATTTTGAATCCAATTAACTAGCTCTCTCTGGATCCCATGTCACCTAACTCGTACAAAATGCATCGCCACACATTTGTCCAGATTGAACTACATCTGTCATTTCTCTGCCCATCTCCCCAATCTATCTATATTCTTCTGTATTCACGAACAGTCGGATTCACTGTCTGCTACTCCACCAATCTTAGTGTCTTCTGCAAACTTGCTAATGAAACAAGCTACACCTTCCTCCAAATCTTTTTTGTATACCACAAAAAACATTGTCCCAGCAAGGGCCCCTGTGGGACATCACTGGTCACAGATCTACATTTTGAGAAGCTCCCTTCCATTATTACTCTCTGTCTCCTGTTGCCTAACCAGTTCACTATCCATCTAGCTAGAACACCCATGCAACTTCGCCTTCTTCATCAGCTTATCATGGGGTAATTTATCGAATGCCTTACTAAAGTCCAATTGTATGACATCTATATCCCTTCCCTCATCAATCAACTTTGTCACATGTACAAACAGTTCTATTAAGTTTGTAAGGCATTACCGTACCTGCAGAAACCCATGCTACCTAGCACTGAGGAGTCATTTTATTCCAAATGGGTATATCTCCCATCTCTCAGTGTCATCTCCAGTAGCTTCCCTCCCACTGACGTCAGGCTCACAGGTCTGTAATTTCCTGGATTATTCCTTAAACAAGGAGACAACATTAGCAATTCTCCATTTCCCAGGGACCTCCCCCGTGTCCAAGGAAGCTACAACAATATCTGTTAAAGCCTCAGCTATTTCCTTTCTCGCTTCCCTCAGTAAGCTGGGGTAGATCCCATCCAGAACTGGGGACTTGTCCTTCTTAATGTCTTTTGGAAATCACAACACTTCCTCCCTCTTTACGCAGACTTGACCAAAAGTAATCAAAGATCTATCTCTAACCTCAACATCCACCATGCCCCTCTCCTTGGTGAATACCGATGCAAAGTACTCATAAAGAATTTATCCTGAATTTTCTGCCTTCAAGCATATCTTTTCTGCTTTGTACTTGAGTGCGCCCTTTCTCTAGCTACCCTCTTGCGGTTATATATGGCCAATACTTAAAGGTTTTCCTTAATCCTGCTCGCTAAGGCTATCTCAAAACCCCTTTTCGCTCTCTTAATTCCTCACTTCCGATTGGTCCTACATTCACAATATTCTTCCAAGGCTTCCTATATCTTCATTCACCTAGATATTATGTACACAATCTTCTTCCTTTTAGCTAGTCTCACAATATCACTTGTCATCCATGGTTGCCTAACCTTGCCATTTCTATCCAAAATTTTCACAGGAACATATCTCTCCTGAACACTAATTAACCTCTCTTCAAAAGCCTTCTACATATCAAATGCGGATTTCCCTTCAACAGCTGTTCCCAATCCACATTCCCCAGCTTTTGCCGAATTTTGCTATAGTTGGCCTTCCCCCAGTTTAGCACTCTTTCTTTAGGACCAATCAAATCTTTCTCCATATCTATTGTAAAACTAAAGGAATTGTGATCATTATTCCCAAAGAAATCCCCCACTGTAACTTCCACCGCCTGGGCGGGCTCAGTTCCCAACACCAGGTCTGGTGTGGCTGCTTCCCGAGTTGAACTATTTCTGCACTGCTCTAGAAAATGCTCCTGGATGGTCCATACAAATTCTGCTCCATCTAGACCTCGAACACTAAGTGAATCCCAGTCAATGTTGGGAAAATTAAAATCTCCTATCACCACCATCGTGTTGCTCCCACACCTTTCTGTGATCTATCTACGTAATTGTACCTCGATCGGTGTCAAGAGGCCAGTAGTACAATCCCAGCATTGTTACCGCACCCTTTTTATTTCTGAGCTCTGCCCATATTACCTCACTGCTCGAAACGTCCATGGTGCACTCCGTCAGCACAGCTGTGATATCTTCTTTGACCAGTGACGTTTGTCATCCACCCCTTTTACCTTCCTCTCTACCCCGCCTGAAGCATTAATGTCCTGAGATGTTTCGTTGCCAATCACGCCATTTCCTCAACCAAGTCTCAGTAGCATCAATAGCATTATATTCCCAGGTACTATCCCAATCCCTAAGTTCATCCGCCTTACCTACTATATTTCTTGCATTAAAACTACAAGTCCCTCTCTGTTCATCCTCCACTTCCTGCCTCCTCTTCCCCTCAGTCATGCTGACTTCATTATCTAGTTACTTCGGCTTTAGTTACTACCTTCTTTCTGTTCACCAAACAGATTTGTTTCCCGATCCCCTGCCACATTAGTTCAAATACTTCCCAACAGCATTAGCAAATGCACTCCATCGACCATTGCCACCAGGCCTAACCAGATGTCGACCGTCCAATTTGTAATAGTCCCACCTCCCCCAGAACCGGTCCCAACACCCCAAAAATCGGAACCCCTCCCTCCTGCACCATCTCTTAAGCCACACATTCTTCCTGATTACTCGATATATCCTACACTGACTAGCACTTGACACTGGTAGCAATCCTGAGATCACTACCTCCGAGGTCCTACTTTGTTATTTTGGTTCCTAACTCCCTAAATTTTTCTTGTAGGACCTCATGCCGATGGCACATTAATGTGGGGAGAGATCATTCACGCACATAAAGTATTAGGGATACTATATAAGACTGATGAATGGACTCTGTAACTCCAAATAATCAACTCTTGTTCATATTGATCATGTTTTTTTGAATGTCCTGTGCATTGTAACCTGTACGCCTTACTCTGTCTAAGTTTATTTTTCACCCTATGATCTGTGTGTCCTTGCTTACTGTCATCTGCCTGTACTGCTCACAAATAAAGCTTTCACTGGACTTAGGCACATGCGACAATACATCTAATTAATTAATTAATTCTCACCCTAACCGTGTCTCTTTTAGAAATATGTGATAGTCGGTAACCCTCACGTTTCAACGTAATCATCCATCTTTGTCTCCTAGCACGACAGATTAAATACTCAGTTCCATCACTATCTTCTCATGGAGTCATCATCTCATGGATTAGACTGCTAATACTTGCTTGAGTTGTGTCTGTGTTAATGAGATCGTGCCTAACAAAGAAGATCATACCTCTTCACAGTGCCCCAAATACTCTCTCATCAAGGCCCTACAAATACGGGAAGACGGCTTTACTTATGTACTTGAATCATATAACAATGAAGGACAGCATACAATTTAAAATGCTCAATACTTACGGCCTTGGATGTACTATTTTTGGTGACTCATGATCAAGGACATTCAGGTCCTTTTGAAAAATCAACACTTCTCAACCTTGTACTATTTAATCAATACAAAATGAGATGCATGCTGTATATTTCTTACATCCAAATCATTTCTATGCCTTGCAAATTGTTGTGGTTCAAACACTGAAACATGTGATATCCCACGAGTAACTGCCTTCAGTCCACAAAAGTGCAAGAAGGTCTGTATTGCTTCCACTGACTAATTCCCAATCAATGTGGTATATCCAGATCATCCCGTTTGCATTTATCAATGTACTCTTACTTCCTTTGTTCAGTTGTTAGCAACAATGTAAAAATGTATTCTGCAAATTCAAAAACACCACTTTCGCTGGTTCGTTTTTGTGATGCATCAACTAACACAAACTCCACAGGTTTCTCAACGATAATTTCCGGTTTCTAAATCTAAGCTGACTGTACCAAGTCACATCATGATTTCCCACGTGTCGAGTTATAAAATTTCTCATAAAAGGATCGAATAATTTCCTCTGACCTAACATCAAGGTACACCTTTTATTGTTTTATCTCCTACGCTGGTTTTAAATATTTAGGATTACAATAACTACTTTCCAGTCTGCAGGAACGAGAAACTCCAAAGTCTAAAAAAATTTGTCGGGTAAACAATACTTATTTCTTGTCGTTACAATATTTAAAAGACATTTGGATAAGTACATGAATAGGAAACGTTAGGACGGATATGGGCCAAGCGCGGGCTGGTGGGACTAAGTAAGTTTGGAATTGAATAGTCAGCATGGACTGGTTGGACCGAAGGGTCTGTTTCTGTCCTGTATGACTATAACTTTTTCACTAGATGTAATGCCACTTCCCTGAAAACTCGGATGGAACTCATTTGGTGCAGTAACTTGCCAAACTTCAATGCAATTGGTTTTTGAGTAAATTCACTTTATTAATCCTAATCATGTTATTATTTTCACCAGTTAATCTGTCCCATATGATTTTCACCAGTCAATCTGTCCCATATTATTTCTAGAAGATTTTAGGTACCTTTAATTATAGAGACATCACGAAGGTTTTACCCTCAGCAGCAGGCAGAGATGGATTCTGTCGCTGTGTGAATAGATCGGAGCACTGCAATTGGGAGATGATGGACGTGAAACCCACTCCTGCTCAGAAAGTTCTTGAATCATGACAGTTCAATGAAACTATCACTTCCTGGTCACTGACAGCATAATCCTCTCCCTCGTGTCAGTTTACAGCTTATGCTGAAACTCATTTTAGAATCAAACTGACTTCACACTTTGCACCTGGCATAGGTCCAGGTCGAGGTAAGAAAAATTTTGTGATCAAAATATGTGCAACTAGAAGATTTGCCAGAAGAGAATTGTCACTGGAAAGGTGTGGATGATGGTTTATTCAGAAACAGTGCTGAGGCAGAAGTGAAGACTGGGGATATTGTAAAGGTAGGAGTGGGCAGGTTTTGTGGTAGACGGAATATTGAGATAGAAATAAGTTCAGGATAAAATGGGGTAATTGTGGTTATGAACACTTTCGTTTGTCCTCAAATGCTTGTAAGCGAGGGAAATGAAGTTCATGGCATAGAAATGGAGATTGTGATTAAAAGCGAAGACAATAGTTTGGATCTTTGCCAAACATACATTACAGAGAAAACGAGGGCATTCACAACGGGTTAGAGAATGAGTAAATGAGCAGAGATCAACTCAGCAGGAACACCAACAATAGCGAGGATGGAATAGTAACCTGCCTGAATAGTCATCATTACACAGCGTCAATCGAGATGTTGTTACTACACTGAAGTATCCTCCACCACAACAACGTCCAGGGTAAAAACTGCTTCTGGGCACAACTGCCCTGAACATACACAAGAAATATGGATTTCCCTGGATTAAACTCTTAGAGCTCTTACCAGTTAATTGTTTATCGTTTACACAATGCAGTTCTATAATCTGTTTAAAAACTTGCAAACATCTTAATGCACAATTTGTATGCCTTTTCTTTTTGAGATTTTTTGTAGCCTTAGCGCAAAAGTAAGTGTTCTGTTTAAAATTGACATGTTTATTCGGATTCAAGAGTCAGACACAGTACGTATTTTTCATGGGTTAAGCAACAGAAAGGAATAGAAGACAGTGGCTGTGGAGACTGATGAGGAGTAAAGTGACATCCCCACCAGCCCCCAATTTCTTCTTGACAGACAGAATAAAAGAAAATGCAGTGAAAGAAACAGAATATATTCAGACGGAAGAATGGCAAGTGACAATGTAAACAAAACAGAATAATTTGAAATGGAATAGCTGAACAGTGATTGGTGTGCGTGTTTGTGTGTCTGCGTGTGTGTGTGTGTGTTAGTGTGTGTCTGTGTGTCTGTGTGTGTGCCTGTGCGTGCCTGTATGTCTGTATGTGCATGTGTGTGTCTGTGTGTATGTATGCATGTGTGAGCGTGTCTATGTGTCTGTGTCTCTGTGTGTGCGTGTGTGTGTGAGACTGTGTCTGTGTGTGTTTGTGTATGTGTGTGTCAGTGTGTCTGTGTCTGTGTATCAGTGTGTGTGTGTCTGTGTGTGTGTCTGTGTGGGAGTGAGTGCGTATGTGTGTGTGTGAGTGTATGTGCCTGTATGTGTGTGTATGTGTCTGTGTCTGTGTGTGTGTGTACAGATAGATAAGGTTGTTCAGATGTGTGCATCAAATTCAGAATGAAGAAGAGAGACATTGTGAACAACAATGATGCATGCGATGTACAAAATTTATAAAATATTAATATGTTATCTAATCTTCAGCCGAGATGTTATGTTGCCCTTCACTCAACGTACCGTCTGGCTCCTGCCCCTTTCTGGCATTCCCTGATCTAATCTTTCATTCTTATCGAATGGATGTTATAAATTCCTGCTTCTGGTGTTCCAACTTGTTTCAGTTAATCCATTTTCTACCCAGAAACATATACTGGGTTCTGTCAACAGTTGGTGCCTGTCATATTGATGGAGATAAAAGTTCTGACATCAAATCCAGGATTTCAACATATTAGTCAATGTCTCAGGCTGAAAGACTTCATCAGGATCGGGCCAGGGGAAGGGGAGCCGGGAAGTAAATAGAGGAAGTGGCGTGGGGCTGAGGGAAGGGTCGATGGGATGGCGATAGGGGATGCAAGTAGGGGGATAATGTGATTGGTCAGTGGGAAGGGTGCAGCGGACATGCCAATAGGAAGATGGACATCTTAGGTCAGGTTCCGGAAGGACAACATGGAATAAGGCTGTGGATGGAGAGAATTTGAAGCCAGTGAAGTCAATATAGAGACCAGTGAACTGTAAGCTCTCAAGCTGAAAGATCAGGCTGTGTTCCCTAGTTTCTGTTTCTCATTGTTTCTCATTTCAATAACCTACCTTGCTCTCATGCTAACATTTCAGTCCTGGGCAACTGCAATGTTCCAGTGAAGCACAACCCAAGCTCGAGTAACACCTCACATTTCACTTTGGTCCGCAACAGCCTGTAGGAGTAGGTATTCAATTCCATAACTTCACAGCATGACGTCATTAGGGTTGTTCTCAAATCTTCATACATTCCTTCTCTTGGTCTCCCAATGAACTTGCCCTGTTTGTGATTCGTTTGTCCTGCACTTAATTAAGGAAACCAATTCCCCCTTTACAATCTAATGTATACTCATTTTACATTTGATTCTCTTTTATCACGAACAAAAGTTCATTCGTCAGTGGCATTGCACCTCCACACCGTCTGTTTCCCGTCACCCCTCCACTACCTCTGGGAAGGCATTAAAAAGCCATTTTTCCAATCCTTTTCTGTTCTGAAGACGTGTCACACTGGACTTGAACCGCTAACTCCTTTTCTCTGTCACTGTAGATGCTACAGATCTGCTGTGTTTCTCCAGAAATAAACAAAAGACATTTTCAATAAAACAAATAACTATTGATACCGGATATCTGAAACCAGAACTAAAGAAGAACCTTTGAGCCTTGAAGAACGTTCACTGGAACCAATGATTAACTCGACTTTCACTCCACAGATGCTGCCAGACCTGCTTAACTTTCCCACCAATTTCTGTTTTTCAACACGTTTCAAAAATCTGTGTCAACATTGTTCAAACCCTCTGTCCAACCTGGAGCGCCATATACCGGGAAGTGAAAGATAACACATGATGCACAAATTCATTGGGTCTGAAACTACGTTAGGTTGGCATCACTGACACTGCAGAGATCTTACTCTTGGGGAGAGAAACAGCGGGAAATGTATTCACTCCAAACACCGAAGGTAAACACATACTGGAAGGGAAAGAATTCAGATGAATATATTAAAGCGTGTTGAGCAATCAGACAAACTGTAAGTGTGACACCATGGAGAGACCCTCAATGGAATGAGAATATAAAATTGGACGTGTACCACATCAGAAACCAGAGTAGGTCACTGAGTAAATCGCTGATGGGTGAATGGGTCTCGGTGTGAACTGGGGAACAGGCAGGAGAAGGGTATGAGAGATATTGCAGCTCAAACCGTGTATTTCATGTGGTGCTGTAGACCAGAGCAACAGCAGAAGCAGAATTATATAAAACTATAATCTGCAACTTTTTGCCCCGGAGAATCCCTCAGTCTACCATTACCATCAAACTGATCTATGGTTCAGTGACGAATGTGGGTACACATGCCAGGGTCAGAGCCATGTGAACCTAAAACTGATGACAACCCGTTAAAGGTACCACAATTGACTGGTTACATTCCAAACAGCAGAACTAACATCTGGTAGAGATCGCGCAATGATACAAAGACTTACAGATCAGATCGAAGCTCAGCAGTCCTGCCACACCCAGTCATAAATAGACTAACCTACTCACTGCAGGACAGGGTCATACACATATCCCTATCCTAAATAATGGAAAAGCCCTGCACATAAGAGCAATAGACAAGGATTCGTATCTACACCATACTCAGCCAGAAGTGTTTAGTTTATGATTCAACTCCCCTGGTCAGGATGCCCACAGTATCGCAGATGACAGTTTACAAAAAATTTGATTCGCTCTATGTGACATGAAGAAACAACTCAACACAGTAGGTAGGACATAGGCAATGTAGGACAAGCCTTGTCCCTGGGGAAGCTATTTCATTCCATTTCCAATTCTGACATCTATCTGGCAATTTGAAAAATTAAGATGACAAATCCATTAAGAGGAAAAGAATTACATTATTACCAATATCATCCCCTCAACTCCATTACGACAGTCAAATGGTTGGGAGGTCTTTTGACAGAGCCGTGAAGCAGCACAAAAATTACCTGCTCAGTGTGGTTTCCGATAGGTCCCCATGTGATAGGTGCTGTTATGGAAATGTCACTGGATTACTAACCCAGACCAAGCAAATGCTCTGGCAGCTGGTGGAAGTTAAAAGCAATTAATAAAATGTCGAGATCTAAAATTTGGTGTCAGTAACAATGACCGTGAAGCCAATGTAGATTGTAATCACCAATTTGCTTCTCCAATGTACTTTCAGGAAGTGAATCTCCAGTGCTTTCCTGGTCTGGCCTAAACGTGACTCCAGACACAAGACATGTGATAAACTCTTCAATGGTCTCTGGAACATCCAAGCAGGACACTGAATTGTATCAAACTGCTCCGAGGACTTAAAGATAATCCGGAAAGAACAGTTGCCACCAGCCACTATATCGGAAAAGGGAATGGGAAATAAAGTCCTGTCGACACTGCAGAGACCTGCTTCCTAACACCTGAGAGCTTGTGACAACATTAACAGAGCTTTCCCACAGACTGCACAGAAGCCTCAGGAAAGGAGTAGGTCATTCAATCAAGTGAGCCTCCACTTTCTCATCATGGTCGAGAATCACCTGAATGCATTTCTCCTACAGCAGACTGAGATATATTGCAATTGACTCCGTCAACCAAATGTTTGAGATGTTTGCGAATACCTGGAACCCAAGGACATATTCCTGAGATACCCCCGAGCCTTCATCTCCAATCAAATGATCCTTTCATTCCAGTGTTTCCAGTCCAAAGGCTGCTTTTCTGGAGCTTGTGCACTCTTACATGCTTCCTTTTTCTTATTTTCTCCCCCATTTTTCTCTCTGTAACGTACTGACCTGAAGGGTTTGGGCCTCAAGCTGAGCGCATTGCAGAGGAGAGTGAGTTCTTACTTACTTTGCCGGAGCAAGCACAGGACCTGCAATTGGCAGCTGCTACATCAGCAGAGGCAACGTGCGTGAGATAGGGGCCAGCAGCAAAAGGTGATGTCTGAGGATTAGAGACTTGTTGCTGATTGGGTCCTGCACTGATAGTGATGAAGCGGATAGAGGAAGGCCATCATGGTAACATCAATGATGTGGTTCAAGCAGTAAGAGACATGTCTCTGACATTGGAACGGTCTGGCACAGGGGGCAACCAGCTAGTGATGGAGGAGTATCTGCCCACTGGCAAAGATGGTGCCTGAGGATCAGCATCTGCAATGTTGCTGGGGGCTGGTGTCGATGGTGATGTAGCTGTCATGGAGGGATTGGGTTGCAGGGGTGGTCGATGGTGAGGAGCTGGCTCACAACCCATCAAACTCTCTTCAAGCTGTACCCTTTGTTTATTCCATTTCCTTCAATTATTCAAAATGGCACCACTTTGTGGTGACGCGTGGAAGCTTTTCACTGTGTTTTATTGTATGTATCCTGTAAAATACACAAGGTCATCAAATCAAAATCAAAAAACTTTAACTCATTCTTTCCTGCCAGCTGTCGCTTTCTGAAACCATGTCCAAATATTTGGCACAATCCCATAAGATTTGATTTTGAACACTGGGCTTGGGACTTCAGCAAACATCTTCCTGAAAATCGCCCTCGTAATCTTACCCTTCCCAATCACCTCTCCCTCAGCCTTCTGTGCTCCAAAGTAAACAACCCAAGCTTATCCAGCCTCTCTCCATAGCTGATATTAGATTAGATTAGATTACTTACAGTGTGGAAACAGGCCCTTCGGCCCAACAAGTCCACACCGCCCCGCCGAAGCGCAACCCACCCATACCCCTACATCTACCCCTTACCTAACACTACGGGCAATTTAGCATGGCCAAATCACCTGCTCCACCCCGGAGAGCATCCTGGTGAATCTCCTCTGCACCCCTCCAATACAACTACATCATTCCTGTAATAAGTGTTCCAGAACTACACACAATATTCCATCTTGGCCTAACCATAGACTTTATAGCTCTGACAATGCATATGTTGATGAATGAAGGCTGTGCCTCCGGATCCCGCTGCCTTCTTAACTAACCTATTAACCTCAGTCAAAAAGAGTGTTGCTGGAAAAGCACAGCAGATCAGCCAGAATCCGAGAAGCAGGACAGTCGATGTTTCGAGAATAAGCTCTTCATCAGGAATGTGAGCCATCATTCCTGATGAAAAGCTTATATACGAAAAGTTGACTCTCCTGCTCCTTGGATGCTGCCTGACCGACTGCTTTTCCAGAACTACACATCGTGATTCTGATCTGAAACATCTGCAGTCCTCACTTTTTCCCTAACTTGTTAACCTGTGCAGTCACATTCAGGGATCTGTGGAGAAACACTCTCTGAGCTTCCTAGTGTGCTGCCATTAATTGCATACCCCTATTTTTGGTTCCTTCTTCCAAAGTACTTCACCTCATATTTATCAGGGTTACTATCCATCTGACTATCTGACCATTCCATCTGTATCTTCCTGTAACATAAGGCCTTCCTCCACACTGCCAACCACCCGGCCAATCTTTGTGTCAAATACAAACTTACTTATCACATTCCCCCATCCCCCTACTCATTCACATCTCGATCATTTATGAATGCCACAAGTAATAAGGGACACAGCTCTGATCCCTGTGGTACACCAGGGCACACTGGTCTCCAGTCACACAAACAGTCTTTTGCCTCCACCCTCTGTCTCCTGCCAATAAGACAATGTTTGATGTCACTCACTAAGTTACACTTGATATCATGACTTTTTAAAAAAAATCAGTTTCCCATATGGGTTTGTCAAAGGCCTTGCTGAACAACCATATAAACAACATGCTCGAAAGTATACAATAACATTTATTTGGTATGACTTCCCTCTGATGATGTCTTGAGGGCTATCCTGAATTAAACCTTGCCTCCCTAAAGAGAGATCATTTTTCTCCTTTCCTATTTTCTCCAGCACTTGCCCAAACATTGATCTAATACTGACTAGTTAACAGACAGTCTATTTCCACCATCCTTCCTGTAATGTGGGACAACACTAGTTGTTCTCCAGTCATCTGGCAGCTCCAACTTCCCTGTGACCAGATTCGACTTAAAAATTTGAGTAAGGTCCTTTTGTCCTTTTTCTCTCACAGCAACCTGGCAAACAGTCCAACTTTGCACCAGCCAAAACCGCCAATCTCTGCTCACATCTTATATCAGTCTGTTCAAGAACTTTCCAATCAATCTTCTTGAATTCTGTCTGTGCAATCTCCTTCTCCTAATAAAACAGATATGGAGCTCACATGTAGCAATCGATCAATGTTCACTACCTTCACACACAGAGTGTTCCCTTGGTCTCTAATGGGCCCTAGTTGTTTCCTGGTTATTCTGTTCTGATTGAAGTACCTGGAGAACATTTTGGAATTCTCCCTAACCTTGCCTGGCAGCACATCTCCCTGCCCCTGTGTCAGTCCGTCTCTCTGTGTGAACTGTCTAAGCTTCACTGCGTTCTCCTTTCATTTTGGCAATCACTGGAGAACACAAACTGAGTTTCTCCATCAGTTAATCTTGCCTCCAGTAAGATTGGCATGTAAGTAATTGTTTAGTTTCTCTGCAATTTCCTAGTTCTCTGCAAGAAATTATCTTGTGTGGATATTCACCATTCCACACGTTTTCCTTGCCTTCACTTTCCCATCAAGTTTCGAGAGAAGCGTTTGATCATCCTTATGCTTCTTGTACGTTTGTGTTCTTTTTAAAATTTCCTTATCAGTTCATTGGTCCTCAAATGTCTCTGAATCCATGGCTTACAACAATATCTGGATTTTTTTCTGAGCTGCTTCCTTTGATCTAATGCATCCTTTAACTTCTTTTGTTAACTATTTTTAAGTCACCTTAACCCTTTTGCTGTTTGAACTGTAGTGGACATGTGTATATTGTACATTTTAAAGTGTTTGTTTAAACAACTACCAGTAAATCTTTTTCATGTACGTCTCCAATTCAATGAAGCTAATTTGCGCCTCATACTTTGGTGATTTGCATGACTCAGGTTCATTAGGAGAAAGTGAGGATTGCAACTCCTGGAGATCAGAGCTGGAAAATGTATTGCTGAAAAGCGCAGCAGGTCAGGCAGCATCAAAGGAGCAGGAGAATCGACGTTTCGGGCATACAGCCTTCTTCAGGTTTATGACCACAAGTTGAAAAAAACTGTTTTGTATTCAAACGTCATATAAAATTCGATAAATTATAATTATTATTCTCGAAGCCTCCTTTTCAGCAGGGTTTTCAATTAGCCCTTCCGATCACATAACACCAAAGTCAAAACAGCCTGACCTCTACCTCAGTGCTCAACATGCTGTGAAATGAAACCATCACATATACACTCATGAAATCCATTTACCATGCATTATTATTCACGTGGAATAACACAGTTTAGATGTAGCTTGTTCATTATTACTGTGGTACGCATAGACCTGGGTATCTAATTTCCTGTTTTATATCATACCCAACTTTTGCATTGCAACTTTCACTTTGATATATAACTCACATCAATCTTTGCTTCTACTTGCTGTTTCTAAGCTTCACCCTATCAGACTCAGTGGAATCTGAGTAATGTGGCCTCTGGGGAGATTAATGGCAGAATCCCGTGAGATATTTGGTGAAGCCTATTTGGACGTTGAGATGATCTCGTCACGTTATTCATTCTTCTCAAGAGTTATTATGACTTTTTCACCAGATCTCCCGTTTTGCTGTTGGAGTAGAGAAGGACAATGATCTTTCAACAATACTATGCATTACCATAGACAGCTAAGACGGCTCTAAACTGGGTGGGAATTTTACATCAGGTTGGTAATGTGTTGCTGATATTATACATGACCTTAATCAGATCACATCTGGAGTAGCATGTACAGACTTAGTCTCCTCATTGAAGAAAGGATATTGTTATATTGGAAGCAGCCCAGAGATGGTTCCCTCAACTGATTCCTGCAATCAACGGATTAACTTATAAGGAAAGGATGGTCCGTTTCATCCAATACGCATTAGAGTTTACAAAATTAAAGATGATCTTTTTTACATATAGAATACCGGAAAGAGTCTGCAACAGAAGCCAATTACACATCCAATTCCATTTCTCTAGCCTGTTACACTGGAACAGCAGAAGGATATTCAGGTCTTCGAAACTGTTACACTAGAATAGGACGAGGTTATTCACCGGCTAGAGCCGATATTCACTTACATGAGGAGGTCAATCAGCTCCGCGAGCATAGCGCTGCATGCAGAATAGGCTATGAGGCACCAGTATCCTGTTATGCAGCAACAGGATCAGTCCATTCAGCCTCCTCAAGACTATAACACAGGATCTGGGAGAGATTCGTACACTAGAATAACATGAGGCCATTCAGCACGAGAATTAAAGAAGGAGATAAAAAGTACTTGAGACTTATTATGGAAAGGTGGAGGTAATTCACCCATGTGTCTGTTGTATGGGAACAGGAGGAGACAAATCACTCGTTCGAACCCATTTCAGAGATGCAGGAGGTGATAGTTCAGTATCTTGAGCCTGTTAGGAAGGAATATGAAGGGAACCTTCAGCCCCTCAAAATGTTATACAGCAACAGAAAGATTCCACAATCCCTCAGACTTCTGATATATTATCAGGAGGAGGCGAAGCAGATCTTGAATCTGTAAATCAGGGCATTCCGACCATCAAGACTATATTGTAGGAACACCATAGGGACATTCAGTCCATTCAGTATGTAAACCAGGAACAGAAAAAATCAATTCAGACACTCATGCCTCTTACACAACAATTGAAGCAAATCTTATAAAGCTTTCTGCCTGTTACATAGGAACATGTGAAATGGAACGTAGAGTTTACAAAAAGTTTAGGAATTAGATTAATCAACTCCACTTGTCAATAAAAGGTTGTGAACATATTATTGGGAATTGAGGGAAATTGTGAGAAGCCATTATTAATTCATTAACAACAGGGGATTTGCAAAGTTAAACCAGAATGCATCAGAATCAGCATTATTTTTAAAGAATTTGTTTGCTCGAGTTCTTTAAAGATGTGACAAGCAAAGTAGACAATAGGGATCCTGGAGAAGTAAAGTACCCGAACTTTGAAAAGGGATTGATTAAACGTCGCTCAAAATATTAAGCTGTAAAATAAGAGGACATGGGTTTGGGAGGAAGTTATTCGCCTCGATATAGGGCTGATGAGCCAAGAAAATGCAGAGAGATGGAATAGTTGTTTCGTTAACGGTTGGCACCTTTTGGGGTTCCATAGAGTTCAAACCAATGGACCCAAAAATTTACCATCCATGGTATCACTTGGATGAGAGTTGAAAAGTGTGGTTCTGGAAAGGCCCAGCAGGTCAGGCAGCATCCGAGGAGCAGGAGAATCGACGTTTCGGGCATAAGCCCTTCTTGAGGAATGAGGCGGGTGTGCCAAGCGGGCTGAGATAAAAGTTCCAGCTTGCTCATTTCCCCTCCCCCCCTTATCTCAGCCACAACTCCCGGATTCAGCACCGCCTTCTTGACCAGCAATCTTCTTCCCGACCTCTCCGCCCCCATCCCATCTCCGGTCTATCACCCTCACCCTCACCTCCTTCCAACTATCGTATTCCCAGCGCCCCTCCCCCAAACTCCCCCCCAACCTTTTATCTTAGCCCGCTTGACACACCCGCCTCATTCCTGAAGAAGAGCTTATGCCCGAAACGTCGATTCTCCTGCTCCTCGGATGCTGCCTGGCCTGCTACGTTTTACAGCACCACAATTTACAACTCTGGTCTCCAGCATCTGCAGTCCTCACTTCCTCACTTGGATGAGAGGAGAGAAAAGATGAAAGCCTCATTTTCAGCTGACACTAAAACAAGTGGAAAAGTAGGTTGATGTAATGAGGATGTAGAACATTTACAAATGAACATGAACAGTTTAGATGAATGTGCCATGTCTGGAAACTAAACTTTAACATGGATGATATGGGATTAACTATTGTTTTCAGAGGAATCGAACATGTTATGGAAATGGAGAGCAAATTCAGAGTGTTTACGTGCAGATGCATCTGTGCGTCCTTGTGATACCACAGAAAACACACATGCAGCTACAGCAGGGAATGAGAAAGGCAAGTGCAATTTCAGTATTTACTTGTAAAAGAATAGTGTATAAAGGGAGGGAAGAATTACTGCAACTCTGCAAGGTATTAGGGAGACTGTCACTGACATACTGTGTTCAGGTTTGGTGCCCTGACTGCAGAAGGTATGTAGTTACAGTGAAGTTACTGATCAATTAATTAGATTGATTCCAGAGATGAATTTTTCTTTTAAAGAGAGTTTGAGCAGTTCAGGCCTGTACTCTCTGTAGTTTAGAAGAATGACAGGAGACCTTATTGGGGTATGGAGGATGTTAAACGTGATTGAATAGTCAGTGTGGAGTGGATATTTCCTCATGTGGGAAAAACTAGAACAAGAGATCATATTTTTAGGATTAGGCAGAGCAGATTTAAAGCAGGGGTGTGGAGAACTTACTTACCTCAAAGGGTTGTGACTCTGTGTAATTCACCACCCCAGATTGCATGGGATGCTGGGGTACTGAGTTAATGAAGGGGTAAGGAGAGTGGGCAGGAAGGTGGGACTGAGACCGCGATGATGTCAGCCACGATTGTATTCAATGGGAGAACAGACTCACGGGGCTGGATTGCTGACTGATGCTCCTCGTTTTTATTCAGCCCTTCGACGCGGTTACACAGGAATGGGGGAGGACTAGGTATCAGACCGGAAGCAGGCACTCCAGATAAATCCATCTTAATCAGTTCCACAGAACGTGTCTAGTGTTGACACATAGTGACCAGTGCAGGGTCCTCAACTGTTTACATTAGATATCAATGATCAAGATGATAGAACCGATGTGCTGCTACTAAGTTTGGTGATGACACTAAGATAAGCAAGACATTAAGTTATCAAAATAATGTGGAGAGTCTGCAAATTGATATGAAAGGTGAAGTCAATGAAAAATGCTTTGCCAAGTTGAATATAACGGAATATATAACCTGCCAGCTTTTTCAGGAAGAAATTAATATGTTTCTGAAATGGAGAGGGATTACACGACATAGTGATACAATATGTTCTGGAGAGTTCACTCTGACCCATTCAGACATGGGAAGTGTTGCTCCATCTCACTGGTGGTCTGCTCGCTGACATTCCCAATGGCCCCATTGCTCTCAGTACACACGGGATATTTTGACATGTTTAGTTGGCGGTGGGGAGTGGTCAGGGGGAGGATGTTTTGAGCCGTGTATCAAGGGGACAGCCGTTATCTGAAAGGCTATCCTTTCTTTCCGAATGGAGACTCAAAGACGATGGGAATAGCTGACTGTTTCTGAATGATGAGACAGTGGCTGCTACCAGGACAATGGGTATTCACCAACATGCTCTACTGTACATGGGCATATTGAAACATCAATGAGGTTAGAGTTCCTTCATTTCCTCTAGTTCTCCTCATTAACATGGGGACCCACAGAGCCATGTACATCATCGGGATTACTGCTATACTGAGAAAACACGGATACAACCGGCAATTCTCTGCTGAGAGAGAAAACATTCACCTCATCCCGCATATATATTCTCCGTCACCGAATGGTGACATTGATGTTGAGGTACTGGGAGATGATGAATATGTCACCTAGTCCTGCGATGAATGTTCCTGATCATAGAAGTTGACTGAAACAGTGACCCTAACAGCCACTGGCAGCACCGTCCTCCTCCTGGTGTGATGCTGCAGGACGTGTTGAAGGAGGTGACACCGCTCCTTGTTCAGTCAGGGACCCATCACAGGCTGCTCCTGGGTTAAGTGGAGCTTGGGAAGCTGTTCCTGGAAAACACCTGGTGGATCCAGAAGACCCCTTTCCCCACACACACCCACTCCGTGGATTCAGAGCTTCCCCTCTCTGCAGCCTCTGCTCCATTTGGTTTCATGTTACACACCCAGATGCTGTAACTGCAGTCCCCAGGCTCCATCCAGAGTTGGTTCACCAAATCCTCAGGTCTTCCTGAATATCTGAGAGAGCTCCAGCAAACCATCCCCAGCCCCTCCAATAACTTTTCAATAACAGGAGACAATCAGGAGCCCCGCAGCTACAAGTGTTATGGACCTAGCCAGACCACCTCAAAATATTTTAAGCTGGCAGCCTCGACCTTAACTTTTACTTATTTTAAATGTAGATGTGAACTGTGTCTTCCAGATGTGTTGCAACTGGTCAACTCACTCAATGTGAAGCAAAATGTAATCCATTCAAAGGTTCCAATTAAGACACAATCAAAGGGAAGAAAAATTTGGGATAGCTTCTCTAAGCAAACAATAGATACAGTGCCTTCTACTAATTAACTGTGCTAATTCAGGAACATCCCATAAACACACCCCCTGGCATAATGGTAATTTCAAATACAAAATCTTATGTGCGGTTCTCCAATCCAGTAAGAAGCAACTGTAAGAATGTTTTCAGAGAGAATAGCAGCTGGGAATCATGTATTGAAACTTCCACCCCATCTGGGATCCCGAGCAGCTTCGGAATGCTGCAGCTAAAAACAAAACAAGAAACCCTGGTCTGGGAGAGCTGGCCACTGCCCTTCCATTGTTACCAACGTTTTAATAAAACCTAAACACCTTCTCAGTTGTTTACTTAAGCTGTTTTCAGACGGAAGTTCGGTATCTCTGCCTTTAAGACCTCTTTTCAAAAACAAACCAAAGAGAAAATACCTGTTTTAAAGTGACAGCATGGTCACAACTAACCGTTCGAAATAAAAAACCAACAATATATAAAGATGGCCTCATTTAAAACCCATTATTCATACTGGCTCAGTAGACTAAAAAACTTATATATTGCATTGACACTAAGCATGCAAACATTCACAACTCCATTTTATTTCAGTCAGTTTACTTCTGCCACAGAACGCTTCTGCTTTTCTTCATCCAAGTCTTGACAACTTGTTAGCAAGTATGGTTTATCGTCCTGTCACTTGTATAACTTCCAAATTGAATGGCAACAATAATAACTCTGTCTGAACAGATTGGACGTTTTCTTCCTAAATTTCTCTAAAAACGTTCAGTCGTTCTGATAAGTATATGTATACTAGTCTAAGACACGTTATTGGCAATTTAAATGCTGAAATGTTGTAACGCCAACAACAAGCTCAAGGCCTCATTCCCAGTTGTGAAATATTTCTATTGATGGTTCCACCGAACGCTCTAACCACACGTTTCGTAATGGAGCACTTCTCATCTCCCTCATAGTCCTTCTCAATGACATATCTCCTCATGAATCAACTTAAAGGATTTACATGTTTCTGTACCTCTTAATGTTGTAACCTCTTTACCTGCTATTCCTGAACGATGCCACTAAATCTTACACACAGGTATATATTTTAAAATCTTGCACATTCTTCTCAAGCTCTCCCAGAAGCCAAACTATGATCTATGGACCAACTGAAAGCCATTCGCCATTTCAGATTCTAATCATGCCATTTCAACTTTCTGTTCTTCCACACGAGTTCTCAGGCCTAAAGGAAGTGAGTTTTAGAACTCCTCCATAGTAAGAATCTCTCTAAGAGTGTTGTAGTTGCTCTGTTTTTAATACCATGACTCACCTTTCAAAATTACTTTGTTTGATCCTTTCGCACTCACTGTATGTTTAATGAGGCACGCAATTTTATATTCTAAAGCACTGTCTGTCGGCTTCTGGCGCAAGCTCATGTCTTCACTTCCTCATACTGGCCAGATACCTCTTCCGATAGGGATGCAAATACCCCACTCCTTATATCTACCAGCTTTGTTTGGATCAACAAACTCTACATGGTCAGTGGCCGCTGCACTCATGTAGCCACTTTCTCAAATGAAATTGAAAAGACATTTACATCATTCTCATCACATTTAGACAATGCCTGTACATATTTAAGCAGATCCCCATCAGGCCTTCGGCTCCCGTAGAGTTGCTCATCCTCACTATCCTTCTCATTTAACCTACCGTCTACATTCATCTCCACCCTGTTAAGTCGACTTTTCTTTCACATTGGTAACTTTTGAAGTTGAAAGTCTCTCGATTTTTGCTTTTATTCTTTCTTTTTCTGTCTTTCTTCTTACTCTACTCTTCTTTTATTCTACTTTTAATCTTATTTCAAATTGTCTTAATTCCTTTTCGTGTTCAAGCTTCCTCACCTGCAATTGAATTCTAGCCATTTCCAGAGATTCTGATAGTGTTTCCACCAAACTTTAAATGACAAGCTATAGCTGAAATTGTCTCTCCTTTGCTCACAGACAAACACAAACACAACTTCAGCTTGTCTGCCAATTCTAAAAGCTTTGCTTTGCTTACCTTTATGTAAAATCTCCAACTTCACTTCTTCCAAACTCAGAGAACTCTTAGAGACAGAAGTAGAAATTACTCCGCAAATCACTATACATACCCAACGAATTCAACACCCAGACCAAAAGACACTAACAAATATAAGACGCTCCCTTTGAGCCTAACAATCTCCCTGTGCACATTCTCTCTGTCTGCGCATGGGTTTCTCCAGGTGCTCTATTTTCCACCCACAGCCTAAAGATATGCAGGTTAGGCGAAACGTCATGTTAAATTGCGCGTACTATTCAGCGATGTGTAGGTTAGTTGCACTAGTCAGGGGTAAATATGGAGTAATACGTTAGTGGAATGCATCTGAGTAGTTTACTCTGCGAAGGGCGGTTGTGCACTTGTAGGGCCTAATGGGCAGCTTCCACAATGTAGGGATTCTAATCTTGCACCCAGTTTGGACTGATCGATTTCCAACCGGATGAGTGTCCCCAGTTTGTTACGGATTAGATCAGTCTGCCTTAAAGTTTTCAAGATTGTAGCCTGAATGCCAACCTTGTCTTAGGTTACAACAGGCCCTACGGCCCAACAAGTCCACACTGACCCACCGAAGACCAAAACACCCAACCCAATCACCTACTTTATATTTTCCCCTAATACTATGGGGTAAATCTCTCTGATTAATTCACCTGTCCTGCATATCTTTGGATTGTGGGAGGAAAGCAGAGGAAACCATACAGACACAGGGATAATGTACTGACTGCACACAGTTATAAGCGGGAATTGCACTCCGGTCCCTGGTGCTGTGAGGCAGCAGTGCTAACCACTGAGCCACCATGCTGCCCCACTACCTTATAGTAAATGTAGATGTGAAATGGGTATTCCAGACGTGATGCGGCTGGTCAAACCACTCATTTCTAAGCAAAACACAATTTATTTAAACACTCAAATAAACATATATACAAAAAGATGAGTTTAGAATAACTTAACTACTGGAAACCATAAGGGAATAGTAGACACAGTACCGTCTACTAATGAAATATTCCAATGTACTAACATTCCATAAGCTCATCCCTTGGCAGAAAGACACATCCAAGATCATTCAGCATTGCACGTAGATGTGCAATCCAGGAGGAGACAACATCAAGAGAGATTTCAGAGAGAAGAGCAGCGAGAGATCATTTATTGAAGAATTCAACCTATCCCCGACTGCAAGCACCTGGTGACAGTTATAACTCAGAAAAACTGGAAACCCTGGTCTGTGAGAGCTGGCAACTGTTATCAATATTTATATAAAAACCTAAAAGTCTCCTATGTTATTTACTTCAGCCAGTTGCAGTAGGCAGTTCGGCCTTTAAGTTTGCTCTTTTAAAAAAAGGAGAATTTTTTTTAAGTGAAAACATTGTCAGAGATGTTAGATACCTAGTCCTTTGCAATAATACTCAAGGGGATTCTTCGTGTTACTGACCACACGATCAACTCAGAGGGACAAACATAAAAGTCAGACGTTCAGTGGACAGGCACAGACCATCTTCCAAAGACGTGAGTCAAAACCGCTGAAACCCCTATCCAACATGGAGCACTACATGGGACACACCGGGAAGTGAACATTAGCCCGACACACACCTTCACCCCGACATGGAACACCACATGGGACATGCTGCGAAGTGAACAACAGCCCAAGACACACCGTTTCACTGTTTCTGAGCTTCACACTGTCAGCACTCGATACACTAGGGAGCCAATAAGCAAGGTCACGAAAGATGCAGAGGGACAGAAAGACTTACATTAAACACAGAAACAGACAGTTAATTAACTGAGAACATGTTGTGGAAATATAGAGAAAAAGACTGGGCAGTCGGACTAACTGGAGGAATGAACCCGTAAAGAGCAAAATTACAAGAATGAGAACATTAAATAAAGGTATATTCAGATCAGCTGAAATGGTTTGTTTCATCAAATTCTGAATTGTTTTCACGGAACACTTCAAACAGTATAAGCTGGGAAAAGATGACAGACCAACATGGAGAGCTGTGCAGGCTATCCTAATGCATTGCACAGTAAACTGCAATATTGGCCCAGCATTGGGAGTATTGCAAACCTTTACTATCACATGGGAATGATACGCAGATCAAATACACACAGCAGGGGAAGATTCCTATCTCCATTGGACCATTATACGTGTGTGTGTGTGTGTGTGTGTGTGTGTGTGTGTGTGTGTGTATGTGTTGGGGGCGTTCATTTGTGGTAGTTGAAAGTGAAACTATTGTTTGAGAGAAAATACACTTAACGGAAACCTGGTTAAATATTTGAGAGTGCAGTAGGTGGATGGAGGAGGGGGTGAAGGGAATGTGTCATAGAGGAGGGTGGAGGGAATGTTGGGAATGAAAACAAAAGAGGTGGGACAGGTCTGGAGGACGGTACCAAACTGGAAGTTTGGAACTGTAGTAAGATGGGGGAGTAGGAATGAGGAAACCCATGTAGTCCACATTAAGAAACAAGATGAGGAGTTCTTCCTCCAGGCGTCGGGTTGTGAGGGAGTGCCGATTGAGGTGGCCCAGGGCCTGCATGTCCTCGGGAGAGTGGGAAGGGAAGTTGAAATGCTTGGCCATGGTTCAGTGGAGTTGATTCTTGCTGATGTACTGGAGATGTTCTCTGAAGTGTTCTGTCTGAAGGCATATGGTCTCCCCAATTTAGAGTCGACCGCATGTGGAGCAGCAGATACAACAAATGACATGTGTGGAAGTGCAGGTGAACCTTTAATGGGTGTGGAAGACCTCCATTGGAGCTTTGGTGAGAGGTGAGGGGGAACATGTGGGTACAGACGAAGGTGCTGGGAGCGAATGGGGGACTTTGGAGGGTTTGGATTTGAATAGGTAGTCATGGAGGGAAAGGTGTTCGAGGAGATATAATAGGTTTGCGGAGAGAAATATATCCCTGATGGTGGGGTCAATAGAGAGGTGGCGAAAAAATTGGCAGATGGTGTCATTCATGCGTAATTTGGTGGAATATAAGGTGAGGACATTCCTCTGACCTTCTTCCGTCCTTGATGTGTTTGGAGATGTGGGGTTCATGGATAGAGGTGCGGGACATGGATGAGATGCGTTAGAGGGCATCTTCAAAAACATGGAAGGGGAAGTTCGGGTCTTTAAAGAAGGAGGCCTTCTGGTGTGTTCTATGGTGGAACTCGTCCTCGAGGAGGGGATGCAACTGAGGCAGAGGTGGGGTGGGAAAAGACGGAATCGACATATCTGTGGGTGACAGTGGGTTTGTAAAAATATCAGTAACACAGACCTACAGGGATATTTTCCCTCCCAACCTCTATCCACTTTCCGCAAAGACCTTTCCTCCACGACTACCTGGTCAACTCCACGCCCTCCCATTACCCACCCTCCCCTCCCGGCACCTTTCTCTGCCACCACTGGAATTGCAAAACTTACGCCAACAACACCCCACTTTCGCCCAATTCCTCAAAGAAGTCGTTCACATCCATCAACCTTTCACCTGCACTTCCACACATGTCAGTTATTGCATCCATTGCTTCTGATGCAGTCTCCTCTCCAGTGGGGCCACTGGACACCTTCTCGTAGCGCGCTTTAGAGAACATCTCCAGGATACCGGCAACAATCAACCCCAACGCCCCATGACTGAACACTTCATCTCCCCCCTGCAACTCTCCAGAGGACATGCAGGTCCTGGGCTGCCTGCACCGCCACTCCCTCACCACACGACGCCTGGAGGAAAAACCCCTCTTCTTCTGCCTCATGAAACTTCTACCCCATGGCATCAATGTGAATTTCACCAGGTTCCTAATTTCCCCCCGCCCCCACCTTATGCTAGTTCCAACCCTCCAACGTGGCACTGTGCTACTCACCTGTCCCACCTGTCTATCTTCCTTCCCACCTATCCGCTCCACCCTCATATTCGACCTAACACTTTTATCCTCACCTCCATCCACCTATTGCATCTTCAGCTAAATTTTCCAAAGCCCACTCCTCCCAATTTATCTCTCCAACCTCGAGGCTATCAGCCTTATTCCTGATGAAGGCCTTTTGCCCAAAGCGTCATTTTTCTTCTGCAACTCAGATGCTGCCTGACCTGCTGTGCTTCTTCAGCAGCACTCTAGTCTTGCCTCTGATCTCTAACATCTACAGTACGCACGTCCGTCCAACTATTTCCCCTGTCCATTGATCCTCAGCGATCATGAATGTCCACGCCAAGGTCTATTTGTCTGTCTACACCACACAGAATAATCACTGTTATTGTTACTTCTTCCAAATGTCGTTAACAATCATTGATCTGGATTCAATTCCATTCGCCATTTTTCCTTTCGACCTGATTGAGACATCCCTGAAGTCTCTGACATTCTTCGTCATCGTCAACTGCACGACCACTTGTTGCATCATCAGCAAACTTCTGAATTTTGGCTCCTACAACTATGTCTGAATCATTGGTCTACATCAAAAAACAGTAGAACTCCACTGGAAACACGCATCCAAGCAGGGTTCATTGCTGGTTGGGATTAGCAGCTGCAATAACAGCTGTTTCGATCTCCTGCAGTCATTTGTTAACTTGCTGTTGACTCTGTCAGTTGGTCGCCTTCGGGATCACTTCTTACATATGGAAGTGGTGAATGACCTGTGCGTATTGTGACTGAGCAAGTGAGTTTACACCTCTGCAGATAATTGAAACCCTTCCTGCAGTCACCCCATGGCCCTGACTTCTTGGCGCTGTGGGTGTCCTTGTGTCTATTTGGTTTGACAATCAGTTGAATTCGAGTCCACACAGACACGGTACCCATTTCCCCATTGTCCATGTATTTTTATTCTTCCTTATTTTCCCACTGAATGTTGTTATCATTGGTCTGACAGCATTTGTTGTTCATTCTTAATTTACCTTGATCTGAGTCAGAGGGCATTCATGGGTGAACTACATTGTTGTGGGTCTGGAATCACATGTTGACAGGACTCGTTATGGTCGGCAGATTTCCCTTTCGAAAGATCATGAATAAATGAGTTTACAGCAATGTAATGTTATTGTCTCTGTTCCTGAGATTGCTTGTATTTTCTAGATTTTACTCATCGAATTTAAGTAACAGCAGCTGCCACGTTCCAGTCTCCAAAGATTACTAACCCAATATATCGCTCCTGCAATTGTCAAATCAGATTGTCCCAAATGGAGAGAGAATTGGACGCGTTTCTGTGTTTGAATGGAAGGAATGTATGCATGATTGGAGTGTTTACTAGAGCAAGAGACTAATGTGGAGACGATGTGAGCAATAGCAGTTCTTACTGACAAAGCAGCAAAATATCGCTTTGTTAAGGAAAATCTCTTAGAATACTTTCAATTCATCGACCTCTCTCTTACGGCTCCAGCACACTTCCTCTGAGCCAATCCTCACTGCGGGTTAATGCTGCTGCTGAATTTTAACAAGATAACAAATTGAGACCAATCTGCGCTTCCACCTCGCATTTGACCAGACGCACTCCCAGCTGAAGCATTTCACGTGCTTGGATAAATAGACACAGTATTTTCCCTGGGGTCATAGATTTCCCTAGAGGGCATAGATTTAGTTTGAGAAGGGAAAGATATAAAAAATATCTAAGGGGCAACTTTTTCATACAGAGGGTGATGCGTGTATGGAGTAAGCTGCCAGAGGAAATTGTGGAGGTTGGTACAATTGCAACATTTCAAATGCGTTTGGTTGTTATATGTATAGGATGGGTGCGGAGGGATATGGGCCGGTTGCTGGCAGGTGGGACTAGATTGGTTTGGGATACCTGGTCGGCATGGACAGGTTGGACTGAAAAGTCTGTTTCTGTGCCGTCCATCTCTATAAGTCTATTAATCTATGACTGGGCCTTTGCCAATCATGTCACTGGTGCCACAGAATAGCTTCACGTGCTCATTTCCACCCCCACTTCCTGTTTGGTATTTGCGGCTGTGCCACAAAGTTTGTCTGATTCTGCTTCTCGAATCTCGGATTATGTGACTGCAGCAATGGGTACTTCCTTGTGTGGGGATATTTGTGAAGCAACCATTTTAAAACTGATTGTTATTGGAACATACATTTCACCAATATCCTGCACTATCCCCTGAACCTTTTTGTTTCTAGAAATCTATCATACTCAGTCTTCAACTTGCAGTGCTCGATGGAACCACCACAGCATCTGGAGATATCGAATTTAAAGATTCAGCTAATTCTGAATTCCCACATGTCTGCTATCGCTCGTCTTATATTCTTGTTATGCATCTGCTACACTTCCTAACATCTCCTTTGTCACTGTAATTATTGCTGTTTTTAAATGCGTGTCTCTGCATGACCCCGTGATGATTTGAATGTTAAAATATTCTGCATTGTGGCCGCAGTAAACTCGTTCGCATCCGAGTCACTGCACTTTACTCCTTGTGACTCAAGCTGAAGAAACGTAGAAAGGAATTAGTTGATTTTGCACGAAAGCATTCTGAAAGATTATGAGTTTTTTTTCATTAAACCCCCCCTCTCTCACACACACACATCTCTGCGAGTCATATGTCAGAATTCAGACTCACCGATTCTCAGAGAATTCCCTCCCTCCCGCAATCACTTACCTCCTTTAAGTTCCCCCTCCCACTTCACTTACAATCACTTTCACATTGACCTCGTTCAGTCTGTGCTGCTGTGCTCACTGTTGCTGGGTGACCATGCCCAAGTCTCACCATCGAGACCTTCAAACCAGTTGATCCATTTCGATACCGCGGTTATGATATCAATCATGTTGTAGGAGCTTTTACTGACGTGGACCAGCGATTATTGAAACATCAGTCTCAGGATAAGGGGACAGGGCAGCATTAGAAAATACATTTTATTCAAAAAACACATGTTTCTGTGGACTTCCACATAATTTATTTCACATGATAATTCAGCTCGAGCGAGATTATTGTTTGTACCTACGCAATTCACATTATAGGATGTGACAGCACTGGAAACGATGCAGGGCAGATTTGCCAGGATATTGTCTGGGCTGAAGAAGTGAGACTGGACAAACTGGAGTTGTTTTTCTTAGAGCAGGGTAGATTGAGTTGGCCTTGTTTAAGATGTAAAAATACTGATGGATATGGATAGAGTAGACTGAACAACATGTTTCACTTTGATGGAGATTTCGATCACGGGGCACCATCGATTTCAGGGCAGAGGCGGAAACATTACAGTGAATGATTGGAAAAACGTTTTCAAAAACAGTGTATGCAAGGCTCGGAGACGCAGAAATCCACATAACTTTCCGAAGTGTTGAGATGTGAATTTGTGATGCCAAGACATACCAGGCTATGAGCTCAGTGCTTTGAAAAGGAGTTAGGATAGTTAAACGATTGTTATTGAGCAATAAAGATGCTCCGTTCCAAGTGCAGGTTATTAATACCTGTCCTTCCATTCTCGAAGGGATATGTCACAGGAAGAACTGCGCTGTCTGAATCTGCGTGGGGGAGTACTACTGCTCCCGGGTAGACAGATTGACAGTGAAAGTGCAAACACGTGTTTTCTGTAAGCTGTACCGAATGTTGGTGTTGAAATGAAAATCATTAAGTAGTTTTGCTTCGCAGTAAGGTGTTTACTTATAGTATGAAGCGGAGGAAGATATACAATATACTGCCCACTCCCCACGAGCTCATAACACTGAATACAGGCACTATGCAGGACAATTTCTCTCTGGACACCATTCTCCAATCCTCTTTGACCCCCCAGCGGGTGTCAAAAGTGAGTAAACCTACGTTCAGTCCGCAAGCAAAAAAAGACCCCGAGCTTCTAGGTTCCTGTCACTACAACATCCCACTGTGCTCCCATGCCTCTATTTCAGTTTGGTCTGTTGCAGAGCTCCTGCATAGCACAGCGCGAGTTGGAAGAGTGGTACGTCATTTCCTACTGAGAGACCTTGTAATCTTCAGTACCCAACATCGAGTTCAATCATTTTAGACCCTGTCCACCTTCTTTCACGTTCCTGCCCCGCCTACACATGCCATTCGTTCCAAAGGCGGATCGTTTGGCTCGAAAATCTCTCCCCAGATGCACTAGACCTGCTGATTTTGTTCAGGTATTTCTGCTTTTCGTTTGATAATTTTTTTCTGTTCTGATTGCCAGCCTTCAGGAAGCGTGTGTTTCCATGGGAAAATGGTCAGAAGAGATTTACCAAGGTGGTGCCTGAGCTTGACCATTCCCCCTGTGAAGACAATCGAAAGTGAGGACTCCAGGTGCTGGAGCTCAGAGTCGAGAGTGTAGTGCTGGAAAAGCACAGCATGTTAGACAGCATCTGAGGAGAAGCGACTCTGTTCTTCGGGCACAAGCCACCGCTATTCCATTACCAGCCGATGCTTGGAGGAAGAATGACTCATATTCCACCTTAAGACCCTGAAACCATATGCAATAAAAGTGTATTTCAATAGCTTCCTCATTTCACCTCCCCACGAGCCCCCCCCACCCCCCCAACAATATCCCAGTCCAAAGACACCATCTAGGCACTACTGTCTGGACCAGGCCTCGAATACCCCTTCTGAACTATCACCTTCTCCCTCACCTTCATCCACCTATCGCTATCTCAGCTACCTGACCACCAAACCCTTTTCTCTCCATCAACTCCGACACAAAAGTGTCATTCCGGATGAAGGGCTTATGCCTGAAACATCGATTCTCCTGCTCCTCGGTTGCTGCCTGACCTACTGTGCTTTTTAAGCACTATACTCTCGCCACTGCAAAGAGAGATGAGCTAGACCGGTGCTCTTTATCTGAGAGCGGAGAAAGCTGAGAGAGGAATTGATTAACGTGCACAGAAAGGGGATAGATGTGAGTGACGAGAATAAACTTCTTATGTGTAGGGTTAATAACCAGGGATATAGATAAAACGCTAGAAAGAGGATGTTCAGAGAAGATTTAAGAAGAATGCTTACATCCTAAGAGTGTTGTTTATCTGCAACTCACTATTTAAACGTCAGGTAAAGCTAAGAGTCATCAAAATACTTCAGGAATATTTAGCCGAACACTTGAGGAGGTAGAGCATGCATGGATTCGGACCAGGCACTGGAAAGTGGGGCGAGGATAAACGGATATTTGATGAAAAACTTGAACACCGTAACGTTGGGTGCAGTAAAATGGAGGCTAACACAGCTCTGTGGAACAATTAAAGACGTGTTGGACTTTTACAGCATTATTAAGGTTGCATTTCAAAGTTTGTGGGTTTGAGTCCCACCACAATCGGAGTTCAGTTCAGATTTCAGCTGAATGAATGATTGTTCTGCTGATTCATCATTAGTTCCCGTCGTCCGACGGCCTCGTCCCTGCTACTGAACAGAGAAGATTCCTGAATTTCTGGGTAGTGAGTTTTGTGGGAATCATATCATTTGAAGCATGATCAGCCCAGAATCGGCTTCTCACTCATAAAACCTACTGCAGAAGCCCACCGGCACTAAACACATTTCCCTCCCACAGTTGCACAGCGTTTTTCGGTTTATTCAGTGTCTTTTTGCCTTTGGGCGACAGGTTGATGTGGATGCTGGGAAAATACATTGATGTGTTCGGTCAGCCATGGTGACATCAAATGGCGGGGTAGCACTGGCGGGCGAAATGGCCCCCTCCTATTCCTCATTGTCTGTGCTGTTTGTGACACAGTGTTTTAAACGATAACATGATGAGGACCCTGTGAATCTACACCACGGAATACCAAGGACCTCCCCTTTAACCTACTGCTCTCAGAGCTGGAATACACAGGTTCTTTTGCAGCTTTAGATCAGACAGTGGACGATTCTCGCAGGCGCTCTATCAGACTGCATGCTTTTGCACACAGGTTTCCAGCTGGACACATGGAGCAAACGGCCGTGTGGATATTGGGGATTCAGGGAAAAAAATCCCTGCTACCTGGTTACAGTTCTGGACACGGTAAAAACATGAATTTGGGACATTCAGTATCTCACTCTGGATTCTTATCACTTTACAATTTAAACTGAAATTCAATTTACTCTTACATGACGTTCTTATATCTTCAGTATTCATGAAAACTGTGCACCATGTCTTTGAATATAGCCCTGGTGAAGATTGATGATGAATTTAGTATTCTTCATGTTGTCTGTAGGAACTTGCAGAAGGAGGTTAGTGAAGAGTCGTTGAATCGAATTCTGCACCAAATTGAAGCAGACCGAATGAGAAACCCTGTGACAGTGATAATTAACATTGTCTGTAAACAACGCAGCGACCCACGGAAACCCAGTTTTCAATCATGTCTATTTTGCACAACATTTTTTTCTGTGTCCCATTTCCTGAACCTGATGCTCGAATAGTCACAGGTCCATATCAGTTCGTCCTCCACTTCCTTAGTTTTAATTTCAGAACCACTGCAAATGTAGAACAGGCGAGTCGATGTCCCAGAGGTACGAGTAGGGCACTTTGGAGGCTTGCTGCCGGCGGCTCCAGTGGAACAACTGATCAGTACTTGGTACTTAACAGAGTTTTAAAATGCTTCAGTTGTAATTTTAATATTTGTCAAAAGCTGCTTTTACTGACGTTGATCAGGAATTATTGGGAAACCAGACTGAAGCATAGTTGAAGAATAATGTCGAATAAAGCAGCATCTATTCTAAAACTCCAACTTCCGATTTGTGGGATTGTTCTATCTTTGGGAAAGGTATCAATTATTAACCGTAAAAGTGCACATATTCCCCGGATGATTATCCATCTGTGGAGCGAGAAACAGAGGTGATATTTTAGCTTGATGACCTTTTTCAAATCTCTGACACTCTTGATTACATTCTTGAAAAGGCTGTTAAACTCGTTTCCTATAATCCTGTTTGCTGCAAACTCACACTGCTCATACCGTTTCAAAGGAATTAGATTTATATCTTTGGGTAGACTGAATGTTGTCAGTGAATCTGGTAAAGTCTTGAGAAATCGTTTTGCTCTGTGCAGAACAGAGGGTTCAAATAGGAATAAAGATGAATCTTGTCGCTGGATTTTTCGGGAGGACATCAGTGAGTAATAAATGGACTCAGTCCCGTTCCTGGTCATTGTGACCAAATGTTCAAGGCAACAGATGGCAATGACAATGATGCTTGACATCGACAGGTCCATTCCTACTCACTAGAGTGACCATTGTATTACAGATCATGCGAGCGGTGGAGATGATGATCCTTATAGCAAACTGAGACTGTGCGACAATTAATCCCACGTTGTTAGTCTCACTCTATACCATAAACCAGTTAGCTAGCTGACTGAGCTCACCAGCCTCCATTCAATGCAAAGCTAAATCAAACAGCTCAGTACATTAACAATTTTTAGTAGTTCACGCACAACCAGCTGCTACACCTTTCAACACCACCAGCTCTTCTTACAGTTAGCATGTTCAGTTGTCGGTGTTATGCAATTTATTTCCGATGAACACTAAACAATTTGTGAGTGTGAAACTTTTGTCTCCCCATCCTGGCAGCCCAGAATCCCTGTCCTTGTTAAATTCGCTCCTTGTGTGTCTGCACGTGGCTTTTCCAATATGCTGGAATCATCTTCTATTTTTTTTTTCTTTCTGAAGAATCATCTCCGATTTCAATAAATCTCAGAATAAAAAGTACCTGATGTAAACTTCTTTCTCGTTCCTCGCTGGATTTGAAGCTCTAACCTCTAGTTATACACTCAGTTGAACGAGGGATTTTCCCTCCAATTTATCCTTACCAACCTCACATCAGCTGGAAAACCTCCATTAGGACTCAAATCCTAATTGGTGTCGTGTGTTTCTACATCTATTCCACAATCCCATTGAATCCCTTCTTTTCTTTTCTATTGGCTTTATCTCCCAGTAAATCTCATTTCCGTCTTCTCGAACGATTTTGTATCAAGGGAACTCTGACCATGTCCTTACTAAACACTTTCCACCAACGCCCCAGACCCCCGTATATTTTATCATGTCTTTATATTCCCAGTAAATTTCGTCCTGAGAAATGATGTTGGGTCTAATTCATCTCATGAAACCTTACCACATCAATGGTACAGGAAAGATGTGGGCTATTTCACCGACAGACGAATCGGTTGGCTGCAGCAACATTGGGTCAAATCGCAGTCACACAGGTGACTATTCTTCTCAATTTTATTTCTTCTCAACGTGTGCTGAAGTAACACAGTGAGGAATCAATTACGATTGTAAGGCATACATAAGGGGACGTGTTAAACCTGAGGTTATGTGAATAGGGCTGTTTTGATTAACATAGATCAAAGATGGTCCAAATCTCGGCACATGAGATTGACAGAGACCGATGTTGAGTGAAATCGACAGTCTTGGAAAATGCCAGAGTCATGAAGTTTTGGGTGTAATATACATTTAATGGTGCTGAAATGTCTGGCTAGCACAACGAGTCCAGAACAAGAAACAACGTAATATTTGGTCAAAACAACTCAGAACTGTGTTCCATGAATACAAAAACAAATGCGAATTCGGCCAATCAGTTTCAATTATGCCTCAATCAAGTTTGAATTTGGTATTTTTGCAATGTTAAAACCATTGAAACGATCCGACGTTTTTTGGGACAAATATCGGAGTTTTGAACAGTTAATGCAGCAAAGAATAGCAAAGAGAGCAGCTAAAAGGCCAACAGATGTATAATGTCAGTAAAATCTCCAAGATGTGACTATCTGGAGAAATAGATTTGCAGAGAAAAAAAAATCAACACCGACCTGGAGAAATAAATCTACAGAGGAAGATATAAAGAGAAGATTCGACAACTGGTTGGTTTATAAAATTGAAATTTTTTGTAAATGTTAATGGGGTCGTGTGTGGGGAAGGTATTGTAGAGCAGAAGGTTAAAGACCGGTTCAGAGTAAGGGGTTGTAAGTAGTTTTAAGTTGATTTCCTCGTCAAATGTTTAAAAAATCAATAAAGTTGTTATTTTTAATTTTAAATAGTGATTTTGGGAAAGTTCTTTGCCTCTTGAATTTTAATAGGATACAGCACGGGCGAACCCTTCCTGTTTTGCTGTTTTACATTCGCAGAGAGGGATTACCCCGTCACGTAACACCAGATTCTGGGATTGCTTTGTTATTTCGTTCATTCGTGCATTTTGCCTCAATAACGATTTTCAAGTTGTCCCATCTACAAAAAAGGTCCGTGCTTTTGCACAATTGTACAAACAGTGCAGTGTGTCTCAGCGACAGGGCACCCTACAATAACATTCGTCGCTGATTCAATCTATCTATCCTGATATTGACCCATGGAAACATCACTGCGCACTCTCCTCGAGTCTGGAAAACAGTCCCGTCACAGTTAATGTTACATGACGCTCTCAATGGGGCTTCTCATTCCATCGCTTTCAATTCCTCACAGAATCCGTTTCAACGGAATTTGTCACTGAGTCATTTCTTTGTTTGTGTTCAAATCCTGTGAGCAGAGAGTCCCAGTTGGAGCATGATGAGTCCATATCCCAGGGATTATACCATACTCTGTGAACGTTTATCTGCTGCTCATCGTTTCACTAACAGCAGGTAGATGTATCGATGCTCTGCAAATTTTCACGCTGTTTTAAGAAGCAAGATAAACAGTTCCTGGTTCCTGCTTTTGTTGTCACACAAACCAAGATTGTAAATGCTGGGAACATGCACTGGTCGGGACTGTTTGCTCTCCCACATCCGTTTTCTCCCCAGGAGGTGTTCAGATGATGGATTGAAACGCTTTCTTCTGTTCCCTGTCTCTCTGGGATGATGTGAGCTATGAAATCTGTTCTCTGAACTGGGGTAACGTGATATAGGTCGTATACATCAGGTCCTGTGTGCCTGAGCGACAGGACTCGCTACGTAATATCCCATGCTGATTCAGACAGCAGAGCCCTGGCTGTGACTTCGAGAACGACACAGGCACCGTTCCCGATGACTGGGAGAGATTCTCTCTTTCCCAGCAGTTCTGCACTTTTCTATCCGTTTCAGAGGGCGTTATTTGCACAAGGTTCTAAAAGAAGATGAGGTCCTGTAAATACGCGATCTCCCTTTTGTTCTGCTTTCCAGAATTTCCATATCTCCCACTCCACTATCCCCCTCCCGCGCTCCACAAGCCCGTGTTTGATAGGAAGCTGAAGAGCGGACTCACATTGATCTCCCACGACACTGATTGCCAAGAAAAGATGAGTTCATCCAGCTGCCAATGGTGGGAGCCCAATCGCACGGGAAGTGGCTAACACTGCCTCTGGGGAATCGGAATTCAGAATGGCAAGTAACTGTAATTAACACTCAGTGCCACCTTCATTCCGAAACACCAGAATTGTTTTTTATTTATACAAGCAAATTCGTCTGATTTATGGATCATGCTTCTGCTGCGGTCTGGCTTGTTGGTCTTGGGTGTGATATCGCCTCGGGTGGGTGATGTAAGTGTGAGAAGGTATACGTCAGCCCTGAAGTTTTGCATCCAGTTCCAATTTTGACTCAGAAGGTATAATTTTGATGAGATCGAGCTCAGATCAAGGTACCGAAGCTTAGAGACACACAACAGCAGCTTCTTGCAGGCCGTCACTAGGCGGAGAAATGGATTCTCTAACTTCAAATGGTGATGATGCTGTTAATGTGGACTTTGCCGAGTGCACGTCCTGTGCAGATTAACGAGAAAGCCTTAATCTGCTCATCATTTTGTTTTTCTCATAATGTGATCTGCATGCCCTTCATTACTATGATCTGCCTTTACCAATCGCAAACAAAGCTTTTTACTGTACTCAGGGTCATGTGACAATCAATCAATCAAATAAAGTCAATCAATCGAAACACACAGACATTTCCTAGTGGCAAAGAAACCCACCAACTCTCTCAAACAAAAACTAACAAACTTAAAAGACCCAGTACAACCTCTGGACAAAACCAACGCCATCTACAAAATTCCATGCAAGGACTGCCACAAACACTACGTAGGAAAAACAGGAAGAAAGTTAACCAATACATGAACACCAGCTGGCCACAAAAAGACACGACCCTCTCTCCCTCGTAGCCCTTCACATGAATGAAAAAAAAACATTTCGACTGGGACAGCACATCTATCCTTGGACAGGCCAGAAAGTTCCTCGAGGTCTGGCACTCCAACCACAATGCCACAAACAAATACATAGATCTAGATACCATCTATAAACCCCTCAGAAAACGAACAGGTAATGAAATCACCACAAACCGCAGGGACACAATCCAGGACAAACATATAAATAGAAAGCAGGAGACAAAAGGTTCGCTTCACTTTGAGGTCACCACTGATGATGTTACCTCGACAGGTAATAAAAGGTCTGGATATCAGAACTGCAGCTCAGCGAGCAAACCTACACCCAACATTTCCTTTTTGTTTGGTACCAGCACAGCGAGTGTGGGCTACATGGCCTCACTTTGCACTGTGGCATGATTTGGAATTCTGAGCAGAATCACAGTTAAGCCAACAGAATGTGAGAAGTTACTCACAGGTTATATTGACACAGCACAAATACATCTGTGCCACAGAGTATCACACAGTAATAGTGGAGACCTATTGAAATCATCCTCTGAGGTTCATGCCACACGCCAGAGGAAAAGCTGAAGACTGTGTGAAACTTCTATGGTCAGCACTAACAGAGCGGCCCGGGGAGGGGGGAGCGGGGGGGGGGGGGGGGGAGGGGAACGTATTCGGCTGATAGCCCGAAAATTAATGGATTGGAAACATCCTCTGCTCGGTCGACCATTCCCGCTTTCAGTGGGTGTACTACCCCTGCCAGTGTTTCTCTGTAACAGAACTTAATTCCACGTATTGCATGTTGTTTGACTTTCTGCTTCCTTTCACTTAACGTATCTGAAATGAATATTTCGTACTGATATACCTGGGAAATTTACACAAGTGAGAAAACACACGTGTGAAGTTCTGGATGCGCTTTTCCTGTTCACTGTGGGTCTGCTCTGCTCTGATTCGCAAAATAACTTGCCAGAGCTGGGAATAAACTGGAGAAGGTGCGATATATCAGTTGCAGAGTGCTCTATGTGCATGACACCCTGCAGTTATTCCCCACGATGTTTCACACAGCAGTGTCCTCCCCGAGAAATGAAAAGCCGTGAGTGACAATTGGATCAAATAGTTGGAGACCGCATTACGATACGGACATAACTCCGCATTATTATGACATACATCACCAATTATGAATAGCCACAGAGATATACAAGCGACAGAGAATCGCCATGGACTCGATGGGCTGTAAAGCTTTTGTGGCGCCTGAGTGATGCCACACGTTGATGCTGCCACTCTTCCTGTCTCTGGGACAGAATGGTTGATGGTGAAACAATGTCGCATTGTTGACCTATCGTCTGCGTTAGACAGTCTGCAGCCCCGCAGCTGAGGACCATGGGGATGACTCTCAGTGAGTGAGGATTTCAGTCACATTGTCTTCATCTGCGACAGTTGGGGCTCAGGTGTTCACTGCTGCCCGATTGCAGCAAAGAAACCAATGTCACTGTTACAAAAACCTTTCTGAAGGAAAACAGTGTGAAGATAGATTCTGAACACCCAACAGACTGCAAAAAGATACCCTCACATAAATTTACCTGAGGTCAGAGAATGCGCAGTACATTTCTGTCTTTCCCAACAGCTCAACATCTTTATCGCTGTCTCAGATAAATGATATTTGGAGGAAATTCCTAATCAATTTGCTAATTTCCAGCACTTGATTGAAGTTGCTGTGCCGATGTGAGCAATCTTTAGAATGTATGCGCGCTTGCCTCTGTTCACAATGCTTGCAGGTGGAGGGTAATAGCTGAATACTCTGCTGCTGGAGACAACTTAGTCCAAGCGGAAGGGCTAAACAGCACTGATCCGCGAACATGGAGACAAAATGAGAAGGCGATATTCTTGAAACGCTTTGGTGCTTAGAAATCCGAGAGCACAGTGGGATGTACCTGAAAGACTCTAAGCTGGTTTGGTGTTGGAAATGTAAGAGTGCCTCGGGCATGATCTTCACTTAGTAGCTTGTGTTAATATTGGCATGTGAGAATGTCTTACTTCAAGTCGCCATCGAGCCTTTGTTGTTTGATTTCACTGTTGCCCGTTTGTCCTATTAACACTTACATAGATAGATGTAAATCAATAAGTTGCACACACTTGTAATACAGTTGAGTTTTGGGGTCGGACTTGTCATTGTCGTGGGCATGGCACAGTACCACATATGGTGATAGTGAAACAAGTGTTTCAGGATGCTCATCGACATAATCCCACTCTGAATAAATCCAACATCTAGATGTTCGCAAAGTTCTTAGTGTGAAACTTTAGGAAGTGGGACGTGAAGTGTTTGGAAACAGCGCTGAAGAGGTAGATGGAAATGGTGTGGTATGTGATGAATGCCTCCCACGTGAGGGTGGAAATGCTGCCTGGAAACTTTCTGCTCGTGGATCAGTGACTTTAATCATTCTAACGCCGAAAACAGATTCTGTATCTGTCATCTCCTCCCAAAACACCAATCGCTTCACATATTTGAATTCTGCTCCAGTCCAGGTTACCATCCATATCTCTGTAACTTGCTTCAGTGTTGACAGCATGTCTTGATCGTCTCTCCTCCAATAACTGGAGACGTAGGGTCTGTTTCTGTGCTGCATGACTCTTTGGCTGAACTTGTCCATGCTGCCCAACTTTCCTAAATATGACAAGTCACGTTTCTCTGCATTTGGCCCATGGCCCTTCAAACAGCTCCTCTCTATATTCCCGCCCAAGTGCCTTTTCCATGTTGTCATTGTACTTGTTTTGACCATTTCCTCTGACAGTTCGTTCTGTCTATGCACCATTCTCTGCGGAACTTGTTGTTCCTCAGCTGGTTCTTTAAATCTTTGGTCTCTCACCTCACACTTATACCCTTTGAAGTCACCTACCCTTGTCTGTTCACCTTACTTATGGCTCGCACGGTTGTACAAACCTGTATAAGGTCACCCCGTAGCCTTCTCTGCCTAGGAGAAATACTGATGACAATGTTACAAATATCTCCAATTCATGTACTCAATGCTCTGACCTATGAAGTGCACCAAATGCTGCTTTCACCACACTGTCCACCTGTGATGCCACCTCCAAGGAACAATGTCACTGCACCCCTTGGTCTCTCTCCATTCGACCTCACTGGCCAGGGCCCGACCATTAACTGTGTTAGTCCTCCCTGGTTTGTCTTAACAAAAACCCGACATCTGAATTAAATTTAATCTTTCACTCCTTGGCCTAGTGGCCCCATTGATTAAGAGCCCCTTCGATAACTGTCATCCCTGCCCACTGTCCCACTAATCCTGGTATCCACAAACATACTGACAGGCACTCCTATATTTTCACTCATAGCGTTTATGTAAATGATGCAAAACAGTGGTCCCAGCACCAGTCTTTATGGCACACCACTGGTCAGAGGCTTCCGGTCTGAACAACAACCCTCTACCACCACCCTCTGCCTCCCAAGAATTATGTACCTGAACCCCGAGGTGTCTCTGTTTTGCAACACTACCGAAGGTCCTGCCATTTATTAAATAGAATCTACCCTTGTTTGTTGTACTAATTGCATTACCTCACATTTATTCAGATTGAACTCCATCCAAGGTTTGTCAGCCGTTTTTACCCATATTCTCAAGATCCAATTTTGTATGCAGATGGATAGCTCTCCCTGACCCCTTGGGATCCAACCATAATAAACATTGTATTATGCTCATCCATTTTCATTCCCTTGCTGAATCGAGAAACGGCGCCTGTTGCACTGCCTTCATCTCTCTCCTTGCTCACAGAGAGTCATAGATTCATAGAGATGTACAGCATGGAAAATGACTCTTCAGTCCAACCCGTCCATGCCGACCAGGTATCCCAACCCAATCTAGTCCCACCTGCCAGCACCCAGCCCATATCGCTCCAAGCCCTTCCTATTCATATCGCCATCCACATCTTCAACAAACTTAGTTAAGTTTATGAGACATGTTTTCCCATTCACAAAGCCACGCTGACTGTCGGTGCGCAGTCCTTGTCTTTCCAAATGTATGGGTATCCTACCTCTCTGAATGATCTCCAATAACTTACCCACCCTGAATGCCGGCTCATCGGTCTGTTGTTCCCTGGCTTTCCCTTGCATTCTGTATCAAATAATGACACGACATTATATTTCGAGTCATACAGCATGGAAACTGTTCAGCTTCAACTGAATAAAATCTAAAACTAATCCCGTCCCACCTGCCTGTTTCTGGATCATATCCATTCAAACCTTTCCTATTCCTGTACTAATCAAAATGCCTTTTCAACATTGAAATTTTCCTGACATTCACCCCTTGTCCGCAAAATTAATTCCACATGCAAACCTCCCCTGTGCAACAATTTTCCCCTCATGTCTTTCTTTTTAATGTCTCTCCTCTAAACTTCAAAATGCACACCGTTTTGATACTCCTCTGTCCGCGGTAAAAAAAATAACTATATCTATCTCCCTCATTATTGTATTAACTTCTATCAGGTCGCCTTTCAACATTCAGGCGTGAATGAAACATTCCAGTCTATTCAGCCCTTCTTTATTACTGAAGCATTCCACACCCAGCAGTATCCTGGTACATCTCATCTGAACACACTCCAGCTAAATAATATCTTTCCTATAACTGGGCGACCAGAACCGGACACAATATTCCAGAAGAGGCCTCACCAATGGTCTGTACAATCTAAACGTGACTTCCCAACTCCTATACTCAAAGGACTAAGCAATGAAACCAAGTATGGCAGCACCTTCATATTCATGACATGTGCTCTCTTCTTCACCAGAGCATGAACAGTCAGCTAGTGTTTCCTAATTCTGCTAGCATAGAGCTGCACACAAACGGGAAAATGCATTTTATCTCCCATTTAAATATTCCCTCTTGCTAGACTTCCCTTTACCTGCAAATTTAAAAATCATCATGTCTAATACCATCAAGACTGGTCCTGCTCCATTTTCTAACTTGAACTTGTGGACCAGGCCTGTGATTTACCAAAGCTGTTTCGAAAATTATTGTGGTGACTTTCCAAATTGCTCCCCCTTCAAACACCTCAGTCCCTTTCCCTACTTTGTTTACCAAGGGGCGGGCAGATTTCGCCCTATTCTCCAGTTGAGCCT
Organism: Chiloscyllium punctatum; assembly: GCF_047496795.1. NCBI lineage: Eukaryota > Metazoa > Chordata > Chondrichthyes > Orectolobiformes > Hemiscylliidae > Chiloscyllium > Chiloscyllium punctatum. Next base: position 76,952,050 of record NC_092771.1, on the reverse strand, counting down.
TTTACATATTGACTGGGAGTTTCTGGAACGCACTTAACAAATTATTTTCCATCCTAATGTTTTTTTACAGTAGCAATCCCAGTCCAGGTTAGGAAAGTTTGAAATCCCGTACGATTACAACTCTCTTATTCTAACACATATCTGAGATCTCATGGCAGATTTGCTGCTCCATCTCCCACTGACTACCGCTGTAGTACAACTGAAGTCCAATCATAGCAAACTGATGAATTTTTTTTTCTCAGTTCCACTAATATTGTTTAACTGTGTGATTCTGCGTGAATATTCTCTCTTGGTACTACTGTGATGTTTCCCCCAATCAAACCAATCACCGCTGCTCCTCTTCTGCCTCCTGTTCAATCCTTCCCATAGCATTTATTCCACGCAACGATGAGCTGCTGCGAGTCCATCTATTGCCCAATTCTACAATACCTATTATATCCCATTCCCAGGACCACACCCGTGCACTGGGTTCATCTGTCTTAACTGTTGAGCGCCCCACAGCTCTGACAGACGAGTTTAAATCTTCTCGAGCAGCTCCAGCAACTCACCCCATCAGGAAATGGGTCAGACTCCCGCTCCCAGTTAAGGTGCCTTCCCCATCCGGTCTATCTGTGCTGACACCTTCAGGGATCTATGGACTTGGACACTAAGACCCCTGCGTTCCTCAAAACTCCACAAGGACTTCTGTTCATTCTGTCTATCCTTCGCGTATCATACATTCCAAAGGATTTGACCTCACACTCATCAGAAGTAAACTACATCTGAGTTTACCCTGCTCAGTTTATCATCTGATCGATTTTAGACAAGAGTCTGAGACCATCCTCCTGACTGTGAAAAACACCCTCACCTTTTATGTCATCTGCAAACCTACTAATTATACCTTCTGCTTTCACATCCAAATCATTAATGTACATAATAACCAGCAATGGCTCCTGCACACGTCCCTGTGGTACACCGGCTGGTGAAAGGCTTCAAAATACATAAATAGGCGGATCCAATTTGCCAACTTGTCTTGGATTCCATGGTCTCTTCCCTTTTGGACCAGCCTTCCATGTGGGACATTGTCCAAGACCTTACTGACCTCCATGTAACCAACATCATCGGCAGTGCTCTCCTCAATATTTTGAGAGGCCATTTCAAAATATTCAACCGAATTCCCGAGGCAGCATCTTCCTCTACCAAATCCTAGATGATGCAGCCAAGTTGATCCCTGCCTTTCCAAGTATTGATTCATCTTATCCCTCAGAATTGTTCCCAATGATATCCCTCCCACTAATGTGAGACTATCTGTTCTGTAATTATCTGGCCTAACCCTATTGCCCTTTTTGAACAACTGAACCATATCAGCTATCCTTCAGTCATTCTGCACTTCACCTGTGGCCATCAAAGTATTAAATATATCCACCAGGACCCCAGCCATCTCCTCCCTTACCTCCCACAGCATTTCATTGAGCAGTGGGGATTCCTCCGCCTTTACGCCTGTTAAAACTTTTAATTCTTCCACCTAATTGATCTAAACATGTTCCAGAACCTCACCATCGCAACTGAAATCCCCGGATACAATGCCTTTTCCCCTGTGTGAATACAGATGGGAAGTATTCATTGAAGACCTCACCTACTACCTCTGGCTCCATGCACAGATTGCCCCTTTGGTGTCTAACAGTCCTCACTCTTTCACCAGTAATCCTCTGACTCTAACTGTACTGGTAAAATACCTTGTGGCTTTTCCATAGCACTGTTTGCCAAGGATATTTCATGACCAATGTTTGACCATCTTTTCTAAGGACCCGTTGCCCTCTCGATACTTGGAAAGGGCTTCACCTGTGCTTATTGCACTGTATTTTCTTTATCAAACTCACGATATCACTTGATCTGTATTTGCTGAACTTGCTGCCTTTGCCATTCACACTTCAAGGAACACACTGGCCATGGATCCTCACCGTATCACTTTAAAATATTCCCATTTTGCAAATAAGGCCCCAACTGCAGGCATTTTCTCCCAGTGTCTGTTTGTCAGATCCTGTCTAATGATCGCAGTAATGACAGGAGACTCCGTTGTGAAGGGGACAGACAGGAGAATGTGTGGCTGCAGTACCAGGATGGTGTGCTTCCTCCCGGGTAACAGTGTCAAGGATGTCTCTGAGCGGTTACAGAACATTCTGAAGGTAGAGAGTGAATAGCCAGAGGTTATTGTGCACATCGGTCCACATGACAGAGGTAGACATAGGGAATGGGATCCTGTGAAATGAGTATCGCGCATTAGGTAAGAAGTTAAAAAGCTGACCTCAAGGGTAGTGACCTCCAGATTACTCCCAGAGCCACTCACCAGTGGGTATAGAAATAGAAATATAGGTCGGATGGATGTGTGGCTGAGGAGCTGGTGAAGGGTCAAGGGTTCTCAGTCTTGAATCATTGCCATCTCTTCTGGGTTACGGGTGAGCTGGACAAGGGATGGGTTGGACTTGAGCTAGAGCGTCACCAGTATCACTGCGGGGAGATTTGGTAGTGTTACTCTGGAATGTATAAATTAGTTAAACAGGAGTGTAGCACTCTTAATAAGAAAGGGACCATTGAAAAGTCAGGGGAAATTACATTAGCCATCAAGACCAAGTTTCCTATTCAGGATATCCAGGGGCACAGTCAAGGGAGGGAAAACACACTTGGTTTAAAGGGCATTCATTTCAACACACGAGGCCTGACAGTTAAGGCAGACGAGCTCAGAGCATGGACTAGCTCTGGGGACTGGGATATTATAGCCATAACAGAAACATGGCTGAGAGTAGGGCAGGACTGGCAGCTCAATGTCCCAGGATACAGAAGCTACAGGCGTGAGAGAGGGACAAGTAATTGAGGAAGGGGAGTTGTCCTTTTGATAAGGGAGGGCAGAACAACAGTGCTTAGAGAAGATACTCTTAAGGGGTCATCAGATGAGGACATATGGTGAGAAGTTTGAAACAAAGAGGGGATTGTCAGTCGACTAGGATGGTGTTCTAGACCGCCAAATACCCAGCGAGTACTAGAGGAGTAGATTTGTGAAGAGATTCTATTGAAATAATAGAATAGTACTGTTTGGAGATTTTAACTTCCATTGTATTGACTGGGACACTCAGAGTATAAATGGCCCCTATCGGGTGGAATTTGTTCAATGTGTCCAAGAAAGTTTCCGAGATCACTATATAGGGGGCCCCACTCGACTCAGGCGGGAGCAACACTGGACCTCCCCTCAGAAACCGAAGTCGGGCAAGTGACTGAAGTGTCACAGTGACCACAACTGTCTTCGTATTAACATAGTTATGGAAGAAGATCAGACAGCTCCACAGATTAATGTCTTAAACTGGAGCAGGGCCAGGTTTGGGGCCATTATGCAGGATGTAGCAGGGGTCGATTGAGTGAATTAAAAATCACACAACACCGAGTTATAGTCCAACATTTTTATTTCAAAACACTAGCTTTCAAAGCGCAGGTGATCACCCTAAAAGATAAAATTAACACTAAATTTCTTTGATATTACATTCCATGACACTACTACCCTGTTGCTCTAAATTCTATGTCTTATGATTGGGCTCCACAAACACCCAATGAAGAAGCTGCGCTCTGAAACCAAGTGCCTCCAAATTAACCTATTGGATTGGAAGCTGGTGTTGTGTGATTTTTATCTTTGCCCACCCCCGTTCAACACAGTCTCCTCCAAATCATGCTCCCATCAACTGGGTGAGTCTGTTTGAAGGAAAAGGAATGACTGACAAATGGGAGGCTTTTAAAAGTGTGTTGTCAAGAATACAGGACCAGTGTGTCCCTGTTAGAGTTAAGGGAAAAACTGGCAGGTTTAGGGATCCCTGGCTCTTGAGTAATATTGAGGCTCTGTTGAAGAATAAAGAAAACAGCATACATTGTCCTCAATGTTTCTGTATCAAAGTCACCTCTTCCAGTCCTAAAGACACGATCACTCGCTGGAGACTCGACAATACTTTCAGGACCCTGCAGCACTCCAGATCCGTGAACCCAATGAAAGGCTGTCACTATCCCAAATCCTGTTCCGACAAGAGTCACAATCTGTGTGACATCCTCCTGTCACCAGCACCCACCCTATCAATGTAAGTTCCTCTTGTATCTCCATGCATTTACTCACCTCTATAACCTTCTCCAGCTCTTACACCCCTACCTGTGTAAATGTCACCCTCCCCTAAAAACCTTCGCAAATTGACCAAACTGGAGGAGGTTACTTATGCTTCCTTATATGTGAAACTGTCTCCAGCCAAAATTACTGCCCTTCTGAAAAATCTGTCAGACGACACCACCTCCATGTCTAAATAATCTGCAGAAGTAAACCTTCCTATATCTATGAACATCTTCAGTCACGACTACCCTCCCTATCTCTGTTTGGTCCTCCAGTCCATCTAGCCCGATTTATTTCTGTCATCTGTTCCATTCACCGCACTCTGGGGAAAATAAAGCTTCTTGCTATCCACCCTGTCTGTACATCCCATGATTTTGTAGACCTCAGTCAGGTCCCCAGTCAACCTTTGTCCTTCTAATGAAAATAATTCGAATCTATTCAAACTTCCTAAATAGCTAGCCTCTTCCATACCAGACAACATCCTGGTGAACCTCCTCTGCACCCTCTCCAAAGCATCCACATCCTTTTGGTAATGTGGTGATCAGAACTGCATGTAATATTCCAAATGTGGTCGAAACAAAGTCCAATAAAACTGTAACATGACCTGCCAACTCTTTTACTCAATATCTCATCCAATGAAGGAAATCATGCAGTATGCTGCCTTAACCACTTTACTGGCCTGTGTTGTCACCTTCATAACAATGGACCTGAATACCCAGATCTCTCTGTACGTCAGATTTCCCCAGGACTTTTTCATTTAGTTTGGTCTGAACTGAATCTTATGAAATGCATCCCATTGCATTTGCCTGGATTGGACTCCCCATCTGCCATTTCTCTGCCATCTCTCCCCTGCTGTATACTCTGACAGTCCCCTTCACTATCTGCATCTCCACCATTTTTAATGTCATCTGCAAACATGCAGGAGGTTAGACGGAGCGAGATTCATAGAACCTGCAGGATGGGACCAGAAATGTGTTGTAGAACCTGAAGGATATTTCAGTTTGAATGACTGATTTATTTTTGAAATTGCATGTTGAGCCGATCTTGACGACCTAATTTTGGAGATGTTTACCAGAATTTCTGTGCACAGCTTCAGATCCCCAGGCTGGGAGATGTGAGTTCAGATGTGAATCTATTTGCACATTCTGCCTGTGTGCCTATTACTGACCTGGAGCTGCTCTGATCGAAAGCACTTTCTCTGCATCTGGTGGCCTCCAGATCTACATGACTGACCAGAGCTCACCTCATCAAACCCTTCATTTAGAATGTGCTTTATTTTTTCATTATTTTCAAATGGCAGTTTCATGAGATGCAGGAATTAGAGTTTGTGAAAATGATGCCTTTATCATTGGAAGATGGGAAGCCTTCAAAAATGAGATTACGGCTTTCCAGAGACATTATAAAGTATTCCTATTTGGGTGGAAGGAAATGCTGCAGGGTGTAGTGTATGCTGGATGACTAGAAGACTAAACTTTTGGTTAAGAAAAAGAAGGAAAAAATTGTCAGGTATAGACATGAGAAATCAAGTGAATCCTCAGACTATAACGGCAGGAGGAGTGTACTTAAGAGTGTAATCAGGAGGGTAAAAAGGGGACACAAGTTAGCTCTGACAAATAGGGTATAGGAGAATCCAGAGGGTTTTTATAAATACATAAAGGACAACAGGATAAGGAGGGAGAAAATAGGGCTCCTCAAAGATCAGCAAGGCAGCCTTTGTGCGCAGCCGCAGGAGATGGGGGCGATACTAAACAAATGTTTTGCATCATAGTTTACTGTGGTGAAGGAAATGGAAGAGAAAGAATGTGGGGAAATAGATAGTGACAACTTGAAAACGTCCATATTTAAAGAGGAGGACGTGCTGGATGTCTTGAAACACATAAAAGTGTTTACATGCCAAGGAACTGATCAGGTGTACCTTGGAACTTTGTGGGAAGGTAGGAAAATGCTCGATGGGCGCCTTGCTGAGAAAGTTGTATAATTGATCATCACAGGTGGAGTATTTGAAATTTTGAGGTTCTCTAACGTGGTGCCACTATTTAAGAACGATGATCAAGGAAAGCTAGGGAAGTTTGGCCACTGAGCCTGACATCAGTAGTGGCTAAAGTGTTGGCGGGTATCCTACGAGATAAGATTTACATGTATTTAGTGACTGGGGATAGTCAGCATGGCTTTGTGTGTGGGAAAACATATCTCAAGAAATTGATTGCTTTTTTTGAAAGAGTAACAAAAAGGATTGATGAGGGCCAATCATTGGATGTGATCTATATAGACTTCAGTGAGGCATTCAACAACGTTCCTCCTGGAAGATCGGCTCACAAGGTTAGATCTCAAGGAACACAGGGAGAACTAGCCGTTTGGATAGAGAACTGGCTCGAAGGTAGAAGACAGGGGGTAGTGGCGGACAGTTGCTTTTCACAGTGGAGGCCGCTGGTGTGCCACAATGATCGGTGCTGGGTCCACTACCTTTCGTCAATATATAAAAGATTTGGACGTGAACGTAGGAGTTACAGTTAATAAGTTTGAGATATAGTGAACAGTGAAGAAGGTTGCCTCAGATTACAACAGGATTTTGATCAGGTGGGAAAATGGGCTGAGGAATGACAGATACGTTTAATTCAGATAAATGTGAAGTGCTGCATTTTGGGAAAGCAAATCCAAGCAGGGCTTATACAATTAATGGTAAGGTCCTAGGGAGTGTTGCTGAACAAAGAGAGTTTGGAGTTCATAGCTCCTTGAAAGTAGAGTCGCAGGTAAGCGGATATTGAAGAGGTGCTTGGTACGTTTTCATTTATTGATCAGATCATTGAGTACAGGAGTTTGGAGGTCATGTTGCAGCTGTGCAGGACACTGGTTCGACCACATTTGGAATATTGTGAGCAATTCTTGTCTTTTTTCTACTAGAAAGATGTTGAGAAACTTCAATGTGTTCAGAAAAGTTTTACAAGAATGTTGCCAGGGTTAGACGATTTGAGCTATCGGGAGAAGCTGAAACGACTGTTTTCCCTGGAGCGTTGGAGACTGAGGTGTGACTTTCTTGAGGTTTGTAAAATCATGAGGGGCATGGATAGGATAAACAGACAATGTATTTTCCCTGGGGTGATGGAGGCCAGCGACAGAGGGCACAGGTTTAGGGTGAGAGGTGGAAGACTAAAAAGGGAATTAAGGGGCAACGTTTTCACACAGAATGTGGTGTATGAATGGAATGCACTGCCAGAGGAAGTGGTGGAGGCTGGTACAATTGCAGCATTCTGAAGGCATCTGGATTGGTATGTGAATAAAAAGGGTTTAGTGGGATATGGGTCAAGTACTGGCAGATGGGACGATGTCTTATTCAAAGAAACACTTTATAAAACATTCAAGGAGGATCTCGGATAATATCATTCTTGCCAATGTGTCTGTTCCAGATTATACAAAGATTGAAGTGCCCCAAAATTGTCACACCACCTTTGTTACAAAGTGCAATGAATTCCTGTTTAATGCAGGGATGAGCAACAAAATACTGCTAGGCAGTTTAAAAATTGTACTCTTGCTTTTGTTTTTGACAAGTAGGACCCAAAATTTCCATTCAGGCTGATTCAGCTGCATTCTCTGAGGCCAAATGCTTTCTCTGTATTGCCTTTGTTATCCATTAGTGTCAGAGTCCCCATCTTGCTTTTCCATTCTGCCTGAGATCTAGTAAGGTTGTTTACTGTTGAATATTTATGTTCCACCTTTTGTTCACCATGTAATCACGTCTGTCTGGTGACTAAGCCACATTTTTCTCTGTGTCACAACTCACCATAATGCAGATACTTTGTCCATTCCAAATATAAACAGCATTATAATTTACATTTTCCCACAATGTCCTGTCACAATCATATTCGCTGGTGCCCAGTTTTAGTTCAACTCTGTCCTTTCCTGTTCCTTTCTGCTTGTCTTCAGCCTCATCCCCATGCGGTTTCGAACCTTCACATTTTCTCATGGGATTTGGAAATCTGGTTTCACCTGAACCCTGTCCCTGCATCCTCTCTGTCAGTTTAAAGTCCTATCCATAAACCTACCGACATGATTGGCCAAGACACTGTTCTCAGCATGGTTGGTTTTAATGCACTCATGGGATGTTGCTGTCTCTGGCTGACCAGCATCTCAGGCCCACCCTGACTAGTCTTAGACCTGAGTGGCTTGCCAGACCATTTCAGAGAGCGTTCGAGAGTCAAGCCAATTGCTCTGAGTCTGGATTCATATGTAGTCCAGATCGGCAACCAATAACAAATTTCCTTACTTAAATGGCATTCAGTAAGTCAGATGGGTAACCCTGCTACCGGAATTAAATTCTGGATGCACAGTCGAGTGAGAGTAACGCGAAACCATTGCCTGACACACTGATAGCTCACACATGTCTGAGTACTGATCCAAGTGCACTTTCTTCCTGACCGTTGTTTGATCGTGATGCGTTCTTGCACTCTGGTGATATCACTCCGTATCTCTCCATTTGATATCTGTCACCGTGAGGGTTTCATTGCTGCCGGTGAGTGCAGCTTTTGCAGCTGCTCCAGATCCTGAGCCAACAGAAATCTCCACTCCACGGAGACGAGGCAGCTCAGGCCAGGGATGGAGACAGGGATTTTCCAGATCTCTGTGGGGCTCAGTGACATTCTCTCTGTGTAAACCTCACTTCATCAGTTTTATTTCCAATTCTGTCAATTTCTCTGTCTCCTGTAGGTGATCAGGATGTTTTCGACTCAGCAGAAGTCCGGATTCCTCTTTCATTCATCACCACACTGAAGACCGTTGCTCAGCGAGAGTGAGATTTAGAGCCTTCAGTAAATCAGGCAGATAGGTAAGATCAATCACAATGAACAGAGCAGAGTATACTTAAGGCATCAAACTTTGTTCCAGAAGACATGACATAGATACAGTGTTGAAGCACGAACACAGAACATGATGGTTACCAGGCTCAATCTCCACCCTTTTGTTTATTTTCATCACTGCTGTACTGAGGCTTCCCATGTCAATATAGGAAGTTGAAAGTTATCAATCCAGGCCTGTGCTGTCTTAGTGAGGATCAGTACAATAAAGGGGAAACCAGGCCTCCCCACAAGGAGATGGCATTGAAACCTCGGATCCTTCTGTTCTATTTCATCCCTCACGCTGTCTCTTGTCGTGTGATAGAGTTATACAGCAAGGAGACATACCTTTCGGTCCAACTCATTTGCACCAGTGCCTCGAATGCTTGTACTTGCCAGAAAATTTCCTGTTTCTATAACCTCCAACCCTCTCATACTCCTGCTGTATATTTGAACCCTACTCCAATGCTGATAACTCTCCCAGTGTGTAAATTGCTCCAGTGTCGAAAACATACCCAATCTCAATAATGTCATCCTGCATCCAGTACAATAATCCCTATTTCTGTAGTCTTGCACAATACTTACAGTGCCCCCGTCTCTGTAAATTCCTCCAGCCTGGACCAAAATACCCACCTGTGTACCCTCCTCAAGCCCCAGGAGAACATGATATGATTGTAACCTTCTGCAGGCCCTATAACACTCCTGCCTCTTGGCCTACAGCACCACGCAACCACAGTAGGTTTCTCCCATCCCTCCTTATCTGAATAAACACCTCCAGATCCTTTTCAACCCACAACAGCTCTCCACATCTCTGTTTGCTCCTCCACTCCCAACAGTCCTTCCAGCATCTCAAACATTCCCTGTTTGTCTAATTGTGCAATTTGGTGCAGCAAGGTGGTGGGCAATGGTGCCTCACAGCGCCAGGGACCCAGGTTCGATTCCTCCGTTGGGTGATTGTGGGGAGTTTGCATATTCTCCCCGTGTCTGCGTGGGTTTTCTTCGTTTTCATCCCACAGTCCAAAGATATACAGGTCAGGTGAATTGGCCATTCTAAGTTGCCCATAATGTTAGTTGCATTGTCAGAGAAAAGTAGGACTGGATGGGTTGCTCTTTGGAGAGTTGGTGTGGACTTGTTGGGGTGAAGTACCTGTTCCCATGCTGTAAGGTTTCTAATCTAAACTCTCCCTCTCCGTTCCATGTTACTGTCCCTAACTATATCCCTCTATCCATAACCAGCCCCAAACCCTTCAAACCTCCGAGTCTCTGTGAACTCCCGCAGGCTCCCCCCTAAAATTTGTAACGTTTCCCAGTCCTGGAACACTCTGAAAATGTGAACATCCTACAATCCTCCCTACCTGCGTAATCCTCTCAGGTCGCGGTAACACTCCCGATCTGTGGAACCAACTCCAATGTTTGTGACTCTCCTGATCAGTTTCTACAAGACTTAGTATCTCTGGAACCTTCGCCTGTCACTATCACCAGCCCTGCCAATGGAAGCTCCTCCAGTCTCCCCACCAATCTAATCATCTCCATAACCTTCTCCAGCTCTTACACCCCTATCTGTGTAAACGTTACACTCCCCTACAACCACCCCTAAAGCAGATACCTCATCCAGTGTGTGCAATGCTCCGTATCTGTGTTAGTGTCTCCAGGCTCGATCGCTATTCCTGTCTCTGTAAGCTCTGACAGATTGTACAGCTTTCTGGTCCAATTAATTTCCAGAACCTCAGTATCTGAAATCAGCAAGTGTCTTCATTAACCACAGTCTTCCATATCTCTGTTCGTTCCTCAATTCTATACAACTTCATAATCTCTGTAAATAGCACCATTCCATAAAATACTCCCTGTCTGCGTAAACTGACTCAATCCTCCAGTGAGAATCCTCACTGTCCTTTTGATCACCTGTAGTCCCTTTAGATCTTCCTGCATCTGTCCTGACTCCATTGGATGCAGCTCATCTCATGTCACAACTCTTATAACTCATATGTTACACCCCAAATCTGTGATATTTTTCAGTTAATGCAATTCTCATTCTTTATCTCCAGAGCTTCCAATCCCTCGATTGATGTAAGGTTATTCATCATTTGCAGCATGTTTTCTAACTCTCAAGAACTGAAAATGAAGCTGGAAGCTAAAGCAAGTTTTACAATCATTAATCATTAGACATACTCACATTCATAACAAAATTCATGTACATGCCTTGCCGGTTTAACTCTTTGCTCTTCCAAATGTGTTTGTATTACGTCAGGCAGTGAAGTTTTGAACTCCTCCAAATTAATTATCTCTCGAAGAGCATCATAACTTTGCTCTCTTTTTTAAGCTCTTATCCATCTATCAAATTACTTTTTTGATCCTTTCAATCTCAATATGGGTTTTACCAGATTCGGCATAAGATTCCTGAAACGTTGTCTGTCAGCTTCTGGCACAACTCATACGCACTTTTTCCTCTCCTCATACTCCCCAGATCTCTCCTCTAATCGTGTTGCGAATACCTCACTAGCTCTACCCACAAGTTCTGTTTGGATCAACACAACCCACATGCTCACTGGCCACTGCAATTGTTTAGTTACATTTTTCAAGTGAAACGAAAAATGTTTTGCATAAATATACCATGTATATCCTATATTTTGTATATCCTGCTCTGACTCCAGCGGTGCTTTTCCGTGAATATACCTAAAATGTTTCTGAACAGACTTTCGACCACCATGGGTTTGCTCACCCTCACGCTGTTCCTCACTAAGCTTACCTTTAGCCATCATCTCCATCCTTTTAAGCTGGCTTTCCATTCTAAGTGTCCGTCTCTGAAGCTGCCTCTTTTCCGTTTTTTCCTGCTAAAGCTATTTGTTATTATTTCTGTTTCCTCTGCTAAACCTATTCATTCTCCTTCTTTCTCTTCTGATATTAGTCATTACGCAAACTGCTTCATTTGCGATTGAAGTTTAGTCATCTCTACAGATCCTGCTGGAGTTTCCAGCAAAGTGGAATGGTGAGCCCCTGCTGCAAGCATCTCATCTTTCCTCACGTTAGGCGGTAGCTTCAACTTCAGCTCGTCCACTAATTCCTGTAGCTTTGACTTCACGTGCATTTTGTAAAAGCCCCAATGTTAATTCTTCCACCTCCAAAACATACTTGGTGGCTGCAAGAGCCATTGTTATCTGAAGCTCTGTTTACTCTACCAAATCAACACCCAAAGTAAGAGACACTAATACCTGCCACTCGCCAACCAAATCCCACAAATGGCCCCAATCTGTTATGGGCCAGACCCGGCCCACCAAAATATTTTTAAAACGGTAGCCAGACAGTAATTTTGCTATTTGTTGAAGTTCAGTGTAACATAGATATTCCTGGAGTGAACTAACTGGTCAGAATGCTGAGTTTTAATCGAACAGAAAGTATTTACCAAATTACCGAATGAAACACAAAGAACGAAAATGGAATATCTGAATAACTTGTCCTATCCAAAAATCGACAGGGTATCCCGATTTAAGGATGCTGTTCCAAATGCTTGTAAAATCCCAATAAGCAAGTTCCTTAGCACAAGGATTAAATCTGAAACAAAAAAAAATACAGGTTATGCGGTCAGAAGGGCAGAAGAAGAGGGAGAGCATCCAGTTTCAACAGTAACCCTGACTCAACTAACCCCCAAGGTGAACCAATCTGCCGAGCGCGAGAGCTGACCACATCCACTTGATTATAAAAGACATTTTGTAAGATTTGAAAGCCTACTGCCTGAGGCATTACCTGCTAGGTACAAATAAAAGTGAGCCAATGAACATTTCTAAATTCAAACATATTCTTTGGACCCTCTCTGACAAAAAACAAAAGAAGGACTACATGACATTGTAAAGGGACCGACTTTGTGACAACATGTCATGTTTAGCTTTGGACTGAAATAGAAAAATGTGAGACCTATTCCTTTGAAGCCAATAAAGTGCATTAAAGTGTTTGTGAGTTTATATAAAACAGTGCTGACGCACATTGTGTGTTGAAGAAACAAAATTGCCTTATTAAAGCAATGAGATGAAAGACCAGACAGATCCACACTCCCTGTGTATGGTCAGGGCAAATATGTTCACTGTAAATCTACAGGTTGGCACCTGTTCTAGTCGAGGAGGGATCAGCATGGTAATTACATCTAGATTGCGTTTTCTGGGGGTGGTGGTGGCGGAAGTTTCAGGCGGTTGCAACATTGCAAACAGACAACACAGCAGAATAATCATGCCTGCGATAGGAAAGCATCCATCATTCTCCCTCACAACTAACTTCAGGAGAGCAATGGGTGATGGGAGACGTGACCAATATCCAAGTGATACCAACATTCAATTCAGTCCAGTTGTTATTGTGATATGAAGGAACCACACTGAAAGGAGTTAACTGGATCTGTTTGTTCAGTGACTGTAATTGATGACAGTCTCCATGGACCCTAATTGTGTCACTGGATGGTTTCGTCTTCTATTAGTAAGGGGCTTCTTGCAATGTTTTGTCCCATTGAAGCAGCAGGTGCATCACCTCCACATTAACAGGGATCAACAGCTGCAGAGACCGGAAGAGGAGAGATACACATCTGAGAATTGTCTGGAATGTTCCATTAATGGATCAGAATCTGAGAACAGTAGACTACAATGCTGTAACAATGGACAGGAGTTTATCCGAAGGTCTTTTGAAGATTACTTGGCCTTGGATATCAGTAACATATCGGATATACTGTGCACTTTTGATTTTCCAGGCAGGTTACTATCCTTTCCTTGCTATTGTTGGTGTTCCTGGTAAGTGTCCTCATCTATACCATTTATTAAACCCATTAGCCATGGTGAAACTCATTGCTATTTCTGTTATCTATATCTGGCAAAGAGGAAAACTATTGTCTTCACTTTCAAATGTAACTTCGTATCGTTATCCACACGTTTCAGAACCACCCACAACTCCGGCCTCACAAACATCTCAGAACAACACTGTTCACAATCCCGATGTACTGTTTTGTCCTGAATTCGTTTGTGACTCAGTCGTCTGTCCATCACTAAACCGATCCACGACCAGCTCGATTATACCCCCAGTCCCCACCTTGGCATCAATGCTGATGTTTAATAAACCATTATCTATGCCTTGGTAAAATTCTTACTTTATGGTTCCGACTGTCCTGTGAGCACTCTTTCAGTTGCAATTATTTCAATAATCACCTTGTTCCTGTCTCTAACGCAACTCCATGTCAGGGACACTGTGTCAGAGTAGTAATATTGCAAGAAATGTAATTCAGTGGCACCGGTTATTACACATAAAGACACTGTTTCATACGCTACCACAGATGATGTCAGAACATATAGTGATGATGCTGTTCGTCTGGCTTTGCTTCATAAGGCAAAGAAATCATTTGGTAAAACATATCATCATTCCCATTTTGTATTTATGAGAAGGCGAAATGGTCCTTGGTCATGAGTCACTGACAGAATTCATGTGGAGCAGTAATTAATCAGCACAGTAAATGTTTGGTGTCCTTCATTACACAATGATTAAGTCTCAGTGTGAAGACACCATCCTGTAGTTGCAAAGTATTGGGGGCACTGTGAACAGATTTTCTCTCTTTTATAATGAATGATCTACATGCTACAGAGAGACAGTGTAATGGAGTTTCACCAGTCTATCCCTACAGTGGTTGTACCAGGAGGAGACTGTACCAGGAGGATACTAAAAACTGATTGTATTGAAACTTGAGTGTTATGAACTAACACTCACTATTTCCAAAACAAAACGTTGATACCGTGAAATATACCGTGTTTTCTGCGATACACGTCTTCACGTTTGTACAAATATACAGATAGGAAACTTTGAGAAGGATATTGGCCAAGTGCAGGAAAACTGGGTGAGCATGGATGGACATTTTGGTCAGCATGAATCATTTTGGGCGAAAGGTGTTATCTCCGTGGTGTTGGACTCAAAGATTCTATGATAGTTTACATAGCTCTGCAGACCCTTATGTTGGTTGAGAGAGAGCTCCAGATTCTGAATTAACTGTCGCCGACTCAATGTGCAGTTCATTTGTGTCACTGCACTGAACGTCTTGTTGTTCACAGACCTGTCCACAGTCACACTCTGTTAGAGTTAACCATTCCCACCAGCTTCTGACCTCTATACAGAAAACTAGCCCGTCTTCTCTGTCACAAAGCTAGTCGCTTTTTTTTCTCAAAGCTTTTCCTTGGATCAAGGAGATTCTGTCCTTGATTGTTTTCAGAGGAACATTAAAATGGGGCCTGACTCCGATCAGTCTGGCCTCGTACAGAGATGATATATGGAAGCAGATGACATTTCCGGCCAAAGTGGTCATATTTTAGAAGGGATGCGTATAATGAAAGGGGAGTGGTCAGAATTTCTTTTAGCTGAACGAGCTGAGCTGAGCAGTATTCAGTTGAGTCTGGAACTGGGAAGTTCAACAGGGAACTGTGTGGAAGCTCTCTCGCTTTTCTATCCTTCAACTTCAAACTGTAGGCATGTGTTCCAGTTCTACTGGTTTTAAAAGGGGGTTTCATATTGGGACTGTTGTGTATATTTGGAACGGCATCATTAAGTCTTGCTGGATAGGTTGAGTTCGGTAGGGAGTCCTTATTCTGTTCTTTGTGTTTCATTGTGTAATGTTGTGAATAAAGTTTTTGTCTCTTTTAACATTTAGTTGACAACTTCCCTATCTTACTCCTGGTAACTTTCATTGTACGCTTACCGAAACAAATTGCAATGTTACGCCCTGGACTGCCTGCTTAAGAATATTTTAAGTGGTCTAGCCTAGTCCATAACAGACTGGGGGCTCTTTGCAGGATTTTAAACAGCTAGCGTGAGGGGCTCGTATCTTTATTCTGGATTTTGGTTTTGTTGGGTAGACAAAGCTTGGCATAGCAATGGCTCATTCAGTCGCCAAAAGTTTGTGGATGCAGTGATTGGACGTTTTGAAGAAAATGAATAAAACCAAGTTGCATGAATTAGCAGAGAAGCTGTAATCAGAACTGCCTGCTTCTGTGAGGAAAGGACAGTTAATTGTAGTAGTAAGTCATCAATTAAACTTGCTGGAGAAAACATCAGAATCTATGCAGATGGTAAGAATTCAATTGCAAAGGAAGCAGCTGGACTTAGCGGCGAGAGGTAAGGAATGGGCAGCAGAAATGAAACAGTTTCAGTTACGATTGAAAGCAGAACAGAGGGAAAATAGAGAGCAGCAGAAGAGAGAAAAAGAGAGCGCATTGGAGGAAAAAGGAAGAGGCAGCTTTTGAACAGCAAAAGCTGACACTTACAAAGAAAAGTCAGTATAGAAGGCGGGAGCTAAAAGTTGGGGGTAGCGTTCGTGAGGAAGAGAGGGAGGATGAGCAAGCCCCAGTAGTCAGAAGCCTAGACAATTACAATTTGATGAGAAGGATGTGGAAGTCTTTTTCAACTCATTTGAAAAGGTGTCTGCGTGGGTTTCCTCCGGGTGCACCGGTTTCCTCCCACAGTCCAAAATGTACATGTCAGGTGAATTGGCCATGCTAAATTGCCCGTAGTGTTCGGTTAGGGGTATGGGTGGGTTGCGCTTCGGCGGGGCGGTGTGGACTTGTTGGGCCGAAGGGCCTGTTTCCACACTGTAAGTAATCTAATCTAATCTAATCTAATCTAAAAATTGCCTCTTAAGGCCAGTGGCAATAAGAGTTTTGTTGATCCAAACGAAATTTGTAGGTAGGGCTAGTGAGTTTATGGAATAGCTCGTAATCATCACAATCTGATCTTAAACTTCAACTTGGAAGCATGTATTCCATTGATACTGGTTTTAATTGGGTGTTTGCTGATTGGGAGAGTCGTATATATTCGGAACAGCGAATTCTGTTGGGATTCTTTATTCTGTTCTTTGTGTTTCATTGTGTAATTCTATGCATAAAGATTTTGTCTGCTTTAAAATCTAGTAGTCTATCAGCTAAATTACTCTGGGTAATTTTCATTATACACTTACCGAAATACATTGCCAAGTTATGCTCTGGGCTGCCTGCTTAAGGCCGTTTTGAGTGGTCTAGCCTAGACCATAACATCTCGGAGATGGAAGATGCCTCCTTGGTACTTGGTACAAACCAATCACTTTCTCTTCTCATGGTCAGCAAACCATGTTAACGTAATATGTGTGTTGCATTAGCAATGGGGCCAGGAGGAAAAACATGGAGCAGTCTGTCTGTGCAGTTTCTGCTTCATTGGTTTGTCATGTTACAGCATCAATGACATCCTCCTATTTCAGTGTAAGAGTTTGGAGGGGCTGAATGGCCTCTTCCGTTCATGTGTCAGTGTCTCGAGGAATTGAATCTCTTCCTCCTGGCCCGAGTGCAGAGGTTCAAGGACTTCAATGGGCAACCCGTGTTTCCTGCTTACCGGTGTGTTGTGCTGACTAGACTCTATCTTCCTGAGTTATAGGAGACAAAGAAAAGGCTGAAAGAACACAACAAGCCAGGAAGCATCATGAAGTGGGAAAGTCAACATTTCAGGTATAACACTTCTTCAGGAACGGCAGTAGGAGTAGGGAGCGCTGCAGGTAAAGAGGGAAGGGAGTGGCTGGGGTGGGGAGAGCAGCGGGATGGTAAGGTACGGATACGTGGACTAGTAGTTGGGTGATGGGAGGGAGTAATCCAGTTGGGAGCTGGAAGACATCGTTGTTAGGTGGAATGGAAGGGAGGGAGATAGTCAGGAAAGGGAGAAGGGGCATGGGTGGGAATGTTATTTCAAATTGGAGCAGACAACGTTGCGTCCTCCAGGCTGTAGGTTTGACAGGCAGAAGATAAGGTCTAGATTAGAGTGATGCTGGAAAAAACACAGCAGGTCAGGCAGCATCCGAGGAGCAGTAAAATCGACATTTCGGGCAAAAGGCCTTCATCAGGAATAGAGGCAGGATTCCTGCAGAGTGGAGAGATAATAGAGCGTGGCTGGGCGTGGATGGAAAGCAGCATAGAGCACAAAGGTGAATGGTGGTGGGGTTGGAGGTGATAGGTCAGAGAGGAGGGTGGGGGAAGGTAGCAAAAGGAACAAAGGGTGAATGGGAATGTGGAAGGCTTATTTGGAGCCTTGGATGGACGTGAGGGATGAGGTGTGGGCGCAGGTTTTCCCATTCGTGCGGTGGCAGGGGAGGGTTCCAGGAAGCGAGGGTCAGTTCTTGGGGGCTGTGGACCTGACCATTTAGTCACGGAGGGAACGGTCTTTGCAGAAAGCTGAACTGGATGGGGAGGAAAATATATCTCTGGTGGTGCGGTCCATTTGGAGGTGACACAAATGCCTGCAGATGATTTGGTTTTTGCGGAGAGTGGTAGGTTGAAAGGTGAACACCGGGGGCGTTCTGTCCTTGTTGCGGTTGGAGGGGTGGGTTTAGGGGCGGAGGGGCAGGGTGTGGACGAGATGCATTGGAGGCCATCTTTAACCACGTGGGAAGGGAAATTGCGGTCTCTAAAGAAGGAGGCCATCTGGTGCGTTCAAAGGTGCAACTGGACCTCGTGGGAGCAGATACGGCGGAGGCGGAGGAATTGGGAATCCGGGATGGCATTTTTGCAGGAGGTAGAGTAGGAAGAGGTGTAAGAGCTGTGGGAGTCGGTGGGTTTGTAAAAGATATCAATGTTAATTCGTTCTTCATTAATGCAGATGCAGATGTCCAGGAAGGGGAGGGAGGTGTCAGAGATGGTCCATGTGAATTTAAGGTCAGGGTGGAATGTATTGGTGAAGTTGATGAATTTCTCAACCACTTCGCGGGAGCACGAGGTGGCGCCAATACAGTCATCAATATTGTGAAGGAAGATGTCTGGAGTGGTGCTGGTGTAATTATGTAAGATCGACTTTTCTACGTAACCAACAAAGAGACAGGCATAGCTGGGGCCCATACGGGGTCCCATGGCTACCCTTCTGGTCTGGAGGAAGTGGGAGGATTTGAAGGAGGAATTGTTAAAGGTGAGCATCAGTTCAGCAGTGTAGAGGTGAGTGTGCTAAACTACCACTACATCTGCTGGTTTAATGGTGAGGTTGGGATTGGAGCAGAAGGAGTTGCGGGCTGAGCGTTATGAAGTGAGAGGTTGGAGTGGGGGAGGGGTTTCAACAGGTTGAAGCAGTTAATGTTTCGGCAGTAATTGGAAATGAGCTCACCTTCCACCCGACCAACCTTCGCATAAACCACATCATCTGAAGACATTTCCGTCACCTCCAAACGGACCCCACCACCAGGGATATATTTCCCTCCCCCACCCATTCCGCTTTCCGCAAAGACCGTTCCCTCTGTGACCTCCTGGTCAGGTCCACGCCCCCCTTCAACCCACCCTCCCTTCCTGGAACCCTCCCCTGCCACCGCAGGAATGTCAAAACCTGTGCCAACACCTCCCCGCTCACCTCCAACCAAGGCCCCAAAGGAGCCTTCCACATCCATCAAAGTTTTACCTGCACCTCTATCAATATCATTTCTTGTATCCGT